>NC_138582.1:142052731-143252731 GCF_964289735.1 Phaethon aethereus | reverse complement strand
ACTGAGTCTCAGTCCACGTGCGATGAAGTACTACAGTAGAAATTCATGACAATAAATGGGCACCACTTTGAAGTTCTCCAATGTCTGACAGCACTGTCTTAGTACACAGGCTGGCCTAGCCCGGTGTGAGCAATGCTCAAGGAGAAGTTTGTCTTCTTACTCCATGGCTAGGATTTCTAGAAACACGGCTGCTCTTTGCATGGAGATCAGTTCCTTCACTGAATTCCTATCATTCCTTCAAAGACATATGGCCTTCCATCCCGTGAAAGATGCAGGTCCTTGTGGGATGCAGCTGGAATAATATCACTAGCTGACAGGTTTATCTTGCATCCTCCCAACAGCAAGAGAGCTGTCAGCCTCAGGCATGCTCAGCAGGACTTGAGTGTTAAAAACAAGTGGAAAAGTCCCACTAAATGTGAGTCACGGTCTGTATGTGAAGTTAGTAGTAAGGACAAAATAAACACTGAAGAGATATTGAAGTTCACGCTGCACTGAAGGTAGGCTGTTATCTTGTCACTGTTCTTTGCAGAGCTATCAGGGGAATGAGACATAAATCATTATGTTGGTAGATGAACAGGAGATCTATTGTTTAAGGGAAATACGTCATTGTATCCACCTGTACTCAAAATGATGGTGCTGGCTGAAAATGTGCCATGTCTAGGGGCTTGCACAGCTCTTCCTTGGCATAGGGAGAAATCCTTAGGAAAGAGAAGGCTTAGCTAAGGTTGTTCAAGGTTTAACTGTAACTACTATTGAAATGACCAACTTTCTCATAGAAGAAATGACACAAACCCCTTTAGAAACTGGGGAAGATGCCTCCTTACCTACTGAGTCAAAGACCCAACTCTTCCAAAGTCTGTGGGCTCAGTCATGAGTGGATTCATCCCTACTGGGGTCAGCACATTGCTGTGCCTGTGCTACAAGGGCAGAGCTGAGGCCACCGTCCCTGATGAGCAGAGGAGAACGTGCTGCCAGGCCTCTCTGGCTTGTAACACGAGCTCCTGGCATGAAAAGAAATGCCTTGTGGAAAGCAGAAAAAATGCCAGGAGGCTATGGCCAGTCATCCTGAGGCTGGGTGGCTACTCTGTCAGCACAGCTTTGCTGCTGACCCCAAGGGCAGGAGTCCTGCCCCAGACATCTCAGCCCACATGGCTGCAGCTGGCTCAGAAGACTGTTGAGGGGTATTCAACCCTGGGTCGCCCTGATTCTTCGCTGGTAAAAAACTGGCTGGATGGCTGAGCCCAGAGAGTTGTGGTGAGCGGCGTTAAACCCGGCTGGCGGCCGGTCACAAGTGGTGTTCCCCAGGGCTCGGTTCTGGGGCTGGTCTTGTTCAATAACTTTATTGATGATCTGGATGAGGGGATCGAGTGCTCCCTCAGTAAGTTTGCAGATGACACCAAGTTGGGTGGGAATGTCGATCCGCTGGAGGGTAGGAGGGCTCTGCAGAGGGATCTGGACAGACTGAATCGATGGGCAGAGGCCAACTGTATGAGGTTTAATAAGGCCAAGTGCCAAGACCTGCACTTGGGTCACAACAACCCCATGCAATACCACAGGCTTGGCAAGGAGTGGCTGGAGAGCAGCCCGGCAGGAAAGGACCTGGGGGTGCTGGTTGACAGCCGGCTGAATATGAGCTGGCAGCATGCCCAGGTGGCCAAGAAGGCCAACAGCGTCCTGGCCTGTATCAGCAATAGTGTGGCCAGCAGGAGTAGGGAAGTGATCGTGCCCCTGTACTCGGCACTGGTGAGGCCGCACCTTGAATCCTGTGTTCAGTTTTGGGCCCCTCACTACAAGAAGGACACTGAGGTGCTGGAGCATGTCCAGAGAAGGACAATGAAGCTGGTGAGGGGTCTGGAGAACAAGTCTTATAAGGAGCGGCTGAGGGAACTGGGGTTGTTCAGTCTGGAGAAGAGGAGGCTGAGGGGAGACCTCATCACCCTCTACAACTACCTGAAAGGGGGTTGTAGCAAGGTGGGTGTTGGTCTCTTCTCCCAAGTAACTAGTGATAGGACAAGAGGAAATGGCCTCAAGTTGCGCCAGGGGAGGTTTAGATTGGATATTAGGAAAAATTTCTTCACCGAGAGGGTGGTCAGACATTGGAACAGGCTGCCCAGGGAGGTGGTGGAGTCACCATCACTGGAAGTGTTCAAAGATCGTGTAGCAGTGGCACTTCAGGACATGGTTTAGTGGGCATGGTGGTGTTGGGTTAACGGTTGGACTTGATGATCTTAAAGGTCTTTTCTAACCTTAATGATTCTTTGGCTCACTCCAGTCTGAGCACAGACTCTCTGATGTGGCTATACTCCTTGTTATATGTTTGCCCAGGGTTAGGTGCTCCCCAGCAACACCCTGAGGTCAGAGCTCTGTCTAACTTCTGTGTCCCACATGTGTGCCATCGGATGCTGTGCTTGTGTGCTGTAGGGGTAGCATCCTCTACAGATACAGCTTCCTGTGTGGATATACCATCTGGACCAGCAGAGATCTCACCTTTTCTTCAGGGATGTCAAAAAAATGTCATAATCCAATAATAAATAAGTAAAGGCTGTTTTTCGATCTTAATTCCAGTTCCAGGCTTCTCCACGACACTGGGCTGAAGGAACCAGTGCCCCAAACTTGGTAAGTGTAAAAACACCAAGCATGCCTCAGCTTTTTCCTCTATTTTTATAACAAGCTTAGCCAGAACTTTGCATCTGAAGTCTGCTGACTGCTGGATAGTGTGTTTCTGAGAGTACAAAGCCTTGGGACTTCCTGAATAAAGCCTCTAGTAAACTATAGCATGATTTTTAGAAAAATATCTCATTTTGACCAAAGAAATTACCAGTGGATTGCTACTCCCCTAGGAAATCACTGCAAAGGTGAGTTACCCTCACTGATAAAAAATGCATTTAGTCTCACTTCTTCTCCTAGCTGTCAGCTTCTACATCTTTCTTTGTTATTTTGAAATATGAGAAAAAATGCTTTCCTTGGCCATGCTACAGAAACTGTAAATAAGACCACTTTCAGTCTTGTAATTTTTATTGCATCTTTTCTCTGATTTTTCTCCTGTTTATCAGTATACTTCTTAAATAGGGGATACTGAAATTAATACAGCCGCAATACCTATTTTCCATAAGCAGTTTTGCAGGAACATGCATGGACACCATCGTTTTCCTGGGAGAGCTATGAGGAGTGTTATCGCCATCAGTTCCTTAACAGTTTGATTTATATTAGAGGATAAAGTATCATGCATTTTTGACTCTGCTTCTTCATCTGAAATTTCCTCATACTCAGTAGAGCTACCTGTGTGTAGAGAAGAGTTCTGTTCTGCTTTCTCATTCCATTATAAATAATATTTGGCGTTTACATGGACTGATTTTTTATTTAATTTTATCTCTTTGTGATTTTCCTACAAACACTACCCTTTGAAGAAAAATTTTTACCTTGCACATGTCGGTGTTTGTAACATATCAAATGAAGGGAAGAATGATTTTGGGCTCGTATATCAGGAGCCCTGTCACATAAAAGAACAAATCGATGTGGATTTTCTATTTTTACCACTAGCAGAACATCATGATTTTTAACCAGTCTTAGAGCATCTTGAGCTTTCATTCATAGATTTAGGACTTTTTTTCCCTGCAATAAGAAATCAAAGTAAATAAAAGCCAAAGCTCCCGAGAAAGCCTGTTCACAAAGGTACCCCATCTTGTTTGCAGAAGCAGCCCTGTTCCACACCCAGCCCCGCAGGGGACCAAGGGCTGCTTTCACTTCAGAATCATATTTTATTAGTTCTGCAGGGAGGAAATATCCTGAAATGATGAAAAGAACAGTGCTATGCATACAGAAGGAAACAGGAAAAAAAAAAAAGCACAGGAATTGTGTTAGTGGGCATTACAGAACTTGTATAAATCATTAAAGGAAGATGAATTCTGACTTACTACTCAAATCATAATGATGTTTCTTATTAAAAGCTTACACTACAAGGATGTAAAAAGTATACTAAATACTAGAAATATAATACAGCTTGAGGACAAAGAGAGTAATTCCAATTTTACTTCCTATTTAGCACAGTCAATTGTACAATGACATGTAGGTTCTGATCCTTAACATTGCTGGATTTCCAGCTTCACTTTTATACATAAACTTTCTGCTTAATTTAAATAAATGTAGACATAGAAGCTTGGAGAGCAACATTGGTTTCAAAATAATTACATAAAGGAAGCAGGAATGCAATTTCTTTTTTTCCAGAAAACTTAGTTCGGGTCTGTTGCTCTCCCCGACAAGTGTGACTTTCCGAAAGCTGCCTTGAGTCGTCCTACCACCAGCTGGACATCTTGGCCCTGAAAGCTCTTTGCCACACCGTCTGCCCTCTTTCTGTTTGTCCACCACAGTTATGAGGAAGGTTCTTTCTGTGCTTGGCCTAACAGGTGAATAAGAAAAGTGGTAATAGGATTCTGGGGAAATATTTTTAGCATTTGGACTTTTTTCTTACCTATTTCTTTGTTTTTTTCTTGGTTTCATTTCCAGATTCCCATTCCTTCAATATTATTATGTATCATACAGTCCAAACATTCTGGGCAATATTGGTTCCTGTTCAGAGACAGTTGTTTCAAGTCAAACAGAAAGTCCACTTGCTCTATGCTAGCAATTGCTTTGCATTTAAGATCTGGAATCACTTGAGCTGGTAGGCTGTACTAACCCTTGTGTCTATAGAAAATCCAATATTAGCTTAGTTAGGTGTTACAAATAAATTTAAAACAGCATATTTGGAAACAAAAATTCAAAATTTGCAGTTTGTTAGTTAACTAAATAAAACATGTACATTTGTTCCTTTTTCCTGATGCTTTATTGTAATAAAATTTGGTCTGGCAAATCACATATATTTTAGCAGGACAGGTCTCACATTCAAAATTGAGCTTATGCTAGATTGCTTTGCTGGCTTCTGAATCATATTAAAATAAGCCCAAAATGTTAATGTAATGTTTTAGCTGTCTTTCCTCTATGCTTAACATGATTATTATAGGCATACATTTTTCATATTAAGAAATTAAGATTCAGGAGCAAAGTTCTATCTTCTGCTTTGTTCTAAGGCACAGAGGACTCAGAAGTCATTCCAAGTCTCAACCTGCAGTTCCCACTTTATGACAGAAAAAGACTGATCACATATTCTAGGCAAAATACTCACACTAACTGTTCTCTATTTCTTCAAAACTCATTTTACTAAAGGCAGAAATGCTGCATAAGTGTTACAAAATACAACACAGCTGGAGACAGAACATTTACAGATAAGTAACAGCCGGAGTATAATTTTGTGTATTTGTACCAACTTTTTTTCCCTTAAACAACTGTGGTTACAGGTATTTCTATTCTTTCCAAAACTGTGAGGAAATTGTTCTTTCTTGCCAGCTTGCATGGTTATTTGATTAATTTGCCACCTCTTTTGCCCTTCCCGGGCCGCTGGTGCCAGCACGATGCTGCGGTGGTGGCCCTGGGCATGGCTTGCCTGCTCAGCGCTGACCCTGCTCAGCTTGCTTGCCCGAAGAGCTCGTGCTCCATTAGGGGACTTAAGTGACTGGGACTCCTAAGTCTCTTGGGCACTTTTGACATTTTCCTGCAGGTCTCTCCATGACAAGAGCTGCAGACAGATCGGTCTGAGAAGAGCAAACTCAATGCACTGGCTGTGGCTGTCATGTACTGCCCGCGTGGGGCGGATGTATTCAGTGCATCAAGATCCCCAGCTAATTGGATCTCCTTTTCCAGAACGTCAGTTTCTCTATTGATCTTGGTAGTCCTCATTGCCATAACATTTTAACATCACCTTTTAATGCATATTAGCATCAAATTTCCTGTACAAATTATCCTAGCGGAGACCATTCATTCTTCCACTGCTGGGGAAGGCAACACAGTCCTCCTCTGATTTTATTTTCCTGACGGAAATGCAGAGACACTTTTTGAGGAAGACCCACTGCGGGGTTTTGCCACGGATCTGTACAGGCTTTCAGTTGGGAAACATTGTTAATTGATTTTTAAAACTTTTTTATAAGACACAAAACCCTCTCAACTTTTTTTCTCACGGGTTCTATTGAAACACAAGGAATCACTTTGAGGAAATTGAAGAATGGGTGTGCTTTGAAATCTTTCCTGTAAGATATTTCTGAGTAGCTCAGGTAGCAGCATACAGCAGCATATGGTCCCTCCAGAAGCTAAATCCCACCCGTGGCGCGGCAGGCGGGGCTGATGGAGCAGGGTAAGAAAGTCCCCTCTGCTACTCACAGTTACCGTCGCCTATAGACTGCGCTCTGTATGACGTCTAACGGCAGAGACAGAACTGCCGCAGCGACGCTCCCCTTGGCTCCATTCAGGGCAGGTGTCCACATCTGAAGCAACACCACACTGAAATGCATTGCTTTCAGGCGTATATCTCACAAATCATTTGTGGTTGTTTCAGAGGGCTCAATGCTTTACGGAACCAAGTCCTAGATCGTTAAGACTTCATATAAGAAAAATTTACAATTCCAGGAACCCATTTTACGTTGCAATATCGTCCAGGCAGAGCCCAGCCAAGGGCCAGGCTGCAGAAATGAGATCTACAGGTATTATCTCTCAGTTTTGCTCTTGTTTCTGATGCCCAGAATGCCTGCTGTCACCATCAGGGAAACAGAAAGAGAATATCCAAATTTCCCTGCAACTCACAATCTTTCAACAATGATAGACATCTAAACCTACTGCTGAGAACTTTGAATTTCCTGGTAGATGTTAATGAGAGGAGGTGTTGGGAACGTATCATGGACAGATGTTCAAGTCCTTGCAAGATGCAGTGTAGAAAATTACTCCTGGACTTCAAACTTCCCATTGTAATAGCCACCAATAAATATTGCTTTTTTTTCAACAGGATTTGCTCTATGATGATAGAAAAGTGTCGTGGTTTAACCCCAGCCAACAACTAAGCACCACGCAGCCGCTCGCTCACTCCCCCACAGTGGGACGGGGGAGAGAATCAGAAAGGTAAAAGTGAGGAAACTCATGGTTTGAGATAAAGACAGTTTAATAGGCAAAGCAGAAGCTGCGCACACAAGCAAAGCAAAACAAGGAATCCATTCACCACTCCCCATGGGCAGGCAGGGGTTCAGCCATCTCCAGGAGAGCAGGGCTGCATCACGCGTAATGGTCACTTGGGAAGACAAACGCCATCACTCCGAATGTCCCTCCACCCCTTCCTTCTTCTTTGTCCCAACTTTATATACTGGGCATGACGTCATATGGTAGGGAATACCCCTTTGGCCAGTCTGGGTCAGCTGTCCTGGCTGTGTCCCCTCCCAGCTCCCCGTGCACCCCCAGCCTGCTCGCTGGCAGGCCAGCACGAGAAGCTGGACTGTCCTTGACTGCTCAGCAGCAACCCAAAATATCAGCACGTTATCAATATCTTCTCATCCCAAATCCAAAACATAATCTCACCCTGGCTTCTATGAAGAAAATTAACTCTATCACAGATGAAATGAGGACAAAAATCATCAACACAAAATGTATCCCCAATAAGAGAAATGAAATAAATAATTGGTCACTTTGGAAAATTTAAAATTAAGTATTTATGTCCTTAAAGAAGATTGCACTTAGAAGAAATCTGAATTAAATACATATTTTTAAAACTTTCTTTGTTTTGTTTCTTTTTTGTGTGAGACTTTTTGCTTGTAACAGTGAATATGGGAAGATGTGTTAGCTATAAGATATCTCATAGCAAAGATGTCTGAGAGTCATTCAGAAAAGCATAACAGCATTAGGTTTATAATAAAAGCAATACAACGTATGGCTCAGCAAACAGGCAGCAGACCTTTAGGAGCACAATAATTGCATGGATTCTAATTAATTTATTAATATAAAATTGAATAGAATGCTTTATGAACAGATCTTTTTTCCTGGGTCATGTGCCATTCTGCCAGTATCTTCCTTCTGCAAAATATATTTGTTTTAGCAGCACCACTAAGCAATCTTCTGAAATTAATTCCAGCACTCAAAATAGCATAATACATTTGTCCAAAGGTAAGCTGTAGCCTTCCAGCAGGCTTAATTCATGTTTGATTTTATTAAAAGTAATAGATATATTAATCAGTTGACAAGTTTGGTACCTTATGCTGTTTACATTTTTAATCTCTAAAAAAACTGAAGTGTCTAATAATTTTTGTGTGCGTGTGTGCTTCAGGAGAGGCGTAAATCACATGCTTGAAGTCCCTCTATTTCATAGGGTTAAACAGAACAAATCATGATAAACCCTGCATTAAGTAACGGTGATATACCTTGCTATAGCAGTCCTTGCTCTCTCAAGAAGTGTGGGGAAAGCCTGCAAAAACTACCAGAGAAAACCCAAGAGGATTTGAATGAGGGATGCTGCCAATCACCCAGGCACGCGTGTGGCTTCAGGTGCCACACGGCAGCCCCAGCAGCCTTGGCACCAACCAGGCAAATGCGCCGGGAAAGGCTCCATCGATGGGAGTTTCACTGTGATTTTGCAGAAAGCGGGCTTCCCCCCAAAGATCACTGAATAATCCATATGGTAGAGTTTTGGTTTCTGAAGCAGGGATTGATGTTTGATATTAAATGTCTCAGAATATAGATGGTGTTCTGCATTTTGGTTGGATTCTGTGCAATTTTTGGTCTGGAAAGACTGTTTTGTTCTGTCTTAAATACAAATGAATGACATAATATAGTTGGATTATAGCAATTTTAAGTTTGGTCAGAGTTAAATGCATCCAAGGTATTCACTGATAAAATTATAAATTTTTAAGTTTAGTCTTTTTTCTCCTTACATGACAACTAATAATGGATATGTGCAATTCCTCCCCCCCCAAACGTTAGTATTTTTTATGTTTGAAGACCTGCATTTTAGAACTGTTAGATGTAATAGATTCTAAAGCCTAGCCTAACCTGTATAACTGTAGCAAGTCAGATGTGTCTTTCAAAGAAATCAATGGGCGTGATCCACAGCCCATTGAGAAAGGTGCTGGGCAGGAGATCCACAGACCCTGTGCAGACCCAGGAACTATGCAGAAACAAAAAACATATCTTTTGTGTTCTGCCTCAGTCTCAAAATACAGCTTTTCACCTTCCTGTGGCCTGCAGCAGATGTTTCAGCACCAACCTTAGAGGGAAAGGCTTAGGTGGGAAAGTGGGCACTGGGTGAGAACTTTGGGAGATTTGAACTTAGATATATGTGTTGTGGATACAGAGGAGCAAAAGTGAAACAGTCATTCCAGCCAGCAAGCAGGAATAATTACGCTGAGGAGAATGTGCTGTAGGTACATGTTGGCTACAGAGACAAGTTTCCATGTACGATGTCAAAAATACCAATTTTTGGAGGAAGGGATTATGCTGTGCCCTCTACTGCGTCAAATATTTACTTCAAATGCACAGCAAAAGAATATGACACTTAAAATTCAAACGTGAAGATGGCACCAGAAAATTAATAAACTGCAGGTGCACACAAATCTATAATGTTAAGTGAAGCAATCCACGTGTCCTCTCAGCTTGGAAGGATCACCCTTTCCTTCTCCTAAGGAAGGAAGGGAGCTGGTGCTCAGCTGGCTGCATGTTGGGCTGGAGGCTGGTCTGGTTTTCTTCAGGTTCTTAGCATCTCCCTTCTCAATTTCTGTACATCTTGCCTAGAAAATTTAGGAAGAAGAAAAACTGCTTCACATTCAGCCTAACCACAAAAAAAGAAGTCTATGATTCTATGATTCGAAAAGTATTTTGTAAATATAATCTCACCATCATGGACTCAGACAGTGGCTCTGCCATGTGGCAAGTGTGTTGATATTAAAATCTTGTTCTGTAGGAACTGGCAGGAAAATCTTCACTTGAATCAAGTGTGTTTTTACAGCCCAGAGATGATCCTACTGATTACTCCGGACCACGACTATAGGTAAACATCCTGCAGTCTCCTACACTGCCTGATCTCTTGTTAGTGTAATTGAACTTTAGTCATTCTTATTCACACACACGTGATGTATTTGTGAATAAACTGATTAACGTGACAATTTCACCTGATGGCTTGTCACTTTGTGGAAAGTAGTTTTCTGTCAAAGGGAAAGAAATTATATTCTTGGTGGCCTATAATAAGTAGAAGTTTAAAGAACCTGATAATAGGGACTGCAGTAATTAAATTACAGACATAAACAAATGAGAAATTAAAACCAATCATTTCCACACCAGCTGTGCTCTACCTACAAACTTATCTACAAAAACAAATTTACTTGTCATTGGGCAAAACCAGACCGTGCAAATTCTGCTTAGCACTGCAGCTTTGTGTGAGAGATGTGTCTTCATAGGAAAGAATGGAGACTCTCAAGCACAGATTTCCCAGGGACGCCAAAAAGACCAAAGATTGTTTTCCTTCTTCTCACCCCCCTAAATATTGCCCAGTTCAGCACATGTTCTGTGCCATCTCACACAGGAAAATCTGGGAAAACACAGTGGAGCTCCCTGCCCTCTCCATCACCCCCTGACTGCACCTACTACATTTCTGCAAGACAGAGGCAGACACACACCCGGTTAATGGCCTGAGCAGCAATGACGGTACAGACTTACGTAGCAGAGCTGGCGTTACACCATCACTTGTCCACATGCCCAGGCTGGCTGTATCTGCTTTAAACCTACAGCTACTGTGCAGGCTGGATGCAGCTGCACTGAGGGAAGGGACAGAGTTATATGATCCAGTCCATATGTTTTGCCCCTGGGGGGCAGTTAGCCTCACCTGGTTTAGACTCATCGCCTGCACAGATATCCAGTGTAGTCATAAAAACTACATCCCTTCAACAGTTATGTTGCTCTAAAATTCTCCATAACCACAGTCCGTACCACAGGTAGGACCAGACAGGGTCTCAGAACTCTCTCCTACATTTTCTAGCCATGCTGGTAGCTGATGCTGCATCCTACCTAACTACGAAGTGCTTTGACTATAGTCAGCGAAGCTCCTGATGCAGATTGTTCAAGCGAGGCAGGGCCATCTGTGGACACCGGCTGACACCGGTGTGGCTGAGGCCCAAAGCGAGTCTCCTTTCAGCCGGCTGCGCTCGACACTCGAGGGGGATGTACATGAGCTCCTGTACACAAGCCTGGGAGAAAGACTTCATCACCTGGCACCTCCTGAGACATGGCACAACCTTGCCCCTTGCCTCCACCACCGAGGATGCACCACTGGGTGACTGAGGAGTTTGTAAGGGGATATCACAGTGCTGGAAAAGCTACAAGATGCTTGCTCCTAAAGGGAGAAATTGGAGAAACTTGGGGAATTTAGATGAAGATGAGAAGACCATATTTCCGGAACAGCTAATAAAAAGAAAATCTCTGACTTCTGGTTTAGTGGTGTGTTGGTATTCGGGCTAGTAGTAGAGAGTATAGACAAGCCTCTTCATCAGTAATGGCAAGGATGCAGGATTTGGGCTAAATTTAAACACGCTGAAATTGTTTGTGTTCTCTTCAGATATCATTCAGGAAATGTGGTAGGATCAGCTAGAAATGCATTATTTGATTCTGTCAGGAAAGATTTCTATAGGTTTCCTTAATTCCTATTCTGCCTCAGAGTCAGTGTTGCTTTAGGAGACAAAATTTTCTGTTAAAAATGGGACATGACACCTGGGTGAGTTGAATGGGGTATAAAGGGTTACCATATGACCGGATCTCTTTAAACACTTGTGTCCAAAGCCACTGTAATCTTTTAAGCAGAATGAATCTCTTCTTAAATTATGATACAAAAAAAAAAAAAAAAAAGGAAGTGCAAAGGCAGATGGCCTTAGCTGCCATGTAAAACCATTGAAATTAAGGTGCGAGCCATTGTTGTGTTTGAGTTGCCTTTTTACTGGAAACACGCAGCTAAATGCAGTCCCTTCTTATTGAGAAGGGAGGTGGGTGGAAAGAACCCACTAAAGGCTTTGAGTGAGGCAGGAGAGGTGACGTCTGACACTCTGAACTACCCCAGGAAGACTGAGACAGCAGTGGTGGAGGTTGGCTCATGGCAGGTGCAGCAGGACAAGCTCCATCGCCTGCCAGGCCACCCAGACTTGCTTACTGATGCCAACCCCAGGCACAGAAATGTATTTTCTGTGTCGAGAAATAAATATGACCACAAGAACTCATCACACCTAGGAAAGTTCAAGAGTCTCAACCCTCTTAGCAAAAGTTCACTAAGAGCAATCTTTTTGTGTGTAATTGCAACACTGTCTTTTAAGCAGAATGTGTATAATGTTTTTGTAATCAATGGAAATAATTCATGAAGCTCAAATTTTTATTTAGCATTTTTTTTCCTGTAGGGCAAGAAACAGGAAAACACAACTTTTTGTTTTAATCTTAAAGTTTGTAATCTCAGTTTCCCAGACTGGAAAGTCCATTTCATGACTGTGTTCCTAACATTGCAACAGATCCATACTGCTGTTTGTTAGTACATATCTCATCTTTAATTTTCTACAACAATCTAGAGATACTTAAAGATTGAAAATAACACGAAGAGTATCTCATGAATGGCAATACTTCAGACCAGGTTCTGTGTGTACCAATACAAATATCTGGTTAAGCCTGCTAAACTACTTTTCTCATCTATCTCATCTATCTTGCAGCATAAGTAGCTGATTCATTGCTAAAATATTACAAGAAAACCCAGGAAAACCTCTACAAACCCCCATTAGAGTAATCTTTCAGCTCCAGGAAAGCAATGACTTCTGTAACATGTGGTGGGTTGACCCCAGCCAGCAGCTAAGCACCCACCAGCAGATCATTCACTTCTCCTTTGGTGTGATGAGGGAGAAAATCAGAAGAGCAAAAGCAAGAAAAACTCATGGGTTGAGATAAAGAAGGTTTAATAAGTGAAAGGAAGAGGAAAAAAACCAACCAAGTGACGCAAAGGCAATCATTCACCACCTCCCACCAGCAGACAGCCCACCTAGTCTCCAAGCAATGACTACTTTGGAAAAACCAAACCCCCAGTTTTACTGCTGACCATGATATTATATGGTATGCAATATCCCTTACATGGTATGGAATATCCCTTTGGCCAGCTGGGGTTGGCTGTCCCAGCTGTGTCCCCTCCCAGCCACCTGCCCAGCTGCAGCCCACTCACGGTGGGGCAGAGTGAGAAACAGAAAGCCTCGACACTGTGCAAGCACTGCTCAGCAATAACTAAGACACAAAGTGCAATATCAGCACTGTTTTGGTCACAAATCTGATACACAGCACCATAGGAGCTGCTGTGAAGAAGGTTAACTCCATCCCAGCCAGGCCCAGTACAAACTACACTGCAGTTACCACACTGTGGTTTCTCACGCTAGCTTGCTTTGTGCATATACTAGCTCTATCCCAGCACTGTAAGAAGTCCTGCAAGGACTCCTTCCTTTTTGCAGAGGGATCTGGACAGGCTGGATTGATGGGCTGAGGTCAACTGTATGAGGTTTAATAAGGCCAAGTGCCAGGTCCTGCACTTGGGTCACAACAACCCCATGCAACGCTACAGGCTTGGGGAGGAGTGGCTGGAGAGCTGCCCAGTGGAAAGGGACCTGGGGGTGCTGCTCGACAGCCGGCTGAACATGAGCCAGCAGTATGCCCAGGTGGCCAAGAAGGCCAACAGCTTCCTGGCCTGTATCAGCAATAGTGTGGCCAGCAGGAGTAGGGAAGTGATCGTGCCCCTGTACTCAGCACTGGTGAGGCCGCACCTTGAATCCTGTGTTCAGTTTTGGGCCCCTCACTACAAGAAGGATACTGAGGTGCTGGAGCGTGTCCAGAGAAGGGCAATGAAGCTGGTGAGGGGTCTGGAGCACAAGTCTTATAAGAAGTGGCTGAGGGAACTGGGGTTGTTCAGTCTGGAGAAGAGGAGGCTGAGGGGAGACCTTATCGCTCTCTACAACTACCTCAAAGGGGGGTGTAGCGAGGTGGGTGTTGGTCTCTTCTCCCAAGTAACTAGCGATAGGACAAGAGGAAATGGCCTCAAGTTGCACCAGGGAAGGTTTAGACTAGATATTAGGAAAAATTTCTTTCCTGAGAGAGTGGTCAAACATTGGAACAGGCTTGACGTCCCACCTTGTGAGGTGGTGGAGTCACCATCAGTAGAAGTGTTCAAAGAATATGTAGACGTGGGACTTCGGGACATAGTTTAGTGGACATGATGATCTTAAAGGTCTTTTCCAATGTTAATGATTCTGTGATTCTGTGATTCTGTGACTAATTGCACTACCTGTAGAGACACCTGAAACAGATGCTTGGGGCAACCTGAGAATAGTTGCATAAAATTCCCCCCTTGCTCCCAGGTGGGGTTGGTGTGCTGGGGACGTTATGTCACCTCCCATGGGAACAAGCAGATTTTGATTATAGATGGTAGAAAAGCTGGGTGGCAGAAAGATTTTGATTAATAAAGGAGGGTTTTTTTATGTCTGTGGTATAGCAGAGCTGCTATTCTGATGGCTGAGGATAAATGATAGGAGAATTGTAAGGGCTCACCTTGGTATATAGGCCCTATTAAACTCTGAGCATTTAGATAACAAACTCAGCCTTACCCTTGGAGGTATCTAAAGATCTGTTTAGTGTTTCCCAAGCAAAATATTTCTCACTAGAATTGAACAAACTAGTCAGTCTTGAACCAAACCTTGTTTACCCACAACTGTCCAGCCTCTGCTTCAGGCAGGTTTAGAGACAGGCTGCCAGAGAAGAAGAGGGATATAGGAAGGACAATTATAATTTTAGCTAGAGATGAGACATTATAGTGTTTTGGCGGCTTTTGTTGCACCTCTCCTCTGTCTGACAGACTTGTGTCCCTGCACCTCCCATTAACACTCCTGGGTATGTTAGAGGTCTCCGTGCCTGGCACAGATCTCTCCTAAAAGATCTTTCTGTAGCATTTGCACTGTCCTCTGTCCCCTCTGGAAGCTCTGGGTTTCATGGAGCTGCTGGCTGCCTATGGATTACATTTTGCTCCTCTCTGCTTTGAATATCTAAATCCCTGAGAGAAGGCAGCCCAGCCTGGAGAGACAGAGATTGAAACAAACATCTTTTGTGCAATAATAAAACTAAAAATGAGAAAGAGTATGAGAGCAGCTTGACAGCTGCAATTGCTCACAAAATAGATTTTTTTTCCTATTTATTCTCCTTTCTCTAATATATTCTTAGCACAGGCTATTGTTATTCAATAGTAAGAAGGCCAGACTGACTCATTAAATGGAGCCACTGCTCATTTTGAATTCTCTGGGCTATGAGAAACCACTTCTTGCCTAAGCAAGATCATGCATGGCTGATTTTCCCCCCTCTGTGCAGCAGAAGGCAAACGCAATGACAGGCAGAACCCCAAACCAGTATACTCCACCATCTTGTTATGTTTGTGCCCCTGAAAATTTTTGGTGTACTGGATAATCGATCAGATAATTGACGACTGGTAGTTGGTTTGCAAGCTGAGAGCTCACAGGTTGTTATTGTGTTATCATTCTCCATCCATGTTATGGTGTTTTCATGTAGAAGATGTACAGAGAGATAAAAGCAATTGGTGTTTAAGTCTCTGAGTAATAATTTCTGTGAGTCTACCTGGGCTGTCCTGTAAAGACGTGGTCACCCTGCCCTAAAGTACCAACATCAGAGCCATATGGGGCTCAGCTGGACTGGGCTGGCTGACCAAGACCTTAAATGTCCTGTGCATCTCTTAACATTTGACATATGTGTCCACATAAGGAGGATATCATGTGAACCTCTGCTGCTGCAGAGAGGTTCTGCCAGTGAGCAGAAAGCAGGGACCAGGATTGCTCTCCCTCCCTCCCATGGGAATCTCCAGTGCAAAATCACGGGAATGCAAAGGGTTTTGTAGCTTTGTCTGCTCTCTCCAACTTAGGTACAACTCTGCTGAAGGAAGGCCAGCAGACTGTGTCCAGATTAAATCAGGCTGGTTGACGAAAATCAGGTCTGCTGGTCTTGAGATCAATTAATCTATTCTGGAGCACGGTTTAGTCCTTCCAGAGATATCCTCTCTGTTTGAAATTGGGGAAAAACTGCAAGTTAGAAAAGGAAGTTAAAACAGAACTGCTCTGCAGCATGTATCTTTGACTTTCCAGAAAGATTCAGGTAAAGAAGAGCAGGTGTTTCTGTCTTTCCTCCTCATTCCTTCAAAAACAGAAGATTCGGTACTATTTCTTCCATTCCTAAGAAAGAAGCACAGGCTGATGTATATTCTTTGTGAAGGGTCATGGATATTTAATAGACAAAGCATAGAAAGAGTTACCAAAGATCACTATGCCACACACACTTTCTACTTTTGTTCAACTAATAGCCACATGGTTTATATCAGGTGGCCCAAAGGTCAATGCTGGCATCCTTTTTAGTGACTACACTTGAGGTGAAAGTGTAGGGGCTGGATAGTCTTGACCAACATCAGACCAAATGAAGAGGTTTGCTCTAGTTTCTTCCTTGAGACCCTAAGGGACTTCTGTGTCCCTGTTGAAGACTACTGCACACCTGGGTTCTTTCCACGTATACATTCACCAGTAACTGTTCCTATGATCAATCCTGTTAAACTCAGCAGGACTATTTGCATGAGCAAGTACCCACCACATCAGCACCATTGTGAGAACATAGCTGACTACTCTTTTTTCAAACTTCTACTGCTTTCTGAATGTAAAATAAGTCAAATCATTTGGTACATTACAAATCTTTGCTATATAGAGAAGTTGTCAGTGGTTTCAGAAAATATATATTTTATATAATTATGTAAATATTATAAAATTAATGATGAAAATAATGTAACATAAAACATTAATAGGTTATACGTAAATCCAACCTTCTAGCAATATTCTTTTTATTGTACAGATTAAACTTGCAATAAATTCGTTTCTTTGCACATAATACTTGACATCACTTAGTTTTCCCATAGGGACTTAAATTAACTGCATGCATTAGCAACTGTGTATCTAAGACACTGAAAGAACATTGCAAAGACTTTCTGTAAGCTTTGGAGTAGCTTTACATATTTCTGAGCTGTCCAGAGTGGTCTTTTTTCCCAGCTCAGGAAGGAAGAAAACCTTTGTCAAGCTCTGCTCTTGTTGCCTCCTGACTTCCACCACCTAGTGGAACCCCTGCTCCAGCTTCTGCCCTGATGAGCTGGTAGGAAGCAATGCGGAGACTGGTGAAACCAACGGGACTACTCTGGTCTTACAGTGGCTGAACACTGATCTTTACTTGCCCTTTTGTGTTTAAATAGGCATGACTGTGTCTTGAAAGAGGAGATGGACCTCAGCTCTAGTAAACGCAGAGAGGGGTCTGAATTGAGAGTATGAGACAGGCTGCCAAACTGGATCAGACCGGGACATCACCTATTGCTGTGCCTGAGGATAGGTGGCATTAGACGCCTTAGAGATACTAGATGCTGCCTGCTGTGCTCTGCAAGTATTACAGGGCAGGAGGTTCAAGGTGGAGAGAGACAATAGCTTTGTGCAGAGACCTGTCCCCTGGAAGAGCCTGGTGCAGTTCCCAGCTTTGCTCCACCTTGTTAGAAGAAGAAGATGAAATCTGTCTGAAGGTAAAGGATCTTCATCTGTGAGTTCCCTCCTCTGCCTCCCACCCCCTGTCTAGGCCCATCACAGCCTGAATCTATCACATTGTGAAGGTTCATGTAGGTTATAGGATGCAATGTACCCACAATTTCTCCTATAATTACAAAAAAGTAGGAAGAAAAGTCTAAAACCTTGTCTATATATCCTCTGCTGCTGAAGGATGATGGGAAGGAGCCATGTGAATTTTTCCAAAGTATTACTGGTTTTTCTTTGACTGTCCATAAATTATGTCACTTCTGCTCCCTGACATGTCTTGCATATAGTGGAATTATTTTCAACTGCCTTACATAAGTTTTTCTAAATCTGATTATTACAGAACAAAGACCATCAGAAAAAGCAGCTAAGGGTCAACTTTTAACCCACAATCCATCTCTGACATTGGGAACATGCTTTACCCTTGTTACAGTCAGTCATTGCTCTTACTTTCATTTAGCATAAAAGGCAATTCTTAAAAGCATTCATTTTGATTCCCCAAATTTAAAATGTGGAACCTGCCATGTTTCTTATAGTGCAGATAACATTAAAGTATAAAAATTGCCCTGTGATCCTTGAATCATTTTCTCTTGAATAATTTTCTTTCAGTTGATGTTTCTTCTAAAAGGTTCACAATACTTGGGAAAAGGAAACAGAAAGAGCTAATTGTATGCCAAGAAAGCTTCATAATCACTTGTTCCAGCCAATAAAATAATTTATTCAACTTGGCAAGAGTTTCACACTCTAAATTTGCACCCAAAGTGAGTGATTAAGTGCTGCGTTTTCCCCCAGACACATTGACTTGCAGCTGTAGCCAGCAAAACGCGCCGCGTTAGCTAGTTAGTACCTATTTCCCTCACTGCTCAAGAGGGCTATATATTACAGTGTGATGACAGCACTACCTGGAGAAACGGGAGTCAAGGGCAGTGGAGAAATGATCCTGGCTGTGCCATTAGCCAAGAGCTGCTCAGCCCTGGGGTGGAATTTGCAGAGAGTGTAAGGGGTTTAGAGGCTTCGGTTGCACTGGGAAGTCTGCACAGATGTCTCTGTTGGTTGTTGCTTTCTCCTGGAGGAGGACAGAGGAGGTCAATGAGGCTGCAAAGATGCTCAGCCCCTGTCTCCTCCATGGCCGGCAGCCCTTTCCTTCTGAGGATCTGTTGCATTTGGTACCGGGAGTATGAGCAACCTTGGCCAACGGCACTTAGTCCAAGAGCAAAGTGAGAGGTTTCCAGAAACAGGCTCTTGTAAAATACATCCGGGAGCAGGGTCCTCCCAACCAAGCCTGTAGGATCAGGATTAGGGCTGCCTCCACACCCTGACCACTCTGTCTGGAGATGGCCGGGGCAGGTCAAGGGTGCCGGAGTCGCTGTGTTGACTTGCTGCAGCACAGGCAGAGCTCTAGCAATGCTGCAAGGGGACATGCAAGTGGCTTCTGCTCTGAAACACCACACCTCTGCTGTGACTGACTGCAAAAACAAACTAAAAAGGCACATCTCACATGTAAAACCTTGGTTTAGCATTGAACAGCTCTGTGGAATGCTAAGCTAATTTAAGCCTGGTTTTATATTATTTTCAAAGTACCTCTCTGCATAGTTTCAAGGGACTTACAAGAGCCAGTACTACGATACACAAACACTCAAGATTTGTTAGGCTGGTGGAAATACAGTTTCTTAATCTTCTATTAACAAAATTAAAGGTAGGACCATTTTTCTCTCTGGTCAAGGAGCAAACAGTCACTGAACCCAGACACTGGGCCACCAGTTTTTTTTTTTAAAGCAATTAATCATGTTTTGTAGCCTACTTTGTTTCTTCTTCTGCCTCCTAATAATAACAGGCCAGAAGCTGGTAAAGACTTAGCGCGGATCTCCCTCAGCAATCTGACAAAGTGATGCATGACAGGCCCAACAGAAGGGCTCGCATTTTTGGTGGTGTAGCACGGCTAAGACAGACAAGGAGCACTTCCACTGCCCTGGGTTCAGACTGCCCATTTCTAGACACACTCTTTCCTTCCTTCCTTCTCCCTCAATAGCCGTCAATATTTAAACTGCACATCAGTTCGGAGGGAGAGCGGTACCACAGTTGCCCCATGGTCAGTTAATCCTCTGCTTTTTTTCTTAACTACTGCTGGGAAAGGAGAGACATGAATCTTCCTCTCCAGGTGAACAACCTGAACAGTAAGTGTCAGGGCTTGGAAGCAGGGTGGAGGTTTCCCCACAGCAAGGTAAAATACTGTCTTCCCGTTATGGCTGCAGCAATTCAATTGGGACTTGAAGGTAATGAAAGAGCTTCATTCATTTAATCGGATATTGATTGATTGCTATAATATACTATGTCAACAATTCCTGCAAGGGAACAAGGGCTGGCTGAAATAAATCAGATTTTAGCCGACGCAGTTAGAAGAAGTAAAAATTATGTCAATATACTAGATGTTTGATTCTGGTGCTGTGCCAGAATTGCCCATCATTAATTTTCAGTTCTCTGAAATATTTTATTTATCAAATCCAGTACTGTGCGTTTGCAAGAGGCAGCAACATTTTGCTGCCATACTGTAATCTTTCATACTTAAAAGCCCTTAAGATGTCTGTGTCTTTCAGGCTCATTACAGAGCACAAGAGCTGGAACACAAACTTTTTTCTTTTAGCAGAAAAATTTCACAGCGTATTTTAGTTGTATTCAAATAATCTGAGATCGGTTCTTGGCGTTGCCATAGCTTTTGGGGGCAAATCCATTTCCACCTATACCTTCTGTTAGCTGCCGATCAAGCATGTGTAACTACAGTCACCCTTGTGCTTAACCTCGTGCCTATCGACATTATGAACTTTTTGCATGGAGCTGTGTGTATGAACAAATCTAACACTGCGCAGTTTCAATCCTTATTGCTCTTAAGAATTACTGCAACACAGACGGCTATAAATAATAATATCCTCAGGGTTTGTAATGCAAATTTAATGGGAAATGAAGCAAATAGTAATATCAATCTATAGCTGCACTTGTACTGTGGAACACATTATTTTTAAAAAGGTTAGGTTTTTCAGATACTTTGTGAAATAATTAAGAATAGTTAGAGAGAGCATTATAAGAAGTGTCTAACCACTCATTTTTGAGTTTAATAAAGACTAATATAACTATTTCTCAAAATACAGTTCTTTTAAATAATGTTTTTAAGAGATAAATTTTATAAATAAGCATAAGTAACCCTTTCAATTCTGTGAACTTAAAATTATTTTCTAAAATTTCTCAACTGACATATCAGATGTGAAACTTCAGTTTTACTTTCTAACACTTGGATGTGTTTACCTTGCATTTAAGCCAATACCGTTGTAGGTCGGAGCAGGCAAAATTCCTTTCCTTCAGCTCAGTCAATCAGACTGGATAAGAATCTCAGAGGATGAGATTAGCAACAAATTTAGCCTCAACTTGATACAAAAGCCTTCTTAATAAACACAGATTCCCACATCTGAGAATATCTCAACCTTCTACGAACTAGACTAAGATGGTATCTTGAAAACTTTTATTCTCACATTACTAGCACAATTGTTTTGGTTTCATTATCATTCCGCAGTTGAGAAGAGCTAAGAGGAAAGTATCAGCTAGATGCCAATAGCCAGTTCTGCAGATTTCTCTGTGTAAAAATGTAAGGAATGTAAAATAAAGGAGGTGTGGATCTTGTATCTAATTATTTACCTGATAAGTGGGCCCTCGGAAGCACAGACACAGTCCTGAATGTCAGCCGTCGTATTTGTCATGGCTGCCTCTGTCTGAAAATGAACCCTACGTTTTTATGCAGTTTGTGCTTCTGGGAATGGGTGTGATGGAAGTGCCATTTGAGCTGCCTTATCCTCAGAAGAGATCACACTCAGAAATGGGAACAGTTTCCACTCCAATTTTCAAGGAGCAAAGATGTCAGAAGTCACTGTTCCAAACCGAAGCGATATAGCAAGTATTATCAGCTTCAAAAATCTGTTAGTATTGTCTTCACTGACAAATTTTCACATATTGTGGTTTTAGATATCATGGTCCAACTCTGCTAGGTAGATCAGATAATTGTAAAAAGACAGTATAGGAAATTTCTCTATACAAAGGTATGTGAACAAGAAAATGTCATTGAGAGCAATTAATTAGAAGCTATCACTGTTATAGAACTTAATGTCTGAAGTAATGAATGAGCTTTCCTAATGCAGAGTGAGATGAATTAGTTCCTCACAATATTCTTCTGACCGTACCAGGTGTCTTTCAAATGCAAATGGAATCCTGATCTGACATACCCAGGATATTAAATAAACCATAAAGAGAATCGATGTGCTGCTTAAATGCTCAATATGATAAACGTCCTTTGAGTAGTGTATCTTGCAGCATTCATTTAGCTGGTTTTGAGAGTTTCCCCATGATCTGAGATGCCCTCTTTTGTTTCCAGGGGAGTTCTCAACGTGGAAAGACCTCCTTGTATTCCCATTGCTCTGACAACATGTTACCTATACCTACTATAGGTTTTACGGGCTCAATCCTAACGTAGCTTGCAGGGGAAATGGACATGCAAAAATGGTACCAAAAGGCTTATATGAACACCTTGACAGGATTTGTGGGATTGTCCTCTCAAAGATGGCTATTCTATCCAGATCTATTCCCTCCAGTGCTTCAGGCACCTGTATCTCAACAGGTATTTGTCAGCAAAAGCCAGCAACACAAAGGTCTACGTCTGTGGCCTTCCAGGTCTTTACTGGTCTAAATATCACCTTGGTACCACTGGCTTTGTGCAGTAGTTGGATGGGGTGGGACTGGTGCTCTGTCAAAAGCAGCAAACCCTGGCTTAGTGCAAGACAGTCATGTCCTTATGGAGCAGCACTGCACAGGGCTCACGAGGAGGGGTCAGCTACAAGAGGGTTGACTGCAGCAGAAATGCTACAGGATGGCTGGGATTTTGGTTGGGTTTTCCTTCTTTCCTTTTTTTTTTTTTTTAATGGTTTTAAGAAATAATACGTCTCTCTACTATTTTAGGAGGTTTTCAGTTTTCAGGTTTTTTTCCCCAAATATCTTCCCGTGAACAGAAAAGTGTTTGGCTATACAATCTTGTTAGCATAAATACAAGAGAGATACAGGTTTGCACTATGTCCTGAGCAATCTAATTCCCAGTGGTTATCAGGACAAACATGAGGCCATGATAAAGAATAATCTATTCTTCAACTGAAAAAAAAGTAAATAAAAAGAACACTTTTGCAACAAAAAAAAAAAGAATTATAGTTTCTGAGTGGGAGTGGATTACATGCATTATTAATCTGCATCCACATGAGAGACCGAAGAAGGAAATTTCGGACAGTAGATGAGGCCCTCAAATATCAATATTTGTTTGACTGCCAAAGAGAAGAAAATAACAGCAGCCAAAGGGGATGCATTTCTTGAATTACAGCACTTTTCATTAGCTAAGCCCCAGGAGGGTTCCTCTGGATGTGCAGAAATGGTAACTGTGATCACATGAGAGCAGGGAATCGGAGAGAATAAAGTTTTTATGAAGACAATAAAATGTCGACTCTTGGATAACCAAAGAGATTACATGCCTTTGTTCCCTTTCAGATCCAGAGGGCTGTTTCCAAAGCTAAGAGAGGAAATAATGTATGATGGTGCTAAAACTTTTCGCTTGAACCATAATTGATTCATCTCTGCAATATATTATTTATAAAAACTGAACACCATTTTTGACATCTACTGTCTGTGACTGCCATGTTAATTTTTCTTTCAGGTGTAGGAGCTGTAGGTCATTCATTACAGACTCTCTATTACCTGCTAGAAAGGAAGATGATGCCTCCTGTGAAACTATATAGAGGTGGTACAAGCTCTGTGGCCTCTGCACTTTATGCTGCGAGCAAAATATTTCAGAGTGAAATGGAACATGATGCCGAACATGCTGAACCTGTCAATGGACATGATGCTAAATTGTTAGAAGGATGTAATTATTGATAATCCCATTATTGGCAGTCTTCCTTGGTCCCTAATCACTATAATTTGGCAGAAGTGAGGCTTGAGGAGGAATCTGAAAAAGGAAAATGTAATGTTTCCAAATAATACAGTGACTCCTTGAGTCAATAAGGAAGGGGTGATGTGAGGCAGTAATTCCAGCAAAGAAACAGAGAGATGTTGCTGCTCAGAGAAAAGGGGAACAAATGCAGATGGGAAGGAATATTGTAATGGACTATAGAAAGGAACATGAATGGCCCAAGTTTCATGAGACTACATGACTCAGAGCATTCTTTTACATTCCCCATGTTTCTCTGGTTTTGGCCGTAATTCAAATTTGGGCATTAGTGATTCAGTGCTTGTTCAAATACAACTTTCATCTTTCCTCTGATATAGGTCTTATTATCCATGCATATTTAAACTAAATCAGTGATTTGCAACTAATTCATTGTTCCAGAATAAGAAAATGTGGTTATTGCCCCCTCACATACCAGGTTATTTTTCTGACTCATTTTCAGGGCATATTTGTAAGATTCTTTGGGAGCAATCCTACTTTGTGGATTTGTTTAACATAATGCTCATCTGCTCAATTGATTCATGTTTCCAAGAGTCATCTTGCACTTCAACACAGCAATTTTGTGCTTGTATTTTTCTGTTCGTGGTGTTAAATAATCATTATAATGTCTCAGAGGATAAGCAAGTATTATACTGAAAATCACAAATTCAAAACATATGGTATTATAGACAAGGAAATAAATTTCTGAAAAACAAGATATGAACCATACAGTTTTTCAAAATGCAAAGTAATCCTTACCCAAAGTAGAAACTAATTTTAATGAATGTTAGTAATTTAGAGCGTGATAATAGCTATCCGCAGCCATCAAATGTAAATGAAATGTTGGATACCTGAGTCACTTTCCTGGGCAAGAAACATAGAGCAACCTGATTCAAATACAAATTACTCCTCAGATCATATACTGCTGCAAAGCCATAGCTGGTAAGGCTTGGACACATATTGTCTGAACCTTCTGGCCACCTTTTCATCCTTGTAGGATATCAAGTAGTCTAAACAGGTGCAAATCCTGTGCTATGAAGTTGGAAAAATATGTCATTTTAAAATGCAAGTATTCCATTCCACACTGCTGATAAGCTTTTGTTGCTTTGCTTGCTGTTTCTTATTCCAGTTGATTGGTTTCACCAAAAATAAGAGAAGGAAGCTATCCTGATTATTTGTTGCTGTTTATTTTCTAAGCATACCCTCAGTTCTCAGAAATGTCCATTAGACAACGTAGGAAAGAAATGATAAGAAAATCCCTGCTGTATTCAAGGCAGCATCAAGCACTTCAGCTGGAGCTATGATTTCTTGGCATCGTCTAACCATGGGAGCATTATTAAGCAGGAGACAGGGAGCAAAGTTTCTGTCACCTCCTTACTTGAGATGTATGTGCCGAGAATAGTATTCTACAAACACTTACTGACTTACAATTTTCAAAGCTTTCAGACACCCCTATTTTAATAAAATGCAGGACAGTTCTCTTTTCCTTCTGAAAATAATGACCATTTTGTGCATTTTGAGGAGAGGAATTTCATAAGTTAGAATAAGGTGAATGATATATAAATTAGAAATCCCCCACTCAATATAGCACATACTGTTTTTTCTAGTTATTATCTTTTGGCTAACTGTATACCAGTATTCTGTTTTACCCTCAATAGGATTTGAGAAAAACAAGTTCCCTACCTCTCCCGAATGAAATTCAGGTTGTTTTTCTAGAGAACATACAAAGAAAAAGACAAGAACTATTAGAATTGTTGCTCGCTTCATTAATGAAGAGGGCAACCTCCAGGATGACTTTAGTGGTATGAGTGCATGTGTGTGTTAAGACTAATCAGGGGATTTGCCTGAGGGGTTCTCAGCTGGGAGATGGTAGCTCCTTAAAGCGTGGTAATTCAACTGCTTCCACTCATCTAGACATAATCTTCATGAAGCAAGCCATTGCTAGGCATCTACAGCGTATTTCTGAAACAAGAAATAAAATTAAAAAAGAACAAGAAAAAGAAATCCATACAAGATATAAACCAAACATTGTTTTCTCCTGCACAGGCAGATATGATCCGCTTACGTAGGGAGGGAATACGTTGGGGAACAGCATATTTGAATAGTACACAAGAGGTGAATTAAACTTGTTTTAAAGACATTTGAAATTATTCATTTTTCTGGGAAGTTTTTATTGATGTATTACATTGTGACATTTTATTTCATTTTATGTCTCTCTTCTTAGTAGCGAGTGGTTTCAGAACATTATAGTAAAAGCAACACTGACTAAGACTACATTAAGTCTATTCATTCTCAATCACTATTTTTATTTGTTTTATAAGCTTCTGGAGTGATCAGATAGTGATCAGATAGAATGAAACCTGTCATGTTTCATTGTTGGATCTTTTTTTAAAGTATCAGCTAAAAACTTTTCTGCTTTCTGGGATGACTAGGTTTTTTCTATCCATGAATTCTGCTGGTTTTTAATAATTTACATTGCAAAATGAAACAAAACTCCCCAAACCCCCAGGGTTTAAAGCTGGAATTTGGCTTCTAGTTGCATTATATGGAAGAGATGGAGAAAATAACAGCTGCGTAACAAGACGGCATAACTAAGAGATGTTCCCCGCCCATAGCCCAATGGCCAGCGCCAATAGAGACGAAATCCCAACAACGAGCTATGGTTTTTCTGTGGCAGCAAGGGAGAGAAGCTGCGTTCTGTCCCCCCACTTTCAGCAAAACATATTTAACACTCAACTTTCTCATTCACCTTCTCATCTTCCAGTGTCTGCCTTTGCCATCATGTCTCAATCCAGGCTATTCATAAGCCATGCTCACCTCTTAAATTTGCATATTTATTTCTATTCTATTCTGTTTATTTCTGATTTGATCACATAAGAAAAAGACCAAATACATAAAAGCTTATCCACATGTATGCCTGCCACGAAGACATATTTTCCTGGTTTGCTTATATCCAGCTAAGTATTAGTCCTGGCATGGACTGCTGCAAGGAGAAGGGTGCTCCATGAGCATCCTTTCACAACACAAAGCAAGCCTCCGTCCACTAGGATGAGCAGCACTGTAGCAGATTATCAACTCGTGCTCTCCCTGAATCATCTGCCAAAACCCATGGAAGTCCCAAGGGTGAGCCCACACTAAGCAGGATTGCTACTGAGAAAGGGGCAGACAAGTGAACGCTCCATCCCAAATGATGAGATGGGAAATGATGAGAGATGGGGTTTTTCTGCAGGACTAGATCAGTTTGGGGAATTGTGTTGATCACTGTAAATCCCTAATCTGGGAAAGTCCTGGCTGAAAGGCATGCAGAATCTGCCTTGAAGCCAAACCGAAGTATGAAATACCTAAAAGACTCTCTGCTTCCACACATAATAATTGATGAATGAAACTTGACAGTTTTAGTGGAAATTAGGAGTCATTTTACTTGCACTTTGAAGTTTGTCTCGTCCTCTTTGTCCTCAGTGCTTTTTTACCTGAGGATTAAGTATGTTTCATCTGTATTCCTGGCCAGAATATTACGCATGTCTCTCCGGAGAGCACGGAGCAGTGGATGTTCCCTAGTCCAAGTTCCCACATTTGCATATGTCTGTGTCATTATAATAGTCCCATTTCTGTACATTTTTTTTGTGCCAGCTCTTGCTCAAAAACAATTCAAATATCTCCATTTTGGCCAGCCCAGTTCTGCACCTGCACACGGGTACTAGCTAACATCAATTACAATTTCCGTCCCTCATTAATTATACTAAACAACATGGGAATGCTACATCTCCAACAGCATCACATTTGATATTTTCCCAAGAGGTTCTTTTGTGAAAAGAAAGCTATTTCTCTACTTTTGCCAGCAACAGCTGCAAACCATCCATTTACAATTATTGTTTTAAGTGTCTTCTATCCCATCTTACTTGTGACCGCAGTCCTGATCCCTGGCTAGGTGATCCCCAAACCATGATAAGACTGTCCCTAGATGTGGGCGAACGTGACAATAGCTTTCGCTTACTATGACATCTACCTTTTTTTGCATCAGCCAACCTTCCCCCCACTGAACACACACACACTTGGTTGTAACTAACAGAAGGCAATTTTCATCACTCACAGTAGTGTCTAGCTTCTCCTTCAGAACTTGAGCTTCTTGCTATACTATTCCAGGAGCTAACCTTACATTTTGCCTGCTCACATTTACAATCCAACGTCAGTCCCAATGCTTTCAACAGCAGTGAGTCATATTCCATACCAAATCATGCTAAATTATTATATCGTGACTCAGAGATGAAAGGGAGTCACTTGCATTTTAGTGGGGTACTGATTTTTCAGACAGCAATTGAGTTGAAAGAGGTCTGTTCTGAACTTTCCTCCAGCTTTAGTTAAATCATTAGCATATATAAAACTTCTGGCACTAGAATGGACTGGGCATTTTAGTAGATGTTAGTATAGGTGTAAACATACTCCCCTGAGGTAGTCCATGGTATTATCCTAAAACATAGTTTAGGACAATTGTGTTTACAGTGGATTAGAGCAAAAATCTGCCACACTACGTGACATTGTTTTGCCATGCAGGCATTGCACCTGCAATGACATACAGCATCCTTATTACTGGGGTACTCACGAATATGGCCTCAACCACCACAGTCTTTTCAAATCCATCTTTCTTATGCTAATCTTCTGATCAATGTATGCCTTTCCTCGATAGAACAGAGTTTTAGGGGAATAAGGAGTTCAACAATAGGTTGAACCTAATGGCTGAGCTGTTTGCATAGCTTATGAAGACGGCATAGCAAAGACACAGGCGTGAAAACCCTTGTCTTTTAAGTGTCCATTCCTGGTTTCCATGCTTTTGCAAGATGAGCCTATTGCTGTATTTCAAAGACTGTGTGCGAAGTTCAATCACAAAGCAATTTAACTTAACCATGACTTTGTCTTTTATGGCTGATTAAGGTCCTTTCTGCTTGGGGCAGCAGTCACGTCCCTTTTTCAAGTTAAAAAAACCTGCATATGAGTTTCAAGACAAAAATGGCATATTAGGGCATCATAAACATCATTAATCATTCAGAAGGCAGGAAAAGCCAGGCATTGGAAATGTGACCTTAGAACTGCTCCTCTCCCTGTGCATGTTCTGTGTCATTAACTGTGTGGTCACATACTTTTCTTAATACAGCACAGTAATTTAATTGAGCTTCCCAGATTACTAGGTGTGTGAGGATATGGTACCAATTACTACTTACTGTGTGCTCCATCTCTCCTGGAAGTATGTATATTATTCCGGAAATCTGGTTATTTTTCTGCAGGCCTTCCCGGACAGCTCCTGCCCATGTAGTTTTGGTTGTGTTTAATAGGAGTCCCTATGCTTGAAGAAACCTGACAATAGAAAGAGAAATAGGCAAGGGATGGGACAGAGAAGGAAGCAATCATCTCAATCATCTCATTTGTTTAGGGGCACGGATGAAGTTGCCCCTAAAGGAGACACTTCATCTCTGGGTTGCACCCATCTTCATGGCTTTGCAACCCTCTTTATAAGAGCAGCCTTGTCCATCTTACCATGTAGTGTGGCAGGGCTACCACAAGGGCAGGGCAACAAGGGAGCTTGCTGAAGACAAATGTACTGACAAACTCAAAACATTCGTGCTTAATGTCTACCGCTACAGGAAAGCAGGTGGGGAAATCTCTCTCCCACACCTCACAAAAGTCACATGGGGTGGCTAGAGGACAACCAGTCTGAAATCCTGTCTGATACAACCCTATCTCAGTGTGACCCTGGTCTACAGAGAAAAAGATGCAGCTAGTTTCTAGGTCCTAACTGGAGAGCATTTTCAGCCACACTTTGGTGCCAGCACTCTGTAAAACTGCTCTGCGCTTTCTGCCTCTGCAGATGTGCCAGGGGTCAGGGTGAGGGATCCATGAGGGAGAACAGGCTGGAAGGGATTTGTATCATGAACTGGAATTAACTCTTTGCTGCTTTGATGGTTGTACTGCTTCTTTGCTAACATGCTTGGTTGCATTTAAATATTGTTTCAAGTAATCAAGGCTAAATCATGTCCTCTTAATAGAAAGAATGGTCTTATGAACTCTGAGCTGGGGAAAGAACCTCTTATCACCAGTAACTTGACCTGATATGCTACTTCCTGTCAGAAAATAAATGGCGATCTGTAAAGCACTGGCACACTCTGAGGACTAAATTCAGGCTTTCAGAGGCAGAGTTAGGCAAGGGACAAAAGGGTCTTCTGGAACAACGCCAGACAAGCAAAGAGAAATCCAACATAATCAATCCAGCAAAGACATTGTTTTCCAATCAGTCCCTGCGGGTCTGCCCTTAGCATCTAACAGGGTTCTTGTCAAGGTCCTCTCTTGCTGTGTCCTCTCTCATCTCCGTTGTGTTCCCCGAGTTCAGACCAGATCCTCACTGTGCAACCATCTCGAGTTTGCTCCCTTCCCTCTTTCTGTTTTAGACATCTTTCCCATGCTGTGGTGTGTTGAATTCTTTTCAGTGTAAATAATTAATTTCTACTTTAGACTATTACTGTGTCGCTACTGGATTCAAATGGGAATAATAAAAGATCTGGAATAGGTGTTGATTTGCTAGCAGTGATGAAAACTGTGGAAACACTAGAAGTGATGAAGAAACTAGCATAATTATATGACAATATATGCATATGAGCCTTGGGTTTGTTTCATAATAACGATTAACAATAATGGCATATCAACATTTTCAATAGTAATTGTATTTTTGTGATTGTAAACAACTACCAGAATCTTCTGTGTGATGGAAACAGCAGGGCAAAAACCATATAAACTTTTTTTTTTTAAAAAAAAGGGTGCCTATTTCTAGGAATGTTGTATTAAGTGTACCGTACTCAATACAAATAGTGTTGACTGTGCAAAACAGAAGTAAAAGCTACAATATATGCAATTGCTAATATGAATGTTTGTAATTTTATTCTGTTGGCTATTCTCACTTGGATTCAGAAACTTCTTGCACTTTGTCCTGCTCTCCTGAGTGTCCTTTGCATGCTTACAGGATAAAATGTCTGTATCATTACCAACATTGTTTATCCTTTTTCAAAATGTTAGTAGTTACACTGCAGTTCGTAAATGCCGTATTATAAACAATACTGCACTTTACCTGTTAGTCTGACCCTATTGAGCAGGTTTCATGTATCTTTGGCAGCCTTTGATGGCATGCTTTGAAAGACTGATTTTATTAGTTACGTTATTTTGAAAGTCCTCGCTGAAGGTAGCAATTGGCTAATTAGAGAAACTTTCCATAAGACCCAGAAAACTAAATAGTCACATCCCTCTTGCCAGATATGTCTCCACTGTGGTAGACAGGATACAGAAGCTACTTCAAGCGAAAAGCAGTCAGGGCAACAACTGCTTGCTTTGACTGGATCCTCTCTAGCTCCTCCACCTGATATCCACTGTGTAGCAAAAGTGGCTCTCTTTGTACACGATGCTTGAAATCTATCATTCATGATTCTTGTCTATATACCGGTGAAGCCAGTGGTGAATAAGCAAGCCTTTGATTTCTACTGTGCAATGAAGTTGCAAAAGAAAAAACATGATGTGGTCTCTCGCCTTCAAGGTAGAGTGGTGAACAATGAAACTATGGACTTCAGTTACTGACCTGTGTGTCCAAGGCTGTAAATCGTCAGCACATAAAATCCTACAGGGTGAATCATGCAGACTCAGAGGAGCCTGTAGGATCACTGCAAGGCTCCGTTAGGTTCTGGAAGATAACTCTGCCAGGGATTCTTTGAGTGCCAGATTTAATTCTTTCCTTTTTTATGTCTCATCTAGTAGTCACCATCAGAAGCGATATCAAAGGCAAATGGAAAAGTTCATGTTTCAAAAGATTTTCTTTCTGGTTTGTATTCACCAGGATATTCTCTCTGTGAGTCTCCCTTTAAAGAAACCCTGGAATAATTTTCCCACCAATTTCCCTTCCTCCTTATATAAGTTCTTTTACTGTGTTCGTCACTGCAGTATTTTGCAGTACTTTCAACGAACCTGGCTAACTTCTGTAGCGTCCTTGCTTCCACCTCCCCTCCTCAGGGAGAGAAGTGTGTACATTGGAGCACTTTGTCTGAAATGTATTTGAGATACAATGTCACAAAAGTGAATGCATATATTTGCATGTCTATAAATTTCTATTAAACACCAAAGTAAAAAATTGCACATTGCACATAAGAAGTGGGCGATTATGAGGTTCAAGGGAAGGTGAGGTTGTAGAAGGATGGATGCCAAGGAAGTGTGTCAAATTTTGACTCAAATGTTAGAATATAACTTTAAATGTTCAAACCCCTAAATTATGTGAGTGTTCTCAATACACACTCCCTGGGATCAATTAACAATGCTTTCAGTAATTAGTTGTAATTTACTTTCTAAAGTCATTGACCATGAAAATTTGCAGCTGGTAGTGAGGTAATATAAAATATAATGCCTACTTTAAATGTGTATAATTTCACAGGCATAGTTAATTTGTGGTTTAGAGAGTGTAAAAACCTACATATGATACATTCTTACTAAATTGCCTAGAGAAACAATACCTCAGAAAGATGATTTATGTTATGGGTGGAACATTACTGTGAGAGGGTAGGAAACACTCACAATTTAGAAATGTATAAATGTGGGGATTAACTGAAAGAATGACATCCTGCTGACAGACCATCAGCACTCATGCACTGATACAGCCAGCTGCCAGCTGAGTTAGGGGCTCAGGAAGAACAGGAGCTGTTAATTTTTAATTCTCTTTCTTGCAAGCTTATTTTCACTTCTGTCTTTGAAGCCATGATTTCTTGGACCACAATCTGACGTGGAGTGATTTGGCAAAGTCTTTCTAACAAGAAGTTCTTAAGTACAGGTCATCCTGGAAAAGGACTTCTACAAGCATCTTGCACAGTGAAAGTGGTATTGTAAAAAAAAAAAAAGGTTTATTCAGGCTTTACATTGCTTTGCTTTCCCCTCGTTAATCAAGAACAAACCATTCAGACACTCCTCTCCCAGGAGATATCAGAGGGACACAGCTAGCAAGGCTTTGTGGGATGACAGGAACAGCCCTGGTCCCCACTGCCCAACTCCCAGCTGTGGGAGCTGCTTCCCCAGACGGGGTTCTCTGCAGTGGGAAAAGAGGTCACGTGAACTCTGGAGAGGTTTAAAATCAGGAGTGGTACAACACTAGAATGTCGATCAGCAATGTTACTTAACTGCCCTGTAGTACTTTGCGTGCTGCAAATGGTCCAGCTCAGATCAAAGGGTTGTTTAGCAATGATTTGGAGAGGTTTGGGAGAAGAGGAGCTTGATTATATATGCAGCTTTCTGCATTTCTCCAGTTGTAATGATTGGATTTTTTTCATATCATGAGCTGTACCATGTAGAGAGGGACAAAATACAACTAGAGACTGTGGGCTGGAGAGGTCCTTCTTGTTGATGAGAACTGGCTCTGCCAAGGAAGCTTATCATGTAATCCTTCCCATGAGCTGATTGAACTCATTCTTTTCACTTGCTGAAAAGAATGAGTTTCATCATTCTTCCTAAGATCGACCACTCTCTTGACTAGAATATGCTGCTAATTTCTAGCCTAACTTTATCAATTAGCAGTACATTATTACAATGGAAAAACTCTCATAAATCATATAAATGGATTCTCCATGCATGAAGATATTATAGCTTCAAAGTCAAATATCTCTGCATGTGGGTTAGAAGTCTCAAAATTTTAAAGCTATTTTGTTGCCTTGAACAAGGGACAGAGGCTTCCTGGGATTGTGAAAAGCACTGAGGAACTGAACCCTTTTGCAAACCTCTAGTATTCTTCTAATTGCTGTTTCTGAAACCTAAATGGACTTTCAAATCTGGCTCTAATGCTGTGTACCACCCTGGGAAACAGGACATCTTCCAAACTGGTGGGCACAGAGTTTAATCTTCATCCCAGAGAAGCACAAGATGTTTAAATATTTCAAACCTGCTTGATGCAGAACCAAATGTGCTCCTTTTGTGCCTGCAAGAGCAAGTTTACAAGCTGTGACACTTCAGGAGACATTATGGTAAGTTGATCAAGTATGCAAAGTAAAAAAAAGCTTGTCATGGACTGAGAAGGAACTTAGCTTCTCAGTCATCATATGTCTCCTGAAGATCTGTGTATTTGTGGAGCCCTTGCCTAACATTTAAATGGCTGAGTATTTTTTAAAACTGTAATGCTTTGCAAGTAAAATAGTGACATTAATATGAATTTCAAAACTAGTTACCAGGGCGGAGCCATATTAGGCTCAAGTCTCATTACAGACCTTTTGGCATCGAGGAGCCTGAGTGAAACTTCACTTGAAGTTTCACTGCATCAGCTTTTCAAAGAAGTTGACTGGGAGCTATCGCAAATGGTGAAAAATGGCCAAAATGAGGATGTAGTTAGTTCTTACAAAAACAAAAATGCACTGAACGGGAAAAAGAAGCTTCATGACCTTAGACAACTTTCTAATTTTTCAACTGATAGCAGTACAGAAAGAGCAATCTACCCTTGACCACTTAAGTTTAATGACTGCCACACAGCTCCTCAGTGCACAGCGACCTGCTGCATTGCACTGAGATTGCTGGTTTTTCTTTCCAAGCCAGGGCTCTTTAGATCTCTGCAATTTAAATACATTTGTGCAAGATCTGGGTGGAGATGTGCAGGCAGTGCCCATTTTGGGCATGGAGCGATTTCCAGAAGGTGAGTTCCTGGAAGAGCTGTGTTACTGCTATGGGCCTTTTCGTCATCCCCTTCACTGTGGCTCTTTGTGGGCACTCCGTGAGTGCCAATGAGTCCTTACTTCCTAATGATTAACACCCAGTTAATGCATGGGTAAATCCTTGCATGGTTCACGTGGGGGTGATGTAGTCTGAAGGCATCAATGGGAATTTGATTTACTGCTGCACCTTAAACGAGGTGGGAGGAGGAGGTGGGAACTGTGGCTGGATGGATAAGCCCAGGTGGACTTATCCTCTTGTCTAAAGGCTAGGGACCCACTCTCAGCCAGGCATTTGGGTACTGCTGTTATCAGTAGAGGAAAACAGGTACCAATTCCATAGTGACAGCAGCAGGATAGATCTGATCACCCCGTGGAGGTGTTGCGCTTCCTTGGCTGGTTAGAGAGGAAGCCCAGATGGCCCTTTCAGACTAGGCTGTTAAATGACAGGAAAATGCAGGTGTATGAGGCGGATCCCACCTTTCTGGGTAGCAAGTAATGCTGGGAGGGCAGTGGTCTTTGCTTGTCCTCTGTAGTTGTCCCTAACAGTATAAAAAGTGTCTCCCTGAGATCTGTGTGGCAGAGGATGGCTCCCTGTAGGGGCATTGCTGTCCATTGCTATCCAAGATCAGCAGAGTTGGGAAGTCTTTCCCAATTTCTTTAAAAGCAAAACCAGAATCCAACTTTAGTCACAATCTCTGTAATAGGTTTTCAACAAATACTAAGTGTGGAAACTACTGAGGACGTATAGGAGGACGTGGGACCTGTGCTGCTTAGTGCCAGAGGGCAAAATACTAATATCAGTAGAGTCCCTAATTATAGTACTTGTTCTGTGCTAACTAGGAACAGAAACCACTGAGAATCTTACAAGGAATTGCAAAATTTCCAAATTAGTCTTGCAGACTTGTGAAATTTGACTTTAAATGTGATTTGAATAAGCACCTGGACAACTCTATGGGCCTCCAGACCTACAAAATTCAGAATATCACTAGGAGCTGACACCAGAGTTAATGACCTCCTCCCACTTTCATTTTCTAAGCTACAAACCCAACAATTTAAACATAATGACATTTCTTAAATTAATTGGTTAAGAGGACAGTAAATCTCTTTTTCTCCCTGTCAACTATATTCTACCCTATGTTTATCTTTGTTCACATTCGATCTACCATAAACCACATCTGCAAGAAATTATTGCATGGCAGATTTATTAGTTTCATTTGACTTGTGTTACCAGAGTGGCTGGTCATTGATACCTCATCATTTGGGACCTTTTTTATTGGATTTCTATTTTTCTTCTTAACTGTAAAACATTGTCTTAAAAATATTTTTTTCAAAAGGAATTTTGAAACATGTGAAGACTACCTCATAATAGATTTTTTCCTTATATTTATTTTCCTTCCCCATCTTCACTGCATCATGTAGTTTAAATAGTGCTTGCTGCATTTATATGTTTGTATGAAAGTAATTTGTATTTATTTGTTGGTACCATAGATACCAGAAGATCTCTGTGTGACACCAACTTGTATTGCATCAGCTGCAGCTTCTTGAAATGTCCTAAAATAAGAGAAAATTACACGCTATTCATTTCACCTGTTGGTTCCATGATGATGATTAAACTTCCAATGTAAGTGCAATGTGTGTTAATACATATTTCATGTGCATTAATGCAGAAACTTCTGCCAAATACTTTTAATTGATTTTACTCTTTCTTAAGAGGGATTTTAATTTTTTTAATCTGGTAGGAATTTATCATTTCCTAATTCAGAAGTCACATCACTTCAGGTTAATAATGCCCAAACTAAATGGGCTGAAATGGAAGAAATAAAAATTTAGTGATGGTTAAACATCAAGAAAGCAGAAAGACCTATAGCAAGATAACTTTTACTTCCCAAGGGACAATGTAAGTCTGGACAGGATATTTTAGAAGACTTGTCTGACATTATTATAATGTGGTTTCCAGGCCTTGACTGCACCACTCAGCAGGGTTTCGAGGCCTCACTATGCTCGTATAAAGCAAGGGGGTCTGGGAGATATTAGTCAACTTAAAATTGAGGTCATCTTGAAAAATATTTTAGCTTGAATTTACTGTATCGCTGCACAACATTTGCAGAATCTGCATCACACCAGACTTGTAATCAGTGGGACGAGGAGGTCCATGTCCCCTGCCTGGGAACAGTCCCAGCCTGGTGGCTCGTGACATGGGTGGATTTCAGAGCTGCTTTTCCCCGAGTGTCTACTGAGAAATGCCTTGTAGTGACAACAGCAAACAGCATGCCTTTCCACTCCTCCCACTACACAATTTTTCATCTGGGGGGAGAAAAAATACTTCATTCAGCTTTCCACCTATTGCTTTCCCAAAATCAAGCATGCAACAAGCTTCACACTTTCTCTTTGTTTATCCCATAAGATATTTACTACTTATCCAATACAATATTTACTACTCTCCCTATTTTTGCATGAGGACCAAGCAGGGATATTATCTGACGACGGGCACATTATAACCACCACTGCTTGCTCTGCAGTTCTAAACATACACATGTCCAGTAAAAGCAGATGCCTCTTTGCCTGAGCTTCTCTCATTAAAAAACATAAGAAACACTTGGGTAAATCCCCACATTCCAGTTTGAAAGCTGAAGGGACCAACTTGAAAAAGAAAATAAGGGCCTCAAATTTTCGGCTGCAGTTTTTCTTGGATTGAAGCCGTATCTGTTTGGCTGCCAGAGAGCAGGCAGAGCAATACGGTGGATGCTGCCCTGGCTCCCATATGTCTACTGTACAAAATTAAATCCCAGCTCTGGCCGGTTAGCGCTGAACAGTGAGAAATCCTGCCTGTCGCAGTCCTCCTTCGCTTGCCCGGCAGCTCTCCCTGCCATATAATTGTGGGAGAAAAAGGACGGCCGCCCGGCGCCACGTCTCACCCAAAGGCAGCCTGCTGCAGCAGCCACCCCATGGCACCTTCTGCACCCGGAATTGGGGTGCAACAAACAGTCCTGTGGGAGCAGGGGAGGAGCAAAGGCTCTCTCCCCTTCAATACTGTGAGATACCTGGCTTCGGGCGTGTGTGCTCTGTCTTGGTTCAGGGATCGGAGTTTCTCCTTTACCGCTTTGAACAAAAAGCATTGAATGGAGCAATTAAAAAAAGAACAATTTGGGAGCCTTAGGACGTGTTTGACGGCTGTACAGATTCCTGATAGAGCAATGGCATTGGTTGCTTAAGGGAGTGCTTCATATATGCTTTATTCATGCTGCAAAATATAACACAAGAGCCTCCAGAGAGCCATCAGCTAATAATAAAATTGCTAACTATAATCATACAGCAAGAGGAAGGGAATTATTTTCTTTCACAAATTGTTTTGTAATATTAAAAATACTAATTTTCTCAAAGGCTCCTTTCTGCAGGGAGTAGCTTCTACACAGGCATTTGGAAGAGAGTGCGAGCTTGTGTTTGCTGCTGGAGCAGGCAGGGACAATGCTGCTTACAAATACCAGGACCTTCAGGAAATGCAGGAGAGTAGAGGCTGGGAAGGTTCAAAGAGGTTAAAATCAAGTCCCCTCTGATGGCATTTTTACGAGACAACTCCCCAGATAAAGTGATTTGAACTTCTGTTGCTATAATTAAAATGTGAGAATATTTTTTTCTCTTTCACTTCAAATACCCTTCACTGGATGTGTAAATGCTGTAAATGTTGTCTTTATGAAACATGTTTTTGACAGCCTTTTAATTATTATAATTAGAAACTGTTTACAAAGTCAGACAAAAAGAAGGTTGAGCTAGATTGGCCTGTGACTCTCCCTGCCTAAAGGTTTCTAGTGACAGAGCTGGCAATAGTTTTTGACTGTGAAAAAGTCTTACCTCTACAGCGGCAACAGCCACAGCCTGATGGAGAGTTTTGTGTCTGCGGAAAATTCTGACATATTATATTGTCATACCCATGACAGTATAAATGACCTCAGGCTTTGAATAAAATACAGTAGCTAGTGTATCTATTTAAATGATTAAGCAACGAGCTAGGGACAAATCTCCCCTGTCATTTCTGTGTGTGCCTGCTGTGCCAAGTACACAAAGAAAACATGAAGAAATCAGTACGAGATGCATTTTCAGCCTGGGAGCTTTTAGGGAAATTACAGGGTTCTGCAAAATTTCATTCCCCATTAGGATTGACTAGTGTTAAAGCGGAAAAGGAAAGACCCCTTGTACCTTTTTGCCCTCTGCAAACCTGCACACACTGTTTAGGCAGAATGTTTTATCTAATTGAGAATAATTACTCTATAAAACCAAGGCTGCCATTTCCTTCTTGTGGCAATCCTGTCTTAGTCTACCATTGACATGTGCAAAGCAGAGCATTGCTGTGATATTTTGTGGATAGTTTAAAACACTGAGAGGATGTCCCTTGCTCTGACCCACAGAACCACAATAAACAAATGAACAGTTCCTGCTTGGCAAAACCTTCATCTCTAAGCCCAAAATAAAAAGGTTTTCTTTGCCAAAATATGGCACTGCAGGGATCAGACTCTGTTTTGGCGGTGTCCGCTTCCTTTGCCAGTTGATGTTGCACTGAACATAGATTTTCTTGTAGGGGCATTTGAGATAACTGGTCATAACCATTACAGAATATTTGTGAATTTAAAAAAAAAAAAAAGAGAAATGTGTTTTAACATCTTGCATTTTCTTGTCTACCCCTTCAATCTGGTCAGTGTACATTGACCTTTATAAGACAGAGAACACAAAATTTTTTTTGGTGAACATTTCCCAGGTGTCTAGAGAGGCTCACTGGCCATTGAAAGATGCCTCACCTAAGACTGTACCCAGTGGCTGTGGAAAATCAGCACAGCTGACCCAAAGAAAAAGAGTTTAAAAAACAAAGCTCTACCTTGTCAATATGCACTGTTTGCTGCATTAGGACTTTAAGCATCTGAGAATAACGTTTTAAAATATAACCAAAGAAATTTGCTATATAATATACACTAATCTTTCTCATGGGACCAGAATAACATTCTAGTAATAGTGTTCTATACACTTTTTTATATGTTTGTGGCTTCATATGGCAGATATTCTTCCCCTCTTTCTGTTATCAGTTCCTCCCCAAACACATCCATGAAAAATCTCCATAAAAACACTCTGTCATTTACTATTTCTAAACTCTTTATTACTTTCCAAACTCTTACAGCCAGTTGTACTGAAAGACATTTCTGTAGCAGGAGCTCACCCGTACAGCCTACCTCTCTTCCAAGGCTTTCACCCAGCAACTGGTCCTGAGCTGAGGATTTGTAGATCTGGTTTTTCAGCATAACTTTCAAAGCTGAATTTGGAGCAAGCCTCTGTCATGGTCAATGGATGCTTTGCTCCCCCCCGCAGCCAACCTACCACAGGGAGGGACAAATCCAGATGCGTGCCTTCATATGTGAAAACTCTATCTCCCTGACTATTAGCATACAGTCTACGTGCACAATGGATGCATTGGGAAAATTGGGAATGGTCACAAAGATAATATCAGTAACCTTGTGTCTCCTACAGTGGGCTGATCCAAACCATTAATACTCCTCACCAGCCAAAAAAATCCCTTATTTTCAGGTCTGTCCCTGAAAGCAGGATGGAGGTGAGATAGATAGTGCCCAACTTAACGTGTCACTGTGTGCCAGCTGACTTATGGCCCACAGTACAGCAACCAACTGACTACAGCATAACTTTAGAAATGTGACCTGATGCTATTATTCAAGTTGCGTGTTAGCATCCTGCTCTCAGCGATACAGCTCAGTGATTTTACTCCGCGCATCAGCATGTGATGTGCATACAGCATGTGGAGTCCGGTCCAAATGCGACTTTCAAATTTATTGAGAAAAATCAGAGACTCCTCGAAGATTAAAATATCCAGCTTAGTGCTGGATGTTGTTTTGCTCCATATATAGTCTTCACCAGTATTTCCACACCGTTCAGTTTCCTTAGACTTCAGCACGTCCGTGGCTGTGTGAGGTCAGGCATCTGCGGTGTGCAGACAGGCTGCGTACAGAAGCACAGTGCACAGCGTTCACCTCCTCCTGCAAATATACTTCCACTCGCTCCCCACCGATGGGAAAGTATTTAGCTCTTCGTAAGAAGCCTTCTGAGTATTGGTTTCACCATCCTGCAGGAGACACCTGCAGAAGATATTTTGCAAGGATCAAGAAATACTTACCCAGCTCCTAAACACCAAAGAGACTCTCCTTCAAACTTTTCAGTGAAGTTCTCTTTCCAGAAATAAAAACCCGAGCCTGGACTGTGTCCCAAAGGCAAAGTGGGCAAAAAAAAAGCTTCTCCAATGGGAACAATCTGCACTCTGCATGACAGCTTGAGTAACCTCGACCGATGTGTCTATCAACTGTTAGCTGCAGAACTAATGGTACTACAGACAGACAAGTAGGAAGGGAGCTTTTATCAAGGCCCATAGCTTTGAAGTCAGATTTCAGACCAGCAGTTGCTGAAAAACACTTTCCTTGATGGAGGAAGGCATCATCTTTTTCTCATTTCTGACTGAAGGAAAATCCTGGGAGCTCTTTCTCTCTTCATTGTAACGTCCTCATGAAGCACCGGGGTGTCCCTGAGCTCCAGCGGGCTGTCTCTCCTGCATGGTAAAAACCTCTTCCAAGCAAAACACCCCAGTTGAATCAATGAAAGTGTTGCCTGAATGAGTATCTGGCCTTGTAGGTCTTAAGCTGAGTGGAAGGATCCTTACGTGACTGATTTCTCAAGCCTCTCAGCATCAGAGTTTCCTGTTCCTGAATCCTCTGCTCAGGGCCTGAGCCAGAAGGCAATTATGTGCAATCTCATCAGCACTGAATGGGAGGAAATAATTCCCTCCTGGTGCAACGTGTGGTAATGATGCTCTCTCAGGGTACGTGCCTCGTCCACTGCTGTCACACCAGGTGGATATGTATGGTTTTCTGAGGTGTTCTTAAGCAGTGCTGTTGTTCAGCAAATACCTTCCCACCTTGTACGAGGGCTTTTGGTGTTGCCCTTCAAACTGGCTGATCCTGAACTTTATTATATTCACCCCAGGATCACACAATGTTTAATGTTTTGCTTTGGTTTTTGCCAGTTACCCTGCCGAGTGGAGCTGGAGGACAGCTCACAGGTACCTGCTGGCAAACAGAGGTGCGGTGGTTTCCCTCCTTTGCAAAGATTGACTGGAAAGGATGGCGGAGCGCAAACTGAACGGGACAGCTGCGAGGAATCAGCAACTGGAACCCGTTGTGCTGCTATAAATGCATTTCTTTGCTCCTGTCCATGCAGCAAATGCTGCCTCAGTTTGAGCAGCTCCCCAGAAAATCTTTGTAATGACGGCCACAGGAATCCATGTGCTGGTTTTGTACGTGGGGAAACAGGTACGTACAAAGCATTTAGAGACACAAAGGAGCACACAGAGGCTCTTTCACAGCTGGCCCAGATCACTGTGGTTCACTCTGGTTTGATATACGTTTTCATCTCTCCCTGAAGGGCTCTTACTACCAGAACCACAGAGGACACCCTGGTTTCCTTCCCACCAGTGTTTCTGCCTGTCAGGGGTGTTTTCTGCTCATGCTTGCTGCTCCACAGCAGAAAAGGAGACATCAGGGATGCTCCAGACCAATCTGTCCAGGTTAGCCTGGGCATTGCAGAGCTGCTGGGAGAGACACTGAGTTCCTCCTGCCCCATCCCAGGATGATGCATTTTTCCACCCTTACTAGTACGTGACCTCCCACTGCCAGGAGAAACCTATTCACTCTCCCAAAATATGAGAGACTTTTTTTCCCCCAACTGGCTCCTAGAGGAGATCCATTTCCCAGGGGATTATCCTGCCACAAGTAAGGGTGACAGCACACTTGTCCATCACTGCTGCTGTCACTGGAGGGCTGCGGAGTCAGCAGGAGCCATTCAAAGGAGCCAACGTGTGATAGTGAACACAGCAGATAGTTCCAGGAGTATTGTAGCAGCAAGTGGTGGCTGGAAGAACAACAGAGGCAAGAGGAAGGGGCAGGAAAAAAGTGCAGGTTGAAGGGGCTATTTTCTGGGAGGTAGGAAAGAGCAATGACTTGCCAAGAGAATTTTCCCAGCACTGTTGGCTGATTTCTGAGGAAGCCCACACTGCCTGGCCTCTGGCTTGGTAAAATGCACTTGATTTTTCTACCTCCTGCAAGGTTTGCTTTGCTGTAACTGGGGTAGCAATGCTGGGTGTTCATCAGCACAGGGGGAAGGCGCATCTGAACCACTTCTGTCTCTGCAGAGTCAAATATATATTGGTGTTGATACCAGGCTTTCTTCAAAAATTGAAATGGTTTTGAAAGTAATGATAACAAAGAAAAACTTCTAGGCTTTATGAAACCACCCTCCACCTTGACTGTGAAGGGTCACAAGGTTGTTTTTTGTTAGGATGAGAGGAAGTCTTTGCCATTGCCAGGACCTTTTTCTTCAGCATGATAGTCCTGCTTCAAACAGATGCAAACAAGAGTGTGGGCAGAACCACCAGCCACCTCTGGCTGCTCCATGCCACTGGTCAGGCTCAGAGACGTCCTACTCACTCATACCCTGCCTTTTGGACATTATCCACAGCTGGTCTAAAGCAACAACTGCCCTCCCTCATGACATAAACAAAGTCTGAATTAATTATTCAGTGCGGTTCAAGACATTTTAATAATTGAGCATGAAAGCCTAGGAAAAAAAGCTAATGCTGTTGGTAGCTTTCCCAGCAATCAGGCTTGCCAAACAGAAGAGTTGTGTGGAGGAGCAGAAGCTGTAGGAGCAGCTGTGTATGAGGCTGGTAACCAGCCCGCTTCTGCCCGGCGATCCATGCTGCTACACCCCACACAGCATTCAGGGAAAGGAATCAAAGTCTCCCTGTTTCCAATAGTCTCCCAAGGGCAGATTTACCCACTCCCTCAGGAGCAGTGCAAGCTCAGACACAGTCCTGGTGTAGATCAGCATCTCTTTACCACAGAGACACACTCTGCACTGCGCTTGTATGCTTGCAGTCCTGATTTACTGGGCTAAGGGTGTAGCCTGCAGCACGGGTTTCACCTGCTAGTTCGCAAGTAGCCTGCAGTCTGGATGGTTTGGATAACTTTCCTGTGTTCTCCTACAGTTTCCTAGACCTGGACTTCTCACCCCTGTATCTCCTCCATTCCTACATGTGCTATGGAAGTAAAGGAGAGACACCCACACTCAGACCCATGTCTCCATAGGCAGAGAGATTGTCTTGCTTGACATGTCGGTTCCCATTGCCCAGAGTGTATTTTACCTTACCAACAAGTTACACGTTTGGCTGATGCAGTACAGCTGAGATGCCTGTGAGTGGTTCTCAGTAAACCCTGTTTTTGCAATGTTAATGCTATTTCAATTGTTAATACATTGGCATGGTTTCCAAAGCAGTGTCATGAGAGCAAGAAAAGCCAGAGAATTGATATTTATACTACAGCTGAGCGCTACATCCTCTTTTCTCATCACTGTGTTCTCTTTTCCAAGTAGGACAATAAGTGGAGTACATGTTCATTCCTTATTTCCTTATTACACCTAGATTTGGGCCCCCGTGGTTAGGGAGGCATTTGCTACTACTTTACAAATTTCACACATCGCAGCTTGTGTCAATCACTCCTTGTCCTGTCATGTGCACCTCTGGGAGGAGTCTGGCTCCCTCCACTCTATCTCCTCCAAATAGATAACTGAAGAGAGCAGTAAGATTCTGTCATCACCAACTCTTACAACGGCTGGGACCTTCTCCACCTCCCCTTACCCTTCATGTGATGCAGCCCGCACCTATCCTCGTGCCCTCCGCTGGACTCACTCCTGTGTCACAACATCTCTCATGCTGCGGAGCCCTCAACTGGACCCAGTGCTCCAGGTGTGGTCTCACTGGGGGAAACAGAGAGGAAGAATCACTTCCCTGGACCTACTGTGCTGAGAATCATTCTTGAGTAAAATGAGTGCTCAACTCACCAAACCCAGTCACGTCCATCTCTCTCTGAACAAGGGACAGATCTAGAAGGACCCCATAGGCAAAGGACCCTGGAAGAACACCACGTCCTCATGCTCACAGTGGGAATGGTGTGGAGTCCACACCACTGGGACTCTGAAGTCTCTGTAGACCTACAGCACTGCCTGAAAACATAAGATCATAGCTCAGCTCTGCTCAAGCCTAAGAGCTAAACAATTATGTAGGTTCCAGCTGTCCCTGGTGCATAACCTATCACTCTTACTTATGTGCATATGATACATGACCTGTGATTATATATACACACTCTAAACTGCCACATTGCAAACTATGGCCAATCTGACTGTCTAACATAATAAATGACAGTTTAACTCCACACATTACAGGCACTGTCATAACTACTTCAGTGCCAAATTGTGATTTGTGCTGCTTAATGATCTTTCTTTCCCCCTTAACTCCTCTGTCTATTGCTGCTTGGAGGGCTCCTTCATTTTGGATGGTAAAAGTGTGATCTGATAATTGAATGACAGACCATTGCAATCAGCTTGGTGGAAACTTACATCCAAATATTCACTCACTGACGTATTCAGTCCTCAGCAACTCTATTATTAGTTTTATTAAGGTTATTTAAATGCAGATATGAGTTAGAGCAAGAGCGTGAAAGACAATAATTTCCAAGTCTAAAAGGAGCATGAGTTATGCAAAGCTCATAAATCTGATGAAGACTGACTGAACCAAAACAAAGGCTTGCGCATCATCTGTTGCCAGAATAGGATAAGAAGTCATGGCGTCATCTCAAGCAACTGAAACTCTGCAGCACAGGATGGTGGTTTTGGTCATTGCCTGACCTGAACGGTGCGGTGGTGGTTACATTTTGGGGTGCTGTGCCAGAGCTTGCCCCCGCGGGAGGCAGCAACCCAACCGGCCGGTGAGGGTCAGCGCGCCCCGGCGGGCAGCTGGGAGCCGGCGGCCGTGGCGTGCGCGGCTCCGAGCAGACCGGCTCGCGCTGCTCCCCGGCGTTGCGCGAGTCGGCTTACACACATCCACGGGCTGCAGCGTGACCATCCTCCCTGCTCATCAGGCTGCTGCATGGTCAGAGCTTACATATTTTAGAGGTATTCAAGTTTTACAGTCTGGCTTTCGTTGCAATATTTCACCAAAAAGGGGAGATGAAGAAATTAGTTTTTAAAACTGTCTTTGTTAAAACATTCAGTTAAAACTAGTGTGTTTCCTTCTATCTTTCAATATCGTGGAGGAAATTGCAAGGAAAGCCTGAGTCTGATAAAGCTCTCTTTTGGTCCATTTTACCCCTTTTCCAATCTGTTTCCTCCTGAGGCATAATATCCATGTTCCGATTCCTCTGTCGGGATTGAGGGATACTTTCTGAGATGTGTTCAGAAGTTTTCTCCTTGGTATTAGAGTAGGTGAGAGACTCTTCGGTTGCAGTTGTGATTATGTTGCGGTATAACGCAAAACGTTCCAGTTTGCTGACAGCATTATGATATCTGGTAATTATCTTATTTTTCTTATCTCTCTGAGTCACAGAATAAACAGGGTAAGTGGTAAGCGAGGATTTGTGGTGAGGCCAGTGTTATGTTGCCTTTTTTTCTGACCAGCCCTGTTGAGCTATGAAGGACATACAAGTCCTTGGCAGAAATAGCTATAGATCTGTTCGGTGAGCAGCTGCTTGGTTGCTTTTATCTGCTTGTTTTATCCTTCGGTAATCAATGACAGATTTTAGCTTTGATCTGACAGCTAGTAAGAAACAAAAATGACACTTTCCCCCGAGTAAAATCACTACTTCAAATTGCAACTGATTTAAAAATGTGAGAGGATATAAGATAAACCAAGCTCTTCAGGACTGAAGAGAGTCCTCTCTTACCCAGCTCATGCCTTTAGCCTAAAGTATGCCATTAAAAAAAATTCGGAGCATGGTACAAAGTAACGTATGAATGAAGTCGATTTTACTCTGTGATGTGAAGTTGTCTTAATCAAACTGAAGCCAAAGAAAAGTTGGTGAAGCTGAAAGTCAGCAAGAAGTTTCTATGTCTGCAGTACATCTGTGTTTACCAGCTCCCTGTCTTTGCTGAACCCAGTCTTGCTTTAGCAAAGGTCAGCTGCCGTTCCAAGTCTTGAAAATGAAGAAGTCTGCCATGGAAGCTATTAGCCAGTTCTAGGAGAGTTTATTTGACTGGAAATGAACTTTTAAAGTTCATTTTGAAGTCTTTTATTATCTGTGTACTGAAAAATATTAAGAGGACATCAAGTGATGTTATTTCTACTAATGGTTCCATCAGTGACTAATGGCTTTGTTTAGATCCTGTTACAAAGCCCTCATAATGCTAATATGAAAACACTGCTTAATGGCACTGTGCCCTTCACTTATTACTTTTCTGATATATGTGTTGTTTGTATGAACAAACTTCTTTTGCCAAAATTACCTGGGAGGACATTTCATAGCATTTATAGTTTGTGTTGTCAGGAAAAAAGATATTTAATAGTAATATCAGTTGTGTCCAGCATACCACAGCCTCAGAAATGTGCCTTCTCTCTGCCAGCACTACACAAAACTCAGAAATCTACATGAAGACAGATGCACCATTCCTTCACCTCCTCAATGAAATGCCAATAAAGCTGCATGATGCTGATCGTTTCCCTCTCTCTTATTTGGAAGGAAAGCTGGATTCACTATGCGAGAGGAGTAGCAAGGGACAGGAGCTTGCTTTAACCACAACTTGTTTTCTACACTGTAGTGCCCCTGGGAATTTTAAAGGCTTTATTTAGCATTTGAGACAGGTAAATATTAGTGCAAGGTGGCAATCAGAGTTTTAATTTTATAGGAAATTTCACTAGTTGTTTGAAGTTTGTTTTCGTTCTAAAGCAGAACAAAATGCCACATGAAAATTTCCATGAAACAAATATTTGAGGAAAAGGCTGGGTGGGAAGTAGGTAAGGTAAAATGTTTCACTTCACTTTGTCTTCCTTTTCCCCTCTTGCCAAGATAAGATTCAACACATTTATAAATGGCAATCATTTCAAAAAGAAAGGAAAAGGCTGAATGTTCCCAAACAAAAATAAATTGAGTTTAAGCCATCCCATTAATAAAATTGAATTCTTCACTACACGAATGCTCAGCTTTGCCTAAAGGGTGTTTTTGAATGAGAGAATATTACACCAGGGAAAATCATCCACTTTTCTATGACGCAGTACGGTAGGATGCTCTGCTGCAGGGACGTCAGGTGCTGAAGGAAAAGGGGTGAAGCTGGGTGTCTTCTCAGCCTTTTTGCTGCCTTTGGCTGCTGCCTCTTTTTTCCAGAACTTGTGTACCTATTTGAGAAACAGTCAGATGCAGTGTACTGGTAGCCTGGCAGAGCACAGCCAACAGCTCAGTTCTAATGGGGAATCTGTGGGCAGAAATTACAGTGGGTGGCCAGGCAGAAGGGCTAGGTAGGAAAAAGATTCCAGAGTCTGTGAAAGAGAAATCAAGGAAAGAAGGATTTGGTGATTTAAAAAAAAAAAATCAGCTTATTTACTTGAGGCTGCGAAAAGTTTATTTTGTTTTTTCCTGTAAAATGTATTAAAGTGTTGGATATAAACCAAGGTACTGTTTGTCTAAATTTATAGGTTTTGGCCCTGGGTCTGGCTTATTTAAAACATGATCTGATCAGTTACTTAATGCCCTTGCACAAACAGATTATCAAGGAGAAAAAGGACAGATTTTCAAAGGTCCTGAGCATTTGCTGTTGTCACTGAGCTCTAGTAAGAGTGGTGAATGTTCACTGCCTCTCAAACCATGAAACCATGATTTTCCTCACTTTTTGGTGACATATACGAAATGAAATGAATAGCAAATCACCACTCTTTTTGCATAAGCATCACACACTGACGTCAACTCAGTATTTACTGAGGAAAATAAACTGGACATTGTGTAGAGGTTGTAGCTTTGGATGGGGGTGAAGAGACCAGCCATCACTTGTGTTCACCTTTTCCAAAATCTTTAGAAGTCTACTCAACGTTACCACTGAAAAGGAAGCTTGAGTGCCAGGAGTAGAGACACAAGCAGCCACAAATGTGCACAAGGTATGGAGAATGCAATATCAAGCTGGGTAAAGGTGATTTTGCAAGGACATATGTCTTTCTGAAACCAATATTGCTTAGCTCTCCTTTTTAAGGGGTTAATACTACACCACTGTTCCCAGAATAAGCCACCAAAGTCTGACTAGCCAGATCTCCAGCCAATTTAAACTGCTGTAGTCCTTTGAAGTCCACAAGGAAACACCAATTTATAGCCGCTACGGGCCTGGCCCAAGGTTTCTAAATAAGAATAGACATATTAATTACATATGGAAACAATCATCAGTTTCAGATTGCATTGAGAGCCAATGGTTATAATTTAATTGTATTTTTCCACTGTTCATGACAGTCCATGACATCAGCAGATTATTTAATTATAGCTTTCCTTCTCAGCCCAGGATTATATGTTATTGCTCTCTGGAAAACTAGATGAAATTAATTAAGAAATAAGGTGTTAGACATTATCTCTAGATGAATAGGCCCATCTGAGAAAGTACTGAAATATTGCTGAACATCTGTGAAAAAAATCTAACGACATCACAGAGGCATCAAGATGACAAATGAGCCATGGTTTGTCCAAAGTAGGAAGATTGTTTGAACGGTCCCCCACTTATTTTCAATCTGCCCCTAAGCTTACTTCCTCATGAAAGACCTGAGGGGCTACACAAAGTCCAGCCAATTTTTAATATGAGTTTGACTGTTCAGCCTGCTGCAAGTCTATGGTTTTGCTAAGAGATTGGAGTTTAGCGAACACTTGCATCTCTCGCTGCTCAGTAACAGACCCACGCAAAGCCTTAAATGGTTGACAGCCGGCTGAGCATGAGCCGGCAGTGTGCCCAGGTGGCCAAGAAGGCCAACAGCGTCCTGGCCTGTATCAGGAATAGTGTGGCCAGCAGGAGTAGGGAAGTGATTGTGCCCCTGTACTCGGCACTGGTGAGGCCGCACCTTGAATACTGTGTTCAGTTTTGGGCCCCTCACTACAAGAAGGATGTTGAGGTGCTGGAGCGTGTCCAGAGAAGGGCAACGAAGCTGGTGAGGGGTCTGGAGCACAAGTCTTATGAGGAGCGGCTGAGGGAACTGGGGTTGTTTAGTCTGGAGAAGAGGAGGCTGAGGGGAGACCTTATCGCTCTCTACAACTACCTCAAAGGGGGTTGTAGCGAGGTGGGTGTTGGTCTCTTCTCCCAAGTAACTAGCGATAGGACAAGAGGAAATGGCCTCAAGTTGCGCCAGGGGAAATTGGATTGATATTAGGAAATAGATTGGATATTAGGGAAAATTTCTTCACTGAGAGGGTGGTCAAGCATTGGAACAGGCTGCCCAGGGAGGTGGTGGAGTCGCCATCTCTGGAAGTGTTCAAAAAACGTGTGGATGTGGCGCTTCAGGACATGGTTTAGGGGACATGGTGGTGCTGGATTAATGGTTGGACTTGATGATCTTAAAGGTCCTTTCCAACCTAGTGATTCTGTGATTCTGTGAAATAGAAAGATATTGGCATTTCTCATCAAGAAACAACAGCCACACTTTTTTGTTTGCTTTTTAATACCCCTTTTGTTATTTGCTATTTGGGCTGCACCTGTGAACAACAGAAAATCTCCCATCCCCAGCAAGTGGCTGATGCTGATGATTACTTCAGCGGGCACTCCAGGGACGGAAGAGCAAAAGCTAACATCATCAAATTCAGGGTATTTATTTTCATGCCAACCTGTGTGCAGCAGGGTTTCCAAACCTTGTGGTGTTCCCAGAGATGTATTATCCTATCTAAATAAGAGAATTAAGGGCTCCAAAAAGCTAAATGTCATCCTGGACAAAAACTTTTCACTGTGGCAAATACCTTGTGGCTAAGGATGATAGTCTTCCTTTAAAGAAAGACTACCTTCAGGGCAGGGCCACAGTGCGGCTGACCCAGGGAACCTGGCCTGAGGAGACGCTGTTTAAAAGGCTGAATTGCTGTAGCTGATATGCTGGAAACAGGGAAGCAGACAGGAAAATACAAGTTGATTATTTTTAATTTCTTTAATTTTTTTTGTTCCAATCTTTTTTTGAAAAAGAGCTTCCTCAGACCCATCAATTCCTGTCTAATCTGACAGACTCCCCCTTCACCACAGTATCCTAAAATAACATTGAGCATGGAAAAATTGGTAATCTCTTTTAGCAAAACTAAAACACTGACGGGCTTCCAGATGGTCTTTCCTACTTTCTTTCTCCGTTTTGCCTTGCATACATATATCTCACGGGCATCTTTTGGCATGCTGGAACATCATACCTGTTTCTACTATCTGATCTGGGCTCTGAGCTTGTCTTTTGTATGAAGCTGTTGACAGACACTTCCAGCTTTTTGGATATTCTGCTATAAAGTACCACTGTTCAATCTGAAGCTGATGCTAAGCTATGAAAAGTGCAGTGGTAACTGCAAGGATGGGGATGTGCTGGCTTAGTGGCTGAATGCAGCAGCACTATCACCACCACCCTGGATTCAAGAGTGGCATTAACATCTCAAAAGAAGCCTGTCAACCTGAAGAGATGCAAATTTAATTAAAGGCATTTTATCACACAAAATTCTTCAAATAACATTTGGCCTTTTGGATAACAAAAGCTGTAATTGTTGGATTCTCTCTTATCTTTTGTTAAAGGAAAAAATCTTTTTGTTCTTTTAATACCTAACTAGAGGCCATGAGGCAATCAGTGTCATGCTCTGACTCAGGTAACACCAGAGGAAACTGCTGAAGATAGGACTGTCCTGGTGATATTGAAAATGGAATAGGTTTGTTCTCCAAGACCTGTTCATAAAGCATCTTCTGCAAGTTAAATAACTGATGACATAATAAAGCTAATGAATATATACTCCCATACAACTACATCTGTTGTATTGTCTATGTCAGACACAGACCCGCACCCACTCTACATCGGCACGCTTGCCGGGATCCCATCTAAGGCTCTAACTCTTCTGTACTTTGTGAAAATATCTTCCAAATTCTGGATAATATCTGCATCTTCACTGGGCAAAACACAAGCTCATCTCTCATTGCTGTTTGTTTCAGTTTTTTAAGTGGGTGTGCTGCTTGCTGAGCTCCACTCTTGCAGCACATGAAAAGCACTCATAGACTGGTCTATTTCAGGGCCAGAAGGACTTGTTCAGGTTACTAACCTGGTATTTGATGGAACGTTTCTTTGGGTAAATTCCACAATTACCTTGTTGTTGAAGTTGAGCACAGATTGATGAATGATCAGAGAGGTCATAGGAAGTTTAGTTAGACTATGATTTAGTTTATGAAGTTAACCAATCTACCAAAAAATCCAAGTGATGCAGAACCACCACATCCTTCCATGAGCTGTGACCAATGCCTCATCATGCTGTAGGTTTAAGCTCTGAGACATTAAGGTGTTTCTCAATTATCTCTTGGAAGAACCTGTGTGACATAGTTACTGAGGTAAAATAATTTTTTTCTATGACATATTATATGTGAAAATAATGTTTAATCACATGAAAAGCTATTTTTTTCCCTTTCTGTTTAAGTACTGTTCTAGTAGATGTTATGATAATGCATTAGAAGCCTTGTGGAAGACATTGTACTCAAGGAGTGAGTGATCTTGGGCAAGCCATATCAGGCCTTGTACTTAGGGATTGAGAAGTCCATACGTTAGTTAGCATAAGTAGCTGCTGTAAGGGAATGTGCTGGAACATCCCAGGCTGGCCTGTGCTCCACAGTGGTGGGCGTTATGAAAGACACCTGTCAGGAGAAGGTATATGGTTTTGTTCATGACAAACAATAACATACCACTGTGTGGAGGGTGGAGGAATGTCTCCATGGATGGCATCTGCACAGCGTGCTGTGGGAAAATGCAGCCAGGGTCTGTCCGATGCTGCACAAAAGCAGAACACCCAGCATCTGAAGGAACATAAGATTTGCTCAATATCTGTATTCCTCTTTTTATTCTATGTAATTAAAACAGCTATTTTATTACAGCATCTGCAGCTGTGCCTTTCTTGCTAAAATCCAGAAAGAATCCTGCACCACCAGTTCCCATCACCCTGATGCAGAACAGTTACATGCAGGTATCCCTGTGCAATATCATGTCACAGTCTATTGAGACTCTCATCTATCTCATGTTTTGAAGACAAGGTCTAAGACTTATCATTAAGGAGAATAGAAGTGCTATCCACACTTAGGTTAATTTTACAGGAAGAAAATCTGCAGGGATGAAAGAACAATATATCTCTTGTTGGGACTGTGATCCTCCTCACGTGAGTCTAAGCTCTGTAAACCACGCCACATCCCCATAAGGAGACTTAATCCTGCCTTCTCTTCTGCAGCCAAGGTCATTGATGTGACCATTTGCAGTGACGAGCTGCTGCCCTGGGACATTTTACTCCTGCACTTTCTAATCCTACCACCTGGGCTTCCCATAGGACTGCTTCCCTTGAGCCACAGGGTAGTCACCTCATTGTCCTGCCCTGGGCAGCCTCTTGCCCAAATATCACTGGCTTCCCTGGGAGTGGTCCATTCCTGGTGGCATCCCAGTAAGGGTCTGTGCCTTTGGTCCTGTTAAAGACAAATCATCTTTTGTGGAAGAGTTTTCAAGAGTTTTACTCCTTCAGAGTAAGTCTAGAAATTAGATTTGTGAATGGCTTTTCATATTGAAGCAAGTTTTATCTTACTTACAGTCTGTTACTGTGCAGCCTTGTGCTCAACACGCACACTCTTTTTCTGGAACAGACCAACGCTCTAAACTCCTGGCATCAGCCAGCATTTTCTCTCTCAGTACAAGATAGGCTTTTCCATCCGAAAGGTTTTTCTATATCATATCCATAAATGTCTTTGCTTGTAAAATCAGGTATTAACTATTACTTACTACTAATAAAGTATGAAAATAATTTTAAATAGTCATTGCTCAACACAGTAATGTCTGCTATTACGAATGCAGCAGAGATTCCTACTGTTTCCCAGCATGTCATACACTCTGTACACTTTTAGAAGACTTTCATGACATGTATTAGAGAGGCCAGTGGCTATTATGTTTGTAAGTGCATTTGGGGGGAAATAAACCACATGTTATATAAAAATAGCATATTTAATATAAATGAAAAATAAATACCTTTCTGCAGAGACGGTCTTCTGTAGATAAAAAAACCAACTCTATAAAAGACATTGACTCTGGGAATATCTCACAAGTAATAAGTTGTGACAATTAAAATTATTCTAGAAAATTATTCTAGGCAAAGGATTAGATCTGGCATGGAAACTCCCCCTAGATTCATTTATACAGGACGCGGCCTCCATCTTCCTAGAGAAGTCATATCCATGACTGAAGTACCTTGTACTCTCCTTGCTCTGTACCATAAGCACAGGTTTGTGACGATGAGAAGCCAGGACCTTGAGCTGGGAGTCATCTCAGCTAGCTCATGAGAAATGTCCATGAGAATGTCTGTAAGATTCATCTCACAAAGGAGAGTCACTCTGAGCAGTAGAGAGGCATCTCATGCCCCTGAGCAGCTGGGACCCTGCATCAGCCTGTCCTCACAAAAGAGGTGCCAGGCACTCTGCCCCGCTCCACATCAACATTTCTCTGGTGCTCTTTCCCCTTCAGTGACTGCTTAGCCATTGAGAATCTGGTTTGTTTCCTTGGGGACATCAGGATCCCCACACCTCTAGTGGAGTTGAAACGGGGCTCCGAGCCAGGCTCGACAGGACACACACTGACATTCTCGCTGAAGTGCCTAAAATCAGGTCAACAGTGAAGTTTCTTTGAGGATCTAGACCCATATATCAACTTGAAAAAAATTAACACAGGGCACTTCTGTAGTCTAGAGAAAACCATGCACAATGACCCATTGGACAGCTGGTGAAAGACAATTGTAATTGCAGAGCTCACAGCTAAATTGAAGCTTCTTAACTGCTCCAGCTGGATTCAACAAACTAGCTTTTAAAACTCTTTCCATCTGGTTCTTCATTGCACAAGGCCTGTAAGTGTACCACTAAAGATGGGGGAGTTACTCATGTATTACCACATCAGTGCTTGTCACAGCAAAATTGTCCATATTATTAAAGGTTTCACAACTATTTAACTGTTGAGGAACATGTTCAACATTTTGCAATATGGCAGACTTCTGTCCTTCAAACTGCTTAAACTCTCTTGCTTTAAGCTTTTTACATTGAAGTGAACAAAAGAAGCTTTCCTGGTCCTCTACCACTCAACAAACTACAGCACTTCATTGCACAATACTGCAGTCACACTGTTTAGGGCATCATCATTCCTTTAAGAATAGAGATATAATGCCAAACAAAACCTCTCCAGAAACCCTTAAAATATTTCTTTGAAGGAAGCACTCAGAGTTATTGAAGTCCATTTGTGTTGAGGAATTTCTTTTTAATTCTCTATCTCAAATACAGCCATAATCCACATATTCTCAATTCAATTTGGTGTTTAATGGAACTAACTGATCAAATTTATACATTTAGAGTAAATTCAAAGACCTGATTCTCTCTTCAGACAGCTGAAGTAAATGTTCCACTCAAGTTGACAAGAGTGTGAATTGACATGAAGTAGAGCCACTACCTGTTTTTCTTTGTAAATATTCGCTTAACCAATTTTATCACATGGATATCACTGAAGTATTGGAAGAGGTTTCAGCAATCTAAAATCTGGTCCATTTATATTATAAAACCAGAACCTCAGAGAATTTCAGCTGACAAACCTGCATTCATTTTCCAAAACCTCATTTCATCTGTGTTTCATTATAAATTCACAAGATTACAATGAAAATCCTTTCCCAGCAATCTTGGCCTTCCTGCTTTCTTTGTCAAGCAGCTCAGTGGCAGCTTTTCTTTCAAGGTTCTATCTCACTTGGCATAATATTTTGATGGCAACTGTGCAAAAAAATTACTTTACAAAAGGTGAAAACCAAAACATTTTTGCCTCAACTTAGTAATATCGTCTCTGGAATGAGTAAGCAAAGTTCTTAGCTACTGCAGTGTATGGCAAGAGTCTACTCTGACCTCCCCCATCCTGAAATCAGTTTTCATAGAATAAGAAAAAAAGCTTTAAAAAACTCTCTGAGGTAAAGTTGCTGCAATCCTCTGAGCGCTACTTCTTCTTCCTCAGTGGACAAGTGAAGAATGAAGGCTTCATTATGCCAATGTTTACTGAATACATCTTCTTTCCAGAACAGTGTATACTGCATGGAATACAGCAATTACTGAGGACTCTGTGTATCCTTAAAAAGGGGGTTAAAGACATAGAAGTGGAATGGAAAGCACATAGTGGAGATATGCTGCTTCTTGTAAACAAGAGCATGCAACTCAGCCATGTAATTCTTCTTCCCATGTCTTTGGGGCCCCAAGGATCAAAGTTATGTGTTAACAGGATTAGTCTAAGCCCCCATGCAGAACACTGACAGAGAGGGACTAGAGGCTCCTAGGATGCTTCATGCTCACCAGCCATGAACTAGACCACTAAGATGGCACTATTATAGTGTGATAATGGCAGCCTCCATATCATGGGTGCAACTCTCCTCATTCCCGCAGTTGGTACTTTTCAAGGTGGAAGCTGCACTGCAATCCTGGATATCTCTCTCAGAGTCCCCCTGAGCCATAACGCGGGGCAGATACGCCAAAGCTTTCTGTGATCCCAGAGGGTTGTGAGGAAAAGCTGGACGTGAGCCAGCAATGTGTGCTCACAGCCCACAAGGCCAACTGTATCCTGCTCTGCATCAAAAGCAGCGTGGCCAGCAGGTTGAGGGAGGTGATTCTGCCACTCTGCTCTGCTGAGACCCCACCTGGAGTCCTGCATCCAGCTCTGGAGCCCTCAGCACAGGAAAGACATGGACCTGTTGGATCGAGTCCAGAGGAGGGCCACCAAAATGATCAGGGATGGAACACCTCTCCTGTGAGGACAGGCTGAGAGAGTTGGGGTTGTTCAACCTGGAGAAGAGAAGGCTCCGAGGAGACCTTATTGCAACCTTTCAGTATTTAAAGGGGCTGATAAGAAAGATGGGGACAGAATTTTTAACAGGGCCTGTTGTGATAGGACAAAGGATAATGGTTTTAAACTAAAAGAGCATAGATTTAGAATAGATCTAAGGAAGAAATTTTTCCTAGTGAAGGTGGTGAAACACTGGCCCAGGTTGCCCAGAGAGGTGGTAGGTGCCCCATCCCTGGAACCATGCAAGGTCATGTTGGATGGGGATCCAAGCAACCTGCTGTAGTTGCAAATGATCATTGCAGGGGGTTTGGACTAGATGACCCTTAAAGGTCCGTTCCAACCCAAAGATTCTATGATCCTATGATTATATGAAAGGGGCAAAACTCCTCTGGCCAACAGTCTCAAAAAACAAGAAGACTTGGTTGAATACTTACTGTTTATACTGTCAGAAAGACAAATGTCTCCTGCTGGCCCAGAAAATTGGTCACCAGCCATCCGATGACAACCATTGCCCTAGGAGGTGTGTGGCCAATAACCCTGGGGACAAGACACTGACACCATGCTGCCCTCGGGAAGAGCAGCTCTCCAGCAACCCAGCTAGACCTCCCAAAGTTGATGGGAACAGGCAGTGAAAAGAAAAACAGGAAAAACATTACAGGTAAGAGTTTCTGGCCTGCATGAGCCAGTTGCTGTGCTATACGGGTATTCATGTGACCCTGTTCTGAGCGGGATGGACTCAGACCAAAAATGAAACACGCTTTTGATAGATGCCTTGGCTCTAGGTGCCTGAATAAAACACAGTTTAATAGTAATACCTCGGGTGACATCCATTCCTTTTCCTGCCATGGACATAACCAGAACAATCACAGATTTACCTTCAGCCACATCCCCAATCTCCGTACTCTGCAGAAACTGGTTCTGGCAGGATTTCTGTCTCAACAAGTGTTTTGTCACCCCTCCTCCCTATTTTGCCGTAGAAATATTTTCCCCTTCAAGAAACAAGCTGCAAGGCAGATAACATTTTTTCACATAATGCTGAGACTTCTTGAAAGTAGCTCTAAATTGCCCACCTAACAAATAGTGGGTCAAGGAGTCCAGGAGAAGGACCACTTCAGGGAAGAGGTTTTAGTTGTGTGGCTTTCTGTATTTGCTACGTATGCTGAGTCCACATACAATCTATTTTCTTGTTTTGGTTCCTAAAACCTTCCCAGGGACAGCTTCACTTCTCACCAGCTGTTTTCTGAAGTGCAATCATTGTTCCTGTCACTGCAGATCTGCTTCTCTCTCTGCTGGAAGAATGAAGCCAAATTAGGTCTAAGGACAATTTTTTCACACAAGGGCACTAGTTCATGTGTTGGTGAGCCATTTTAGGGCCCATCCAGGGTTTTTTACCAATGAGGATCTGCCTTTCAATCCACATCTCTCATCTTGAGAGGGAGACTGATGCTGGATTACTTCTTTTTATGCTCGTAGTACATACAAGGACAAGTTTGGAAATATTTGCAGTATTTTGCTTTAAAGAGCATATCATGAGATCATCTGATATTAGTCTTTAGAAGATCCGTACCAGTGTTAGTGTCGGGGACTGGGGTGGTGCAATGAAAACTGAAGGAAAGTTGCAAGTCCATGCTGCAAACCTACTCTCAGAGCTACAACAAATTTATTCATGAAACTGCTGGGTTCTTCTGTTCAAACAGTACTTCTGCCTCCTCGCTGTCTTCCCCTGTTTTTACAGTGGACAAAACCTCCTTTTTAGTTTCTAAAGCTACAGGAAGGAAGGAAATTCTCTGTGTAAGCCCATGGGACTCTCTCTGTCAGCAGCAGCAGATCCCAAGCTATGGTAAGTCTACCGCTGGTAGAACAGAAAGCATCTTAAAAACGGTAGTGGAGGGACTTCCCTGGCAGATACACACAGGCAGCTACTGATGCTCACCAAATCCTTCTGTGCAGGAGTTGCCTCCCGCATGACTTATGTCATGGGAGGGATGGTTGTCCCAGTACAGCGTCCACTGCACAGATCCTGCCAATGCTGGGACCTATGTTTCCAGCCCAGGACACGCGGCCAGATCCATGGGGACAAAGGATGGACATGTGGGCTTGCTTTAGGTGTCTGTAAAGACAAGTTCTGAGGGTCCAAGCGTGGGCCAGTGGGATACAGCTGGAGGACATACATCGGTCTGAGGTTGTAAGACTGTGATTTTGCTTCATTGAGATGAGTGTACAAAAGGGGATGGGGTTTGTGCCCCAGTTTGGGAGATGACATTGGAGAATGAGACCAAGATTGTTCGATCCTGTGGGCAAAGACTTTCTTTTTTTACTTGATATCTGTACTATTTATTCCACATCCTTGAGCTTTTATTGGTGACTTCATGCGATCTTTTAGTAAGAGTAAAGAACAGTGATAACAATACATGGTTCAGTCTAATGATATATTTTGTTCTATTTATTTTCCCAGTTGATCAGCTGACTGTTTAATCAGATGAATCATATCTGTAAAGCATAGCAATTTTATCTGCTCTGGAGCAGATCCAACAGTTCCTTCTAATGTAACAGGAAGCTGGCTAAAATCATAGTTTACTGTTAAACATAGAGAACAGAGCTGAAGAACTGCATAAAGTTGCAGAACAGGAAAATTCACAGGATACTGCAGATTGGGGAATTATATGACTTTTTTTTAATATGGCGAATAATGTTGCATTTTGGGCATTCTTATTCTCTAAGAAAGGCTGTATAGACTATCCATCTACTGAAAGAACTTTATTGTACTTACCAACGTCATAGGTTTGGATGAGAAATTGGCACTTTGGGGGGAAATCTTGTTAAGAAACTGTTGGGGTTTTTTTTTCCTTTTTGTCAATGTACATCATTGGCAAGCAGCAGAAGTTCTTTTCAAATGGACTGAATTTTCTAAATGGTTCTTTCTGGAAAGACTGCAGTTTTGTGATCAATTATTGCTGGATTCAGCATATCCTAGAAGAGATTATCTTTATTACAGTGAAACAAATTTATGATCTTGAACTCTGAAAATCACCAATACTAGCAGAAGACCTAACGCATTCATTACATCTAGAGATTAGCTTAGTGAGCACCTTTATTCCACCTCACAAAAGTATTTCCTTTAACCCCAGAATCACACTGCAATGTGCAGGTGGAAATTGTAAGCAAAGTGGTGCTGGTCTGATTTTAGTGACTATGATCAGACTTGAGGATGCAATAGGATTCAGCAGTGTGGGATCTGGCATGTTCTTGGTAGCTAAACCAGTTCCCAAGCAGTATGTGAATGACTTGCATACTCATCAGGACACAGCTGATTGATTAAATTTTTCTTTTCAAATAAATCAGCTGAAGAATTGTTGTGTTCCTCCTTGTGGTGTTTTTTGTGAACTGGGCCTGATTTCAGGTGGTTCGCCAAGTTGTAGCTTACAGGCTGTTTGTATAGTAGTAACTACTTAGTATTTCATGTATTTTAAGTAAAGCATCCCAATGACTTGTCCCAGTCGTGTGTTTTTGCTCTCCAAATGGATGTCTTTTTTAAAGACACACCTAGAGTGGGACATGACTCTAATTACAGTTCTGGAGGATAGGGAGGTATGCATGCTAATACCTGTGAAACACCAAGGAGTTGCAACTGCTTGCATGAAAAGAGCAGCAAGTCATTAAAGTGCTCGCAAAACAGATTAATATGTTACCAAGAGTAGCTACATGACTTTACCATGAATATTCATAAAGCTATTAGTGCTTCTTTTTATACTATTCCATTAATGCCAAATGAAACTATACTGCAAACACGCACCTTAGTAATCACACAAATATATCTTGGAGAACTTGAGAGGTACTAAGCAACTGGTAAGAACAATGTGTAAAATGAACTTCTAGGACTTACTTGCTTTGCTGGTCAATTGGTAAATACACCTAAGAATTCAAACATAAAAAACACTGATTTTCATTGTGTGGCTGAACACAAATAACTGTCTCTAACTTCAGCAGCATGACACTGTTAGTTTGCTCTAAGGATAAATCATTTATATGGGATGTCCCTTATATGCCTCATGATATGAGATGCTATGGACAACTTTCAATGAAAGAGTAAGGAATTTTCTTTCCTTTCCATAGAGTTCAAGTCTTCCCGTTCACTCTTCTTTGATGCATGTATGGTTATGGATTTCAGTAGTATCAGCAGCTGGTGAATAAGGGTTTGGCTGTCAACATACACATCTGAACACAATCTTAATTACTCAGTACTTACCTGGTCTCCCAGAAGGTTGTTGTCCACTTCTGTGTAGTGATGAACTGTTTCCTGAAGAATGTAATGCCCCTGGAGACTGACTGATTAGCCGTGTGCCTCTCCACATGGCAAATCTGTTAGGTAGTGCACAAGACCTCGCTCCAAGCCACTGAGACACATTTCTCCCTGTTGAGGCAGTGAGAAGCAGCCCCACTTAGTGATGCAGGAAGACTTGGGATAGGCTGAGTTTGTAGTATGGAAGGACCAAGAAGGAATTTCCCTCAGGCAATCCTCTCGCAGTGGTAGGCCAGGCTCTGCCCCTGGGAAACCCAAAATCTGGTATTCTCTGTGTATGATATTTTAAGCATAATTGCAAACTAGACAATAGGCATCACATTCACCTTCACCTACTCACAAACTGATGATATGGCTAACAGCTAGAAATAGAGTGCTACTTGAAAAAATCACAGCAAATAAATGATTCAGACCTATGAGATAGTCAATAAATTACATCTGCTTAAAAGCCATGCTAATGAGTGCATTGCTTTTTTTCCTGCACTCTTGTTTTTTCAGCGAGCATATATATTACATGTTTATCTCACTTTGCTATTCAAGAGTTATATGTACATCTGCTGCACATAGCCAAAAAGACACCTGCAGAAAAGATATTGGAAAATTGTAGATCTGTGAGAAACTGTAGAAAATACTATTATTGTTTAAATCCCACAAATTATTATTGCAGATATTGATTTATACTGCAGAAAAATACTGTTAGCAGAAGAGAACTAATTTTAATATACCTGCATTGCCAAAAATGACAGAAGGAGAGGGTGTATCTGGTCCCAGAAAATAATTTTATGCAGTCAATGATTTAAGCCACATTGGCTTCATTAGAAGAGAGGAAACAAAGCAAAGAGTCAAATTAATCTTGTCTGGAGCAAAAAAAATTCATTTTCCTGCTCCCAAGAAACAGTAGCGAAGGGCAAGAGTTTTCAATGCAATGAGCTTAGAGAAAGAAAAAAGTGCCAGATCATTAATTAAAAAGTAAATAAGGAAAATTAAGTGATGTGCTGAAAATGAAGGCAAAAGTGGAGAGAGGCTTTAATTGAGGAACAAGTAGGAGAAAAGCAATTAAGATACCATTTGGAAGTAAACAGGAGTGGTGACAGAGGATAAATCATCCTCCAAGAAAACTGCTCTAGCTCATTAAATACTTGAAAATTATTTATTACGAGCAGTCCCCGCCTCACCCTCCCAAGCTTTGTGCTATGTGCTCATGGCACCCAGAGTAGTAGGAGGACTCCAAGCACTGACAGGTTGGCCAGTTTTCCTCTGGTCACAGGGGCTGGTGACATGTTGAAGCACTAATCCACTACTGCACTTCTCTAGTTGACAGTACGCTCACAGTCACTCTCATCTCCAGTCCCAAACCCACACAGACACTTGTTTTACTTTCTGACAGGTTGTTTGCAAAGTCTTAAATCTGCAACGCATTTACCCTCTGAGATGCAAGGCAGAACAGAGTAACTGTGGGAGAAATCCTGGCCTCATCGGGAGCGTGGCGTTCATGTCAGCAGAGCCAAGAAGCCAGTTACACACCGCTCAAACCTCTCTTCTCCTGTCACAACCTCCCCCAAGCATGCAATGTTGCATGATGGACAGAGCCGATGCGGTGCTAAGCTCAAGCCAAGGATTAAGCCATTCAAAAGGGGTTTTTGCAGCATGGGCCTCCCATTCGGAGACTCGCTCCACAGCTGCAGCACGACACTGAGGCTTTGCTCCCACTCCTGACTCTTCACCTCATACCCAGTCGGAATGATGCAAGAAAGAGACCACAGAGCAAGCACCGAGTGGTGATGTGAGATGGGACCTAAGTGTATTAGACTGCATGGGTGTGCCTGACGCCTCATTTAATGGATGCAATTCCCTTAGCACTTAGAAGCGTTAGAATTAATCATTAAATCCAAGAGCCTTCCTCTCGTGATATCAAGGGATGCACTCTGCATTGTGCAACTTGTTTGCTCTTAGATTGAAGAATAATTCTTCCCGTTTGTCTCTAGTGCTGTCTGCTGCCTACGGGCAGAGCCATTTAGCAGGTGTGGCCAGAAATGTTAAACGTTCTCCACTACCCCTTCCATACTTTTCATAATTTCATTGACACTTGTAGCTGATGATACTTGCCTTGGGAAGGTCTTCAAAGAATCCTTTGAGGAAAAAAGCTCCTTTTTCCCCACTTTTACTCACCCTCAGAATATGGTCCATCACCCTTCAAGATCCCGCCCTGTATAAAAGAGAAAGGCTGAAACAAACAAAACAGAGTTAGGGACAGATCCTCAGGCCAAACAGCGCCTCAAAGAGAGACTAAAGTTGCCTCAGCAGATGGTTAGACCTTCCTTTAATGTAAATGTTAATTTTTGGAACAGAGACACATAATTTGGAACTTTCACTTGAGGTTTCCACACCTGTTTTACATATGTCTCTGTATTTAAGGCTGGGATAGGGATGCACTACCTGCACAGCTGGATACTGTAGCTCTCCCACCACACTGAGCCGTAGGTCAGGCCCTGCTGAACCCCTCTGGCCAAGTGAGTACAGAGTAGCCCTGAGCTGAGAAACCCCATTTGTTCCTTGCATTTAAATATTTACATTTATTTGCCTACTTTCTCTATCTCAGTCCTTCTGTTTCCCCAGTTAAGTACTAGGCACTTGGAACAATACTTGTTCTACTATAAGGTTAGTTAATGCCCCAAAACTCCCTTTTTAGAAAAGGAAATTGCTTTCTAAACCCAAGGAGAAGGGTGGATGGGAGAGTGGATTCTGCTACATTGCCAGTTTGAAAGCAAAAGGATATAAAAGGATGAACACTAGTAGATTCTGCATCATTAGCTAATTTTATGCATACTGATCTATCAGCACCATAAAGTGCCTGGTAGCTTAAATATCATTATGCTACTGCAGGATTTAACAATGTAATATCACATACCACAGAGGGCACTTGGGTAGATTTTGGGAGTGGGCATGGCTAAGAGATGAGCACTGCAGTAAGCAGAGAGGACCAGCTGCACTGCAAATCTTTGTGTCCCTGCAAGGAAAGGGCCATCGTTGGTCTATCAGCTGCATTCTGCTCCTCCAGCCTCTGCTGAGCCTTGTGCCAGCACACTTCAGCTCTAATGTGGAACACGAAGCCTGTCCAGCCAGACCAACCTTAAAAAGCTACAGCAGAGAGCTGTTGTGTTAGAGTGTGAGAACTTAGACACTTGAACTGATTCTGAAATGTGGCAGCTTCATTGCTGCAGCTTTACACATACTGTAGGGCAACCAGTATCACTATAAAGATTTGGCACATCCAATTAATAACTAAAACTTGACAGCTTATCTCCTAGTTGGTTGTTCCTCACAAAGAAAGATGGATGACATTGCTCAGGTGAAAAACCAGCAGGCACAGTACTACACTGGAGCCCAACTAGAATTGCATTTTCTAAACAATATAAAGAGGAGATATCCCTTTCCACATGAAAAGATATTGGTGATATTAAGGTGCAAGACTAACATCTGATGCGTAGAGCAAGAGAGATTGCACCAGCATGACATTTTGCCACTAGGTTTCTTTTGGGCTCCATAGCATGTTTTAAAGTATCTTGAAACTAGATAAAGGGTTTTTTTAGTTTCTTTGTCTTTCAAAAGATTAAAAGATGGGGTGTAGGAATACTTTACACCAAGTTACAGTTTTTTAGGGTCTGAAAAATATTTTGTAATTATTTGAAATTTTTTGGGATCATGACTGACATCTGCCTGTGTGCAGACTGGAGAACAATTATTGTAGAGCCTGTGAATATGAAATAGAGCTTCATTACTCATTTCGTTAGTCTGAAACAATTAAGAAGATATCTGCTTATTACCACATAGAAGACAATTATGAACAGCTTTAAGGAGACCAGAAACACATGTAGGCAAACACTTTGCCCTCCCATGAATCATGGCTGTCCCAAAATCTGCATCCCACATCCCACACAGTCATTCTTACAGCTCCCTCACACAGCTGGGAAATGGACCCTTTAGTTTTTGACATGGGAATTAAACAGGGTTTGGGTAGAGGACATGAATTGTCTTCTGGAGGTGCTGGTTTATGCCCACTGAGTACGGAGGGACTCTGGGAACTAGTTTAGACAAAATATCTAACTGTTAAATAAAGATACATGGGATGACCTCTAGCAGGTCACTAAGGTTTGTATCAAATATTAACAACTTATTACTCTAGTATACCAACACAATCCTGTCTGTAGCATCTCTTAAGTATGCCTGGACTCATAATGAAAAAGCTGATGATTTCTGGAAAAGGTCTTGCTACGATAGTAGGCCACGGGCATGACTTTGGTTCAACTTTACTTTGCAAGAAGTCTTTATGCTGCAAATGAAAAATCTTTATTCAATATAAGCTGAATTACAAGGCTAAATACTTATGAGAGTGGAAGTTATTGCAGATAGTAACATTAATTCTTATCCAAGCTTTTATTTTAAGATCCTACTTAGCCTGCAAGGCCACAGTGTAAGTTAACCTTAGTGTCATGATTTACCACTGTGAACTTATATAAGTTAGCTAAATCACCTATAGAGCTGTAAATAGTAATGTAGTACCGGGAATAGGCACCAGCTATGAGTTGTGTTACTTGGCTTGCAACTATGAATATTAATGAAGTCTGGTGAGTGGTTGCTTTGGTTGTGAGTGGTGTTACTAGCTGTAAAACTGTGAATATTAACGATGTGGAAAAGACCGTCTACTTGGTTGTGAATTGTGCTCTTTTCTGAGCAAGCATATATATTTCACCCTTCACTGTTTTGATGGAGATTTAAGCAACAGCCTCAGCCTCCGCTGCTGCTACAATAAAACAGTATTTTGACAAACATGTCCATCCAAAATGCACAAGGTGGTTCCATTTCTGAGTTTTGAACACAGCTCTGTTTGCCAAAGGCTGCCTCAGTCCCACCATCAGCGTTGCACTTCATGGCTTTTAGCGGGGGATGTATCTGTTGAACCTTTGGCAGCCCCAGACGTACATCTTGTACTTTATGCTATAAGCAGTGCAGATGGCAGCACTTATGTTTAACTTTTCCTGCTACTTCCCATTGTAAAACTTTGCTTTCGGTTGTTTTAAAATTTCCCAAACTTTCCTCCTGAGTCTGCCCCCGCTCAGATTTTCCATTTATCTGTTTCTTATCAGTGCTGCAGGGAAGGTGAGGACAGGGGTCTCCTGGCATGCCGAAGGGAAGGCAGCGTCCTCTTCACCCTCATTCCCCTCTGAAGCCTCAGGTGTGCCTGACCAGCCCTGATGCTGCTCCATCAGATCTGCCCTGGCAATTCTGTGCAATGACTGATGCAATTCACAGCTTATGTGAAGGGCGAGTGCAGTGCTAGAGTAGGCTGCAGCCTGGAAATCCACCTGTGAGAAAGACAGTGCTCCTGTGACCAATCTGCTGCCTGATTATTTAGTGTGTGTTAACATTTATGAGAGAAAGATCCTCAGGCACACTCACGCTGTTGCTGTATTTATGCACTTTCCAATGCTGTGCTGTTAGACCCAGATGTGACGATTTCCAGAAAAATAATCATGCCAGGGTCGGCGGGGCGAGGAAGCTGGAGATATGAAAAATATTCAAAAGTAGGCTGCCATTATGAGCAGTTAATCAGAACTGGCTAATACTTTAAGGCCACTGAATTTCCCTTAGCTTGGACATTTGTCATTGAGTTTCTACAATCAGATGAGGCACAGGGGCTTCCCAAATTTCTGGAAGAGGACAGCAGATGCTCGCTTTCATATTTGTTACATTTGTTTGTCTTTGGTTGTTTTTTTTTAAAGCAGGAACAAATGTTTAAGAATGAAGGTCCACCAGGAGAAATAATTTTGGGAAAAGGTCTGTATTAGGGGAGGAGTGGTTGTAGGGCATTACAAGGAGTACAGGAGCTGCAAATGCTCACCTTTGTCAGAAATGAGAAACCAGTTCTTTGAGATTTCATTTCTCTCTTTAGACTTTCATTTGGGAAGTTAGGTCAACACAGTTATTCTAAATCTCCAGTAATGAATATTAGAAGAAACTACATTTTCTTATAATTGTCCATGACTTCTTGACATAGCTCATATCTTTACTTCATCCCAGTAAAGCCTACACACAACAGACAATCACAAAACTACACTGAAAATGTCTTTTCCGAGCTTTTCCTTCCCTTTTTAGTTTATGGCAATTTTTCAAAGTGTTTCTATTAAAAAAGAAATGGCTTTGGACAATGACCATAATCCAAATGGAGTTTGTAACTGTAACACCAATAATATAACGCTTCAACAGAAAAAAAAAGGAACATGAAAAAAATGCATGGAAAAGTCTTTACTGGACTTTCCTCTTTCTTTCCTCCATGGGTATAAAGCACAAAGGTAATAGATTCATCAGTTTTCTGGAGCCTGTTAACAAAATGAGTGTTTTTGAGGGTTTGTCTTTAAAGTACAGGTATGAAATTGTGAGTCTTTCTGTGGAAACAAGGCTGAAATAGTATCTTGATGTTGCTTTAGAAGTGTCAATTTAGCCAGACTAAGCTTTCTGAAAAAGATTTTGAATCCTAGGAGGAAAGTTTCTTAGGTTGCCTGATCTGGGATTTCTGAACCAGATAAAGCCCGTTGGTTTGTAAATGAGTTTCTGTCTCTCTCAGAGGAAAGCATGGAGTGTATCCTGATTAACTTCCAAATGTTCATTAGTGTTACGGCTCCCTGTGCCTGCTCCAGATACTACTGTCTAGACCTTAGCTTCAGTACATAGGCTATAGATTAAATAATTGCTTGATATTGGTATGTTTAGAATACTTTTTATGCAGATGTAATTGTCTTTCATGTATCAACAATTTGTATTAGTGCATTTTAGTTTGTCACATTCATCAGCAGTATCACCATCATTCGTGTGAGTGTGTAAGTGTATGAGTGCGTGTGTGTGTATCTATGTGTAAGGGAGGGGAAAACTGACCATCTAGGCATTCCTCTTTGATATAGTCTCGTGATTAGTCTAATACCTTAAACTTAAAAAAGCAGCACCTGTTTATCTTTACATAATGCTTCTATAGAGGACCTCGTTCCTAAAACACCATGTGATTCTCATTTGCTTCCCATTCAGCTTCAGTTGCTATTCAACCTTTTGGCTTATGATGCTTTTCCTCTCCAAATATTAGTAGTCTTCTTGTCCTTTTGCTCATTTGCGATCATCTCTCCACACCAGTAAGTTCATCCTCACAGTGAGGCCTCACAATCACATCTGCTTGCTCCACTCCCCGCTGCGCAGCAATAGCTTTCAGGGAAAAATCTCACAAAGCGGGGTCTCAATCATCACATTTAGAGTTACATTGCACTGGATAAAACCATGTCCAACAGGTATTAACATTCTTTGGACTGCTTCACGTTCACGAGTTGAAAAAATGCTTCTAGATTCTATTTAGCCTTTATTTGACTGCCTAATACAATTATGACTAACACAGCTCTCTATATATCATGACCATTAATCATTATTTGCACACAGCTCATTTCTGCGGAGGCACAATTTTCTGTATGAGAGAAATAAAGGGCAAAAGTCGTATTTTTTGATGTCTGTTGGCCAAACAAAGAGAAGATTTTTCTCTACCTGACTAGTCCAATAACCCACTTAGCTAGTATGCTTGAGAGTTTCCTACCGCTAATGTAATTAGGCTAATTTAATTAGGATGAAACCTGACCTAGGGGATGTTCTCATCATTTTATCTGCATGACTGAAACTTTTTAAGATAGAGAATACGAATGGTAAATGACTAATATTTTTATTCTTATGAAAGTATATGCTTTCCAGGCTCCTAACCATGCAGTGCTTATATATATGTAATATATATACGCATATGTAAATGCATATATATATATATATGCTTAGAAATGCAAATTTTTCAGGCTAGGTGCAGAAGACCCATCCTCAATTATTCTCTGGGATCAAAAGCCTAATTGCAGACAGGAAAGTGAAGAGTCATAAATGCAGTCAAATGAAAAGTAATTTGCTGTTCAGTTTGGTGTTTCCAACGGCTCTTATATGCACTATTCAAGCAATTGTAATCGTTGCCAAAGATCGTTTCCATAAATATAGACTACTTTGCTATTTACTCCTTTCTAACTGTCAGGACAGGTACTATACCTCACAGTGTGGCATTCAGGGACTGCTTAAATGATCAGGTTCAAGCTTTCAGATATACTAGGACATTTTATTTTAAAGAACATCGATGAAAACTGCACTGTTTCCTCCTCATGGTTTGGTATCTTCTTGCTTCTTGATGCACAGAGAACAGTTGCATTCCCAGTTGCAACTGGGCTATCAGTGCTGTAGGGAGTTATCAAAAAAGCCCCCAGATCTCTCACATAATCTGAAGTGGTCACCCTGATGCAGCAATGGGGATGGGTCCCACAATTAGTACTGTGTCCAGACCACAAAATCTTAACAAAAAGTCTGAAGAGCACCCACACTGGGTTAGACCAAAGAAACATCCATCCTGATATCCTTTCTTCAATACTTACCCAAGAGGGAAGGAGGACAGCCTGATCAGGACGGTGGTTTTCCCGGGGTGAGGCTCAACCCTTGCATTCCTAGAGTGTTATCTTTAATTTTCCCAAACGCAGAAAATTCAGCTGCACCGTTTGTGGTTAACTAGACTGTGTTCACTCACTTCCTGTAAAAAAATTGATACTAAAAATAAAGGCAAAAAAAGGCAGGCCAGTACCTACCAACCAGCAGAAAGTGCTGAAGCTCCATTAGAAGTCACTGTGGAATTTCGGCTCCTGGTGTGTTCTCCGAGTCACACATCAGTTCCTTGTCTCCATCTGAGACCAGTCTGAGGAACATGGGAATGAGCAGCGCATGGTGAAAGCCGTGCAATTGCTCAAATCAGCTGAGGAAGAGTTAATCAATATTTTCAACCTTCCACCACCCCCTTTTCTTCTGGTGGCAGGTCTTACGAGAGATACAAACGCTATAGGCTCCCTGGATGGTGCTTGGACCACAGGAATCCTTCTGAGAAGGTAACGTACCCCGATTACCTCTCCAAAAGAGTGCAGTGGACAATGTGTTGCTTAGAAAGACAGGAAAAGAGTTTGAGTAGTTAGAAGAAGCTGACAGTGCAAAAATGGATGTCCTGCCTCCAGCTTGTAAGGAAGGGTGGCTGCTGTCTCTGGGGTGACACTTAAACCCTTCAGATATCTTATGTAACATCATTATTTTGAGCGTGAACGAATTAGTCTAAAGAGGTTTGTCTTTTAAAAGCAGTAAAATTATCAATACATATATGCTACTGTAACTAATGTAGAACAAATCTAAACAACATAAATGGAAGGCATTTTGTGGAAAATGAAACCTAATCCCCGAAACATAGAAGCAGATAGCAAAGAGCATGCAAATGGAGGCAACTGGTAGCAGCACTTATGAACACTTCTTCTCCCCCTACACTTAAAACTCAAGGACTTCTTGAGCCAGGAAGCCCTTAATGGATTTTTTTCTCCCCTTTGAGTGTGGAGCATAGCTGGCTGTTAACGAACCCAAGAAATGTTTTTAGCATCCACAGCATCCCAGGGAAAGAGCTCCACAACTCGTCCCTGTGCTATATACCTCCTTGTGAACCTTCCTCCTGCTGGCTGCCCCATAATGCTTGTTGTACTGGGAGAGGTGGTGAAAAAACAGTACATATCCATCTCTCTATGGAAGACCATTATCATCTCCCCTTAGTTAGCTCTTACAGCCTGAAAAATTACCAGATCTTCTGCCTACTACCCACCTGGAGTCCCCCAAGCACCACACATCATTATCAACTCCATGGCTTCAAACAAGGCAGTGAAGGATCCGTCTATGTTTCTGTTGTACATATAAATAAGGGGGACTCTGGGGTCCAAAGACAAAATATAGATAGCTTCGAGTAGACAAGCTGTCCAGTGAGCTGGAAAATACACAAATTTGGTTTCCTTAGGCTCTACCCTATTTTAGTTTTGGGCAGCCATATCCTATGGCCTTCTCTCCAATAGAGAGCGGTAGTTTCAGCCCTGTTATTACAAGAAGTGCTCTGCTTTCCTGAAACTTGAGAATGTTTCAGAGGTTAATATTTTCAACAGATTTGGTTGGAATTGTGACTATCATGTTGAAAAATGTTCATAGTGAGCTGCAGGACTGATGAAGAAACATACAGACATCATGAAGATATAAAACTTATTTCCTAGGAAGATGAGCTAAAGCCTACATTGAACTAATAAATTATTACTCATTCCAAATCACATTTTTCATATAATCTATTCTTTTATGAACAGAAAGGAATATTAGACGTGTAAATCCTTCATTCATTGACAAGATAACAGACCTGTTAACATAAAAGCATTTTTATTTTACATATGAAAAGTAAGTCTTTTAACCAATTTAATAAGAAAGCATTTATCTTCTTTTTTCTGTTGTTTTAGTGTTTCAAAAGATGAGAAGTCCTGAATTAGTTAGAGCATGAGTTGGTTAATAAATTAATTATCCTGCATATTATTTTACTTTGAAATATCAAAGCTGATCCAAAACTGGCAAAGAGAATGAAATTCTACAGATAAAATGTTAATATGGAGGGAATAATTTAATGAAAGCAAAAGACTGATTGTTTGGTAGTGGTAGAGGTGGAAGAAGGAGGAAAAAAGGCCTGCCTGATACCAAATTTAAATCCTTTTTAAATGAAACTGGGTCCACCTTCAATAAAGCAACTTTACTGGCACATTGGGCACATTGTAGATTATCACAACAGTATAACACCACCCTGCATTCCCATTTCCAAATATGATTTGATGTCTTCAACTCAAAATTGCTTGCTTAATGCCTTTGTGCATCTTCTTTATTATGCAGATACTCTCAACGCATTTGCAATGAGCCCCCATATCCTTCCTATTATTTCAGACATGGCAAAACAGCTCAGGTGCTGCTGGACCAGTGTGGAAACTGTCCATTTTTCTTGTCTCATGGCATCATCTCTGTTGAGCAGCTCCCGATCTTGGCTGTGATATATGGTCTTGAAAGATTTGAGAGTGATGTTTTTCTTTCTTTGCTTTAAAATGTTGAACAGCAATTGCAATTAGTTGAGACATGCTGATGACATTGACAACTTAGACACTGTGCGTGGCTCATTATTGAGAGAAAGAAAGTGCAACATGTTTTAGGAATAGTGAATGTAGCTTTGAAGATCAGTTAGCTTTCTTCACCAAGACAGATTGTTTAAGTGCTTGAACATATTTTGTGCTTCTATTGTATTGTTTTATAAAGTCCTACCATGGTGCATAATACAATGTGCAGTTTACCGAACATGGCAAGCTGCTTAAGATTTCAAGAGTTTTCTTTTTTTCCTCTATTTTTTACCTACTCCAGTCAAATAAAACCTTTCTAGTGAGAATATCCACCATATGAATGATCAGGAAGATGGTCCATGTCAGCACTTTAGAATAATGTATAAAAACATCTCTAGTGAGTGTCACAGGTAAGGTTATTTTACAAGACACACTCTTCTTAAATCAAAAACAGGGTTTCTGACAGAGTGATGTAAAACATGAAGGTACCTGAAAGAACTACTTTCTAGCAAAACCAAATGGAATATATGAGGGATAAAGGTTGCAGAACTAACAAGATCAATTCCTCACCATTCCTGTTTACTCTGATTTAAATATAATTCTGAGCTTGCTTCTCATTCTAGAACACTGAAAAATCCTATTTTACAGTCCTAAGGGCAAATTGGCCAGGCATTGGATCATTTGGTGAAAATGGGAATTGGTAATTCTCTTATTTTGAAAACTGAAGATGCAGTCACTCTCCAGTGTTTGAACGCCATAGGTAACATGATCTTGATTAAGGTCCCTATAGGATGCCTAAAGCACTCTTGGGATTAAAGCTGTATAACTGTACCTGTATAATACTTAATTATGACAAAATACCTTCATGTAGGCAATGTCTATATTACTGGGTTTGGGGTACAGATAGATTCCTGAGTTCAGGTACATAACTTAGCCACATACCAACTCTGTCTCACAGCAAAACTTAGGTGCCCACCACAAGGATGTGGGAGAGAATTCCCAGAATGATGCAAGTAGGTGCCTGTTGTGGATAACTGGTCGCAGTCCTGTGGCATATGACAGCATGCATCAGAAGCTGACTCAAGACACAAACTCTGGGCTCCTGGGGAAGGCAGCTCATTCCTCCTGTCATAGGACAAATCCCACCCTGGAGTGTCCCCTAAGCAAAAATAGTTCTAAATGCTTAGCTGCAAAATATAGCCACTCAGAAGAAGAGGATGAGAACAGAGCAGGAATTTGTTTAATGGTTATTGAAGAAACCAGAAAAGTACTATTGCTCTATGCAATTTAAAATATAATAGCTCCTCTTTGGAAAGGAAGAAAAAAAAATATGTATCTGTTATTTTTATGTTACCATACTGCTATATTATGTTATATTCAGACCATCTACAACTTGGGTGGAATTACTATGTACTAGACAGTGATGAACTATCCAAATCATCTGTTTTCCCTTTGTGACTAGAAAGAAGTAGTCACCATAATTGTTTCTCTCTCTTGATTGTGCTAGCAGCCCTGGACAAGCAATAGTTCTTTCCTCTTGAGTAAGTGTACCACAGCAGCCCTGATCACTAGTGGCACATTTATGTGGCCTAAGTCACGAACCCAAAGTGCAAAACCATTCAGTTTCCACCACACACTCCCTCTGCCTAGGAAGCACAGGACTTTTTTTTGAGCTCTTTACACATCCACCCTTCATACATCATCTTTTGATTATCCCCCCAAAAATAGCTCCATATAAGAGGATTTTCTTGTATTTGGAAGTGTTAAAAACAATGATTATCTGCTGATGAGCTGGAGAGTTAAGCCAAAATCAAACAGCAGAACTTTGCCACCTCAGACCACAGCAGCAGTTCTGCCCTGGCCTTGCATCCAACAGGCCCTTTGGCCAGATCATGGCACTGACCACAGGAGAGCGTCCGGGTTGAAAACAACAGTTTCTTCACTTGGTGGTCACTGGACTGGAATGGTGTGGGACAATGGTTGCAGGTGATTAGTAAGAAAAGAAGTTGGAGACGCATTTCCAAAACCAACTGCTGCCTGTGTCACTGGTCATGCTGTTCATCACCAGGTTCATCCCTCTACACCACAGAAGAACTTAGGTTGGGAGGTACCTCTGGAGGCCATCCAGTCCAGCCCTTCTCAATGCCAGATAACTTCAAAGCTAAATCAGGGGAAAGTAAGTATGCTTTGCTCTTAGCTGTGGATAGACTGAGAGTACACACTCTTGTGTTTCTCAAGCAGTTATCTGCATAGCATTACATGGAAGGGAATAATCTTCCACAGCAGAGATGCCACCCAACAGGCTGACTGGGACACTGTAATTTCTGATTGTGGAATCAAAGTTGAAGCATCTCTCAAAACTTTTCTCCAAGTTCTAAACTCTCCTGTTTCCACCAAGCAAGTATCACCTCCCACATGCAAGCCTGAACCGCAGTTCTGCCTTTGGCTTTTAACTTGTACGTGTTTCCTCCTTTTCCCCAATGCCTTTCAGATTCTTGAAGGATGATATTCCCTCTTCCATTATGAAACCAATTTAATACAAGTTCTGGTCTTCAGGACGGGACGTGTAACTGAAGTTAACTTGAAGAGGTGATTTCATCCATAGGTGTGTTTTGACATTTTGGTGACCCCTTACCAGCATCTTCCTCCCCGAAGAAGCCAACAAAACCTCCTTCAGAGTCTTCTTCCAGGACATACATATTGTCTGCATACAGATCTGCACACAGATCTGCCTGCAGCTACTTCATGAGGATCTTCATGCTTTAATTCTGTTGCTACCTCCTGCTCCTTAAGCACTGATGTCACCTCTTTTTCCACAGGTCTTGGGAGCACATGGGGAGTATGGCATTTGATGAAGGTCCCTGGAGCACAAAAGACCCAGAATTTCTTGCCGTATCACAACCTCTCTTCTCCAGGCACAGCTGCAGCAAAACATTACACTTATCTCTGTTTAAGAGAAGGCATTGGATAATTTTATGCATGTTTTGACATCAAAGGGATTGAAGTGGTGTTTATACATGCTCTGGACTGGGGATGCTCTCCTAATCACTGCTTTATTTCTGTGAAAAGTCACACCAAAATAATTTATTTTTTAAAAAAGGTATAGAAGAGATAAAATGCCTTTAAAGTAGAAGTAATAATGATGGTGATGGCAAAATTAGTCTAGCCCTTAGCTAATAAGTTTATTGACATTTTTAAGAGAAAAGGCTTTTGTTCACCTGATGTTTGTTTTCCATGTTTTACACTTGACTATGTGTGTAAAGCTTGGCTGTACATTAATAAAAGAACTGTAATCAAATCACAGTCTGTCAGAGACAAACCTTTGCTTTCAAAAGTTACTATAAAAAATACAGTACAGAGTTTGACTCAGAAAGCAAATGCTGTTATGTTCCATCATTCTTAAGCAAAATATCAAGGGAAAAGTATAAAAAGTGGAAAAATTCTAATGTTTAATGAAATACTTGAGAACATACGAAAAACAGAATACATAATGTGTCCTGAGGTAATAGACCTCAGATCTATGAGTAATATTCTTATCTTTGATGTGTCCAAATATATTTAACATGTTTCTCTTCATTTGCTGAACAAAACTTGGGGTAAGTTACTCAAACTTAGAAATATCATAGCTAGTATTTTTATGAATTATATATCAACATGTTCATGTAGAAAGATGTGAATATTTTATAAGCACAAAATATTTTCATCTTAAGATGGGGAGGAAACTGTCCACCACTCTAGTTTTCATCCGGATCATATTCATTCAACATACTTCCTTAGAGTAGACATCTTTAGTCTGGGGTAAATATTGTATTACTCTAATATTATTAATGAAGAATTTTACTTAAATATGGATTGGAAATTCTGCAATGGAGGTACCGATGTATCTGTGAAGCTTGCCAGCACTGCTAAGAACAGCATCACCTTTCAGTGTAGTTTCACTGACCAGAGATTTACGTGAAGATTCATCCTTCTTTTCTAAACCTAAGAATAAATAGCTGGGCAATATGCATTGCCTTTTATGCATCGCCCAGTGAACGCACACCGACTATGGCAGATCCACACTTAATCTACTTCTCAGATTAGATGAAACAAGCGGCATCATTCCTGTCATTTTAAATGACCACAGCAGTTCCCCTCAGCCCTTTGGCAGAGTGGTTGTGAATCTTCACTTTCAGGGAAGAGCAAACAGTTGATGAGATGCCTAACTGGAAGATGGGCAGGATAGGAGAGCTCCACACTTTCTGCTGACTAACCCCAGGTGGTCTCACTGTCTGTGCACGAAATGTTTGAACTCCATTTACAAGCATCTAATTCTTCCTGGTGTTGGAAGAAGGAGAAGTAGGAACCTGAATTTCATCCCTTTAGGTGTTCTAATAAGCAGCTAACACTTAAACATTGTGGCCCTTAGTTCTTTATGCACGTAAATCCTCTAAAAAAAAAAAAATTAATAATTTAATATGAAAATATAGGAAGACTTCTCTTCCATAATTTAGAATACATGCAGTGCGTGACATATGACTCCGTCATTTGAAGGTAAACGCCGTGCCACCTGAGCTATGTTTTTCCAAGTAACTATTCCTTCATCATGTTCCTGGCTGCAGACAAGCAGTGCTGCTTGTGGAGTGCACAGCCAATGCACCCAGCTACATGTGCAGCTGTGGGTGCAGAGAGCCAAGCAGACTTGCAAGCTGGCAGGTTACACGGGAGTCAGCACAGATGCAGATTTGCTCATCATTTCTGTCTGAATTCATTATTATGGATGTCCTGGAAAAATCAGCTGTCTGGGAAACCATTCAGGGTGCTCTTTCATAATCAATACAAACTACAAAAAATATTTGCATACACATACTACGATGCATCTGTGAGGGTGTTGGCATTGGAGCAGAGCACAGGCCAGTCCTGAGTCTGAGATAAATCCTCATGCATTTCTTGATTAGCTAAAATATGACAATTTCATCTTAACTGGAGAATGCCGTGAACCTAGATGAGACCCACCTCCTATTGCTGCAAGTGACCAGTGAAGGGAGGAATCCAGCAGAAAGAGGGTGCCTCCCCTTTTCCCCGAGTCCCAGCAAAATCTCCCTGTTCAGCCAGGCCGGTCGCCTTCCCCATCAGCTCTTCTTACGGCACATGGGGACCGCCTGCTCCTGTGCCTTTAAGATTTCCTTCGTGAAGACTGTCCAGCCTTCCTGGACCCCTTTGTCCTTCAGGACTGTTTCCCAAGGGACTCTCTCAACCAGTGACCTGAACAGGCCAAAGTCTGCCCTCCGGAAGTCCATGGTAGCAGTTTTGCTGACCCCCCTCCTTACTTCACTCACAACTGAGAATTCTATCATGTCATGGTCACTAAGCCAAAGACGGCCTCTGACCACCACATCTCCCACCAGTCCTCTGTTCATAAACAGCAGGTCAGGCAAGGCACCTCCTCTGGTGGGCTCACTTACCAGCTGTGTCAGGAAGTTATCCTCCACACACTCCAGGAACCTCCTAGACTGTTTTGTTGTGTTATACCTCCAGCAGACGTCTGGTAAGTTGAAGTCCCCCATGAGAACAAGGGCCAGCGATTATGAGACTTCTGCCAGTTGCTTGTAGAATGCTTCACCTTCCTCTTCATCCTGGTTGGGTGGTCTCTAACAGACACCCAGCAGGATATCTGCCTTGTTGGCCTTCCCCCTCACCCTTACCCACAAGCACTCTACTTGGTCTTCACAATCATTGATTTCTATGCAATCAAAACACTCCCTGACATACAGAGCCACCCCACTGCCTCTCCTTCCCTGCCTATCCCTTCGGAAGAGCTTATAGCCATCCATTGCAGCACTTCAGTCATGAGAGTCATCCCACCATGTTTCTGTGATGGCAACTAAGTCATAGCTGTCCCGCTGCACAATGGCTTCCAGCTCCTCCTGTTTGGGGCCCACGCTGCGTGCATTGGTGTAGATGCACTTGAGCTGGGCTATCGATTTCACCCCCAACTCTGGCATGCCACCCTGGGCTCATCTCTAGTGAGCCTGGTTTTATCTCCTTTCCCTTTTGAATCTAGTTTGAAGCCCTCTCAGTGAGGCCCACCAACTCATAAGAGAGAATCCTTTTCCCCCTTGGAGGTAGTTGAAGTCTATCTGCTGCCAGCAGGCCCAGTGCCGTGTAAACTGCCCCACGGGCAAAAACCCAAAATTCCTCCAATGGCACCAGTCTCTGAGCCATGTATTAACCAGGTGTGTTTTCCTGTTCCTTTCACTGTTCCCCCCACCGCTGAAGGGATTGACGAAAACACTACCTGTGCTCCTGATCCATCAACCAGTCACCCCAGCGCTCTGAAGTTCCTTTTAATCGATTTTACACTTCTTTGTGCAACCTTATTGTTACCAACCTGCGTAACTAACAGCGGGTAGTAACCGGCGGGCTGTACCAGACCAAGGAGTTTCCTAACCCAACCCAAGGCTGTGTGATGCTCCTGCTCTGTCCTCCAGCCCTTTGCAAACGCTCTCAAGTCTTTCATCACGCACATCAAAAGGAACTCTAGAAGAAACAGATGCAAATAATCTAAACATAAATCCCACCATATCAAGGACTTCACATCAAGCAGTGGGGGCTGCAGGAGGAGAGGTTTCTTTGATTTCCTTGGGCATGAATATGGCCCCCAAGACTTGCTGTGAGAAGGTGTCCCCCCCCTCTTTCTGCTGAGGAAGGTGAGGCTCGTGTTTTATTAAAGCATTTGCGTCAGATGTGGCAAGGTTTTAAAATTGCTCAGAAGTTAGCATGGAATGAGTGGGAAAGGAAGACAGCAAGACAACGAAACCTAACAGATATAATAGCCTCACGTGCAATCTGATGAAAAAGTCTCAGGTTTCCATAGCACCCACCAGCAACTCTGCCACCTTCCCCCTTAGGACACACTTTTGAATACCAGCACAAATAGTCCTTCTTTGATTAGGCAGCTACTTTTGTAAAACTTCTGTGTAATAATCGGTCCCCATAAATTAATTTCACACTTTTTTTATCTTTCCAGTTGAACGATTTGACAGGAAGTGACCTACTTAAAAATGAACTTGTCACAGACATGTGTTTAGAACTTGAGAGTTTTTTAAAAAATAATATATTATAACATTCAAAACTGGAAAAAAAGACAGCCGGGCCACAGAAAGATTTTCTACTTCAAGTAATTATCAAAGCAGCATGAAAGACTGTCCTTGCTATTTTCTCCCCTTCTCTATTTTTTTTCTGCTTTATTTGAGCATCTGAACTCCTTAGGTATCCAACTGATTTCATCTTTGGGCAATTTCTTTTTCTTTCCTTCACTTTTATCTCACCATAGACAATGCTACACCCAAGACTAAGTTCATGGATGTTTGTTCCAGAGATGCCAACTTGCTTTCACAAGTTGTTGCACAGTTTCATATATGGATTAAGGATTTCGAATGAGGTCTCCTAAAAATTGTGGAGTAAACAAAAAGCAGAAAAGTCATAAGAAAAATTTTTGAGGACTTCAAAAACTTATGGAGATGTTGTGAAGTTCTCTTGAAGTCACGTGAGGAAGGAGAGTGATACACTGAGATGTAACAACTGCAAATAACGAAGAAGATAGTGTTATTATGGATTTGTAAAAGCTGTTTAACATAACTACTAAAAAATTGGTAGTTGTAGTAATATAAGAATTCATTTAAATTTTCCTGAAACTATACCCGTTTATCCTGCTGATTTCTGAATCTATTTTTCACATGTGCTGTGTAACTGAGAAAAAAATTAATATTAATGAAGATATAGCCATATAAATTATCTCATTTCTAAAACAGAGTAAAAAAGAGGATGATTCACCAGTGTTTGATCCCAAGTTAAGAAACTGTTTCAATTAAGCGCAGATCATAGCAGCCATGAGCAACATTAATCCCTTTCTGCTGTTGTGATGAACACTGGGAAGCTGTGGGGGATCTGCAGAAAGACCCCGTGCAAAGTAAGCTTCATCCTTCCTGTAGGAGAAGGTCTGGAAGTAGGGGTGGGAGGCAAGGCTACCCAGCCTCGTGCCCAGGAACTGAGGGCTGCTGTTGCACACGTCACAGGGATAAAAAAAGGAGAAAAAAAAAAAAAGTGGAACAGCCATGTGTCCATCACTTTCCCAGACAGCCAAGAAGTGCTGTTGTGTATCCCCATGGCCTGGGACCAGGGTCGTTTCTCCTCCTGGACACTCACTCCAGCACGACCGTCTTCCTTTGCCACCACCATCTGTGGCAGGAGCCAGCCGGCGCTCAGTGCAATGAGGACAGGCTCTGGTGGCAGGATCAGGTAGATACCTGGGTGCTGAAAACAGGCCAAGGACCTGGCTTTGGTGGTCTGTCTGCAAAATTTAATAAGACCAAGGCCAGTCTTTGAGGGGTCTCTGATTGTCCTTCCTACAGAAAAGCTTTACAGAAGGTGTGCTAGGGCTAGATTAAAAGTCAGCTTTTTGCTTTCACCTGTTGATGAAGTAAGTTTAAACCCTCCCTTTACCCTCTTTCAAATAAGCAACTTTCAAATAATCTTGGACAACTGAAGCAAAAAGCCTTAGAGAGAGAGCTCCAGACTCAGAAGGTTCCGTTTCAATCAAATCAACTTATTTATAAATACATTTGTAATCTAATAAGTATTCAGGAGACAAACAGGGTCTCTGTTTACTTCAGAACAAAGCGATGTCAGCAGTTTTCTTCCAAGAGTGATGAACTTGGTTAATCTGAAGCATCTGCTCCTTGGCTGCTCAAAGTCCTTTGCATTGCAAGAAGAGTTCACCCTGCAGTTTTTTCTAGTCAAGCTCAGACGAGTGATGCTCACAATCTGCCTCAGCTTCTGGAAATATTTAGTGCCACATTTTGTGGTTGTCCCTGGCCATTCTGTTGGTGATGGCAAATGTGGAGAAAACTGGGTTCATGGTTAAAAGAGACAGACCCTGCCTCTGTGAGGTGAATACCATTCTGTATTTGCTATTAAAATGTCTTGTTAGAAAGTCATTCACCATTGGTTTTTTTGAACAAAAATAAGCAAATATTGCATCTTCCATGTTTCTTGTGACAACTGTTTGGAGAGTTACGGTAAGGCACTGCAAGTAGCAAGTAGCTGCAAGTCCAGATCTTCTCACCTTTCTTTTGAATGAATACAGATCTAGAAATGCCACAGAGGCTTTAGCAGCTGCTCAGTCCCTGAGATCAGAATAGAATCCCTGGGCAGTGAGACAGCCTCCCTCCCTCCTTCTCCTCACCATCTCCCCCACCGCTCTTGCAGATGTGGAGGTGGTGCACAGCTTTGCTACTCTCTCTCCAAGACATCCAAACCATTGAGAGGAAATGCTTTTTCTCCTCCAAGGACACGCTTTCTCAAGTAGCTCAAGGAGCTTGACAGGACTGCATTTATTCCTCTGGCAGCTGGTTGCCTATAGAGCTACTAGGTCAGCAGGATAGCCTTGGCTGCAGTATCAGTATCTTTCCAGTCTCTTAATACCCTGCCATTTATTTTCATTTCAGCTGTTCCCATATCCCACCTGTATGCCTAACTTAGTGTGGACAAAAACGGGCCTCAGATCAGGGTTAAAGAAGCTCATTTTAGGTAAGACAAAAGTGATACTAGTGGCTTGGCGGGATGGACAACAGCAATGGGGTTGTAAAAGATGGCAGGGACCAGAAGAATGGGGAAACCCATTTAACTTTTCTTTTCAAAATAAGAACCAAAGACCAGCATTGCATTTCCATCTCCTACGAGATGATTAAGTGCAAGATCAGCCTTGTTTCTGCCTGTACCTGCCCAGGAAAGGGCATTCCTGTGACATGCCGATCTCACTGCTCCTCTTCTTGCCTCCCTGTGAGCACAATATAATTGAACCTGTAACATCTGATTTCACAAGTAGAAGAATAATCTCTCATACTTTATGGATGGAGAGGGGGGAAGAGAGAGAGACATGCATAATTACCACATATGCTTCATACGCATTAATATGTACAAGCATATGCTCTGAAAATGTAAACCTTCATTAAAGGAAAAATTAAAGATTACAAACACGTAATGTAAAATTTAAAATATAGGTGAAAGAGTAATTCACTAATCTGGCCATGTTTAATTAGAAAATCAGGATGCTGTTGCGAGTTCTGCTGATTTTTTGGATGCCACTCAATGTTTTGTTCATAAATAATCTTAGTGTAAAAATCAATCTCTCTGTCACAAAGACTCCTCATCTTTTATCAAAATCATTCTATTTCCCCTGGAGACACATATGTATGAAAAATTTAAGAGGTCATCAATCATGGAGTCTGCTTCCAATGTTTATAAAGTTGTATCTTTGGTTAAGAACATTTCCAGTGTTCTTGTCATGATAGAAATCAGAGCTGAGGTGCGGTATATTTACAGACCAAGATCACTGTGCTTAGGCAGACTGCATCTCATCACTATTTTTTTGAAGTTATATAAAATAACTATTCTGGGGCTGTTTCTGTTATATGTAGAACCCTGGTAAAGGGATGAAAAGAGATCTCAATATATATATAAGAATGAGGCTTTAGGTTTAAGCATATAGTATATAATTATACAGCATAAGGCTATGGAAGAACAATGCTAGATGCTTTCATTTAATGTAAAGTGCTCCGAAATTGTGTATGCTTGAACAATTCAGCTTTGCATTCTGCGCAAAATCTTACATGGTCATATAGAATTTGCTATTTTCCAATAGCCCATTAGCTCTTTGTTGATGGTATAAGAATCACTTGATAACAGTGTAGCAGCCAATGTGTCTTATCATTAAACTATTGGACTTTTTACTGGAAACCAAAACATCATCATAAAATTAAAATAAACATTTCACAAGGATCATCACACATGATGTATCTTATTAAACCCATTGAAAAAGCAATTCTCTGAGGTGTGCTTCCCAAATAGTTTTCCATTACTGTGGAGATTCAAGCCATAACAAGCGCCTTTAATCCAGTTCCTAAACATGACTAGGGAAATGTCTGGATAAGAACTCCAAAAATGTCTTTCTCTGTCACTTCCACAGAAAATGTCAACCCCTATTTGGGTTACCTTGGGTTAAATGATCTCTTGATTGATGAGCAAAAATCTTCACGCTGGTCTAACTGTAGGAGGATGGGATCTGTGCCCAAACGTGGACAGAGCAAGGTAGACACCTTGTACCTGCACACTCTCTCACATACTTATTCACAAGGTAACTCATAGTTACTAAGCCACTAATACCTTATGTCTGAGGCAGAGGCTGTTTTTGGCAAAACTGAGGGCTTTTTATTTATGCACAAAGGACAGTTTACCATGTTCTAACGCATCCCCAGGGCAGGGACTGGGCAGCAGAAAGGCAGGAACTTCAGCTGCTTCCAGGTCAGGATGTAGCTCTTGGTCCCTTATTTGAGCCTTCTACCTCCTCTCCACATGAAGAAATGAACTCAGAAATTCTTCCTAGGATTCAGTTTTGCTCATTAGCCATGAAATCTGCTCACTTCCTGAAAAGTCCACAGGGTAATGTCTGGGTATTGCAGGTCAAAGAAAGATTAAGCAGTCAATTTATTTTTGAAACTGAGGAAGAGAAAAGTGAGCTTGACCTGTTAGTAATTTTTCACTCCCATCCAAACTATTAGGTAAGTCTGAGATAAAGTACTTGAATTCATTAAAATATCTGAAGAATAGAAAGGACAGCTTCTTAATTTTCCACCTCTTGCTCTCTTAAAAAAGAAAATCCCTGTAATTTCATAGGTCAAGCTATGATTATATCCATTAAATAAAATGCTGAATTACAGAACAGATAGGACTCTTCAGTTCAAATTTATCATACTTATCATACTTGTCATGGACTCCTGGATAACAGAATTGACTTTAGAGAAAGCTGGGAGTTCTCAGCATTTCTGTATAACATAAGCTTCATTGGCACTCCTAGGATTGGAATGCCTGGTTTGATATAGCTGACCTTTTGGTCCATTGTTGTTGCAGTAAACAGAAACAATGTAATGAAAGAACACAAGAAAACAATATTCCTTCAAGGGTCTTCAAAGTTCACACATCAAAGGGAATGCTGCAAAGCTGCAGCATGATAATCTGATGGTTTGGGTTCTCAGAGTTGCTAAACAATGTAATTTCTGCCAGCTTGTTGATAGGTGGAATGAGGAACATTCACACCACCCAAGCTCAAGGTCTCAACAAAGGTGCCCACAGCAGATGCCTGGGCTGCATGAAGCCTCTTCGTGGGCTCCTCCAAACCACTCTTCTCAACTGCCCTCTCAAGCAGCCCGTGTTGACTTCACAGGGACTCTCAGATCACTGGGCCACAATTTTTCTCGTTTGTGTGCCGAGTCCTTTGTCCTGAGACAAAGTATAGGCACCCCCAAGAGCTGGGAAGAGGCTCATGCCTTCCTGTGCTTTAGGGAATACTCTGGGGCCTGAGGAGCATTTTTGTTTAACAGGGAGGCCAGGCATGGCCAGGTCATGCCCTTATTTAGCAAACAAGGTGCTGGGTCCCTCTTGGATCCGCAGTTATATGCCAATGAACAGACCTTGGAGATGAGATTTACCAGTGTCAGCAAGGCCACCTTAATGATAGCATCCTGGAGCAAGTAGAGGGGTGGTACCAGGGAGCCCGTTCCAGCTCCTGAGCAACCTCTTCTTTCTCAAAAGAAACACTGTTAGCTCCTGCTAAACTCTGCACAGAGTGGCACCTGCTGTAGGCTGTGGTACCATGCACCATGACAACACCCATGATGAGTGACCACCAGGGTTAACTGAGAAGCCTCACGCTCAACTGACCTTGCAGAAGTAAAATGGAACAACTGTGAAATGGAAGATAACCTAAAGAAGTCATCCGAGCTAAATGCCAGCAGCAACGCAAATCTGTCATAGGGGAAGGATGAAGGCAGGGATGTGCTGCTGGAGCGACTGGCTCATTTCCAGTGAAGGCATTCGCCCCAGCAGAGCGGCCAGCCCAGCCGTGCCCGCCACTGCCCTGCGTTGGAAGCACGCACCCCAGCCCCGGGGTGCCGGCTCCCCAAACGCCGCACCCACCGGCCGCGGATCTCCTCGGCCCCCTGCATCCCTCTACTTCTGATGCAGGCTCAGGAGGGAGACCTGCGGAGTGAGGGAGCTCACCTGGGCACGGGAGGCGGCCCCGCTGCTCTGCCTCTGCCCGCTCCCCGCTGCGCCCTGTCCCCCGGAGCCCCGGCCCACTGCTCGCCCTCCAGGCGGTGCCGCTCGCTGCGGAAAGCAGAGGGGGAGAACCGAAAATCGGCACCTGCACCCTTAGATCCGCACCCTCACCCTGCACCCCCAGCCCGCACCCGCCGGGGAGCCGGGAGCGGCGGCTGGGCGGGGAGGGAGCGGCCCGGCCGCCCCGCGGTCCCCGGCCCCGGGCAGCGCCGGGAGGCGCCGCGGGAGCGGCAGCGGGGGGCGGGGGCTGCTCGCCGGGGCGGGGGCTGTCACGGGGCTGCGACGATAAAACCGGGGGTAATTGCATTTAGGCAAATGAGGCTGCCTCGGCCCTCCCCGTCTCCAGGTATATAAAGTGGGGAGCGCGCCCGCGGACGGCCAATGCGCACGGAGAGCAGCGCCCGCCCGTCCTCCCCGCTACAGACGGTGCGTGTGCCTCCGGGAGTCTGTCTGTCTGTCCGTCCGTCCGCGCGCGCGCGCGTGTCCGTCCGTTCGTGTGTACATATATGGCTGAGGGTGCGCTTGTCTATACGTTTGTGAGGGTGTCTGCGTGTGTACTTCTATATGTCTGTCTACATGCGTGTACGGGGGGGGTGTCCATATGTGTGTGCCTCTATGGCGGGGGTGACTATACATGCTTGTGTGTCCGCACGTGTGCCTGTCTCTGTTCAAGGACGTTTTTGTGCCTAGCCCTAGGTGTGCGAAGGGGTGTGTGTGCACCTCCAGACACGTGTGCCTCTGTGAGTGTGGAAAGCTGTATCTATATGTAGCTGTGTGTGCACTTGAGTTGTGTAGCTGTTTGTGAGAGGGGCTGTGAGTTTATAACCAGATGTGTATGCACCTGGATATGTGTGTGAGGGGGACGTATCTGGATGGGTGTGTATATGTGTGCAGATGTGAATACCTAGACTTACACCTCCGTGTGAGGGTGTGTGTATGTGCAACTCTGTACGTAGGTGTGCGGAGGGGTACCTCCGGATCTGCGTGTCTAGCTGTGTGCTGATGTGTATGTCTAGCTGCATATGTGTCGATACGTGTGGGGCGTGTGTATATCCAGAGGTGTCGGGGGGCTTGCGGGTGCGTAACTAGGTGCGTGCGAGGGAGTGTGCACTCAGGTGCTCACCGGTGTGTGTGCGGGGCTGTGCTCGCCCCGCCGGGGCTCCGGGTGCCGGTGCTTCACCCCGCGCCCCCCCGCAGGACGTCGAGGCGGCGATGAGACTCCCGCTGGCTTTCGCCGTGCTCCTCCTGGCCTCGGCGCGGGCGCTGGCCGAGGAGATGGGGGCCACCGACGACCTCAGCTACTGGTCCGACTGGTCCGACGGCGACCAGGTGAAGGTGAGCCCCGGCGGCCGCTGCTGCGCCCGCCGACCCCGCGGGGGTGTCGGGCGCTGCCCCCCGCCCCCCCGGGGGGCTCCGCGCCCGCGAGCGGGGCGGGGGGCTCCGCGCTGAGTGCCGGCCGCTGTCCCCCCCAGGAGGAGCTGCCGCTGCCCCTGGAGCACTTCCTGCAGAGGATGGCCCGGAGACCCCGGCCCCAGCAGTTCTTCGGCCTCATGGGCAAGCGGGATGCCGGTGAGCGGGGCGGGGGCTCGGTCCCTTTCACGGCCTTCTGGGGTCCCCTTCTCCCAGCGCCGCGCAGCCCTTTACAGCGGTTGTCACTCGCTTTCCATACGTTAAATCCTTCTCAAAAGTTGCGATGTGGGTTGTTTGGTCCTGGGTTGTTTGGTCTTTTTGTTTGTTTGTTTGTTTCCCCCCAAAGTTTAATATCAGATAAACTCGCGGATTGTTAAAGAGGTAAAAATAAATACTGCATTGAAGTGCTAAGTGCACACCAATTACAGCATGTAAATACCAGTAAGGAGGACCACGATTAAGTCACACGTGCCATTGAATTGCCCAAGTGTGGAAATTTGTTGTGTAGGCAATTATTGCCGTGTTTTCTACATGTTTACTGATCCAAGAATTGATCTAAGCAACTTGGAGCTAAACAGATCTAAATTGTGTGGGTTTAGCTGAAACAAGATTTTGTAGTCTATTCAAAAAGAAATGCAGTTGTAAACGATTGCCTTAATTTCCCTTGAGCTGAATATGCGTAGGGTAGCCTCTGTATTTGATTCTTCAAAGCATTGCAGTAGCATCATATGTATTTGCCAATCCTTTTTGAACAACTTTTTCTTTTTTTCTCTTTCTTTTCCTCTTCCAATCAGGATATGGCCAGATCTCTCACAAAAGTAAGTTTAAAAAATTCAAATATTTTAAGTAAGTATTAGAAGATATTCAAATGGGGAATAGTGCATTTGAGGGGATTAGTTAGAAGGTGACTGAGTTTAGCTAAGGACTGGCAGCACTGGTGGTGGAGGAATATTGAACTCCCCCCTCAGTGAAGCCTTGAGCCTGTACCTCATCTGAGCAGCCACAAGCTTTGAGAATTCAATTGACATTAATGTGTGGATGTTGCAGCGCTCTCTTATTTCCCAGGGGGGTGATTCTGTAAGCCATTCTCATAGGCAAGGCAAGCTTACTGCCAGGCTGAGAGAGGAGCAATTAAGATGGCAAAATCTCGAAAATTCGAATAGTGAATTCCCAAATCCCTGAGAATGATTCCACGGGAGAGCCCATGTCATCACATGTGAGATACTGTACCTGTGCTCTCAGCATTTTCAGGGTGGGAATCAGACCCCTGCTCACAGCAGGGGCCAGTCTATGATCTACTGCCATATAAACAAGTATATCTTGCCCCATTAATAATTGCTTTGCTTCTGGGTAACGCCGAGCAGGAGATCGTTATCAGCAGTGTGGCATTACACTGTTCTGCACAGTGATAGTTTTATTATCTGAATATATCTGAAGATGCTTAGACTAGAGCCAGAAGACTTTTAGTAAGTAAAAATGATCTTATCTGTGAGACCTCCTCTGCCCACAGAAGTCAATAACTGTCACGGTGTTGTGTTAGACACAAGATTTTATCACTAGGATTATGTATTGGAAGGCCAATTAAAGAGTCCAATACAAAGCTCATGTCAAATAACCTGCTTACTAAAGTAAAAAATTACAGCTTTCTGAAACTGCTTCAGCTTGAATTAATACCTGCGAGGTCTGAGGATCTTGGTTTGTAGATGCATTAGCCAAGCAAAATTCTTTCCAAGGAGAAATTTCTAAGCTTGCTTCAAAAGTCAGCTTGGAGAAAGAATGTTTCCTTTTTGGCCCTTATCTGAAACTACAGCTACCATTATATCTGATATGTGCTGTAGGCCAAAACTTGGAGTAATTTATCCTCTACACCTCCAGTGCCTTGGAGTATTAATGGGACAGGAAGGTAATATCTGAACTCATAAATATTCCAAAAATAGGACCAGACTGTCTAGCTCAGACGTGTCCAGACAGAGTCCCATTGGCTTCCTCTCCAGTAAAGGTTCTGCCTGACCCAAAAGGAAGACTTTTTCCATGTTACAGAAAAAACCACCATCGGGTAGAACAGGTGCATCATACAGGTGCAGGCTATGCCAAGATACTGCTGCCTTGTGCATTTGCTCAAATCAACAGGAATTGTACTGGGAGAGGAGGAAGAATCAGTTTTTGGCCATTGTTTTTCCATTATTCTTAAACTCAAAAACCAAAAAGTATCTCTGAGTTAATTAGAAGATGCCTGCTAACTGGCCTGTGCCTTGGTCTAACCTGTTTAGTCTGATTAGTCAGACTGATGTTTGTTCTCCATTGTTTGAGAGTGCTGTGAACAACTAGTATGCGAGATGAACAGTTTTGGAGCCTGTGTCTTCCTTCCTCATGAGAACATGTTATAAAAGCCTGCCTATATTTTTTTTTTCAGGGCATAAAACAGACTCTTTTGTTGGACTTATGGGCAAAAGATCTTTAGATTCTGGTATGTATATGACTAAATCTGATATATAGTCTCTTCATTCCGTTGTCTCTTTGTTCTCTCCCAGTGGATGGAAGCAGCAGCCTTTATGTCGTGTAGATCTAGAGTTCTCTGAAAAAGGACCAGGATTCTCTTTCTCAGCCAAGATATTTCAGGGTCCGCTTAACTCTCATGCTTGAGATGATCAGGCTGGTCTGAGCTGCCATAGTGCAGGCAAGGTCAGGTAGAAGTCCCCAGAGAACTTTCCTTACTGCCCCATCCTTGCCAGCAGCATGCTCCGCTGGTCCCCAAAGTGCTATTACAAGGGCAAAAAAAGTGAAATTTTACTGACAAATCAGGAAAAAAGCAGAGGCTGAAAATGTAAAGCTCATTTAAACTTCTGATCCAAACCTCCCCGGATAAAGGGATACCCTCATTGTCTCTGCAAGACCACTATTCCTCAAACTTGAGCAGGAGGTGAAAGAGCAGAGATCTGCCATTAACACCACCTCATTCTGCAGTTCAAGCTGTTAAACATTCCCAGCGTCCTCCAGCTTTTCATTTTACCTAAAACATTTTTTGCCTTTTTTTTTAGGATTTTAACCGATGCTGTGAATTTTTTGTTATTTTCCCATAGCATCCATATAGGGCAGAATCCTCCTCCCTCATGTGCAGAACCCCTGTGGGTAACTGCAGGCTGCCAGTAGCTCTACCTTCCCTGTGCTACAGGGCTCTAATGAGGAAATCCCTCAATGTGAACAATAAAGTGTCAGTTAATTCCCCAGAATAGGAATTAAAAAGAATAAAAAACCCTAATGCGTATTTCATGCCTCTGAAATAGTTCTCGCTGTTTTGTTAAATGGATGATAAAAGTCAAATTACTAGCTGACACCTTTATATTATGTGAATACACGCTGTGATCTATATTCTGCAATTATGGTTGTCAGTAACTTTTATTTTCAATTAAACCCTGTTCAGACTAGTAATATTGCTCTCTGCATCATTTTGCAAATTGCTATGTATCATGAATAATTTTGCACAATTTTATCTGTGGTGGCAATAGCTATTAAATGCATAACACCTGTAAATATATCTGCTATCACAAAAGTAAATAGCCTGAAAGTAATAAATTTGGTTTGGTTTCCATTGGGATTACATTTACATTAATATGAGAATGCAAAATACAGCAAATATTTAAAAAAGGCAAAGATTTGATTGCCCTAATTTCAAAATTGCTGGTATAGTTATATAAAGGTACTGTTATGTGGTATTTGTAACAAAGGCAAATAATGAATTTTTACCCTGTCGGGCTATGTAATACCCACCTGACAGGTAAAACTAGAACTCTGCTTTTCTGCCCGATTCCCTGAGAGGAAAATGGTAAATAGTTGCTTCTGCTCCTCTGGAGGAGAAGATGGGGCCTATGGACTGTGTCATCAAAGCAAGGTCAGGAGCATGTGCTAGGCTTGTCTTTACTTCTTCCTACTCAAAGACGTTCAACCAGGCAGGAACTTTTCTTGGTGCGGTGCCTTGGTGCCATGGTTTTCTTCTTCTGCAGCAAGCCCCTGAGTCCCCCGGCAGCGTGTAGGAGTTGACACCAGTGCTGAGTTAAAGCCTCGTGTGACAAAGCAGAGTGCCAGCAGCCTGGGGTCTCAATCCCTGGTTTGGTAAAATGGGGTCTGACACTGGGTGTCTCCCAGGCTGTGTGGTCTGTCGGATGAACACTCCAGGTAGAAGCTGGAAAACAGTCACACATACAGTAAAGATACTACAATAACCCATGTTAAGAAAGAAAGCTCAACTCATTTTGTATTTAGCCCAATGAAAATTGAAGTCTTATTCATAAAAACCTTCACTGATCCAAAATGCCAGCTCCCTGCAGGATGCCCCCAGACTAGCTGTGCCTTGCATGCAATAGTCGGGCACGCATACGCTCCGTGAAAGCAATCCTCCCGTTGGGGTCGAAGAGAAGATGACTTTGGTGACCAGATACATCACCCTATGGTCAGCCTCTGCCCAAGAAGGGCTCTCTGGGTTTCCCTCTCATTTTAAAAGAGCAAGAAGAAGAGATCTACCACTACTAGATGCTAAATATGTTATTGAAGACTATTTTAGGCTGTGGTTGGTCCACAGGGCAGTCTGAGGTTTGCTTAGCTCCTGCTGCAGATTTTAGTAAAAGCTATCACTGTGTGCATGGCTTGGGGACAGGGAGGGTTTAAAACTGGCGAAAGCTGACTGCGCAGGACAGAAGGTGGCAATGTCGGTGCAGAAAGTCTCTACCCACAGACTGATCTGAGAGCTCAGATCCCATCAGTGAGGTGAATTACTGGAACAGAAAACGGCTTTGAGTGAACGGTCCTTCGAGCCGCTTGAGAGACGGGAGGTAGAGAGCACTGCACAGACCTTCAGCCTCCTGGAGAATTGCGTAGTCTGAGGGGTAAAACCAAATCAAAGCAGCTCGGGGCTGTGCCAGGATCCCTCATCTCGGGTCTCAAACGCTCCGACGGGGTCCGGCAGTGACCCAGCAGACTGCAGGTCTCTGACGTTTCCGTGTGCTTGCCGGGGTTTACGCAAGGCTGCACCATGTGCTTCATTCTGCTTCTTTTTTTGCAGGATCCTCTGAAAGGAGCATAGCACAGAATTATGAACGGAGGCGTAAATGAGACATTCCCGTGCATTATGTATTAAACTTCATTTGTTCCAATGGCCAACGCAGTGTAATATAAACTAACCACTGTACGGAATAATTATTTATTTAATAATAACCGATGGGTTGGGGTTTTTTTGAGTTGTACATTCAATAAAATGATTATTTTTCATATTGTGGCAGCGATACATGTTGTGTAGGTATGTTGTGGTTCTGAAAGGACCAGCAACCCTGGTGACGTCTCACAACAAAGCACATCGTTTGATATGACCTGTAAAGTTATGTTCACTAGGCAATGAAAATATTCTTTTGTTCATTGAAAGCGAATCTATCAGCTTCACAGACAGTGCAGAACAGAGCTGATGTACAGTCTAGTGCCTCAATTTGTTTTCATGGTTTATAATGTACTGTAATTTCTGTATCGAAAAATATATTTGTATCATTGCAGCATGTTTTATGTTTTGTGACTACGTATCTATATATTTTAAACAGGTGGGGTGGGTAAGGTTTGAATGGGAATTTGAGGTCTTAATTTCATAGTCTGGAATTTTCTGATAGTAACATTTTAAATAAAAAGTACTCTGGGGATTTTGCAACATACTTTCTTTGATGATAGTGATGGAGTTATTTCCTACGTTGGTCCAGAAGGAGACTCGGATGCAAGCAGCAGTTGTCTGGGGCCAGAAAGAAATATCAGATTAATGACTTCCTTTTGCAGGGAGGCTGTGAGCCTCCTACTGCAGGTTTGGTGAATGTTTGGGGGATTTGCTACTGGAGACAGGAGTTCCTGGGATTGCTCTGGGTCACACAAGGTGCCATCCACCCTAAATCCGATGGAAATCAAGAAGTGTGTTGACTGAATGAGATGGGCCCAATGTATCCCCCAGCTCCAAGTGGAATAATTTGCTGTGGAATTCATCCGCTGTTGCAGGTTTATTATTTGATATTATTTGAAAGCCAAGCATTTCATAAAGTCTAGCCCTCAGATTCACAATAAAAGCACCTGTTGGCTTGAATCCATGCAATGTAAGAGAAAAAAAAGTGAGTGTAATTATCTGTTTAATTAAATTGGCTGGTTACTTTATTGCCAGGGCAGTCCCAAAATGCTACATACATCTCGCCAGATGCCAAAGCATCTGGGGGGGTCTATATTCTTTCCAGCAGCTAAAAGCTACAGTTCTCTGATGCTATTGTACGAGCCTTCATCACAGATGAATCAGCAGTGAAAACAGTCAGCTTATACAAATCAAATTTAAAAATAAGTAATACAGAGTGATTAACTGGTTGCTGTTTTACATTTTGGAAGTGAACTTGGCAACCTCCATTTTCAAGTTTATCATCTGCGCTGTCCCCACAACTGCACCCACTAAGAGCGGGTGGGCGTAGGACCTTCTTCCTGCTAGGTTAGGAGCAGCACCTAAGCCTGCCCAGGCTTAAAACAGACCTGGCTCCTAGCTAAGTAGGAGCTGGCCCCAGCGAGGTGGGGGGCTACACGGTGGGAAATCGGAGGCAGGCTTGCGACAGGGACCACGCACGTGTGAGACACGGTGGTTGTACTGGCCCTCTGCCAGCTCTTCGTCTTGCCGGGGCTAATTTTCAGACTAATAAGCTTCTGTGTCAGCTCCCACTGAGCTCGGTGAGGGGGGAAGCTGACTGCTGGGCTAACAGCGTTAGCAAAAGGACTGCGGAAATGCGTGTTGAATAACGCTCGCTGAAGGGTAAAAAGAAAGAAAAAGCTTTAAAATGCTGTTCCCCAAGCGTGGGAGCCCACGGTGCTCCCAGACCTCACAGCTCGTGTGCACTGAATTGTGAAACACAGAGAGGAAATAAAAAGCCCTGCTGCTCACTCCCTGCAGCCTGTGCATCTCACAAGCCTTCCCTCAGAAGCAACCACTGCAAATGTATTTGCATCCAGAGAAAGCCACACAGGACAGAGTGGGCTTCAAGTGTTTGGCGGACAGCACAGATACTACTTAACAGCATCCAGCAAAGGACTGGGACTGAATTTTCTGGCAAAGCCATAGAATCATAGAATGATTTGTGTTGGAAGGTACCTTTAAAGGTCATATAGTCCAATCCCCTGCCATGGGCAGGGACATCTTCAACTAGATCAGGTTTTTCAAAGCCCCATCCAACCTGACGAGGAATGTTTCCAGGCATGGGGCATCCACAGTGTCTCTGCACAACCTGTTCCAGGGTCTCACCACCCTCATTGTAAAGAATTCCTTCCTTAAATCCAATCCAAATCTACCCTCTTTCAGTTCAAAACCAGTGCCCCTTGTCTCGTCTCTACAGGTCCTGCTAAAAAGTCTGTCCCCATCTTTCTTATCAGCCCTCTTGAAGTACTGGAAGGCTGCAGTAAGGTCTCCCTGGAGCCTTCTCTTCTCCAGGCTGAACAACCCCAACTCTCTCAGCCTGTCCTCACAGGAGAGGTGTTCCATCCCTTGGATCATTTTCATGGCCTCCTCTGGAGCTGCTCCAACAGGTCCATGTCTTTCCCGTGCTGAGGGCTCCAGAGCTGGATGCAGGACTCCAGGTGGGGTCTCACCAGAGCAGAGCAGAGGGGCAGAACCACCTCCCTCGACCTGCTGGCCATGCTGCTTTGGATGCAGCCCAGGATGTGGTTGGTCTTCTGGGCTGTGAGCGCACATTGCCAGCTCATGTCCAGCTTTTCATCCATCAGTCCCCCCAAGTCCTTCTTGGCAGGGCCGCTCTTGATCCATTCATCCCCCAGCCTGTATTGATACCGGGGGTTACCCCAACCCAGGTGCAGGACCATGCACTTGGCCTTGTTGAACTTCATCAGGTTCACATGGGCCTACTCCTGAAAGCCTGTCAAGATCCCTCTAGATGGCATCCCTTCCCTCTAGTGTATCAACTGCACTACCATAATTTTCTCTAGAAGGAAAGGCTGACTCTCCAGAGTCAAAATATTCTCCTATTACATGGCTGTCTGAAGAATGTTTTTAATTTGGGATTTGAAACAACTCATTTCAATCTCTGGTGGCAAAATAATGTCAGGTTTGCACTAATTTAGGTTTTTAACAATAAGATTAAAATTGGCATTGATTTATATGTTTGTAAAGACATAGTCCAAGCTAGAAATAAACCAAACACACACAAAAGGCACTGCCTGAAATGTTCCAACTAACTCTACCAACAATACAAAATGCTCTCATCGTATTTCAGCACAGGGGACCGTTCAGCCGTGGTGGGGCTGTGGGGCCGTGCCAGCCCAGCAGGTCTGGGGCAGAAGTGGAGGTGCATGTACCACACACATTTGTCCTCACAGGTATGCTGGGGTCCTGGAGACTCAAACAGGAATTCTTATTCTTAGATCTTTTTTCAGCCTTTAGTAGTGAGTGGTGCAGTCTATACATTACTGAGTAACTTCAAAGGGACTTTTTAATCATTTCTGTCGTCTTTTATCTCCCTTTTGAGGCTCCTTTGGCTTTTAAACACTTTACCATGTTGGACAGCGTTGCTTGCAGACCCGGGGCACTTGTGCCTTGGATCACTGGGCAATGCCAGCCCTCCAGCTCCACTGAAGGCTTTGGAGAGGCTTCCACTAAATCCCCTGCCACGTCTGCAACAGCTAGCCATGACTGTGACACAGACTTAGCTCTTCTTTGATGGTAACAGTCTGACATCCCTCAAGCTGCGTAAGATAATCGATAATGCTGCAGCAAGGGCATCAGTCAGTGAAATGCAAGCAAGCTTTAAATAAAGTAATAAAAAACTTTCTAGGAAATCAGCACAGAGAGTAAACCCAGAGTGATGCTGGTAATTATCCCCACTGGGGAGGTGCTACAGGCAGTTTGACGCCATAGTCCCCCTCCAACATGCTCTGCTTCTCTTTTCCCTTAGAAATACGTCATTCATCTGCGTCACGGCAGGCGGCTGCTCTTCTGGTGGGTCCTGTCTCACACACACAGGCCCTCGCCTTCCCCCAGGCGGGGGGATGCTGAAGTTGGGCTGGCAGCAGCCCGCCTTGCCCAAGCGTGACCCAGAGGACCATCAGCTCCATCCATCACCTCCATCTCTCTGCCATTGCATGGAGACTGGTCCCCAGTTGCACAGATGGAGCCAAGCTTACCCTGGGGAGCCAGGGCCATGGTCTACATAGCCCCCCGTCAACCAGGGAGCTGGGAGGGGGGTCTGTGTGCACCTCGCCAGGGGAGCTGGGCTCTGCAGCGCTTGCCCACTCGGCTGCCACGAGTGAGTCTCTTGCTGTGTTCATATCAGGAGGCTGGTATTTTTTAGTATGGCTGTAACCAAAAGAAAAGGAAGAATCTGGAAATTTCTAGGCACGGAGACCTTTGTGGGGGACCCAATCCCCAGCCATCGTTAGCTAGAGCAGAATAACTCCAGGAGGTTTTTTTAAATTACTAAAGAGATTCTTAAAAATGCTGTTTATTCAGCATACACCAATAACAGCTCCTTCAGAGCTACCAAGAGCCATTATTTAAATGCAGACTTTGTCCCGGTATTTTCTTAAACTATGACTTAGATAACTCCTTTAGCATACAGAGATACCGAGCAAGTCCCAGTACAAACCTCAGTAATGACCAAATTTCTTTCATGGTGAGCCTGAACAGTTCCCTGAGCCATAATATTGCAGACTGCGTTAACGGACGTCTCCCGGAGTGCCGGGATGAGAGCACACAGCGGCTTCTTCCCTGGAGTTGCACTGCGTCAGGATGCAGCCGCCTGTGATTCCAGGTACAGCTCCGTGTCCTCACGCTACCTCCGAAATGGCTCACTTCCCTTTACAGGAATAGTCATTACTGGAAGAGTAGGTTGGTTTTGTTCGGGTTTTTTTGCTGTTAGCAAGCGCCCAAATGTCCTCAAACCTATCTACATCTTTCAGGGAAGACAAGCAGAGTCTCTTTGCATTATTCTCTTAATGTTTTTGAAAGAGCATAGACTGAAACATTTGTCAACAGGAGAGGCATCTGGGCTGTATGAAATTCATGATGGTATTAATTAAAAATTATCACTGCTCCATCCCTGATAGGTACCTCGTTTCTGTCAGAATAAAGCAGCAGCTCATCAGCTCAGAAACTCCTTTTTAAAGAGAGGTACGCAGAGCACTTGCAAAAAATATCACCTCTTGTTTTCTACGTCCATCTCCAAATAAACAATATCACCACTTACTGCATACAGAAGAAATGAAAAGTGAACAGACTGTTAGAAAACCACACTCTTCACCTGTCACAGTGCTTCGTGCTCTCCCAGAAGCCTGGGGCGAGGAAGCCCGGCAAGGTGAAGTGGCTTGGCCAGAGGTAACAACAGTGGCTGAGCTAGAAATGCGATGCACACCCCATACCTAACCCCCCACTTCTGCAAGGTGCTACAAGGATAAGGTTGAACGTTAAGAAAATCTCTGGGAAATTTAAAAAAAAAGCCTTTTTTTCCCTTATCTAAACCATTTCTTACACTGTTATTTCAGAAGCATAGCTCTAAGAGTTAAAAGACATACCTGCACCAACATATATCAATATACTTCTAACATTGTTTTCTGCATGAGCCAGTTTGTATTGAAAACACCTGACTGAGCGACAAAGGAACACTTTTAATCACAGACTTTCAATTTTGGCACATAGAAATGCTTTTTATTTTCACTGTTATAATACTCAGAAAACAATAGGCACATTGTAATTCTGTTTACCAAAGCACTAAAATTGAAGCAATACCCTCTGGAAGAAAATCTTGCTTGGAGAAGATACACATTAATTACTGAAGCAATATATGCATGTAGTGTGGCTACATTAAGACTGCATTTAAAAGCAAAAGTTAAAAGTAAAATCCTGTTGATTTGTGACAGATTTTCTGCGTATCTGTGTGAAAAATAGGTTGTATTTGTGTCTGCTAAGTTATATGATGGGTACAACTGAGAAATGAAGTTTTCAGTGTGATAAAAAAAGAGACATTTTAAGGCATATTTTGCATATACCTGCAGTTACCTGTTGGCAGAAAGAAAAATTTTGCATATGCATTTAGCTGGGTTTTTTATTGCTCATATGATGTACTCATACACTTGAGTTTATTTTAATAGAACCGTACCATATAGCTGAAGAAATAATGTTGCATGCTGCTTCCTTTTCTAAAAATATTTTATTCTTGAGATACCACCCTGTGGTGGATTATGGGGCACTGGGACTACACCCAGAAATACAGATTTATTTAAAAATAGGACCACTGGGGCAGCCCAGCAAAACTGGTTCCGTTTCAGTGCAGCTCCGTGCCGGCTGCCACGGGGAGGAGGAGGGCTGGGGAGTGGGCTGAGCTGGGCAGAGCGGGGGCGAGGGGGCCGGGCAGCCCCCCGCAGCCACGCTGTGGGACCGTGCTAGCGCCCACGGCACGGTCCCCCCTCCAGCTCCAGGAGCTCTGGGCCATGGGACCTGCTGCTCTGCGCAAAAGGTCCTGCTGCCACACTGGCTGCTGGTTTGCGTGACCTTGTTTTATGAAAATCATCTGGAAAAGAAGATAGAACTGCAGAAAATGTTTTCCTCTTTACCCTTTTCTATGCACAGAAGTTACTGGAAGAGTCACAGGGCATTAGCTGCCCCAACAGAGGGGATCTAGCCCGGCAGCACCTGCGGCAGATGGGAACGGTCCTCCAGGCACCCCCAGCCCCGTTAAAGCGAGCCCTTCCTCATCCATCAGTGAAACTCTCCCCGGGCTGCAGCCTTCGCCTGGCGAGGCGGAAGAAGAGGAGCTGAATTTCTAGCAGAGCAGCGGATCATCCCTCCGGCCCGTGCACCTGGGAGTGTCAGCAGAAGTCATACACCCCTTTTCTTTCCATGGAGTCAGTCACCACTATAACTGCATTAAATATAGGAACAGCTTAGTTTTAAAGCCCCTGTTGAGAGCTGAGAGTCCGAGAAGAGTTTATTCACTTATCTTCTCAAGTTTTTTCTAAAGAAACATTTGTTTTACCGTCGCTGTTGGTATTGCTGCATCTAAAAGATACGGCTACCTGTGCCACAGAGGAGATGATTTATTGCACTATGGACAGCAAATCTCATCCGGCATTTACCGTTGCAATGGCAGAATGGATTTGCGCTGGAGCACTTTCCAGCTCAGACAACTTACATCTATCAGCAAAAAAGGAGCTTTGCTGCAGAACAGAAAAGTAGCACTTCCAAACAAAACACGACCAGATGCCAAAATGATGAATTTACTTTGCCTCCCATCAGGAAGCGTTTTTGTCGAACACAAACCAATAAGCCCACTAGATATTATGCATTATGATATTATTAGTACATTTCAAAGATATTTATTTAACATTAGTAGATTTTAAACGTGAACTACGTAGCCAAATGGAACCTCTTATTCTTTTTTCCTTTGCAGGCCAAACAATTATTTTATAATTCTTAATGCTAGTTCTTCCAAAAACCTGCTCAGGAGACTCTGTAAGAAAGATGACCAGCACCAGGGCAGTGCTGCCACATCTCTCTTCTTCTAATGTTTTTCATATGTGCCATGGCCTGGATTATCACATATAATCATGTGATTATACAAGAGTCTCACATTTCATGCTGAAAAAGAAAGAAAGTTTCCAGGCAATAGGTGTTAAAAGGAAAATTTTTAAATTATTCAGAAAGGAGAAGGAAAAGAGAAGTTCCAGGTACAGTCTTTTATAAAACTTTATGGGTTTAATATATGCTTTTAAAAAAAAAAAACAACAGATGAGTGCTTGGCATTGTCAGAACTTCATAAGTTTGTACACTCAAACTCAATCACAGATTCTCAAAACCACCAAAGTGCTGTTCCCAGGGGGAAAAGTATCACCTTGTGTTAGTTACTCCCTTTCTCTGCAACTTTACAGAGCACTGAGACTTTATTCTGTAGAATTATTTCTGCACTGCAGAAGATAACGCTTTACCATGGAAACCCAAGGGAGAGCCGGCACTATGCCCGCTTTGGGAGTTTCATTGCCATCTTGTTATTCTGTTGATGGCTTCATCATCGTAGCCATGAGATACTGCAGTTACAACAGTCCCCAACCAGAAGGGATGCACACCATATTGGTTTGGTCCAACAAGCCCAAGAGCATGGCCAAAGATGGGTAGGAACTTTCTTTTGTCACAGGCATATGATCTGAGTGCACAAAGAGACGTCCTAATTTCAGGAAAAATACATTTCACATGAAAATCATTACAAGAAAAGTCTTTCTTCACCTGAAAGGATTTTCCTCATGATTTTCTCTATGCCTCTCAGAAGGACTTTTGCTTTGAACTTTCAAGGGTTTGGTCAACTATTAGAATCATAAAGACAGAGTTTTCACTTTCCTGACACAGAAAGAGGGTGCCAGAACTGCCATGGAGTATTGTTTCTTTCATCTTTATTAGCTTTTTGTTTTTAATTCACATGGTGATGTTAAGGAATAGACCCTGCAGGAAATGAGAGAGATGTTACTTCTCTTTGTACTAGAGATGAACAAATTTATCTCAATGTGATATTTCAGTGACCTGAGGTTCAGAGCAACCGAACCACAGGCTCTTCAGTTATAAGAAAAAAAAAAAGCAATTTTTTAAAAAATGTAATTGGTTACATTATATCATGATATCATTTTCTTGAGAAGACCTACACAAGTCCTTTCCTAAAGAAAACTGTTAGCAGGGGACCACCAGCACTGTCCGGCAGCCATAGCCCCCTCTCTCTCAACCAGATTTCACTGAGAAAACCACGGTTGGAAACACAGGCTCCTGTAGAGAAACAACATGCGTAGCGATTCAGAGCAGCAATCTGGCTCTATCCCTCTTGTATCGTTGCACCTTTTAAACACACCTCAAAAGATACAATAATCATGATGTCCCTGAGAACATGCTTTAAGCATTTGATCCTGCTGAGGCAGCTGTTGAAGCATTTAAGGGTGATTACAGCAAATTTCTAAAGCTCAATATTTATTCAAAGCCCTGCTCTACTAAAACGCTCATGAATCTTTCTTTTTTTTGTCTCCAAAGAGCAAAGGAGATCAAAATTGTAATGGAAAAAAAAAGCCTCTGAATGGTTGTGACTTTTTTTTAAGGTAACGCAATTGAAAATCATGGTTGATACCTCCTACACTTTGTTTTTTGATATTGATTCCTTCAGAATTATCTAAAATAGATGTAATTGAAGCAGCCAATAAAAAATCCCAAGATTTAGAATAAAGATAAGCCTGGAGTAGAAGGACACATTTTACAGAGTATGCTGGATGGAGCCCTCCATTTCTATTTGCTGAGTAACGTTATCATGTCAGATAAAATTAAATTTGCTATTTCCCTATCACCTTTTCTCATGTTCAAAACACACAAACAAAAAATTATCTTGATCCACTGTTTGCTCAGCATTGCATGCAAAGACACCTCTTTATATGCTGAAACACAGCACTACAGGGAGCAGAACTCCTCTTCTGGGGCTCCCGGAGTCACCGAGGACGAAATCTGTTCCATTTCCAGCCCCTTCGCTGCCCTGCCGCAGATGTCCCCTCCGAGCCAGCTTTGTGGCTCCCAGGATTTAGCGGACATCAGCCAGTACTTTGAAGGCAGAAGCTGAATAATATCCTGCCGTCAGCGCTGTCACGGTAAAAAAACCTACCCTGAACTTGTGCTGGGTGCCACCCACTGGTTTCCCATCCAGTTCTTAAAAGCTGCCGATGTCCCCATGTACCACGAATTTTCTACAAAACCGTAAGGCGCTCGGCTCCAGGCTCGTCCTGTCAGGCTGGCTAAGGCCAAGCCTTACTACGCACGCCTGCATTAAAGCAACACCTTAAAGCCTGCTGGCAGATGAAGCCTGGAATCTTTGTCCCGGGCTGAGAGTGGGCTTTCTGCCGCTGAGAGAAAGCCTCGGCTCCAGCTCCGTCCTTTCCCACCTCACCCGGCCGGCCAGCGCGACGGCTCCCGTGCAAAACCACCAGGTTTTCCCACCGTCAGTCCCCAGCACGCATGTGCGCGCAGGAGCAGAGCCAATATGTGATGAGCACAGGCTGTGACGGGAATTATTACGTCTGCACGACATTTTCATATCCCGCACGCGCTACAAACTCGACGTGCGCGTGACCTGTTTTTTCGGCACCGCAAAATTAGCAGCGAGGAATTATCAGTGAGTCGGAGGGCTGCAAATATTGTTGTGCCAGGGCAACTTTTATTCACAGGAATAATGTAGGCATCTCTCATTCCCTCCTAGGAACTTTGATAGAGCCAGGCCATCACTGAAAAATATTTGCATACTTAAACTACTTCATTATCTCATAAATGCCTCTAATCAGTCATTTGCATGCTAAGAGAAGAAGAATGGTAACAAAACTGAAGAGGCGTAGGAAATGAATGCAAATACCTCTTCACAATCTCGTGGAGCAAAAGATTAAAAAAAGATGTATTTATGAAGAAAAAAATGAACAAAATTATAAAAAGTCCATTTTGGTCATGATGATTAAAAAAATTACACCATAGTAACAGTTTCCATAATAGACTATTTCAATAAAGCATTTGTGTAGAGGACACTTACATTTCTACAGAGAGCTACTTACTGCATTTATCTTTTCTATTTCAAGCTGGGGCAGTAAGCCATGCTTAATTTTAAACACAACAGGAGAACTGTCTGACAGCTCCAGCTGTTTTGGCTGTGTTCTGCACTAGAGCAAAACTATCTGAACAAAACTGTCAATTAATCACCCTGAGCTATATTGAAATCAGTTGATTTTTTAACAGTGAAGGAGGTGTGATTTAAAAATAAAGAAATCATGCTGAGATATCTGGACAAAATTCCTGTAACCTAGCATCCTCCACAAGTACTATTTAGAAGACACAGAGAGACTGAGAGACTTCTAGGTCATCGTACATATTTTATGTTTCTATCTATATGGAGGAACTTTATGTGCGGTTCAACTTACTCGGGGTATCTTACTGTCTTACACAGAACCATAAAGCAGTGAAAGACGATGCTCCTACCCTAACCACAATCCGCCACAATTAAGCCTGAAAAGAGGAAACCTTGTCCTGTGAACCTTGCCTAAGGCATGACAAAAGCAACGGGGATCTTGCCATGATTTCAACTGGCTTTCAGCAAGGTGTCTAAAGCAAAACTGTATGTTTGCTCCTGCACCCACAGGCAGCCAAATTCTGCCTAGCTGCATGCCAGCAGCTGAGCTTTTTTCCTTCTTCCAAACCTGAGGCATTCCATAAAAAACCAGATTCAACCTAATACAATATACATCAATATTAACTAGTTAATCAGGTCACTTTTACATCAGGTCCTTTCTCCCCATGCAGCCCCTGCCTGGTACATGACTGTACCAGGTACATGTCTGGGGTTCTGCTCCGTGGATGTTGCTGAGTCCCTTCTACAAGATCCTGAGCACCGTCAGAAGTTGCTAAGACCAGACAGTGAGAAAGGGGAGCGGAACAGTAGAAATTACTGATTTTCACTCATTTAGACTGGTCCAAAAGGAGCATTTTTAGCTGTCTCAGTGAAGCATTCGAGGGACCTACTACTTCTGTTTTTCTTTCATTAGATTTGGGTATAATTTTAAGGCAGATGCCTTTCCAAAGACAAACCACAAATGTTTTACTGTAGATCATAGCAAAATTAAGCTTTTTTTAGTTTTATTTTGAATTACATTATTTTTCTAGAGAATAATTTCATGGCACAGAACAAGGCTAGCAATGCTGTGCGAGCACAGACAGCTTGATCAACAGAAACATTTGCCTGGATCTCATCAGCATGTGGCTAATTTGAGTCCTCAGACCCTGAGCACACTTAAGGAGAAAATAAGTTAATTCCTTTACCAGACTAAGCACACAAAATCCTGGGAGACTCCTTACATAGTTAAAATTCCTCTAAAATGATCCTATGTGCTTCTGAGATAAGCATAAAAATACCAAGCAAGTGCACTGTCCACCCAGCTATTGCTTTCTGGTAACTTCCAGCTTGATTTGCCAAAAAGATATAACACATTCTCTAAATGACACTAGTCTGCCTTGAAAAAAAAAGAAAAAGAAGAAAAAAAAAAATCAGTCAATAAGTGTAGTCAAACCTGGCATTCACAAAGGCTCCAGTCTGAAAGATCTCAGAGACACCTTGCTATCCCCAGCTTGGTGGTCATGCCCCAGGAAGGAGCACCCCAGGGGACTTGCCCTCTTCTCTGTCTTTCCATGAGGAAGAAGTTCCTCTGCTCTGATTTAGGTATTACACTTATTTTCCTGGGGCTGCAGAATAAGGAGAGGCATGAAAAAGTCCTTCCAGACTTGAGCACCAGGGATGCTCAAGATGCAGAGATGCAGAGTACCATGAGCTAATACTCAGATGCCCCTGTCCCCGACCCCTCCCCAGCTCCAGCACGTGGGGATGCCGAGGAAGTGCCTGATACAAAGGAAAGCTATTTTCTCTCATTTCAGTCCTGCACAAGCCATGTTGTTATTGTAAAAAGTCTCTGTGAAATTAACAGGGCAATAGGAAAGCCAAGTGGTGCGACTGCAGGGTGAGGTCTTCAGCCTGGCAGGCGTCAGCAGCTCCCAGTACGCTGTACTGGGAGTCTTGTCTCCATTGTCTCATGATCTGCCCCCAGAAGAGCTTTGCACAAGTGCTGGCAGGGAGGAGGAAAAGAGCAGGAAGGTCCCACATAAGAGGTATGTCTACACATCAGCTACTAGGTGAAATACATATCCCACAGCTCGTGTGACAACCAGTGCCAGCCAGTTTAGGCACGAGTAACCGTCTCGATGGGGACTGCAAGCTCAGGGTACACAAAGTGTGTCTTCTTCAGGGATGTGTCAGCAGGCCAGAGTGTGGGATGGGTACGTCAAATCCCGTAAAAATAAGATGACTCGTCTCTTCTGTGTTGCTTCCCAAGGCACTTTGGGCCTGCGGGGGTTCACCTCCCACCGAGCCACATCCCTCTGGGGCACACGGTGCCGAGGAGATGAGTGGTGCCGTCAGCCTGCTAACGTGCATCTCAGCCTCGGCTCTGCTCAACTCCCCAAGCAAAAATTTGCTCGACTCAGTGGTGTGTTACAGGAGTAGCGAAGGCACACCAGGCACGGGGTCTGTTTGCATCCAGAGCCCTCCAAGGCGTTGTTTTTCACTTAGACGTGTCACCTGCTCAGCGGAGCCGAGACTTTCAATCCCCCGAAGAACATCATGGCATTTCTCAGTCCTCCATTCCACAGCTTGTTTTTAAAAGATGTCTCGCTTAAAGGGAGATGCCCTAATACAGGTAGATATTGCAAAACACTTTTCTACTGCTCACCCAGCCTGTAGCCAGTTGATTTTGGTTTGTGTTCTTATGGCTCAGAGAAACAGGCAAATTTGTCTCCAAACTTCCTTGGAGATAAAGGATGTGTATTTAAATAAAAGCTGGGGGGCAGCAGGCGTGGGCAGGGAGCAAGATTAACAAGATGTTCTTGACCCCAAGTTTTGGTGATGATCTATCCTACCAGAGGGGATCCCAAATTAATTTGCTTAGAGAGCACCACAAAGGGTGGCATGCCTGTGCGAGGCTGTAGGCTTCTGGGAGAACAGGTATGGCTCCATCCCCTCCCTCACCTCACACCTACCCAAACAGGATCCAGACTTTTGCCCTTACGGTATCCACCTCCTAACTGCACTCTCCCAATGTATATTCAAACCAGCCTTCAATCTTCTTCCTCCCAAACTGGGCCCTACAAGGCCTCATTCACCTGATAAAGACTGCCGCAGTGTTTTTGCCTTGAATTCCCCAGTCCAGCCAGTTCCTGAGCTGGAAGCCCTGGCTGGGTTCCCACAGGCACTGACTCAATGGCACATTGCTCTCGGCCAGATGAGTTTGGTGACGCCCAAACACAACCGGGCATCACATGTCATTCAACAGGGACACAGATATTGAGCAGCACCTTCTGACATACAGGAAAGCATGGGCTCGCTCTGTTTACATGATCAGCTGCAGACTTACACTCAAGAGAGACAGGCAGCCCACCTTGTTGTCTCTAAATGCCATGTTTAAGCCCCAGCTCCCCATGCTTTTTTCCTGTAGGGGAGAAGCAAGTCCACCCTCCCACTCAAAACTCCAAGATGAGATTATTTCATCAGTAGTTGGGAGATTCACCACAAAAACTGGTGAGGACAAAAGTTTTCTCTCCTCTTAGAAAACTAAAGATGGCTCAAGAGCTGTGCTGGGAGTGGCACTTCACTGCGCCTCACAGTACGACATAAACCACGTTATTTCAGAAAACAGGGCTGGCGTCACAGTACACATAGGCATATCCCCATTCCTAATGGCCTTTCAGATGTTAACGCATCTTTTCCGTGAATCGCCTACCATGGGCTGCAAAGAGCAGGCTGTCACGCCGGGTTTCGTCATGCACCACACCGGAGCGTGGTGGCAGCAATGGGGAAGAAGCTGCATGACACGGTGATAGACGCAGCTGAGAAGTGTGTGAGCCTAGCTAGGGAGTCTGAGGGTACGCATGGATGCCCCACACCGTATCCTTGACCTCAGTATGATTCCTAACCCTGGCATTACTGCCGCTTTTTCTGTGGAAGTGGAGACAAAAAGGATTTTCCAGGGTGGAGAATCACAGACAGCAAAAGCTCCTGGTTGCTAAGAAAATAAAAATCTCAGCAAGAGAGCAACAGAGACATGACAGCCTGTCACCCAGGAGAGCATGGCAGGGGTGTCACAACAGCTGTCTCACCTTAACCTGGGGGGCTGTCTCTCATGTTTTGAAAGTAACCGATGATGCCCGACGTATGGACATCTCTGCTACGCAATGCAAACGCTGCCGGGGGACAGCGCTCCCCCGACAGGCACCTCTGCCATCTTCTACACCAGCTTCTGCATGAAAAATTCATACTGACTTAGGGTCCATAAAGCACGAACTTCCCAGACACCTACTCTGCAGAGAGTCACCCTGCACTGCAGACTTTTTGGCTACCAGCAGTGAAAATTTTTATAATTCAGTGAATTTTAAGGCAGCGAATTTTCAGAATTCGCAAAAGACAGCGTAGCTCTTCTGTGAGACCCGAGCATTTGCCGCTTGGCACCAACTCAGCCCGGGCAAAGCCTGCACCGCATGGGCACCAGCAAACCTCACCAAAACCATGCACGGGCAGAAAACAGCACTTCGGAAGATATTCTTGAAATATAACAAACTCTGATGTCCGCAGATGGCAACCTGTTTATCCACGGCACATCTTCCCCACGCTTCCTTACCAACCCGATTTCAGCTCGAGGAAACAATCAAACCTTCCTGCCCTGCCCTCCCAGACTGCCAAAGGAGTTCCAATTAGTGTCAATTGGGATAATAGCTCTATTTGCATTTTTAAGCTATTATTAGCAAGTTGTCAGTCAGCCAGTAATTTGTATCACTTTGGTATAATGAGTATTTAAATATTTAAAAAGAGAACATTCCTTTCTACCACCCCCTTCCTTTTTGTGCTAAAATAATAATGGTTTTAATCAAAAGTAATTTGTATTAATATGCATGTTGCCCCAGGTGTTAAGAGCAGTCTTCAAGAGCAGTGGTTAGAGATGTTAAGTAATAAATGCTATTAATATAGACAACTACTTCTATCCTTGATAGTAGCAGAAATGGAGGCTGCTTTTGCAGGTCATTCTGCCTCTTCTCTTAGTCTCTGCAAGATGATGATGGTACAGGAATTGAGGTCAGTTCCAATAATTTTATGTATCTATCTGGGATTATAATCTCAAAAGGACTATTTTGGACCTAATTACTCTATCTTCTCCTTAGTGAAAATTCCTCAATTAAGCACCCTGTACCACACACACACACACACAAAAGCACAAGCAGAAGACCTCTCCAGAGTGAGCCTGGAGCAGGTGAAGGGTTGTGTTTGTTAATTCAGCCAGCCAGCTATACATTGCCATTATACTCCCGATGGTTGCTGGGGGATGTTGTTTCCTGACGGGTTCGGGGTTCGAGTCTGGATGCTCAGGTATGTGCAGTCTGCCACCGTTCATCATCACACAGAGCTTGTAAAACAAGTGGATTGGCCATTTACATAAATAGGAAATCTTTCCAGGTTAATATGATGTACTGCATTTTATAATGCATGTGTGTATATATATATTTTTGACAAAAAAGCAGAGGCATGGCCCTAAGCCCATATAGGGGCAGAGCCCATCTGTATTTCCGGAGTGACAGGGGGATCCCAACAGCTGACTGTGCTGGAGGCCGAAGTGAGCCTAACTGGGAATGAGTGGCAGAAGCACCCCATTGTGACTGGCCCGGAGGCTCCGTGCATCCTGGGCATAGACTACCTCAGCAGAGGGTATTTCAAGGACCCAAAAGGGTACCGGTGGGCTTTTGGTATAGCTGCCTTGGAGATGGAAGAAATTAAACAGCTGTCCACCTTGCCTGGTCTCTCAGAGGACCCTTCTGTGGTGGGGTTGCTCAGGGTCAAAGAACAACAGGTGCCCATCGCTACCACAACAGTGCACCGGCGGCAATATCGCACCAACAGAGACTCCCTGATCCCCATCCATGAGCTGATTCGTCGGCTGGAGAGCCAAGGAGTGATCAGCAAGACTCGCTCACCCTTTAACAGCCCCATACGGCCAGTGCGAAAGTCTAATGGAGAGTGGAGACTGACAGTAGACTATCGTGGCCTGAATGAAGTCACGGCGCCATTGAGCGCTGCCGTGCCGGACATGCTAGAACTTCAATATGAACTGGAGTCAAAGGCAGCCAAGTGGTATGCCACCATTGATATTGCTAACGCGTTTTTCTCGATCCCTTTGGCGGCAGAGTGCAGGCCACAGTTTGCTTTCACTTGGAGGGGTGTCCAATACACCTGGAATCGACTTCCCCAGGGGTGGAAACACAGCCCTACCATTTGCCATGGGCTGATACAAACTGCACTGGAACAGGGTGAAGCTCCAGAGCATCTGCAATACATTGATGACATCATCGTATGGGGCAACACAGCAGAAGAAGTTTTCGAGAAAGGGAAGAAAATAATTCAAGTCCTTCTGAAAGCTGGTTTTGCTATAAAACAAAGTAAAGTCAAGGGACCTGCACAAGAGATCCAGTTTTTAGGAATAAAATGGCAAGATGGACGTCGACAGATCCCAACGGATGTGATCAACAAAATAACAGCTATGTCTCCACCAACTAGCAAAAAAGAAACACAAGCATTTTTGGGCGTTGTGGGTTTCTGGAGAATGCATATTCCAAATTACAGTCTGATTGTAAGCCCTCTTTATCAAGTGACCCGGAAGAAGAACAATTTTAAATGGGGCCCTGAGCAACGACAAGCCTTCGAACAAATCAAACAGGAGATAGTTCATGCCGTAGCCCTCGGGCCAGTCCGGGCAGGACAAGATGTTAAAAATGTGCTCTACACGGCAGCCGGGGAGAATGGCCCTACCTGGAGTCTCTGGCAGAAGGCACCAGGAGAGACTCGAGGTCGACCTCTAGGGTTTTGGAGTCGAGGATATAGGGGATCTGAGTCCCGCTATACTCCAACTGAAAAGGAGATATTGGCGGCATATGAAGGAGTTCGAGCTGCCTCAGAAGTGGTTGGTACTGAAGCACAGCTCCTCCTGGCACCCCGACTGCCGGTGCTGGGCTGGATGTTCAAAGGGAGGGTCCCCTCTACACATCATGCGACTGATGCTACGTGGAGTAAGTGGGTCGCACTTATTACACAGCGGGCTCAAATAGGAAACCTTAATCACCCGGGAATCTTGGAAGTGATCATGGACTGGCCAGAAGGCAAAGATTTTGGAATATCACCGGAAGAGGAGGTGGCGCGTGCTGAAGAGGCTCCACCATATAATGAACTGCCAGAGAATGAAAGGCAATATGCCCTATTTACTGATGGGTCCTGTCGTATTGTAGGCAAACATCGAAGGTGGAAAGCTGCTGTATGGAGCCCTATACGACGAGTTGCAGAAGTGGCTGAAGGACAAGGTGAATCAAGTCAGTTTGCGGAGGTGAAAGCCATCCAGCTGGCTTTAGATATTGCTGAACGAGAAAAATGGCCAATACTCTATCTTTATACTGACTCATGGATGGTAGCAAATGCTCTATGGGGGTGGCTGCAGCAATGGAAGCAGAGCAACTGGCAACGCAGAGGCAAGCCCATCTGGGCTGCTGAATTGTGGCAAGATATTGTTGCCCGACTAGAGAATCTCGTCATAAAAGTACGTCACGTAGATGCTCATGTACCCAAGAGTAGGGCCACTGAAGAACATCAAAACAACCATCAGGTGGATCAGGCTGCTAAGATTGAAGTGGCTCAGGTGGATCTGGACTGGCAACATAAGGGTGAATTATTTATAGCTCGGTGGGCCCATGACACCTCAGGCCATCAGGGAAGAGATGCAACATATAGATGGGCTCGGGATCGAGGGGTGGACCTGACCATGGATGCTATTGCACAGGTTATCCATGAATGTGAGACGTGTGCTGCGATCAAACAAGCCAAGCGGTTAAAGCCCCTCTGGTATGAAGGACGATGGTTGAAATATAAATATGGCGAGGCCTGGCAGATTGACTATATCACACTTCCACAAACTCGCCAAGGCAAGCGCTATGTGCTTACCATGGTGGAAGCAACCACCGGATGGCTGGAAACATACCCTGTGCCCCATGCCACCGCCCGGAACACTATCCTGGGCCTTGAAAAGCAAGTCTTATGGCGACATGGCACCCCCGAAAGAATTGAGTCAGACAATGGGACTCATTTCCGAAACAACCTCATAGACACCTGGGCCAAAGAGCACGGCATTGAGTGGGTGTATCACATCCCCTATCATGCACCAGCTTCCGGAAAAATTGAACGATACAACGGACTGTTAAAGACTACACTGAGAGCAATGGGTGATGGGACATTCAAACATTGGGATAAACATTTAGCCAAAGCCACCTGGTTAGTCAACACTAGGGGATCTACTAATAGAGCCGGCCCTAACCAATCAAAACTTCTACGTACTGTAGAAGGGGATAAAGTCCCTGTAGTGCATGTGAGAAACATGCTGGGGAAGACAGTCTGGGTTACTCCTGCCTTAGGAAAAGGCAAACCCGTTCGTGGGATTGCCTTTGCCCAGGGACCTGGGTGCACTTGGTGGGTAATGCGGAAGGATGGGGAAGTCCGATGTGTACCTCAAGGAGACTTGATTTTGGGTGAAAACAGTCAATGATTTGAATTGTATTATGTTAATTGTTCAGTATGACATTACTACTATGGCTGCTATCTACCATATCAATGGTATTCTAGTAAGAATCACCCAGACTGATGAAGAATGAGCTTCACTGAAGCCAAACAACGTGCAGCAGTGATGAAACCAGAACTGGCTTCAGCAGCTTGCGCCCAACAAATCCCTCGAGATCGACATCTTCGACCTGCAGATCATGGACATGGACCGTGCCAGATGACAATCCAACACCACATACCATCTCCCCTGCCCTGAGAGACTGCTATGATGGATGAAGCCCAGAGTCATGGACTGACTGAACTCCATAGACATTTTAGAGTGATGGCCCATGGACTAAGAAAGTGATATCTGTGTGTATATATTAAAAGACAGGAAGAGTAATAATGAATAATTGGAATGTATTGAAAAGTATAGGACCTGGGCATTACGTAAATGGTATGGAATAAGGGGTGGATACTGGAATAAGGGGTGGATACTGTCCTGGTTTCAGCCAGGATGGAGCTGGTTTTCTTCACAGAAGCTAGTGTGAGACTGTGTTTTGGATTTGGGATGAGGAACTGTTGATAATGTGCTGATGTTTTGGGTTGTTGCTGAGCAGTCAAGGACAGTCCAGCTTCTTGTGCTGGCCTGCCAGCAAGCAGGCTGGGGCTGCATGGGGAGCTGGGAGGGGACACAGCCGGGACAGCTGACCCAGACTGGCCAAAGAGATATTCCCTACCATCCGACGTCATGCCCAGTACATAAACTGGAAATCGCTGCTCGGGGACGGGCTGTCGATCACGGGGTGGTGAGCAATTTCTGTATTGGGCCTCACTTGTTCTTGTACATTTCTTTGTTGGTATTATCATTATTGTTCCCTTCTTTCTTTCTGTCCTATTAAACCGTGTTTATCTCAACCCACGAGGTTTTTCCTAATTCTCTCCCCCGTCCCACTGCGGGAGGGGGAGTGAGTGAGCGGCTGCGTGGTGCTTAGTTGCTGGCTGGGGCTAAACCACGACAGATATGCATCTGTAAAACCCCCTAGAGTAGGACTCATAGTGTTCTCTCTGTATGACTATCCAAAATCCTGTAATCCACATGCTAATGGTGATAGAAGTAGGAAAAAAACCCCACCACCAAACCCTAACAACTTCAGAGGTAAAATTAACATTCCTCATTCCCCAGCCCTGTATTATCTTCCATCTTCCCTACAACTGGTATTTTATACCTATTCTAACTCACATTTCTGATTTTTTAATATCATAACTGGTTTTTAATTACTTTCAAATTGAATATTGAATGACTTCGGTGCTAATGCATTCAACTCTTAGCTGTCTTCTCACCTGCAGCACCAGCATGCGAAGCTCTGCACAGCATCTTGTGAGCAAGATCAATTAAGCAACATTTTTCTTTTCTGCTTGGCTTTATCCCTATTCTAATCTCATACTTATTAAATTCCCTTTCACGAAGCTCACGCACAAATCCCACTGACAAGCATGTGTGAAGGAACAGGCTAAAAGCACACACAGAGGAGGATGGAGAGCAGTCTTCCCCAGGGATGAAGAGCTTGTTTGCCCAGACACGCTAACAGCGGCTGCCATCTGCCGGCTAGGGGGGGAAAAAAAAAAATAAAAAAAAAATCAAAGATCATTTCTCGATGCAAATTCAAACTTTGATATACTCTTTTTGGCCTGCTGGAGGAAACATGTGTGCCTGTTGGCTTCCTCGGACACAGGGCAAGGGGCAAAGCTGGGAGGCTGCAGAGCAGAGCGAGCCTGGACCCACTCACACGGGAGAAGTACGAGCGTCGGGTGGACTCTAGGGTGCTGCCGACATCTTTTATTGTAGCTCATAGGACACTTGAAAGATGCAAACCTGAGCACACAGTGCACAAAAAACTAGCTGCCCAGCTAGTTTTCTCTTACTAGAAGAGTTTCCAGGCAACTGAAAGATGGAAAGTGGGACTACAGAGTGGGGTGGCTGAAATACCATGAACAGATCTTGGAGAGCAGCATGCACAAACCCTGTTGATACGCCACTTCCCGTAGCTACCAGGCCTACTAACTTCCAAGATACCACTGCAGCATAAACTACCTCTCTGCTTCCTCCTTCTCAGTCCCTTCTCTCCTTCCTCAAGTTTGTAAATAAAAAATTAAACTTACTCATTTAAATTTAAATTAATTAAATTACAATTATTAAATTTAAATGAAAATACATAAAGATTTTGTGCATTACCTGCACCCAGAGGCAGGCTCATTCAAAACTTTCTAAGACTTTCCTAATCGCACCCTTTAGATCAACTACAATATCTATGTAGGTATGTAAATAACTCATATGTAAATAAAAAACAACAGGCCCTGAAATTCCAGAATGAGGAACTATGACAGGCACAGTGCAGATGATGTATGTGCTTTGGCTATCCCTAGAAAACTCGCTGAGGAACACATGGCTTACCTCGCTAGAGAAATAAGCAGCCTCTCCCACACTTTGGCCCCGCAGTCTCCTTTGGGAAGACTGTTCAATAGCCAAGTAAGTAAAATAGGCTGCTTTTACACTTTACTGTGATTTTAAACAGTTTCAAACATTTTATATAATTTTAAGCCAGCCCACATAGGAATCTCTGCCCAATGGATCAAGGTTCCCCGAAGTCCTGTCAATGTTCCCTGGCTCTTACATACTGGTTTGTACTGGGGAGCTTCTCGAGAGTGCCAGTGTCAGGGACACTGGATGTGGACACAGTCAGTCAAGCTCCACACAAGCCAATTAACTGGAGATTAAAATAGCAGGTAGGCTTTATTAAGAAGATGAAGGGCATGGGTCTCACTGAGCAACCTTAAGCAACTGGTAGGTCCTGTACACTTCAGTGCTCTCTTTGGAACATACACTGTTTACTTCTCTTTCCTCAATAGAGGGAGAGATTGCAGTGAAAACATCATTTAATAATTTAATCAATCCAAAGCAAAAAATTGAATCAATTCAAAAAATGCCACAAACCTCACAATTTTACCCGCTTTGCAAGAACCCTACAGGTTCTTCCCCCAGCCCTCAGCAGTTCTGCAAGCCAAGGAGTTATCCATCTCCTCCCTCCCAGGTAGGCCACTGATTTTAAATCCCCATCCCCACCTCCAATACACTACTCAAACCAACCTACTCAAGCTGTCAGAATAGTCCACCTTAATCTTCTCCAAAAGAAACAGACTGAGAAAGGAGGCAACCACAGCAGGAAGAAAGAAGGACAAAAAGTAGAACTGGACAAGACAGCACTGCATACTGGACCTGCAACCCATTCCATTCTGTGACAAACTATGAACATGTCTGCAGCTAGCAGATGATCCAGAGTAGCTGTTGTCTTAAGAAAAAAAAAAGAAAAGAGAAAGTACAGAATGTCACAGAAGCCAAAAGAGGCTGTAGAATTCAAGTCCATACACAGAGAAGGAATAAACAGGTTTTGACTCCCGAGAGCCGTAGCAGTTATACCTTTGACAAGAATAAGGCAGCAAACCATATTTTTCCCTGCACATCAGTAAAAACGCTAAAATAATTTGGATCTGGTCTAGGATCTTGCCTCACTCCGTAAATGCCTAATATACTAGGAATTAAAAAATTAAGGTGGATTTCCTTGATTACCTGACAACGTTGCAGCAGAAAGTGCATTCAGGTAATGACCCCAAAATGAGTTGAGCCTATTTCTACTTCAGGCAGATGCTATTTTCTTACCATCTCAGCCTTGAGAAGCTTACCGTGAGTAGTAAATCTTATCTTTACATATTAGTACCTAATCAACATACTCTATACTCCTCTCTCAAGTTAAAATATACTTTATTGCTTCAAAGAAGTCAAAAAAGACAAGCACATGGCCCTTAAGTAAAGAAGGCTGCAGGAACGTACTACCTTACTCATCATATATTCATAAATAACTAGTATGTGCAAGTTTATCTCAAAATACGGCCACTATGGGCCATAGCTGGACAGTTCAGTCCATAGTACCACCGAGAGGTTTCAGTAAGGTTTCTGGAATAGATTCAAATGCAGGATTAGCGGGAGTAATAAATAGACAATCAGTCATTTTATGAAGACTTTAAACCAGAACTGCTTATATTTTATCTTTTAAATAACAATTGGCTTTGATTTCCTAGTCAAGGGGGACAATAAGCTAGGCTTCTGTCTTCATAAAGAGCATGATGCTAATCAAGTCAATCTGCAGCACACATATATATTTCTTGACTGCCCTTATGTTTAAGTTGCATTCAAAAAAGCAGCCCCTATACTTAAGTAGATAATAAAAAGTTGTCCTGGGTAAAAAAGTCATGCATTTTTCAGTGGGGTATTAGAAATTCTTGTGGTTCCTGAAGCTTTTTTTTTTTTCAATTTTTCCAAGCAAGGTGTCTGATCCCACTGTCTTCAGAGATGCTTTGTCTGACGAATATCTATGGTTAACAGGATTGGTTCACCACACAGTTAGCCACACACAGTTGACCAGCAACATGGTTTACCTTTTCATCATACAGGTGGAAAAACTCTCACAATAAGTGAAAAATTTCTTAAAATACTTAATCATGCAACTGCCACCAGACTAATACAAATCACCCGGTTAACACTTTTTTTTCAAGAATAATAAATACATTTAAAAATTGAAGCCCTTGAATTAAAAACAAAGACATAATTCTGCTTCTCTCTTCTGTTCTGCTCTTTGCTAACAGTCACAGTATCCTTAGCCTGCTGGTATATCTACAAGATTCAAAGCAGCCAACTGGTGGCTTTACAGTAATGAATAAGACTCCCATTCATTTAATTAACACCCAGCACCACCACTATTCTAAACTCTAGTAAGCATCTCTGCATAGCTATCAATATCTAAATACCTTTTGAGAACCAGACCAAGGTCCTCAGGAATGCTTAGAAAGACATTCAGAATAGAGTAAATGTAGACAAACTATCCGAATCCCACAGCCAGGAACACAAATCATTAAATAGCTAGGGTCAAATTCCCCCTTGCTCAGAGAGCCTGCAGCAGTTTGCATTGCTTAGCCTTATTCAAATCCTCAAAAGAGAGCTTGCATTAAAATATATTAAAAGGCTGCAGGGCAAATTAATACAATCGAGGTCACATAAGGAACTGAGCTGCCAAAAAAGGTAGTTCCTTGTCCATAAAGTATTTTCCCATGAATTACAAAGTTTTGGTACAGCAGGGTGAGTTTTTAATAGTACACTAACCACAGAAAGCTCTTATTTCCAATAGCATTGTCAAAATGCATCTTGAAGACCATTTAAGCTTTAGGTTTGCATAATTTGTTTGGTTTTTTTTTTATAAAGCAGAGTGCGAGCAAATTCCTTGCAGCACTTCTATTTGGGGGATTATTTCAACAGCCTACTCTTGGGTAGCCGACTTGTAATGTTTCAACGTGCGAGCAGAAGGATCAGTAGCTTTAACCCATCTTGGCATCCAGTAGTGGGGCAGCCAGTTGCTTTGCCCTGAGTAGTGCTTTTCAAAGATCTGGCGGTAGTAATAACTTTCTTTTGTTTTAGGAGGATTGAAAGGATATTTCTCCGCTGCCTTTTCCAGCAGAAGGTCATCAACCTATAGATGTAAGCAAAACTCAAGTTAAGCTGCAAATACATTTAACTTTTACAAGTCAATTTGCTGCAAGTTAAAGACATACAAGGATTCACCAAGCACTGAACACCCATAGGATTAAAAAAAAAAAAAATTAAAAAAATCTATTCTAGAGGCAGAGATTTCTGACAGATGAATTTTTGTCATAGGCTCGTTTGATCTTTAAGAATACATAACTATATTTCCAGTGCTGTTAGTATTTCTCTCTGCATTATATGCGAGGCCCCTTCCTCTTTAGGTTACATTCACCTTTGTTAGTAAGCTCACAAAAACTTTCCTATTCTTCTCTTTGCTGTGAATCAGCCGGAACAACTTAAAGCAGTCTTTTTGTCATGGAAGTGGCTTCCTCTTTTTTGGTTGGGGTTTGGTTTTTTTCAGCTCACAGAGAGCTGTTGACTCTGCTTGTATAACCAAGCTCTTCGCACAAAAGACTTGCGATGCAGGGGCAAAGACAACTACAGTTGCTAAGCTGGCTAAGAAAGGGAGGATGAGTAGTTGCACCACTTGAGGCAATTTCTTAAACAGTTAACTCCTCATGCCATGAAATAAATTTGCCCCCACTACACCAATACAGGCTCAGTACAGGCAGCACAATACTGTTGCCTGACCCAACTACTTTCTTGCCTGTGGACAGAGGGAAAGAAAACGGGAAACAAGCACTTGGTGGCAGGACTACATATTTCTGTAGAACAGAGCTCTGGTGTAAATTGGATGTTATTCCTTCCTCCTGATTAAACTGCCTCTGTACACCAGAGATGATTATCCTTTGTCCAAAGCCAAAATACTGTAAGTCTTCACTGGTTAGCAATGCAAGCAGAGGCTTTAAAAAGCAAAACGGCTTAGCCAGGCATGGCTGGGAAAAACAAATCATATAAACAAGAAAGGACATTATAAAGTCACTATGCTGCTACTCAGCTGCAGAGTTCATGCAAGTGCCTTCAGCTGAAGCAGCTGCTTTACATGTAACTCTGAAACTGTGTTTGCCGACACACAATCTGATTTGCAATCCAGATACTTAAATGATATTCACTTCCTTACACAGTCATTTCTGTCAGGCGCTAGCATTTCTTTCTATCTATGATTTCAGATACCTTTAACCAACTCAACTAGAAGACCATTGATTAAAGTTTGTCTTGCCACTACCATGAAACTCAAGTTACTGTCATACCCAGATTTATTTTCCCAACTAAGCGTGAGCTGCCTCCCCTTGGCAGCAATATCTAATACACCTAAATGTGAAAAGACACATACAAAAAAAAGTGGTATTGTACCTGTTGATCAATATAGTCCTGAAGAATAGAAAACCAGGATTTCTTTACTGATGCTATACCATCACTGAAAGCTTCTTTGGGTCTCCAGAGTATTTCTTTGGGAAGCAAGTTGGAATCTTCGAAGGACTGTCTTAAAAGGTATTTTTCAATTCCATTCTGTTTGCAGAACAACAAAAAAAGTTGTGAGTCTCAGGAACTGCAGTACAAAGATCTGGCTTTAAACACTTAAGGAACGCTTTCCTTTTAGAAGGTCTGGTCAGAAAAGGGTTCCACATAGTCCAACAATCCCACAGAACATTTAAGAGTATGGTTGACTTTGGGTAGAGGACTTAACCATTGAATTCAGCAATTTGGTCATGCTTACAACATGTATCAGTGAATTTCTAAGCTTACACTTGGGTCCAGCCCTAGTTTTACATACCTTTGGGATTCGCAGTTCTGCTGGTAGAGATAAATAATAAGTAGTAAACCGATGATCCAAAAATGGGACTCTCAGTTCAAGACTAAATAGGGAAAACAAACAGAAAAGATACGGAATTAATCCAACAAGTCAACTACTTAGAAATTCTGCAACAGTTAACCTTTCCCCGTCTTTCACATAAATACAAGGTTTTCTGCTCTTATTTAGAAGAGATTTCACTTGCATATTTCATGACTATCTGCATTTAATTCATCAATTTGGAAAGTTAAGTATATGGTCTGCACAGATTAAATAAAGATCTCATTGATTTATGACGCCATCTGCTGGATAGCTTCTAGTACAATGAATTTAAAGACTACAGTCCTGCAGAATTCGCAACAACCATTGTTCCACATAAGCAAAAACACACTGAAAAAAACCAACCTGTTGTCCCCAGAGAACTACTAAGTTGCTCACTGGGATTTGCATCAGCATTTGTAAAGATGTCACAGAACCAAGCAGGGTTTTCTGCTGTCGTTTCTGAAATCCACATTTTGTTTGTGTTTTCAAGAAACAGTGAAAAGGAGCCCACATGGACACTATTAAGCTACTGACTACTGACCCTGCCGCATTTGCACAAGTTCTCTCCTACACCAGTGACAGATACAACAAGTCTTCCTGCTTACATTCTCTTATGCACACCATGGCTAGTAAGGACACTGAAGGCAGCAAATGCAATTGCAGTAACCGTGTCTTTGGTAGGAAGAAACCCTCTCAGTGGGTTTCCTCAAGAGACATTAGGCTGCTCAGCTTCAAAGTCAAATGGAGATGTTATACTGCATTCTAGTAATTTCATTGTTTCTGTAGCTCCTCCTCTGATAAAAAGCTTCAACTACGTCAGGTAATATCCACCTTACAAAAAAAACCCAAACAAACAGCCAAAAACCAAAATAAAACATCACCATTCAGCAATCAAGAACTAAGGCTCAGTTTACTGAGAAGATCTGCATTGCAAGTCTTTCCCTACAGCTATTTTTTCCTAACTGATAAAGGTACTTTCATCCTTTCTCCCATCATTTCCCCTCTCCTCTTAATTCCTTTTCCCTCTCTCCATAAATCTGAACACATTAAACTCAGTTTTAATTTATCAATATGAGGGTTCTTTCTTCCTAGCAGTGCTGTGAAGCCGACCTCAGCTTCTCTTCAAGAAATAGCAACTCTCCAAAGAAGAGTGGCCACAGTGTGATAAATAGCATTGAATATGGGGCCAAACTTTTCAGCACAAAACAAATTATGAGGCAAATGGCAGGTCTCCTGCAGGAAAGAGAAACGTAAGGTTATAAAAACCTGGGCAAGTAATTTTGTGGCAGGATCAATATACAACGCAAGTTTCCTGATTGGCAGTTGTTTTCTTTGCCAAAGGTACCATCTTTTTCTCATCTATAGCAAGCTTCCCAATAATATTGTCATTTTAGTTCTATAATAATGCTATTTTCTGCAGTGTAAAATTTAGTGATTCTTTAAGGCATCAGTCACACAGACTGTATCCTAACATCTTTTTATTAGTCAGCTATCCGAGTCAATGCACATACTTTTCTTTCAGTACATTTTTTAATTCTTCAGATGCATGCTTTTTATCAGAGTCAAGATACCTCTTTGCCTAAAACTCAGAAATACAAAACCCAGAAACGCAAACTCAAATACAACTCAATACAAATACAGCTTTGCCTTCCTTCCTTAATTCTGCATACTTGTATTTCTAATTCAATGTTTCTATAAAGACCAGTACAATCCCAGACAAAAGATATTTCCTGCATCAGTTGGCAACACAGTGGGTTCTCCAAACACAGGAGACCAGATTAAATTTTGCAGTGTGGTTTGCTGTTGCTCAAATTCCTTCACGCTACAACTTCAATTTTAAAATCATCAAATCATAGAAACATTTAGATTGGAAACGACCTTTAAGATCATTGAGTCCAGCTGTAAACCAAACACTGCCAAGTCTCACTAAATCGTGTCCCTAAGCACCACATCTACAGATCTTTTAGATATCTCCAGGGATGGTGACACCACCACTTCCCTGAGCAGCCTGTTCTAATGCTTGACAACCCTTTCGGTGAAAAAATTTTTCCTAATATCCAATCTAAACCTCCTCTGGCGCAACTTGAGGATGTTTCCTCTTGTCCTATCACTTATTACTTGGGAGAAGAGAGTGACACCCATCTCGCCACAACCTTCTTTCAGGTAGTTGTAGAGAGCAGTAAGGTGTCCCCTCAGTCTCCTTTTCTCCAGGCTAAACAACGCCAGTTCCCTCAGCTGCTCCTCATAAGGCTTGTGCTCCAGACCCCTCACCAGCTTCGCTGCTCTTCTCTGGACACACTCCAGCACCTCCATGTCTTCCTTGTAGTGAGGGGCCCAAAACTGCACACAGTATTCGAGGTGCAGCATCACCAGTGCCAAGTACAGGGGCCAATCACTTCCGTAGTTCTGCCACACTAGTTCTGGCACAGTCAGCACGGGTTCATAAAGGGGAAGTCCTGTTTAACTAATTTGATATCCTTCTACAATAAGATCACCCTCCTAGTGGACGAAGGGAAGGCGGTGGATGTAGTTTTTCTGGATTTTAATAAGGCTTTTGATAGTGTCCCTCACAGCATCCTTCTGGACAAGTTGTCTGGATGAGTGGGTTCAGAGCGCACTGGGGTGAAGAACTGGCTGAAGGGCAGAGCTCAAAGGGTTGTAGTGAATTGGGCTACATCAGGCTGGCGACTGGTCACCAGCAGTGTTCCTCAGGGTTCAGTTCTAGGGACAGTTCCATTCGATGTATTTATCAATGATCTGTATGCAGGAGTTGAATGCACCATTAGCAAGTTTGCTGATGATACCAAACTGGGAGGTGCTATTGACTCTTTTGAGACACAAAATACCTTGCAGAGGGATCTAGATAGATTGGAGCATTTGGCTATGATTAATGGTATGAAATTTAACAAGTGGAAATGCTGAATTCTGCACCAGGGATGGAGTAATGCTGAGCACAAGTATAAATTGGGAGAGGAGTGGCTGGAAAGTAGCCCTGCAGAAAGGAATCTGGGGTGCTGGCTGGCAGCAGGCTCAACAAGAGCCAGCAGTGTGCCCTGGCAGCCAAGAGGGCAAACTGCATCCTGGGGTGCATCAAACACAGCATAGCCAGCTGGTCAAGAGAGGGGCAATTCCACTGTATTCAGCATTACTGCGGCCTCACCATGAATACTGTGTGCAGTTCTGGGCCCCACGATCTAGGAAGAACATTCAGGTCCTTGAACGTGTTCACAGGAAGGCAACAAAGCTGGTGAAAGGGCTGGAAGGAATGTCCTAGGAGGAGCAGCTAAGGACTTTGGGCTTGTCTAGTTTGGAGAGAAGAAGGCTGAGGGGTGACCTCATTGCCCTCTACAGCTTCCGAAGAGGGGAAGTGAAGAGGGACGTGCTGAGCTCTTCTCCCTGGTTTATGTGGGAATGGTTCAAAGCTGCACCAGGGGAGGTTTAGACTGGACAACAGGAAGCATTTCTTTACCAAGAGGGTGGTCAAACACTGGAACACCTCTTCCTAGAGAGGTGGTCGATGGCCCAAGCCTGTCAAGCATTTAAGAGGCATTTGGACGATGTCCTTAATAACATGCTTTAACTTGGTCAGCCCTGAAGTCGTCAGGCAGTTGGACTAGATGATTGTTGCAGGTCCCTTCCAACTAAAATAGGCTATTCTATCCTATTCTGATACAGGCCAGGATGCTATTGTTCTTCTTGGCCACCTAGGCACACTGCTGGCTCATACTCAGCTGGCTGTCAACCAGCACCCCCAGGTCTTTTTCCACCAGGCAGCTCTCCAGCCACTCCTCCCCAAGCCTGTAGCGTTGCATGGGGTTGCTGTGACCAAAGTGCAGGACCTGGCACTTACCCTTGTTGAATATCATACAGTTGGCCCCGGCCCATCAATCCAGCCTGTCCAGATCCCTCTATAGAGCCTTTCTCCCCTCAAGTAGATCAACACTCCCACCCAACTTGGCATCATCTACAAATTTACTGAGGGAGCACTCGATCCCCTTATCCAGATCATTGATAAAGATATTAAACAGAACTGGCCCCAATACTGAGCTCTAGGGAACACCACTTGAACATCTTTTAAAACACACATCCAAGAGACTATGTTTTACCCATGCGCTGCAGTAGTTCTATCCGCACGAAGTACATCAAACAGGTAGAGCTCCTTCAGAAGCCGCTCGCTCTCTTCTGCTGCTTCTTCAGGAGATGGTGCCTGTAACCAGACATGGTTACATGTCTGCATGTAGCACACAGACATAATACATCTGCACTGAGGGAACCTGAGGAACTGAGTACTTGCTGTCTTGGTGTTTTGAGTTGTAATGATCACTGAGTGATCTCAGAACTAGCAAAGACCACATACAAGAGAGAACAGTGTCAGGAATTTTGAAGTTTAGAAAAAGCTATTTTTCAAGTGATTAAATTGAATCTCTTTGATTTTATGCCACCTCAGGAGAAATTCTCAGCTAATACACAGCTGTGACAACTCTCAAACTTCACACCTTGAAATCTCAGTAGAGAAGAAGGGGAGAACAAGCAGCTCAAGGACTTTCTGTATAGTGAATATATTTACCTTATGGAAATATATATATCCTTGCGTCAGCTCATCTGATCCTTCTCCTGAAAAAATGACCACACTGTCTGTTTTCTTCCGTATATATTTGGAGACAAGATACATACCTTAAAAAAAATAAAAGTAAAGTTATTAAATTACAGCTACATGTATGATGCTATATACAGCTAGTACAGTTTTAAATTTAGCATTATGGAAGTTTCTCTCCTACACTATTTTCTTCTGTGGCAAACAACTGCAGTACCCTAAAATAACATCTCATTGTTATTCAAAGCCATCAACAGCCACACAAACCAAGTGCTGCAAATAGATCTAAACTGTGTACTTATCCCTCAAAACATCAGTAAGATGTGTGTGTCTCATCCTGGGAATGCTGGAGGATTCCCGTGGGACCACACATATGAGTTGCTCTGACTCAGTTTGAAATTAAGCACACGATTAATTCCAGCACAGTCCTGAATAAACTTTCTAGCTTTGGAGAACGAAACTATCAGCAAAAGTTGCTGCTTAACTCTGCCACTGTGGGTTGAACAGGCTGAAGCCCTTTTGTTAATTTTTTTTATTTAAAAAGAATTATTTGTTAATTAGAATTCTGCCTTCCCTTCATTGCATCTTTCCAAACAATAAGCTTCTAGAGCAAAAGTATTAGAGATCTAATGAAAAAGATCTAGTTCATTATTTCTCACGCTAAGCTGCAATCACAAAGGAAGATGACAGATTAAAAGCTTGGCTTTAAAGAAACACTTTCAATATTTCACATTGCAAAGTCCCGTCTTCATGTACCAAATGGCATTCAGGGACCTGGGTTTTCAAAACTGTGCTGCCTATTTGGCTTATTAACTTTTTTACAATGTTTTAGGCTGACACAAGATTAACTGGGTAAAATGTTGTAGCTGGTATTACACAGAAGGTCACATTGTATTAGGGTATTTCATTCTTATCAGGTTAGCAACCCTTTGTAAGAAGCTGCTGGTAACTTCCTTCATTTCTCAGAATCAAACATACATTATAAGAAGTCTACCTGGCTTGAGTGCACGTGTTACTAGAGGGTGACAAGAAATACTTCACTTCAGTATTAAAACTATGCAAGGAAGAGGGTAATCATAATTGGTTTGCTATCATAACATTCAATACCTCAGATAACCTGTAAATCTTCCCCCTTCCGCCAAGGTTCATACTTATCAGAGCAGAAAACGTAGACCTGTAGATCTAACGTTTCTTCTTCATTTAACTTTTGTCATCCCAAAGCTTCAGGAATAGCTCTTCACAATTGTTTTGTATAGTTGGTGACTTTGAAACTACTGTTTTTGCCTCAGTGTGGTATCACAGGCAAGACCAGGGAGCAGAACTTGGGAGTCCCAGTTCCCAGGTTCTGTGACAGCTAAAGGATCTAGCAGATGACTACATGATTTTGCACAGAATTTTATTCAGGCGATATAAAGCAAAGATTGGTATTTAAAAAAACCTTACCAATTGAAGCTCTTACTGTTGTTATATCATAAGTTTCCAAGGAGAAGATAACCTCCTCTATTGCCTGAATTCCCTCTTCAGAATTAAATATTACTTCATGATGTTCACTGCCTATATGTGCTGCCACCTGTGTGTAAAAGGTCACAGTGACGTATTGCTTTTCAATTAAAACATTTTTAAACATACATTGTATTTAAAACACATGCATTGAGTGAAAGCACCAGCTCCCTTCTGCCACAGTGAGAGCTGTAGGACAGTAGGCCAAGAAAAGCTGATACTGTAGCAGATACTCTGATTTGCAGCAGTACATTTACCCCAGGGAACATAGTTTTCCTAATTGTAGTGTTCAGTCATGATTACAACAGATCATCCAGCTGCTTGCCCAAAGCATAATAGAATCTGTAGAGGCTCTAAATACTCCGGGTATTTTCCCTGAAGAGAAAAAGCAGCTCAAAAGCCTGGATACCTAAAGGGTACCCCAGATGCCAAACAGTTTGTACAAGGCTCTTAATTCAGTAAACTGACAATTAACTTACAATATTTAACATGTATACAAATGCCATAGCATAGGAACCATAGCATGGAGATTTACCCTAAAACCCAGAAGCAGAATTGACACAACTCCAAAGTATTGTCCTTTTGGTAACAATGCAATGGGAGTCTGTCACGAAGGTCTTCCAAATGCAGGAGAAAACATGTAAGGATTGATTATCTCTTTCGTAAGACTTAACTAAGCAGCAAATGTTGTACTAAATGATCTACTGCAAACAGATTTACATCATAGTGATACATGAATATTCATTATTACTCTTAATACCTTACCATGAAGTTAGCATCATTAATACACACTGTTAAGCATTCAGCAGCTCAGAACAAACTGAAAGCAACGCTTACTATACCTTTCTGGCAGCCAGTAAGTCAGGACTGTTTTCCATTCCAATTGCAAAGGTTTGTAATGGATAATTGATATTGATTTCTTTCATCAGTTTCAGAAGAACAGCTGCGACCAAGCTGGAATCTAAGCCCCCTGCCAACAAAAAAAATTATTTGGTTAGGTATTTGACTGGTGTTTTGTTTCCCCTTAAGGACACTAAATCTATATAGCAGAATCTCATGAGTGGGCTTCATTTTTAAGCCATGCGAATCCAATGTACTTCTTGTACAAGTGCACATTTACCTCTGCTTAACAGAAGAATCAACTTTGGTGGACCATCTTCAGTAACAGTTGTTAGTACTTTGGTGTCAGAAGCATCAGTGGAAATCCTTCTTTAAGATACACAGAAAGTGTTCGGAAAATTTTGTACCACTACATTGCTCCTTCTCAACTCTGCTATAATGAAATTTATTCTCCATTTCAAAACTGCTCTCTATCCTCTTCTTACCTACACATTTGATACTTTACTGACAGAACTATGGGGTTTTTTTTATTTTGATTTGCTGTTTGAATAAAAAAGAATTAAGTAAAAAACTAGAATGTTTTGTGTAAGGATTCTACTCTTCCCCAATCATTTTTCAAAAGTGTGTTTCACACATTTTGAGAGGAATTAATTTTTTAAACATCACTTCAAAGTGAAAAGCTTCACTAGTGACCTCCCCCCCGCCCCTTCTTTCTCAGAGGAGGACAGGGGAAGGATTTGAAGTCTGAAAAACAAACAACAAAAAAACCCAACCAAACAAGAGATGCACAAGGTGCCCAGATGTACTCTAAGGCTCCGTCTTCTTATTCTCATAAGCTGGTTCTGCTAATCCTCAACTAGTTCTACTTGCCAATCCCCTTTGAAGTACTGAGCAAAACACAGTACCTGTTCTCCCATACCTGTCTGCAGTTCTGACAAGCATGAGGCAAAATCCTCTCCTCTGTTTCCTACAGTCTGCATGTGTTTTTTCAGCTGAGTGCATTAGCATACTTTCACACCCTGATCCCCTTCGTGGGCATGCTACCTTGTAAAAAAAAAAAAAATCTCCTTCTATAGAAATTACACAGAAAGTCTGAGACAAGGAGAGCACAAAAATCAAACTGAGTGCTTATGATGTGGAAATCAGGGAAATCAAAACCTGAGTTTCCACTGTGAGGTTGCAGAACTCCCTCCGTGAATGAAACAAAAGCACTTCTCCAACTGTGATGTTCCAAACATACTCAAAATTATGAAGCACTGAGATACTCTGGTATTATGCCAGCATGGGCACTTAGTTTTGCTACTAATACATTCTGCATGTGCATCTGAGGAGTGCTGACTGCCTTCTAATTTGATATCTGAAATTTGGGGTTTGAACAGGCTTTTTACTGAGACTGGGATCATCCAACTCTGCGTATCTCCCCATTTCATTTTCCTCCCTCTTACTTTTTACGATGCCACAGTAAGGAAATGGTACAACAGTATCTCCTAGTCAGTTCTCATTCAGATGCACATTTAATAGGGTTCATGATAAATGAGTGTAATTATTGATGTTCAAAGCCAACCGTATCCTGGGCTGCATCCAAAGAAGTGAGGCCAGCAGGTCAAGGGAGGTGGTTCTGCCCCTCTACTCTGCTCTGGTGAGATCCCACCTGGAGTCCTGCATCCAGCTCTGGAGCCCTCAGCACAGGGAAGACGTGGGCCTGCTGGAGCAGGTCCAGAGGAGGGCCACCAAAATGATCAGAGGGATGGAACACCTCTCTTCTGAGGACAGGATGAGAGAGCTGGGGTTGTTCAGCCTGGAGAAGAGAAGGCTCTGGGGAGACCTTATTGCAGCCTTCCAGTACTTAAAGGGGGCTTATAAGAAAGATGGGGACAGACTGTTTAGCAGGGCCTGTTGCGATAGGGCAAGGGGTAATGGTTTTAAACTAAAAGAGGGCAGAGCTAGAGTAGATCTAAGGAAGAAATTTTTCCCAGTGAGGGTGGTGAAACACTGGCCCAGGTTGCCCAGAGAGGTGGTAGCTGCCCCATCCCTGGAACCATTCCTGGTCAGGTTGGACAGGGCTCTGAGCAACCTCATCTAGTTGAAGATGTCCCTGCTCACTGCAGGGGGGCGGTTGAACTAGATGACCTTTGAAGGTCCCTTCCAACCCAAACTAATCTATGATTCTATGACACCAAAACTCTCACCACAAGTTCAAAGTGCTACAAAACACAGTAAATAAGCTGTCAGTCCCATGGCTACAGAGCCTTACTTCTCTAAAGCACCTCCATAACACTGATCTGGTAACAGCCAATTCAGTGAACAACCTCCTATACCACCATCTATTACCTCACCTGAAAAAAAGACAACTACAGGAAATAATTTTGGTCCAGACGCTCCCCTGTAAATTGGTAAATCAAGGGCAGTCTAGGACAGAAGCTAAAGCAAAGAAGGTGACAAATAAGAACTTTCGTTCCTCCTGCTAGCTGAACATCCCAAGGCCTTTTTCTATGTTCACTCATTGCACAGTGAATGTAATAATTACATTTTCTTTTGGGATGCCAACCTAAGCATAAATCTTACACGTTTAAGAGTATATTGGGTGATTTTTAAATAAAAGTATTGTCTGTCTTTCTTAGTCAGAAATGGTCAGCCTCTCAACAAGCCAACATCCCATCCCAGAGTAAACTTTAAAAGCGTAAGACTTTCAAGATATTTTGAAACTGGAAAACTTTATCAAAAACTAACAAGTCCTCTGTAACTAAAAAGCAAATGAAGATCCAGATCACTTCGGTACATCACAGCATAACAGCCAGTATACTTTCCTCTGACTGGTAGATCATGGGCCTAAGAGACAGTGTACACAAGAAATTATGATTCTTGCTACTTACCTGACAAAAGACAACCAATCCTCCTATGAGCCATCAAACGTTTTCTAACAGCATTTTCAAACAGAATACGGATGTTGCTTTTCACTGTTTCAAGATCAAAGCCTGTCCAGAAATGAAGAGCAGAAAAAACCCCAAACCCCAAGAAGGGTTACTTAGACTTCGCTGGGTTATGTGATTAGGAAAACAAAGATATTTGTCTGAATTTCCTTTGAGAAAGAAGGCATGCAAGTTCAAGTATCTTTGTACACAACTGCCTACAAAACCAATTCTCGAGTTCCTACATTATGAAGGTTCTGACATTTTTTTTAAATAGCACTTTTCTAAACCAATCAGTATGAATTTTATATTCAAAGATTATAATGTATTCATTTTTACATCAGAATAAGTAGCAAATGCTTTGCTGTACTACCTGAAGGCAGAGGTTCCACTGTATCACATGCAGCATGGAGTGGTTCATCTTTATAGCTATGAAATTTTACTAATTCCACTGAAGCAACCTTGCCAGAGGGCTTTAAATCCAACACTTCATAATGACCCGGGAGAAACGGTTCCACTTTAGGACATAAGGACATTGAATGCTTTAAGTTGATAAGTCCTACAGATAAAACGGGAAAAAAGAAGTCAGAGGTTTTAACCTAGGATGGTTAAGTTATACCCCACTCAACAGCCTCTGTACTAAAATCATATATTTTCTCCAGATCTTAAATTTGGTATTAAGAAATATCATTTTGAGTCTGAGCCTGTCCTGGCTGGAGCACGATTCTGCTTCTGGCAGGTTGCACACATAGATCTGAGCCAGCTCAAGCCGAGGCAGATAGCAAAGAAAGGAAGCCAGCAAGTTTTACTTCATTGGTAAGTAGCAATTTATTCCTGTGAGCATTAAGAGCACTTTTCTAGCTGACTACATGATGTCCAGGTCAAGCTGTAATATGCTTATGAGAATTCAAATGACAGTTAATAACTGATTCTGTGTTGAAAATTAAGTGTAGTCAAGCTAGCAAGGGGTTTGTAATAAAACTACATCACTGAAGTTACTGCTTAATTGACATTGATTTAGTGATTTCATAACTCATGAGTTCCAGTCTGATCTACGCCACTGCTAATGAACGCCAAGAAGCAGACTTGTAGCCAAACCTCATTTCCATTCCCCTTGTGAAAGAGGATGTTTTGCACCTGCTGGTCACTCCTTGAGGAACTGGTTCCTTGAGGAACTCCACAAAAGAGATACTGAATTGCTGTTAGAGGGGGGCCAGTAATTCACTGTAATGGTTATAGGACACACTCCCTAAAATATTCACTTTCCTTCTGCCTTATTAAGAAGTAAAGATGGTACGGCTCTTAGTACTAAGTATTAGTACTACTATTAAAGGAGTCAACCTACATTGCAGTCTGATAATCTGATAATAAAATTGCTAGACAGTAAATGGGAGATACAAAAGTTATTGTGAAAGTCAGTTTTAGCCAAAGTGAATTTCAGGCACTAAACTCCCTTTTGGCACTGTTTGTTTTTGTTTAGGCAAGTGTCAAGACTAAAGATAATTACTTAAAAAAAAAAAGAAAAAGAAAAAAAGCAGTGGATGTGTCATCTTAAAGGAAAAAAAATAAATCAGCATCACATAAAATAAGTGTCACTAGAAAATTACTCAATGCTGCAGAAATTTCAGTAGGGTTTTAAAGTTCTTGGCTTTTACAGAGTAGCAGTTCTTGTGGCATTATTTCCCAGTTCACCATAGAACACCAGGAACAAATTCCAATAGAATATATCGTAGCATAAATCTAGCCTAACTCTATAGGCTACATTTAACTTTGGGGTAATATAAAACACCTTGGGCTCAATACTGCTATGACTCCAGAACACAAAAAATTACAAAATTAAATAAGCAAGTTATTTTAGAGATATTAAGGACAATTAAACAACTCAGAGGTTTAGTGTCTGTGGCTTTTGTTTCAATGATGTGTAATTCTTATACTACTAAACATAGTTCATTTATTACTGAACTTACAGTTCACTTTCTCTTCGCACTTAGGAGAAAAGCCTGACAAAGAAGTTTGTCTCCAACAACGATACCTAAGATTATTTAGGCACTAAACACAACTGGTTTTACCTTTTGCCTCAGAACAGACACCCAAAAATCCGTCATCAGTCAGCACCTTAAACAGTGGTCTGACTCCATAGGTATCTCTCGCCAGAAACACTTTTCTGTTTGCAGTGTCCAGAAGGATGAAAGCAAATACACCATCTAGCATGGATGCTGTTTGTTCGATTCCTCCTCTGTTGTAAAGATGAAGGATAACTTCACCATCCACTAACGTTTGATATTCAAATCCAAACTGCTTCTGCAACTAAGAAAAAATACAAAGAAAAACATGAATAAGCATTTGCAAACATTGTTTATTAATTGAAAAAACAACACCATTCATGTAACTGTTTAATAAGACAACTAAGTGTTTTTTGTAAAAATCACAGTTCAAAAGTTATAAAACATTTCCACCATAGAAGGAAATTACACTTTTGTGTTCAAAATATTATCCAGGACCATCTCTCAGACAATGTAGATTGACTCTGCAGTCTTAAGCAATTCACATTATGGCAGGTTTTCAGGGATACATTTCTATTTGAGGATGTGAAACTGCAAACCCATGACCCCGGTCTTCAGAAGCACTAGCCTCCCCATCTCCCACAGACAAATGGCAGAAGGAGGCAGCCACTGCTTCTAAAAATCCAACTCAAAATAGGACCAGAAACAAAGACATAATTTTTTTTTTTTAGTCTCAAATCACTCAGTGCCACTTTCTTATCAGATAATAATGGCATTTACATAAGACCCCCACAAAAAAAACACATAGATATTGGTAACATCTCTGCAGAGTAAAGTACTTCAGAAATTTTTGGTTTACATATGCAGTCACTGCAATTCCTCAGTGGTTTGTTTTGTTTGTCGGTTGTTTTTTTTTTTTATGCACAGAGAATTTCCTTCTTCCTAATCCATTTCTGAAACCAACCTTTTCACTCTGCCTGTGCAGATGGAGTGGAAGAGGAAGAAATTAGCTGTCAGACCAAATATTCCTCATGTTCTTGTGGTGCTACTCTTAAAGTCCTTTCAACATCTACCAGACAGGGGGAAAGAGGGGGTTTCCATAAAACACTAAAAAGCCAAGAAACCCCACAAAACCAATGTTTTAGCATTTTAACTTAAATTCTTTAGTTTTAATTGTTATTTATAGGGCAGAGTCTTGGATCAAATTGAGTCAATATCAAAATAACTAAGTCATTGCCCTAAACAAACCACCTGTTTCACCAACAATCCTTTCCTAAGTAGGTTTCAGCCACAAGTCTGAAAAATCTCTTTATAAAGAAAGAGGGTACATAATGTAGTGAGAACAACCAACCAAATTCCTGCTGATGGCAATGCAAGCTTTGCATAATAAAATTCCCCATACAATTGTGTGTGTAACATGATTGAGAGTAATTCTTACTGCTTTCAACACCAGAAAAACCACAAAGCAAAACACAGCAAGTATTACAGACTGTCGGTGCAATACATTACACTTTGCCCTGCAGTCCATGTGAATCTCACGTTTCAAACAGCCAGATACTTAAAAGATTGGGGGTGGGGTGGGGGAAATCTCCAGCCTATTCAGTCAAATTCCCAGTGACGTTACTGATGTCACTGACAAGCAGCCTGACTCTGACTTCAAAAATGTGATGTTAGCAGTACTAATATATCTCAGATTATTCATACGTTTCTGATACTACCACGCTCAGTTTATGATTAATTTTAAGCATACAGTTTCAGCATGATTCAGAAACAGTCGGGATTGTAAGCTGCTTTATGTGCCAAATTTGGATGATCTGAATCACTTCCCAAGTAACACAGGCAGCGTGGACATCTCAGTACAGGGACTGAGGCACACAGACAATGTTCAGCAGCAGTATCACATCCATCAGGGACAATCAGACACTTCAGGAAGCAAGTACAGAGTTGCTGCTTGTTTTGTGCCCAAGAGACTTGCTTAGGTGGCTCTCAGAAACCCCACAAAGCATCTGCCTTAAGCTGCAGATGCCTAAAGACTTTGGTGGCATACTGGAAACATCTCCCTCATGCTTGTTGCTTTTACATAAGGATGCATACTATACATTAATGTAAGTGACATATCCCATCTAGATTAATATGCAGAAATAAAAATGCAATACCAGACAGCTTGGAGAACGACCCAAAATAACTGAAGAGCAAGACAACCTAAAAGCATTTGCATTATAAAGAGAGAAGGAGAGAAAGAGGCTTGGAATTCCCTTCCCCAAAGGGTAATGAAAAATGCATCTTTATTTTAAGTTGATCAAACTTGAAGATACAAATACTTATTGCCCTTCTTGTCAATTAAAAAGTGATTTTTCAATATTAAAGACTAAGTATGTTGCTATCTAAGCCACCACGGATTCACAGCTCATCGAGATAGTTTACTTCCTTTTAAATACTAGTCATCTGGTAACTTTTTAATTTTTTTCTGATATTCTAGTCCACCATGTTTTAAACATTTTCCAAATATCCACTATTTTGAAATTAAAAAAAGAAAATGCTGTATGATCCATACAACACTTACCTGTTTGAAATTGTAGATTTCTCCATTGTAACACAGCCACAGATATGGGAATTTCTTCACCCGGATAGGCTGCATGCCATATAACTGATCAACAACTGCAAGGCGGTGGAAACCAAAACAACAGTTGGTGAATCCATTGACGTTCTCAAAACGAAAAGCATCAGGACCTCTGTGTGCTATCTTCATGGCACTTAGACATTGGACAGAAAGGCATTCATCACTCCCAAACAGGGCCCAGATACCGCACATGGTGAGGCTGTTTATCTAACTGAAAGTGGAGAACCTGTTCAATAAAGACATGAACATTATAAGCAAGTGTAGACACCTAGAAAACACAGATAACAAATGTAGACTATTAATTGCTTAACTGTCAACAGGAGTGATTAAGAGAACAGCAAAGTTTCCTACCACAAGGTAAAACCCAGTTTGCCCAGAATATGATAAGCAACCTTTGGCCAGCAAGAAATTAGGCGTAAGTTTACCTTCAGGCACACCAAGGCGGTCTATGACTTTTGTTATGGAGCACAAATAGAACAAATCGTTACTGGGCATCTGGTATGATCTGTTGAAGTAACATCATCCCAGCAGAAATGTTAGCAGTCCTTTCAGTCTGCAGCCTTTCAGTATAAAAAGGGGGCTTATAAGCAAGACAGAGAGGCTTTTTAACCAAGGCCTGTAGCCACAGGACAAGGGGCAACAGTGCCAAACTGAAAAAGGGTAGGTTTAGACTGGACTTCCCCAGTCCCATGGGTGGCCAAGATCAGAAAGGTGTGGCAGGAGCGATGTTGGCGCGGTGCCGTACTCCCCTTGGCAGGCCCTGTCCAGCCCCAGCCACAGCGTCCCAGGAGATCTAGGTCTTGCAGCTCTCTGAACACTAACCCTAACTAACGGTAGACCCGGGCTGGGGACCTACAGGTCAAGTGATGGTGCCGGGGTCCTCAGCCTCAGCCCCAAGCCGCCATTAGGGTTAGGGTTCAGAGAGCCACAAAGCCTACAGCTCCAGGGACGCTGGGGATGGAGAAGACATGCCATTGGGAGCACGGCATGGCACAGCATACCACTCCTGATCCCTTCTGATCTGCACAAGTGATGGCGCTGGGGAGCTCGGCCCCCGCACATGGAGCCGGGCTTTCCCTCCAGATGGGGCGGCTTCCGGGAGCCCCACGGGCTCGGGGGCTCTTACCATCACGCGTCCGCAGGCACCCGGTGCAGGTCCCCTCAGCGCCGACCCGCTCGCCCGCCCGCTCCCGCCCCCCCGGCACGCTCCACACAACCGCCCTTTCCTCCGGCGGCTGCAGCGCAGGCCAGGCCCGCCGCCCCCTCACTCACAAGCCGGCCGAGGGCGCCGGGAGGAGCGGCGAAAGGCTGGGTCCTGCGGGGACTCGCCCTGGAGGCCGCCCAGCCCGGGTACACACCCCCGGCCGGCCCTGCCCGGCGCAACCCCGCTACCCCGGAGCCGCCGCCTAAGCGCCTTACCCCGTCTTGGCCGCCGGCGCAGGGAGAGCCGCCGTCCTCGCCGCGGCGGGTGATGAAGAAGGCGGCTCCCACCGGTGCCGGCTCCTCCCCCGCCGCCTGCCACTGTTGAAACGCGCCGTGAAGTTTCATCATGCGCCTCCCTGCCCCGCCGGCGGGGTCCGGCCACTGGCCGGGGCCTGGCCTACCACAGCGGGCCGGCCAGGCCAGGTGAGGCTCGGCCAGGCCCGACCCCGCCAGCAACCGTGGCCTCTCCTTGTGGCTACGGCACGGGGAGCCCTACGGCGGGGCAGGAGCCACCTCGCACACCAAGGAATCCGGGTTCTGCCAGCTGCCTGGGCCACTGGGAAGAAAAGCATGCACCACCGGGCATCGCTGGGCCCACCAGCTTTATGAGGGCAACTTGCAGCCATCAGAAATCCTGTCCCTCCACATCCGCCCCGAGTTGTACTCTGTATCGTGTAAAGTGAAAAAAGCCCAGACACGTGCATGTGGTTGCTTTAGAGCTGCTTTATTTGGTTTGGGAGAGAGAGCACTTGCAAAGTTTACACGTCTGGAAGCATTTACTGTGGACTTAGGATTTTGCTGTGCAAAACTCCATTTTGAATAATAGATGCTATGGATAAAAAAGGGATTTTGAGGCTTACCTGATCTTCATTATTGGACAGTTTTGCCTTTTTGCCTTTGAGTGTGCTAAAGTAAATGAAATTCCATTCTGAAGGCTAGGATGTGAAGTGCTAAATATAAACCTTAATTCTCCGTGCATACTTCAAGAGAGCCATTAGTAGTAATTTGCATGCAGTGCACTTTCATATCTAGCTCTAGTGGACTTAGTGTAAATCTGCAGTGCTGTGCATAAAGTTCTGCAGGTCATGCAAGCTGCGAGCAATAATTGTGGTCTGTGTGCAGAATTTTAAAAGGACCTTTAAGAAGCCAGTAAAAGGATATTTTTAGGCTTTAGAAAGAAAAACACGTTGAAGTGTCCTGTGCACAAGAAGTAGACTTCAGTGCTGATCAGGAATAGAGGTAGGAGGTTTCAGTTCAGTACAGCTTCACGTGAACACAGGACTGGCCTTGGCAGAGGCAAGGACATTGAGTTGCTGGAGCGTGTCCAGAGAAGGGCAACAAAGCTGGTGAGGGGTCTGGAGAACAAGTCTTATGAGGAGCAGCTGAGGGAACTGGGGTTGTTCAGTCTGGAGAAGAGGCAGCTGAGGGGAGACCTTATCTCTCTCTCCAACTACCTGAAAGGGGGTTGTGGCGAGGTGGTGTTGGTCTCTTCTCCCAAGTAACTAGTGATAGAACAAGAGGAAACGGCCTATCAAGTGATAGAACAAGGAAAAGGCCTCAACCTCAATATCAGGTTGGATATTAGGATAGATTTATTTACTGAGTGGTCAAGCATTGGAACAAGCTGCCCAGGGAGGTGGTGGAGTCACCATCACTGGGAGTGTTCAAAAAACATGGAGATGGGGCACTTCAGGACATGGTTTAGTGGGCATGGTGGTGTTGCATTGATGGTTGGACTTGATGATTTTAGAGGTCTTTTCCAACCTTAATGATTCTAAGGCTTTGGACAGCCTGCAGATGCCACGTGTGTAGTCATCAGAGCTGTGCACTGCCTGGAAGAGCAGAGTGAAAGTGTGTGCAATGGCACACTGAGCCACCACTCAAAGAAGAGTAGTGGTTGTGCTGGGGAACACCTTATGTCTTGTTTTTTTCTGCCTGAGAGGTCCAAATGTCACAAACTCTGCCTTTTGAAAAACTACAAGAAATAACAAACAAACGTCATATTAATCTAGGTTGTTCTGTTGGGGTTTTTTTGTCAGAGACTTTTGTAAACAGCTTTTCTTTACATCTATCTTTATTTTCTCCACACAGAGAAAGGATTTTTGGAGGGGCCTGCTTAGACTTAAGTTGTTGTCTGGACATTTTCATTTTATGAGCAATTCCTGGTTCATAACTAGATCTCATACAGTGCTTTACGATGGTAAGTCACAAACCATTTTGTAAAATAGGAGACTTTTCATGGAGAAACTGAAGCAGGGAGGGTGAGAAGCAACTTGCAGAAAGTGGCCTGGTAAGGCTGGGCAAGCACAGCCAGGGAAAAGCAAAACCAAAGTCCTCATTAACAACCACACCCTTAGGGCACACTGGGTTACAGCTACATATTTATCCTCCCCTTTACTACCCACTTTTAAAAACTGTGGATAACTGCTGCATTTTACTATGTCTTGCACATTTAATCCTCTATTTTAATGGCATTGATGGTGTTATATATGGGACTAATGGCAGAAATACTACACACAATCTATTTTTAAACATTGGCAATGATACTGTTTAGTAGTTACAATAGCACAGGTAATAACGGATGTCCCTGTCTTTTTCTAGCCTTTTCTCTCTGTCATGGTTTAACCCCAGCTGGCAACTGAGCACCACGCAGCCGCTCACTCACTCCCCCGCAGTGGGATGGGGGAGAGGATCAGAAGAGTAAAAGTGAGAAAACTCATGGATTGAGATAAAGACAGTTTAACAGGCAAAGCAAAAGCCACACACACAAGCAAAGCAAAACAAGGAATTCATTCACCACTTCCTATCAGTAGGTAAGCATTCAGCCATCTCAAGGGAAGCAGGGCTGCATCACGCATAACAGTTACTTGGTAAGACAAACACCATCACTCCAAACATCCCTCACCCCTTCCTTCTTCTTCCCCCCACTTTATATGCTGAGCATGACATCATACAGTATGGAATATCCCTTTGGTCAGCTGGGGTCAACTGTCTCAGCTGTGTCCCCTCCCAACTTCTTGTGCACCCCCAGCCAACTCACTGGTGAGGTGGTGTGAGAAGCAGAAAAGGCCTTGACTCTGTGTAAGCACTGCTCAGCAATAGCAAACACACCCCTGTATTATCAACACTGCTTTCATCACAAATCCCAAACATAGACCCATACTAGCTACTATGAAGAAAATTAACTCTGCCCCAGCCAAAACCAGCACACTCTACTATTGCCAAGTAGCCCCTTACAGTCCCTTTACATTGTATCATTCTTCAACATCCAAATTTTTCTCTCAGCATGTCTGCAGACAGCACTAGATATAACTACACCCCAGACTCACAGCTCTGTTCTTTTATAGTCATCTTCCTTATCAGTTTTCTCCTTCCTGCAGACTTTATCATGTATCACTTTCACCAAAGCAACTTCTTCTCCACTATACTCCTCTGAAGCTACTTTTCCCCTCCATTTTTATTGAGAGGAATTTAAATTGATGCCAGCTGGGTGGAGAGAACAGGTTTGAACATAAATACAAGTTGCCATGAATAGCTAAGAGACCTTCTACTTTATTGTATCATCTGTTTAGTACCTGAGATCAACCATGGGGCCACTGGCTAAAACCATTTAAGAATGTCTGAAAAACACTGTAAGAAAGTTCCTGATTAATTAATTAAGAAGTACTTGGATTAGTTTTGTTTCTAATCATCTGAAATGAAAGGCCAAGAGGTTTTGCTGCAGGCATCAGGTAAATGAATAAATGAAAGGTCAAAATGAACAGGTAAATGAGTACAGTGTAGAAGGAAGGGTTGCAGCTGCATGACTGTTATACTGAGCTGGTCACTGTCAGCTCAGCTGTCAGCTGAGCATTGCTCACAACTGAAGTCTGTGCTCCTTATTTTTTCCCACTAAAGATGGGATACCTTTGCTGCAGCCATCAGATGTGGTGCTACCAGCATGCCTGGAAAACTGGAAATGTGCGAGTTCTATGAGGTCCATGAAATCTGTTCGGAGAGGAGGCAGAACTGGGGGGAAAGTGAAGAAGTCATTGGCTGTGATTAAGAGAGACATACAGGGAAAGTCTTTTGCTTTCATAGCGATGACTAACAAGTTAATAATCTGTAATAGCAGGGGGTTTTACAGGGAGTAGCCTCCTGAAGGTATCCCTCATGGTTTCTGGCTTTTTGCATGAGAGAACACAATTCACCTGGTTTTGTGATGGTGGCTCTCCCAGCTCTCTGTTCCCATCCTTTGCTCTTACCGGAGCTGTGCAAGAAAACAAGATCTGAAGTAGAAAACAATGGCCAGACTCAAATATTGTAGAAAGACTTTCCTTTTCCTGTCAGCACCAAATGCACATACTCTGCAGTTTCTCAGATGGGACTTGAACACCCTTTGTTGATGGTGAAGGTTGCCATGAGTGGATTCATGGGCCAGGTTGTTATGCCGGGCAGAACTGTAAAACATCAGAAATTCTGTTGATGTGCCTCGGCTCAGCCTTGCACCAGCCCTTTGCGCGGCAATTGCTAGTGACTAGCTGCGGGACATAGGCATTCTGCACCCCTCCAGACCATCTACATAGTCATGGACCATTAAAGATGCTTCATGATCAACAATTTGAGGGATAATAAGGATAATGCTGAAAACTTTCTATTTTTGAAAAATGGGAGATTTTGTCTGTGGGAAGGAGAGGGTTGTATCTTGTCTACACTCTCATGACTCCCTTTGCATCCAGTATCCATTTTTAGCTTGGGCCAGCTACTCCCCATCTGGCCTTGAACACATCAATTGCAACAGCAATACTTTCTTTTTCCTTCTCCAGTCCTAACTTGTGTAGTAATGGAGTCATGGCTCCATGGGAATAGGCGGCTTCAAGTTTCCAGATGCCTCTGACTATCCTTTTCTCGACTCACAGTGACTGCATGTTCATGATGTAAGCTGGGCACAGATCAACAAGAATTCTGTATTTTCCAGCTTGATTTTTTTCCTTTATGTATTTGCTGCACAAAACTTTGCCAGACATTGTCACAGGCCCAGCTGAAGGGGATATGCTACTATTGATTTTTTTGTGTTTGTCAGCATCTGCAAATTGCTTTGGTGTTGAAGTCTGTGTACTATCCGTTATGCATTTACATCTTCTGTTCCTGCATGCGCACTAAGAAGAATCTAATGCTGTTCTTGGGGCAGGGAGTTAGTGTACAGCTTCATTTCTGCCAGGAAAGAGTGACTTTAGACAGACATTGCTCCATGATCCAGCATTGTAGCAATAACACAAAATCAAGTGGCAAATGGCAAATGCTCTTTCTGGAAGCAGCCTAGTATATTTTCTAGAATGGGAACTGAGCTTGAAAGCAGAAGGTTGTTTCTCCTAATGGAGCTACACAGACACATCCTTGTACTATGGTGGCATTGGCAGGGAGAGGTCAGTGGTGGGCAGGACTCGGGAAGGTGGAGATCAGTTCCTCCTCCCCAGTTGCATGGGCTGACATAAATAATGTATCTCATACCCTAACTATCTTTACAAATATAAAGACATGTTGGATAGGTGTACATTTACCAGGCAATAGTTGTAGTGCCAGGTGTTCTGGTAACATGTCTGACCTCTGAAATGTTCGGTTGTATGTCAGGGATACATGTATCCAGAGAGCAAAGGCCTTTTCCTATTTTGTTTTTTTTTTCAGGAGAATACTAACACGATCTGCTGTAAAGTTTGAGTGCTTGCAACTCAAGATCTCAGGCAGAGGTATACTTTAATCGCCGTATCTGAGTGGGGGGAAAAAAAAAGTGAAAAGAGAAATTGTCAGATTCAAAAGCTGTTTAGAGCTTTATAGCTTGAAGTAAGGTAGGCTCTCGTTTGTATTGCTTAGTGAGCTTTTTACACAGTGGGACTCCACCACATGCCAGCAAGCTTTGAGCTTGCAGCTTTTAAAGAACTTATCGAACTAACAGAGCTGTTTGTTCTTATAATTTTGAATATGTTTTTTTTCCCTCTCTATTCTTTTCTCCTCCTTTGGAAGACATATAAAGGACAAGCAGACTGCTTGTCCCTCCTCCAGACAAAATCCTCTCTCTCATGGTATAAAAAGTAGTTGTCTCTCCCACTGGGAGTTCCTATTGCTATAGTCTCTCTTATTTAATCCTTTTTCTTTTCTTTCTGCTTAATTATGTTAAGCTTCAAAACATAAACATGCTCTGTCCTCAGAGTTAGAGGTCACAGCACTGAAGAGTTAAAATCTTTTCTAGAACCTGGGCATTCAGAACTTCAGTAAGTACTAGGAAGGCATGCCTAGTGCAGCAGCGAGAGAGAACACAAAGTAAGGTGATTTGTTGTTGCCTCAGAAAAGACTAAGCATTTTGCACTACTGCCACATCCTTTTTTTAACATCCCAGACCTTCCATTATCCCCCGTGTTTCTTAGCACAGACAAGAAAGGGTTGTTGAAAGAGCTGTTGGCCATACAGTGCACATTGCAGGCATGGCATATGGCATACCAATGGCTCTATTGTCAGCAGGCCCACGACCACAGAGGAATGAAACATCGCTGACTTTAACTGAATAGTGGTCTTGGCTAATGAGAAGGAATCCAGTGTAATTTATTCTCTTCCTGGGGAGAGGGAGAGGGAAACATACCACAAAACCAAAGAACTATTACATACGTTTTTTTTAACCACTTGCAGAATAAGAAAGAAAAATTAGGTGTCTGGTATCGATTCTACAACGTAAAGTGGAATAATGCTCTAGAGTTTTTAGAGCCATAATGGTAGAGCTAATTTAAGTTCTGGTTCTTTTTCATACAGTGAGAGAGATTAGGTGTCAGCTGAATTAGCATTTAAACTAACCGTTGTAGTCAATATAGCAGGATTAACTGCAAATTACAATCTTCAGTTCACTTTTTCATTGTAATTCACCCATTGTGAGATTTTGCCCCGTTCAATAGATGTTTTGTTTGATACAAACGAGATCCTTTTCATCTAGAATACAGCTAAATCCTGCTGCAAAAGACATAGTTAGCTGGTATAAAGCTGTAAGAGCTAAATTCATGCTTGAACGTATACAACAGAGACTTAAAATACATTGGAATGTATGTTTCAGATGGAATAACTAGATGTAATTCTAATAAAGTTATTTTGACACACATCAGTTGTGCTGCTTTAGTCTTTTAAAGCAAGGTGTTTGTGATTAGTGTCTGCAAGACATCAAAAGTGTCCAGAGAAATGTGCTTAAAGGCACATATATGCTTTCCTAAATACAATTAAGAACAATAGAGGAAGAATAACAACAACACTATTGAACACTACATGAGGATTTTTTTTTTTTTAAAGAAAATTAAATGGTCTTTGGTTTACAAAAGACTGAGAAACTATTCTAAAGCATATGACTGCAGCTGCTTCTTCCCATCACTAGGTCGAGCTATTACCTCAAAACGAGAAACCGTCACCCTGCTAGCATTGCTGTTACCAGAAATAGGTGTAAAACAAATACAACAAAGGTCTGCAATGAAATAACTAGACTGGCAAATGTAATACTTTGCAGTGTGGGAAATAAACAACTGCACTATCACATACACCAAGCCCGTTATTTCCTGTAAAAGAAAAAAAATAGTGCAAGTAATTTTTCCCATTTTCTCACAGATGTACATGCTAAAATAGAGCTCAATTCACGGTATGTGTTGGTGTCTTACTAATTCTGTTAAATCAAGCAGTATTGAACCCTTCAAATGATCACCTTGTTTCTTCATTATAGCTACTTACTCTGCTTTTTTCCTAGGAATTAATTTTGAATTCTGTACAGAGGTAAACTTCTGTTGTTGTTACAGATATATAAAGTCAGATGGAACATCTCTCCTCCCTATTCTTCCCTAGCCAGAAACTCTAACGACAGACTTTGTAAAAATAGCTTTGTTTCTTTATATATAAAGAGGAGAAAGAGAATCCTTTCTAATTAGTAAAAGTGAAGAAAAGCAAAACCAGAAGAAAACCTAAAGAGAAGAAAAACAATTCTAAAGGAACTCAAAATGCAATATCAATTCAAAGTGATTAAAATAATTAAATAATTAATGATTGCAAAGTGGAAGAAGAGTTAGTTTTGCATTCTAATTCTTATGAAACAATACTTCATCTCACATCACAGATGCCAGATAATTATGTGGGTATTTCTACTAATTTAACAGGACAACTTCCAATATTAATTCCAACAATTTATTAAGCTTTGTTTGTTTGCTTGTTTTTTCCAAAGAAAAGCAAAGAAAACATGAGCTAACTAAAATCTTCTATCAACTCTCATAGAAACACAATTACACAAGAATGATACTTTATAGCAGCATTATTTTGAATCTCATTTTAGCTGCCAACAATCCTGGGAACATTTTTGCTTTTGCCAGGAACAGGTACAAGATAGGCAAATAAAAGAATGTATCTGCAAGTGTTGGCTACACCTCAAGCTGTTCTAAAATGTATCTCTTTTATCAGATTTTATTATTTGAGAATTTATTATTTTATTATTGTAGGATTTGACAAAAAATATTTGCACTTGCACTGGATAAATTTTAAGGTGCATGCATATGTAAAATACACAGAAATATCTATACAGAAAGATCTGAGTAACAAGAATACGAGAGATGTATTTTTCTTAAGCGCTTAAGTAGGTTTTGCAAGGCCATTTCTATAGATAGATCAGGGCCAAAAAGTACATTCAAGTACGGGAGGCTAATTAGTAGCACACTCATCGGTGTGATTTATGTCCATGCATTCCTTGAGACAATCTCTGGGCATGGTTTAGAGTAACGCTTGCCAAGAGCTGTTTCTAAAGAGCGATATGGACAAGGCTGAGGTTTCGCTCCATCCGCAGTGCAGCCCTCCAAGGGAATGCCAGCAGGCTTCCTAACCAGTCAGTACTCCTGCATGCCTTCCCACCATGTCCTGCAGCGCTGAAAATCGGTGTAATTTTCTCAGTTTTATGGTAGGAAAAATCTCATTCTGGTGGGCTGCAACACAGCCCTCAACTTACTTTGAACTGAAAAAATAGTGATGTCAAAGAATGGTCCCTGGCACTGCTTCATCCATAGAAATGTGGATGTGGCCCAGAGCATTCTGAAGCAGGCTGTGGGGCAGGTCTGTAAGCAGGATTGAAACACTGTGGGGAGTGCTTTACTTGCAAAATTTCCAGAATGATAGCTTACTCCACTTTGTCTGATATTTCCAAACAAAACACAAAGACATTTAATATTCTTTAATTTCGGTAGCGAACAAAACCCCTTTACTTCCAATTGTTTTAAAGTGTTCTTTAAAATATTACACTTTTAGCGACATCCAGTGATTAATTTCTTATTCTGCCACTCAAAATGCCAGAACTGAACACTCATCTGTAAGTTAACAGTGGCTTGTTTTTAAGTCGATTATTTGTTGCAAGCAGATCTTGCAGACAGTTTAAATGCAGACAGTTCTTCTAACTTCACAGACCAGCAATGGGTATGATTACATGGCAACTCCACTATTGTTTGTGCAAGAAATATAGTGAGTAAAGTTCCGTGTCGTAACAGGATGTCAGACTTTCAGCCAACAGGCATTCTTACATGTAAAAGGAAGTCATGGTGATACACTTCGCCAACACACTAATCAAACAGTTTACAATAAATAAGGTAAATTAGTTTTACACCTCTGTGTACGATTCTGACTGTTCCAGGACACCATAGCACCAAATTAGTGTGTCCTGTGCCAAGTCAGGTGAGCAAAGGTATGGTAGCAAATTGAAACGCCATTCATCTTCCTAAAGGCCTGTGTTCTGCTTTAAGAATTAGGGTCAGCATGGATAAGACTCGTACTTCACCTGGTACAGCTGCGACTGCAGCTGTTTGCAATTGCAACTACAATTTGTGGGTTCACAAGCTGATACAGAATGGGTAATAAGTTCTTCAGTAAAGAATGGTCTGACTGAATCTGAATGGTCAAGTTAGTGCAATTTTTTAGAAATAATATTAAGCAAATAAGGCATTAAATTGAATCTGGTTGCCTGTTTGACCAAATAGGAGTGAACAGAGAACACAAAAGTAGGTTTCAGTCAAAATATGTGGAAATTATTCATTAATATATATTTCCATGGTTTTGCTGATGGTCCATAAAAGCAATGGCATAAACAGAGTCAAGATAAAACCATTTATAATTGAACAAAATGTTAAGAAAACAGAATAGTTACGAGTGGAAGTATGTAGAATTTGATCTGGTGAAGCTGGTTCTGTGTCAGCCATTATCACATAGAAAGCTGCTTACAGCAGGAAATCACAGCTTCACCGCAGATATTTATTAAATGTCCCATTAAATATTTAAATGCTATGTGTACAGTCAATGACTTGCCAAATCGCACAGCCTCACAGCAGTTGTAGCATTTTGCCTTCCACCTTAACTTTGTGTCAGCTTTCTCATTTAGAAACCTGTATTCTCAGACACCTGCGCATGGAAGGGAAGGGAGCTGAGAGCAGTAGCTGATCTGTGAGCGGGCTTTTATGGTAGGTATGTACTCTGGAGTGCTCTGCGGAGGGCTGAGGGGTGAAGATGCCCAGCCAGGCAGCTCACCAAGACCTACCTAGTGATGAGTAAAGGGATTAAGGGCCTGCTAGCTTGCTTTTGCCCTGCACCTTTTGGAAGCATGCAGGAAACAGTCTTTATGTTGAATATAGCTAGGCCTCCTAGGTAGGGAAAGATCTCATTCTTTTGTATATACTGACATGAAGACCAAAGTGATTTATTTCCTTTTAAATTACTAAAAATTTAATTTCCCTTTCATTCTTTCCCAGCCACGCATGACAGAAGATAAGTGATGTGACTCTCCTTGCTGTATTCCCATGGTACCAGAGCATCCCCCATCACTGCCGGAGCTTTCTCAGTCACAGAGGAGAGTCTCTTGTAGAAGTAGGACATTTATATAGAAAGGGACTGTGGTGAAGCAGATCTGCAGGCCCTGCAAGCACAAAGGAGCACCAGGCCTGCTCCCCCTTTCCAACCCCGAGCAAGCAAATGACTTTTCCCTCTACATAGCCACCCAGAGGCAGTTTGTTATGCAAAGCAGAGCTGCACAGCAGAAGGAGTGTTTGCTGCCACTGCACATGCAGGGCAGCCCCTTAGAGGGGCATGTTCCCTTACTCTGAACTGCCAGAGATTGCTCATCTATCCTCAAGCGAAAAAAAACCCAAAACAAAACCTGCTTAAAAAAACCTGCTTGTATGTGTGGTATGTAAATATCTCCATAAAATGTTAAACAGCCATTACAATGGGGCCAAACCAGTCACATTTCTTAAAGCAAACACAGTGTACACCAATATTAATAGGCAAGTCATGACCGACTTTTGTTAAATTACAGCACCTTCCACCTTCTCTCTCTTTGAAATTTTCCTTTCAAACTCACCTAACAAAGAGTGAAACAGCTCAATGAACATGTCGGTATGAAAAAGTGTAGCACTTCATGCATACATATACATGGGCCACAGTCCTTGATAGTAGAAGTCCCATGATGCAAGACCAGGCTTTAGAGTTTGCCAAGCAAAGTGAAGTCTCACATTCAACTCAATCATACTGCATTATGAGTAATATGAGACATTTTGGAAACTTCACTTAATCTATTTCAGAATTTTAATGCATGCCCTGGACATGGGTGGACAGAACTCCTGTCAAAATTGAGGGCGGGGGGTGGTGGTGGAATGAGAAGACAGACACCTCTATTTTTTCAGCAGCCTTTGCAATTTCCATTGTCTTTGTTTATAGTTGAATTTCTTAATAACAAACACCCAAACTTCCCCCCCCTACAACAAGTGTGTTTTCCTCACTCCTGCCCTTTCTTCTATAATGAAACTAGCTTAAGGAGATATCCTTCACCAAATTGCTTGTAATTTTTATTTTAAGAGGCAGCAAACTGTGGGAAGGGGCAGGAAAGAGAAACTATGACCTGGAGCCATGTGGGACATGGGAGCTTCTTAAACCAGTACAAAAGCCAGCATCTCCCAAGTGACCAATCATCCAGAGAAAAACAACTAAAAATAGAGGAGGAAAGGGCACATCCCCGAGGGGGTGATTGTTTTGGAGAGAGGGGAGACAGAAAGCAAGCACGCTGATCTATAACCATGAAGAGGCAAAGCTATGGTTTGGACTGAACCACCGAACAGGCTGTAGGAAGGACTGAGAACTATGGGGAGGGAGGAGATATGGTAAGGTGTCAAGAGCAGTGTGTGCAGTGACCTCCATTTACAGAAACACTAGTGTCCCTCAGCATGGACCAGTTCTTTACACGTACCTGCACCCCAGTCCTTTAAAAAAAAAAGAACAACAAAAACCCAAACACATCACACACAAAAAACTCTACCTGTTAACTACAAAGCTCCATTAACTACCTGCGGTTTGCAAAATACTATCCTTCAGTTACACTGTAACATAAAACACCTTTTAAATCTATAATCCCTCTTCACATTTAATAGATTTTTCCTAAGGAAAGATATTAAGAGAGAAACGTCACAGATGTTAAAAAGGTAGGCAACATTTAGCATAGGGAGATAAGAAATGATTTCAGAGGGTTTAGTTACCTAGCAACGTCCCTTGCAGTTGCCTAATGGTATTTTGGAAGTGCAGAGGCTCCAGACTGGCTCAAGTGAGGGAAGGAGAGGCTGGAAAGCAGTGGAGCTCCGCAGCCCTGCCTGAGCACACGACACAGCTGCTTCCAGGAAAGACCGGGCAGACGAGCAAGGTAACGCCATAAAAGGGTGGAGGGACAAGCCCTGCCCGGGGCATTTCTTTCCTAAACGTGTCTGAAGAGGCACCACCGCCAAAATACCTCACCACTTAAAATCTTTAAGTGGTCAAGGGGAGGTGACGATCTCCGCTCTCCCGTCCCTCCCTTGCCCTCGCATGCTCTCCCCTTTCCGCCCTGTGCCATTTTTTCACCCGCACACCTCGAAGCTCTGGCCAAGCCACCAAGCGCGGCCGGCGAGCTGGCCCCCGCCCTCACGCCGCCGCGCCGGCGGCCTCCCGACGCGGAAGGCGCGAGCTCTACTAGGGGCCCGGCCCGCCAACGTGGCCGCGCTCCCGGCATAGGGGAGAAAGAAAGGACGGGTGCCCGTTCCCACGCGTGATTCCCGCGCAGAGCGGCGGGGAAGCCGCCGTCCTCCCGCGCCCCCCCCCGCAGCGGCGGCCGTTACACCCAGGCAGCCTACGCGCGCGAGACCGTAAAAGGATGAGCGAGCTGCCACGCGGCGAGACCTGCGCGGCGGGAAGGGTTAAATGCGCGTGCCGGGGCGGCCACGCCCCCCGGCGCTCGCCACCCAATGAGCAGGCGGCGGGGCGGTGCCGGTCCCGCCCCCGCTCCCGCTCCGGGGCTGCGCCGCGCGGGGCAGCGGGATGGTGCCGGCGGCGGCGCGGGGTGGCGGCCTCCCCTGCGCGCGGCCAACGGCTGCCTGCGCGCCGCTCGGCTGAGCGCGCGCCGGGCCCCCACCAGCCGACGAGGTGAGAGGGCGGGCGGCGCTGAGGCGGCGGTGGGCCCCGGGCCGGGCCGGGCCGTCGTTCGGGGGAGGCCGGCGGGCAGGGCCCTGAAGGCTGCGCGCCGTCTGGGGAGGGGAAGTGAACGAAGGCGCAGAAGGTGCCTCCCTGCGGTAACGGGGTAGGAGGAGGTGGCCGGGGTGGTGCGTGTCACCGCGGCGGCGGCGGTGAGTGTGCCCGCAGGATCCGCGGTTGCGGGGACAGCAGGTGCCTTCCTGCCCGCCTGGAAGGAGAGGCTCTGAAGGAGGGTTCTCTTTGAAAGACAGCGAGTCCCTCAGAGCCCCACCGGAGAGAGCAAGGTGCTTTCGGCGGGGAGGGGATTGGTCCCTGCTCCCCACCCATCCGCCTTCAGCTCCTTGTAACGGGGACTTCCTGGACTGACGTCGCAGTTCCTTTTCGTAAGAACTGGGTTAGTAGAGGTCTAGAAAGCCGTAGTTTGGACACGGTAACTTGTTGCTGGAAGAGGGTGTCGGCTTTTGGAATGAGGAAGACGATTACCAAGATCTTTTTTCCCGCACACCTGTGCTGTAGATTTTTACGCATCCTATTTCAGTACAGTTATTGTCCGCCTGTACCAAAAGACCTTGCTTCTGTTGTCTATAGTTTTGGATAGATTCCTCTCCAAGAAGATGCTTACAGCATTAGATTTTTTTAAAACATAACAAATTGTTTTTGAAAGTGAAAAATATAATCTGTGCTGAGTTGTTAGGAACCTGCAGCAGTTCACAGTAATCCTTGAAGAAGGCAACGTTAGTACGTGTACAACTGTTTTACATATACCTTCGTTTTAGAAGCATGAGTACGTACGTATAAAGCTTCTAGAAATAATGGGACTTAGTGAGCAGAAGACCTTTCCTGGGCATTGCACAGCTAACTACGTTTTCTACATTTTTACTTTATTCTGATGTGTTGCTTGACTGTTAAGGACATGGTAGTAGAGATCAATTTAATTGCTAATTATGCAGCTCTCAAAGGACATTTACGTTCTCTTTCATGCTGCGGTCTCAGAGCTTCCCCCTCACTTCGTCAGTAAACGATACAAGGAAGAACCAACGGTGTCTGTAGGCTAGCCATATTTCTCATTACGAGGAATAATGAATTCTCATAGTCTTAAAGTGATTATGGAATGATACTGGGATGAAACATGTACAAAAATATCTAGAGTTCTGTCCTGCATTCTGTAAATTTCAAAATCCTGGATTTGTTTGTTTGTTTTTGTTGAAAATACTAATTTTAGAGGTGGTTGGGTTTTTTTTTTTTTGAGGGGTGGGACAAGTTCCAGTATCATGTAGTCCTATTGCATGAGGATTCGCTAAGTTTGCTTTGGCTTAGGAAGGTGACCTTAACCCTTGTTGGAACAGCTAGCAGAATGAGAACCGTATAGATTAATTTGATAAAAGGCTTATCAACGGGCAGGCACAGGGGCACAGCGGGGCGGGGGGACCTCGTTCATCTTATCAGAGCCATCAGCCCCCGGTTCTGTCACTGGAAAGCCATCAGCCCCATTGCCCGGGTGTGACGCATATCAAGATAAATCAGCAGAAAGGCTCTCTGGAACAGTTTACGAGATTGAGGTGGGTAACTGCCCACAGAATATGGGACATATTATGGGATGCAGAAGAAGAGCATCTTGTGATTGTACAAAACCTATTATAGGATCAGGGGAGGGACCAAGGTGGTTTAGGGAGGAACAAGTATGGGAAAATAGAAAGATAAGGGGATAAAAGGGCCTGATCAATTGTAAACCAATGGCTGGTCAGTATGTTTGGCCATGCCCTGTGCCAGATTACCCACAGCCTGTCCTCTTTTCTCATTAAGCTCCGTTTCTAACTGTCCTCATGGATGAGGGGACTCTGCTATAGTCACGTGTGCATACTGATGTCTAAGTGCCAGCAACTGGAGTGGTACTGTAAGTTATAAGGACCTCTGTGTCTGATGTGCCAGCAAAACTGGAGTGAGGGTTTAAATGCCAGCAACTGGAGTGGAGACCATAAGTCATAGAGACTTGTGTGTCTGGAGTGCCAGTAATTGGGGAGACTGGGGTGCATGCACATTGTCTTGGCAAGTGTGCGGGTGTGTGGTTGCTAGTGAATATCATGCAGGGCTAGGCAGTGAGTAGGACAAGAGGCTTGGGAAGCCAGGTTTTGAGGCAGCTGTAAATGTGGGACAGGTACTAGTGAGATCAGAGGGTCTTCAGTTTGGCAATATGAGAATCCAGGAGGTCCAAGTCAGCTACTGGAGGGACTGTAAGATCTGGGAGTCATTTTGGAGGCTCATTTGCATGTGCATGTCTGAGCAAGGCAACTGGAGATAAAAGGATCCAAGGGCAAGTTACTGAATAGACTGAATGTCTAAGGCCATTTACTGGGGGATCATGGTATGTCTGTGGGGAGCCGCCTCTGTGTGTGTATCTGCGTGAGGAGGTCTGCACCAGCAGCTGGAGTGGGGCCCTGGGGAGGCTAAGGATTCAGGGTTGGTTCCTGGATAGATTGTCAGAGGCCAGTTGCTGGAGGGATCCACGCTGTATGTAATCTGTGGATCTACTAATGAACTTCTGTCCTGGTCAGCTAGGGAGAGAAGCAGCATAAGGCCAGACCACGTTTGTGTTTGCATGAACGCTGTTTTTAGCTGTGCTGATCTGCATGGTCAGCCCTGTGTATATGCATGTTCGCATGTGCGGCTATGGGCATACATCCTCAGCCTTGTCACTGGCTGGACCTGGGGACGTGGAGTTGCAGCAGCCTTGTCTCCATTGGGCTGCCAGGTTCAGGAAAATTACTTTTTCTGTAAGTTTGAAAATGCAAAAATCATTGACTCTCAAAACTTAAAATTGGTGCCAAATCTACAATGACTGTTAAGCTGTGATAGAATTTTAAAAGGTTTCTTGGTCTGGTTGATATGAATACGGCTACCTGCATAAATATCTAAATGGACACATTTGTTTCAGCTCCCTTGATGTGGAGCATAATTTAAATTTAAACCTAGGCTTTTGTTGTAGCTATTTTTTTAAATGGTGTCTTTTTTTTAACTCTAGAGAAGTAAAAATAGAAGTAGGAATAAAAATCGGGATCTTTTAGTGACCTGGTAGGTTTTGCACTTAACTGTTCTCCCTCTATATGTCATAGAATCATAGCATCACAGAATGGTTTGAGCTGGAAGGGACCTTTAAAGATCATCTAGTCCAATCCCCTGCCGTGAACAGGGACATCTTTCACTAGATCAGGTTGCTGAGAGCCCCATCCAGCCTGACCTTGAACACTTACGTGCTTTGCATGTCTTGCCCCTGAATGAATCCCTGTATAGAGAAGAATGTCAACAAAGAGTCTGAGTGGGGATGCTTATCATAATAAGAACTGACCTTCCTTTTAGACATTTTCTGGTTCTAGTCTAATGCTATAGCATTCATTTATTTTTGCTGGCAAGTGAAAAGACTCTACTTATGTCAAATATCAAAATATAAAAAAATGAAGATTTCTGTCCTGTTTGTTGTAGTTTATAAACGTATGGATACATACACATGTGTATAGTGGTCCCTTCTGTTGATATAAAATTGATAGAATGATGAGCAGATTATTTTAGACTGAAAGCTGTAACTAGATGTGTTTCATATCAAATATGAAGTGTAGCTTCAACATCTGTCCCTACCTGCTCCCAGAAATCCTCTTTGCTTGTGGAGTATTGCTAAATCAACTTGCGATTTCCAAATGTGATTAATGCACTTTTTTTTCTTTTAACATTTCCAATACACTTAAAGTTTTTTTCTAAATAATCTAATTTAATGTAATTCCATAGTTTAATAAGCAGCAGTTATTTTCAAGTGATTTTCTTTTTTTTTTTTTTCCCCCTCTACAAGGCAGAGTAATTTTAACAGCTGTTAGAGCAGATAACTGGAATTGTATGGCAATGAGACACCTAATATTGAAAAGTGGAACAATGGGGACTTTTCCGTCTGGAAAGTGCTGTAGCTGTGCTGTGTGCACGAATGGATTTTTATTTCCCCCCCCCCCTTTTAATATGCTGAAGGAAGGCATTGTTTTATTCTGGCCCTCTCCCTTTGCATATTGCAAATTTTGAGGGGACTTTGTGGTGACAGGTGGGGAAAATGAAAACAAAAAAATAATAATTTTGGTACAGTGGATAATTTTCAGTGTCATAGGCTGTTTGTGCATGTAGGATTTTCCTTAAATGTTTTGGGTTTGTTTTTTGGTTGTTTTTTTGGTTTTTTGGAAGGCACCTGATCTGAGTCCTCATGTTTTCTTCCCAAGTTAGTGGCATGTAAGACAATAGAAATAAAGCTGGAGACCAAGTAATTTTTTTCAAGGCTTGGGTCACAAACGATAATACAGTCAATTTTATACTTTAAGATGTGATGTTTAAAGGCAATGGTTAGTCTGCACCAAGATGTAGTACTGAATTGAGGGAAGACAATGTATGATTAAAAAATTGTATAATTTGCTTTTTTATATTAAAGAACTACAGCTCCTTATCAGCCACAGTTATAATTATGTGAAGTTGATAAAACCTTTAAGTTTCTTGATAAAAATCAATTGTGTGCTTCAAATTGTGTTTCCTGTTTTATTTCATTTTTCTAACAGTGTGGAAAGAAAAGCATATAACATGCAGCTGGCTTGGGGACAGTCTTTTTCCAATAGACTCTGCACAGCCAATGAGAGAAGTGGGCGCAGGCTAAATGAATTGATTTGGTGGCTGCAGTTCTGATCTGATCGATGTTTTTCATCAATGCTCTGTACATTCCATAATTTTCTTTTTTTGGCTCCCTATCTAACTAAATTGCGTTCTGCCCATTGCCATTAAGAATGATCCTAATGGAGGGAACATCATCAACTTGTTTGTAAGGCTTTGGCTTGAATCAAGTATGTATTTAACATTCAATGTTTTTGTAGATTAGTCATGAATTATTAGAAAATATCTCAACCCTTTGCAAAGATGAAAAGGCCTCAGGCCTCAACAGCCTGAAATTGGTTTGCAAGTGTTTAATACATAGAAATTCACACTTGTTTTGGATGTATAAAGTTCATTTTATGCAGATGTAGATGCTGGCTTTGTTTAATTTTCTGAAAATGGTCATCCCAGTCCTTTAGTTCTTGAGGAGCAAGGGTGTGGCTGAAGTGAAGGGTTTTTTTACTACTGGATTACAAGGTTTTTTATGAGTAGAAGAGGCCTTGAGGCTGATGCATTTTTTTCTTTTCCTCCAAACGCCTTTTAAAAATAGGTGTTTCTGTATGAAAATTCAGATGTTGTCTTACTCTTTCTTCTGAAAGTCTATCCTCAGTACTTCCTGAAACTGGAAGGAAAACTGCCCTACTTTGAGAGTAGATTTGCTTTTGTAACTCTTCAAAAATCTGCTTGTGTTTGACATCTGTTAAAGAGTTCCTGTAATATACTTACTGCTGGAGTTTAAGTATGTCTCATGACCATATTGTATCTTGACCTATGGATTGCCTCTGATCGTCATCTTTCAGCTTTGTAATAGACTTAGGTATTCCATTTTAAAGTGCAGATTTCATGGGATGAAAAGAATAAAGACGTGAACATATACTACAATTTTATAATTAAGATATTGCACTTTGAAAGTATACATTCTTGTATAAATATTGTATAAATATGATGAATGTTTTCTGTATTTACAGTCACTATTGTGATTTATGACTGTCTTCTATAATTTTAAGCTAAAGAATATATGGTAGGCCTTTCGCACTACATTTATCAATGGTTGTACAATTTTATATGAATATTGCTTTTGTACTTAAACTTCCATGCAAGCCCAGGGGAGCTGATTCTGAGCTAGAACTGGCATCTCTAGTTCCAGATATTTAGTCTTTGATTTCTTCCTATGGTTTTGTATTCGATTTCTGTGTTAAGTGGCTTTAAGCTTAATGTATTTTTCATTTGTTTTTGACAGTGTATTATCTTCAGGAGATGGCCTCTTCTAAGTCTTTGATGAACCTTCTGACCTTCACTTTTGGATCAGCAATAGGATTTTTCATATGCTATCTTCTGTTTAGCATTATACTAGAAGAACAGGTTAAGATTCAGCCTCATATCCTTCACAATGATCCACACGGTCAACACTCAGCAGATACTGATAACAATCAGCTGCAAGGACAAATGAATTTCAATGCAGACTCTGGACAACATAAAGGTATTTTGTTACAACTGGCTAATTATATAATATGCCCCCATTTTCATGTGTTGCAAAATGTTGCTTTCTTCACTGCCAAGAATTTGTATGAATCCTTTTCTTTTACTTTCCCCACGTTCAGTTTAGATGTGAATAACTTTGTTCTCCTGAGGTCTACTGAATGGTGGTTTTCTTTGTTTCCATTTTTATTACAGTAGTGATTTTCTTTCCTAGAGCCCAGCTGTTTGTCCAACTTCTGTCTGCAGACTTGTTTGGAGCCAGAACTTCTCAAATGAACTATTGACATCAAATGATGGTTTTGCTAAGCAGATATATTTGCTAGCATTGTAGCTGTGGCTGAGTTGCTTTTTAGCTTTAAGAAGCTAATTTTGAACCACTTCTAACCTTTTATGTGCCCTCAGACAAAGCTGAAAAAAAAAAAAAATTTAACTTTTTCGCAAGGGAGGGTGGGGCACAGGAGATCACTGTAGGCATTGTTTGCCAAGCTGATCATGCAGCAGTCCAAACACGGATGGCTCTTCGCAGTCAAAACTAGAGAAATTCTTTTGCACTCTGATTTAGTTATTTATTATTTTTTTTCTCAAAGAAGGTAGACTCTTCTGATATTTCAGGCATACTTTTACATTTGGCACATCTCATTAAATGAGTTCATTCTAAATCCTAAATATAGATAGTGTTCAAGTTGGGACAGTTTGGATGAGAAAAAATGCACTATAGTGCCTTTGCTGAAGAAGATGTTGATAAGTAATTTGCTATTTAAACGGAAAACTTTGTAAGACAAATTTGTGAGTGTTTTACATGTAATTGTAGAAAATTGTTACAAAGTAATCTGATCTATTATTGCATAAAGTGTAAGCAGGAATATTTTAGGAGCAGTTATGCAGATGTCTCTCTCCATCAAATGTTCTTTTACATGAGTTAAAATCACTCTGTATATATCAAGTGCAAATGTTTCTTTGAGGGAAATAAATGCTTGGAAAACCATATATTACACACTTCAAATAACTGTCTATTTATTCTGTTGGATTGTCTTTAAATAAAAACATTTTAGCACAACAATAATACTAGTTTCATAGTATCCTAACTTATTTCATCTGATTTTTTACAAATAAGGTTTAGCTTGATTTGGTGATAAATTCTTTCTTTTTGGCTTACCGTCTGCTTTTTTCTTTCAAAATATGTTGCTGGTTTAGAAATATTTGTTAGGTTTTGTTAGTTAACATGAATATATGTAACAGAGTTTATTAGCTTTTTGACCTTTCTGTGTTGTGATCATTAAGTTGTGTTCATTGTGAATGGCAAAAATATTCAGCTTTTTAATTTTCATTAGTCCTCTGACACCATAAAGAGGTTGCCTCCAAACAGATTTATGTAGAAATCAAGGTTTTCTAAAGCCATAGTGAACAACTACCCATTTTGGTATGGCTTTTATGCTCTCCTTTATCCTGTGAAGTTGAAGTAGCTTTAAGAATTTTAGTTTCTTGGTTTTGGGAGTCTTGTTTGTTTTCTTCCTAAATCTAACATTAATTTCATAATTTCATTCGGTACATTTGGAAGCAAACTCTTCTTCTCTCTCTGCATGTCTTTTCTGATCTAGAAACAGAATGTCTGGGGGCAGTTTGCTCTTATGTTTGTTTTGCAATCAAGTCTAATATTGTTTTGGAACTTCACTTTTTTTTTAGATGAGAATAAAGATATTGCGGAGGGACTGTATCAGAAGGTGAAAATACTATGTTGGGTCATGACTGGACCTCAAAATCTAGAAAAGAAAGCCAAGCATGTTAAGGCCACTTGGGCCCAACGTTGTAATAAAATACTTTTTATGAGCTCTGAGGAGAATAAAGACTTCCCAACTGTGGGCCTGGAAACCAAAGAAGGCAGGGACCAACTGTACTGGAAGACTATTAAAGCTTTTCAATATGTATATGAGCATTATTTTGATGATGCAGATTGGTTTATGAAAGCGGATGATGATACATATGTTATATTGGACAATTTGAGATGGCTTCTTTCAAAATACAGTCCTGAACAACCAATATATTTTGGAAGAAGGTTTAAGCCTTATGTGAAACAAGGCTACATGAGTGGTGGAGCAGGTTATGTTCTAAGCAAAGAAGCTCTGAAGAGATTTGTTACTGCATTTAAAACAAACAAATGCTCTCACAGTTCCTCTATCGAAGACCTAGCACTAGGAAAATGTATGGAGATCATTAATGTGGAAGCAGGAGATTCTAGGGATACAAGTGGTAGAGAAACCTTTCATCCCTTCGTTCCAGAACATCACTTAATCAGAGGATACCTACCAAAAACATTCTGGTACTGGAATTATAATTATTATCCTGCTGTAGAGGTAAGTCCTTAGGAACCTGGTACCCATTTTATGAAGTACATCATATGATGTGTGTGGATGTATATGATGTGTGAATTAGTAGCTTAATAGCAGCTCGGTATATTTTAGAAAAGATTTTATTGCAATCCTGTGATATATCTGTGTGTAGATGTGTTAAATACACTAATCAACTAAAAGTTGATGCTAAGAACTTAACATTCCAGAAGAGCTAGTGAATCCTAAATTATTATTGCTGTTTTGCTATGTTCTGCGGACAGCAAAAAATGATAAAACCTTTTTGACGTGTTTGTCTAGTGTCACTGCTACTGCCTTCCTTGCAAAGTTATTGTTCTGTCTTGTTCCCTTGTATCTCACACACAGTGTCTATAGCTTCTCTTCCAGCCACCCAGATCCCAGGGTGCAGTGAGAAGTGAGACCAGCGTGGTTCATTCCAAGCTTTGTATAAAACCTGTAAAAATAGGACTAATTTTGAGACTTGCTCATGATTGTGGTTAGTTAAAATTGACTCAGAGATTCCCAAGTTACTGGAGGGGGTAATTGTGTGTGTGACTGTACTGCTTGCTAGTCTTTTTGCCTTCAAGTGGAGATGTGCTGCAGTATTACTCTTACCGCTGATAACTGTGTGCGGTCTTACCTGGCTCGAATGCTGGTAGCTGCCCCACTCTCACTTTTTTATTGAAGGTTGTTAAAATGTACATGTAAGTGAATTCTATTGAAAAGGTTACAGAAGAATGAACATTGCTTAGAAGTGAAATAAAACCATGATTCATGGCTGCTTTTTTAGGATTATAATCTCAGTTTTAAAGGTATTCTTTTTCATCAAGCTTTGAGATCAGTATAAGTGGCCAAAATCAAGGATAGGATGTGGTTTTTTTTACACCATAAAGCTGGAAAAAAAAAGACTCTAGTTCTTCAGTAGACTTTTTTTATTGTAAAGTATGTATTTTTATACTTGTATTCAGCAGCTAGAGCATTTCTGTAGCTTAAAACAGTTACAATACTGTATTTAGCATGTCAGGATGCAGCAGCTTTAGCTATGGTTGCAGTTCACGGGTGGCTGAGCTGTGGACAGTTACATGTGTAACTGAAGCAGTGGGGGTAGGGATCCATAATGGAAATTGCGTATTTGATCCTGTCCTATCATATTTGTGTTTGGGTAGAGACTGCGTTATCTGGTATCAAAAACAAGCTATATTGATCAAAGTAAGTATTGAAAGAGTAACAATTATATAACAATTGTTCTCTTCAATGTCTTTAAATATTTAATCTTAGTTCCAATTAGAGTTGGAATATTAGCAGCTCTGCAATCAAGTCTGATGGAAAAAAAACCCAAAACCATCTTCCAGAAAAGCATTCTCAAAGCCGAATTTCAGCTAGAAACTACAAGTTGTAACAAATATGTTAACAATGATCTTTTAGCTCTTAAAAATGTTTAATAATGTCAATGGAATTAATAAACTTTTTTAAAAGTTCCAAAATTATTTGTAACAGCTTTCTGTAGGTAGGAAGTTAGATACTGACAATTTTGCCAACCTATAATGTGTGAACACACTCAGAGGTGCGTGTGCACACACACATTTGGCTTATATACTCTAGATGGGTGCTGTCATGAATAACATGAATGTATTGCTTCATATAGAAATGCAATGTATTTAGATCTACTTGCTGCTTCTCGGTTTTGTTTAAACACCAACATAAAAAAAGAAGCATGGAAGAGCATAAACCCTCTGACCTTCATGAGGGCAGTTAGTTTTTTAAGTGGCTTGATTACAGAAGCAAAATACTTTGTCCAGCTTTATTTTGGAAAGATGCTTTGGTGGATATGTCTGATACATTTTGCTTGCCTAACATTAAGTTTTGAAGTATATGAATGACTGATGATAGAATTTCTCACCGTGAAGTCAAGTATGTGTTTGAATTCTTCCTGGATCTTTAATCCAGGGCATGCTTTGCAATTCTCGCTGATTATTTTTACTTGTTTGTATTTCAGGGTCCTGGATGCTGCTCTGATCTAGCAGTTTCATTCCACTATGTTGATTCGGTGACTATGTATCATTTGGAATATTTGATTTACCATCTCCGTCCCTATGGGTATTTGTATCGGTACAATCCAGATTCAGCAAAGAATCCAGAAGAGCAGAGCAAGAATGAAGCACTGGAGGATAATCAAAAGCTAAAGCAAAAAATTTCTGAGAATTAATTGGACTTTGAAGAAAACTAAAAAAAAGCCAGTACAATGAGTGAGAGTCTCCTGAAACTCCTGCATGAAGCTTGTGGACTAAAATTACTCCTGGTGATTCTTATTTCAGAAATCATGTTGGCAGAACTTCCTGTCACTGTCTGTACAGCAGAGTCCGGTGGCTGCCTCTGACTGTTTGGGATAGTATGACCTTGCAGCCCGGCTCACAAAGATTCGGGGCCCTAAAGCTGTGAAATAGGAGGTTGTTCTGGTACACTAATATCTGGAAGAATTTGTATAAAAACCATAGTGGACGGGTTCAAAGATAAACAAAGTATTTCTATTCCTTTTTCTGTTCTCCTCTATTTCCTTCCAGATATTCTGTTAGGTCAGTTCTAATGTTAGAAATTGGATGCTGCACAGTCATATACTTCATGATGACTTTCTCTAGTGTTCTCAGTATCTTGATGTTACTTTGCGTACCTTGTCCTACAAGGAAGGGATGAATGGAGTCTCAAGTCTGCTTTGCCTTAATGACAGACTGGTTATTATGAATAGGCAGAGATCCACCCAAAAGATAAATCTGAATTGTTTCAGAAATGGAATTCACTGCTATGAATTATTTTTAAAAATTTTAAGTCTCTGTTGTACAAAACAATATGAAGTTGGATCACTACTGTTTTAGGGAGAAACCCAGAAATAGTTACTATTGTTTAAATTGCTGAGGTGATGCAAGCTGCTTACGTATTTGCCTGTGGTGTTTTGGGTTTTTTTTGGTATTAACTTATCATATTGGTTGAATGGATATAAAAATTCATCCCAGAATTTCTCAGCATAAGATAAGCTAGATGCTTTTTGAAATGGAAGTCTCTCTTCCTTCACACCTTCCATGTAAACCAGAAAGAATAGTATCTTGGCAAAGTTACAGTGGCATTATAATAACTTGGTTTCAGTTGGTATTATAATTAGTTTGTTTCCATTTAATTTTCACATCACTATGCTTTGAGACTGTGGAGTTACCTTATTCATTAGAATTTTACAGACACAAACAAATCCTATTTTAAAACTGCAGTAAAGCCAATTTGACTGCTTCCCTATGCATCTAGTTTATTTCGCTAAGGTACTTAATTTCACTTTTCTGAACATTTTTTTTCTCCACTTTTAAAATTTCTCCTATATCTGCTTTTTGTTACCTTTTTCAGAACAAAATGATAAATGATCCTTATTTCACTCTTTTTGAAGCTGAAGTATATAGTTATTCAGGTAATCCAGGCTGAATGCAGGAATCTTTCAAAGTGTGTTAACTTTGTCCACTGTTTTATGAGTATCTCTGTTTCTTAACTGAAGACACTTTCTTGGTGTGGGACAAAATAGGTGTTTTAATTACTGAAAAATTTTCAGAGGCCAAGCCTATGTTTTATATAATTAACGTAAAACTTTCTGGTTTTCTCTTTTTCAAATTGAGTGAATAGCAGTATGGGGGATGGGGTTAAGCTTGACATGTAGTGTGTCTTTATTCTACACTTGAACAAAAGTTTTTTCATCTTTTATCACTTTTCACCTTCATCATATTGATGAATTTGGACATAACCTAATTACCTCCAGTCATTGTTTTGGAAAGGGCACATACTGGTAGCAGACAGCCTTATTTACTACTGCTGTCCTTCAGGATGTTCCTGGAAGAGGATGTTACCATAAAGTACTGGAATTTTTTTTCCAAAGATCGTTCTTATACAGGTTGGGGTTATATCTGTTGTCCAGCAGTAAAGAGTCATGACTTCCTTTCTGACCATTGCTCTGCAGCATGATGGCAATTACTGGTAGATCTCATGGAGTTGAAGTGTTACATACATCTTCTCTGTCTGAATATAGGCTGGGTTCATATATCAAGTATTAGTTAAATGAATAGTTCCTGCAGGGTTAAATCTGTTGCTCTTTTATGAGCAAGACTGCCTCTGAGGTACTGAAAGGGACATGAGCTTTATTTTATGTTAATTGACTTAAGTAGAAAATTATAACTCTATTTGTTCAAAAAAGGAAAAAAGTCTCCAGTTTGCTCTGGTCAGAGGGGTGCTTGTCCAGAGGAGAATGGACGGTACCATGCTGAGAGGTGCTTCCTTCTGTGAGCTAAATGTTTATCCCACGTGCAGCACAAACCAGTAATATTGTGAAGTCCATATGATATTGATAACTCCAGTGGCATTGTTCAAACATGCGATTAAAACTTTCTGGAATACTTAAGGAAGTTATAAAATGAAATCAAGATCCCAACTTAATCTCTTTGTACATTCTACTGAACTACTATACTGTTCCTTTTATTACTGCTTTCTTCCTCAGTTCATCCGTGGGGATTGAAAGATTTTCTTCCATAACAGGCAGAACTAGTCTTGCATATTTTCTGCAGATTTGTGTCCTGTGTTTGCCCTGTGAAGTAACATAATTTCCTCTTCATGTTCCTTACTATCCTGTCTTTGGGTTTTCAGTTTCATCAAGCATGAGTCTCAGGTGGACAAGAGGAAGCAGGCTGTGAGATATTTGAGCTCCACACAGGCTGGTTGCTGAGGTCGCAAGCCAAACCAGCTGCTGCTGAGCTGAGGGTGAAGCCTTTTCTCATCAGCAGTTCTAGTTCTTGTCAGCTGCCCAGCTGGGGCTTGTGGGTTTACAGCGTGGGTAGGAATGTCCCTCTCCACAAAACATGGAGGACCTCAGAGGGAATGGAGAAATAAAGGAACATGTTCCATTTCTTGAGGGAATAAGGCTAAAAACATATTATCTTGTGATAAATAGGTGGCCTATCTGGAGCATTAAGTGTAGCCTTTTCTTCAAACATCCATTCTTGTTTTTTTTTAAAGTGTCCTTGCTCTTAGGCCTCTGAATCTATTTCTTTAGCCTTTCTAACAGCACTCAAAAAATTATTTTTTTTTCCTTCCAGACAAGCTAGAAAAGTATCCTTTTTTACATTCTGTGATTATAACAGAGAACTGTTGTTCTCTGTGGAATTGCATTGCCATAACAATGAGCTGATACCTCTGGAATAATTAGTTTTTATCTCAACTCCCTTCAAAGGCTTCAGCAGACCAGGTTGGAATGTGAACAGTTAGTATAATTTTCATGTACAATATTAACACTACCATTGGAAGTTTCTTATTTCACTCTCAGGTCTTTGTGCTTTGAGAAAATATTTATTGAGTTTGAGTATTTCTGCAGCCCAGAGAGGCTTCTGTATTTCAGGTGGATAGACCTTTCTGAAGTGCAGCAACGTAGGCTGTCTTAGGCTATTCTGATTATTGCTCTGTTTTTGTTTTGTTTTGCTTCTTAAAGAGGTTTCTTAATTTTATAAAACCTTTAGGTTAGCTTCCATTGGCACCGTGGTGATTTAAATGACCCATCTAAAAATTTTGAACTAGTTCTCTTGAAATTAGTAGGCAGCAGTTGTTTGCGCTTGGGTGTGGGATTGTCCCTTAGTGCAACAGAGTAATATTTTAACCTTGTGATAAGTGTTCCTTAGTTCAGAAGGAATGAGAATGCCAAGAAGCTACCTTCTGATCACTGTTCTTAAATCAGAGAATAGTATTAATCTTTGTTTGCATAAAAAGACCCATTTTAATCTTTCACGCCCAATTAATTTTTGCAGTCTATATTGGTCTTATCCAAGAGATTAAATGCTGGTGATGTTAGCACCATCCCTCATTTTGCGAAAGCTCTTTTCCCAGTACCTTTTACCTTTAAGGACACTTTCTTTGTTCTGCTTTGGTGGGGGTATATGTTAAAAATCACTTTTTCTTCACATGTTGCCATTTGTTCTGTTATGCTTCCAGAAGTATAAATTTTAGTGAGTAGCTGATAGATGTCTTATAAACAGTTTGCTACCTGAGCAGGGTGTTTTATCTTTGTATGACAGAAGAGTGCGGGTTATTTCTCTGGTGTACCTGCTGCTGATGTTGATAGTGCACGCACAGATGAAAATAGATCCCTCAATACAGGACCACTTGGAAAGGCAATTTTGTCCTTTTTCTGTCAACAAAAACTTCTGTGGAACTCCAAAAGTGTAATTTGCTGTTTTACCATATTGTATTTAAAATACTCCAAAAATGTTATTAATGCTCTAAAAGAATTGAATATTGCTGCTGGACAGTATGCTCCACTTAAACCTGTGAATGTTTCACGTTGCAGTTATAGGTAGTCGTGTCCCTAATGGCAGGTGTAAGTTGGTGACTTGCCTGGAATGATCACCATAAGGATTTGTTTCTTAAATACCTTCTTTGAAGTGCCTTTGACCAATTTTTAGCATCAAAATTAAGTTGAGACTTGAATAAATAAAACAAGTCCTCTCATACACAGTGCATGTCTGTCTTTATTTGCCCCTCCTATATGCTAGTAGTGTAGCCTAGCAGCATAAAAACATTCTTTTTTTTTTCTTGGGTGGGTACAGGAAAGACAAAAAGCTTCTCACAGTTGCTATGTTTTCTGTTATTATTTTTATGCTATTAACAAATAGCAAGCTACCTTGAAAACAAAGGTGGTGGATTTTTTAAAGAGTAAAATTAATCATAAGTGCTGGTACTAGATTGACATAAGCAGGCTGTTGTTTCTGCATTGTTCTGATTTTTTCAATATCTCCACATTATTACAGAGTCCTGAAGTGAGCTGGCTACAGCTGATACCTCAAAGATAAAACAAAACTCTTCCAAATTAACCATCTTTTTTTAAAAGGACTTACTCTTTCAGTGAATCTCTTCTGAAAAAAAACCAAAACCAAACCAAAAAAAGCCTGATAAGATTTAAGCGGTGTGCTTTCTAACCTGGCTTTCTGCTGTTCATGCAGGATAATATTCAGCAGTAAAGAATATTCCACTTACTGGTCTTGGAAGTGTCTTTACGGACTAAATGTTGGTTGTTGGACATGGTAGGCAGAAGCGTGGTGTTTTGTTACCTCAAGTACTGCAATAGACCCTGCCAGTACTATTAACCTGGGTTAATTAACTATTTCAGTGTTTTTAACTGGAGTGCAAACATGTCTGCAAAGTGCAGGAGGTGTGTGTCAACCAAGTTAACCAAGCTCAAAAGCTAGAATGTTTTAGCTACGGAACAGCAGCCGAATGAACAGACAATAAATGTTCCTCTCAAGTTTCAGGTATAGGTTACGCTCTTATGTGATGCTACAGTAACTTTCAACTCTCCAGATCAAACTAGACCTAGCAAACGGCAGGGCGTTGCAAGTAGAACAAAAACTACGGCTGCTACTCCGGAGAAAAAAACATTTCATAAGTGTGGGTGTGCTTGAAATGCTAATAAAAATAAATGGTAGAGATGCCCTCAAGGCTGGTTAGACAACAAAAACTGGCAGGCAGACTACATCCAAGTATGCTTTTGTTAGCGCTACGGTTCAGATGTGATGTGGTTTTGAGATGTGACCCACACGTTTTCATTTTAACTCTTCTTTCCAGGCTCCCTCAGTCCCCTCTTCCATTGTGTGTAACACCCCTCTTTTGGGTGAAACTACAAGCCACAAAGTACAGTCCCTTCTCTCCTTCCTCGCCCCAAAATGCCGTCCTATAAGCTTTGTTTTATTTAGGGAGGTTGAAGCCTCGGGTGCTGGAGTCTGTGCTGATACTGACCACAGGTTTGTGCGCCAGCGTCCCGGTTCAACTGGGGCTTCTCTGATGTGTTAGGCAGCTCTTGGGATGAGAAAGTGTCAATTCTTTTGCATATTTAAGGTGTTACCTTCCTTGGAGGTATGATTTGTTTTTTAAACATCTTCCCATGTTCTTCCCCACCCTCCTCTTTTCCTTTACTTTTCCTGTTAATAGTTTCACCTTCTGCTCTACAAAGTGCTTTTTGAGGAGTACATGCTACCAGATGGATTGCTGTCACTTTCACAAGTGGCGGCAGCTCACTTCAGGTCTGTATGTGAAATGCTACGCTGCCTTCTGTAAAGTTTTACTAACTTCATGTGTTTTAAAATCGGCCTAAATGAGTCACTATCAAAGCAAGAGTTGGAACCATGTTGTATCATTTGGTGCTGAAAATACTTCTCAGTTTGGTAGGATGGACAGGTGGACTGGCTCCAAACTGTGGCACCCAGTTGTACTAAAGGTGTGTGAAAAATGCTTTCCTTAGAGAAGGGGGTATTCTTTGTAGAATGTTCTTCTAGAAAAAATGAGTTTTCCAATTGCCCATTCAGTGTTGCTACAGTCATTATCTCATTTTGATTGGTGACGAGTACTGTGATCAGTGATGAGTGGTGTCCCTCAGGGTTCTGTGTTAATTAAAGGGGTCTGTTTAAAATTTTCATCAGTGACATAGACAGTAGGATCGAGTGCACCCTTAGCAAGTTTACAGATGACACTGCAGATGACAGGTGGTTGACATGCCTGAGGGACGGGATGCCATCCAGAGGGACCTGGACAATCTCCAGGAATGGGCCGGTGTGAACCTCATGAGGTTCAACAAGGCCAAGGGCAGGGTCGTGCACCTGGGTCAGGGCAACCCCTGGTATCAATATAGGCTGGGGGATGAAGGGATTGAGAGCAGCCCTGCCGAGAAGGACTTGGGGGGACTGGTGGATGAAAAGCTGGACATGAGCTGGCAATGTGTGCTCGCAGCTCAGACAGCCAACCACATCCTGGGCTGCATCCAAAGCAGCGTGGCCAGCAGGTCAAGGGAGGTGGTTCTGCCCCTCTACTCTGCTCTGGTGAGACACCATCTGGAGTCCTGCATCCAGCTCTGGAGCCCTCAGCACAGGGAAGATGTGGGCCTGCTGGAGCGGGTCCAGAGGAGGGCCACCAAAATGCTCACAGGGATGGAACACCTCTCTTCTGAGGACAGGCTGAGATAGTTGGGGTTGTTCAGCCTGGAGAAGAGAAGGCTCTGGGGAGATCTTATTGCAGCCTTCCAGTACTTAAAGGGGGCTTATAAGAAAGATGGGGACAGACTGTTTAGCAGGGCCTGTTGCGATAGGGCAAGGGGTAATGGTTTTAAACTAAAAGAGGGCAGATCTAGAGTAGATCTAAGGAAGAAATTTTTCCCAGTGAGGGTGGTGAAACACTGGCCCAGGTTGCCCAGAGAGGTGGTAGCTGCCCCATCCCTGGAACCATTCCTGGTCAGGTTGGACAGGGCTCTGAGCAACCTCATCTAGTTGAAGATGTCCCTGCTCACTGCAGGGGGGCGGTTGAACTAGATGACCTTTGAAGGTCCCTTCCAACCCAAACTAATCTATGATTCTATGACACCAAAACTCTCACCACAAGTTCAAAGTGCTACAAAACACAGTAAATAAGCTGTCAGTCCCATGGCTACAGAGCCTTACTTCTCTAAAGCACCTCCGTAACACTGATCTGGTAACAGCCAGTTCAGTGAACAACCTCCTATACCACAATCTATTACCTCACCTGAAAAAGAGACGACTCCAGGAAATAATTTTGGTCCAGACGCTTCCCTGTAAATTGGTAAATCAAGGGCAGTCTAGGACAGAAGCTAAAGCAAAGAAGGTGACAAATATGAACTTTCGTTCCTCCTGCTAGCTGAACATCCCAAGGCCTTTTTCTATGTTCACTCATTGCACAGTGAATGTAATAATTACATTTTCTTTTGGGATGCCAACCTAAGCATAAATCTTACACGTTTAAGAGTATATTGGGTGATTTTTCAATAGAAGTATTGTATTTCTTTCTTAGAAAGAAATTTCTTTCTTGGAAAGAAATATGGTCAAAAATGGTCAGTGTCTCAACAAGCCAATATCCCATCTCAGAGTAATCTTTAAAAGCATAAAATGAATATTCTATGATCCTATGTAAAAGACTTAAAATTAATGTGCATTAGTACTCTGCACCTTTAAAATCCTGGACTATGATTTTTTTTTCCTTTCACTGTCCCACATGAATTCTTAACTTGAAGTCACCCGAATGTTGTGCTATTAAGTGTTTTATTCCTGCTCCCTGCCTCTGAAGATGGAGAGCATAACATTTTAAGACATGATAGTTTAGGGACAAATCCTGTGTACTTGGCAGAATTCAAAACAAATAGATGTGGCTTTTTTTTTTTTTAATTAATTTTGTCTGCAAACTCCTAGTTCTACTGAATTTAGGGGTATGGCAAGATTGTTAAATGTCTGTTCTCTGGCTGTTCTATGGCAAGTGGAGGAGCTGGCTGTAAACTGGAGCCCATATCCTTCCTAGATGCGTGCCCCAGGTGAGCCCCCCGCAGGGATTAAGAATGCATCGTATGAAAACCCCACCTGAGGCTCTGAAATTTTCCCAGCACAGAAGAGTGCTTCACCAGCACCAGTGGTTTGAGCATTTACCATTGAAAACAGCGGTTTCACATATTCTGCTGTGAATTCTGTTGAAATCGTAGCTGGAATATGATTCGTGTTTCCAGGATGGGTAGGGTAATCGTGTCTAAAACCCATTTTCAAACACCTGTTCAGAAGCTGGCAGTGCTTCAACATGAACAGTGAAGCCTTTGTTCCTATTTGTCAATGTTGCCCCATTTATTAGCAGAGAATAGGCGGTGTCTGTTTACCCAGATTAGAACATAATTTGCCAGGCTAAGCAACAGCATCCTGCTTTTAAGGTATTTCCCTGTCAGCTAGCTTGGGCCTTATGAGCTTTACCTTTGTCAGCTTCCAAAGCTGCATTTCGTGCATCTTGTTCAGATTCGTTCAAGTGAACGTTACTCAAAATGCATTGGATGATTAATTTTAGGTAAGCTTCACCAACTCTAAATGCAGAATTGTCTTCTCAAACGTAGACCTGAACATCCACGCATTTACACCAATCCCAGTGGGAGAAGTCTCATGCATCAACTGTATCTTCTTGCTTTAAAACCATCATTACAAAAGTAGCATTTGGGTCTTTATTAATCACTTTACAACTACTAGTACTTTCTCCGGGAGAACGAGTTAGATTCACAGACCCTTTATTATTTTACATAATCCTATTGTAAATGAAGAAAAATCCCATTGTAAATGCAGTTATGCCAGTCCGCGCTTTGGCGGGCATTTCTTGTTCAAGGAGCTTTCAGCGATACTGACTGAAAACCAATAGCTCATAGATGTGTGGTGGCTCTCTGGTTTCATCTGGTCTTTGCCGTACAGATCAGTCCTGCAGCAAAGAGCTTCAGTACTGCTGAATGGTTTTTTTGGGAGTCAGAGTTGTGGATTTCATGTATATTTTCAGCAAAGTTTTTTAAAAGATCTATACGTACTGGTGGCAAGCTGGCACTGGTGGCAAGTCATCATGAGCCTCAAAGAAGTGGAGGGAGCATGAGTTGCTGTTACACGTAGCATCTAGGAATTTTACTCTTGACATCACTGTAAAATGAATAAACTCTTACAAACGTTTAACAGCATGAAAAAAAATGAAATCATGGTTGGAAAAAGGACGTATTTGCTGTGTCCTATTAGCCAAATACATTTGTGGGCTAGGTGTCTGGGCCCGCGAGAGAGTGAGAAAGCTATTGTGGTGTATAAATAAGCCAAAAATGTTGGCCGGTCCTATGGCTTTTGCAATTAAACATAGGTTAATTACATACATTCAGCTGGACCACCTACTGTATTGGCTTCTAAACATATAATCGTGTACTGTAGAAGTAGCATCTCTAAGATGAGCATAAGGAAAGAAAATGCTGGTATGAGTAATGTGGATGTCCCATGCTAACAAATCAATCGGTAGTAGTAGAGAGATTCTAATGTGACTGAAGAGAGGACAAAGGTTTTGCTTTTACATTTTTGTATTATGCTGCTGCCTGGATCACTGAATTCCAACATCTGTTTCGGTTGGAGCATCTCATCAAGGGAACACCTTCGTGATGGGTTTTCCATGTACAGCTGCAACGCTTCATACTTCCTGGTGCCAGGCAGCACGTTCTCCATTTCACACCTGCCCAAGCCTTTCCATCTGACTGCCCTGACTGCTCTCAGGAGCTTTGGGCTGTTCCACATGGTCAGGTTTGAGGATGAGGCTCACCTTCAATAGATACTTGCCTGTGTGCAGGAGTAAAGAGGCTCGAGTAACCCAATCCAGCCTTGCAGCTGACTCCTTTGAGCGGGAATCCTGGACGGATCAGATGACTTCTGTAGTCTTTTTCTTACCTCCAATCCTAAACTGTTCTGTCAGCTTTGCAGGGAGATGTTTTGGCACCTGCATGTTTTCCCTTCAGCTCCTCCAGGTCCTGTTGGTCCCCGCTATTCCGTTGCGGCCAGCTCCCTCCCGCAGGCCGGAGAGCCCCTGCCTGACGGCCGGCAGGGCTGTCGTGCCCGTCTCATCCTTCGTGCGTTTTCACTTTCTCCCTTCCAGAGGAACAGCGATGTTGTGGAAGTTCTGCTTGTCGTTCTGAACAGTGCTGCACAAAACATCTCTTTCACGTCCCGTTTCATGGAAGGGCCGTTAGACCGTTAGTCTCGGTGCTAGCGTGTGTGCTGTTTCCATCGCGTGGGGAAGGGAGTGCTCTGCTGCGTTGTACAAGTGAGTAACTGCAGGTTGAGTTTGCCCCCTCCCGGTGTTGCATCCCGGTTAAACGCAGGCTGGGTTTTATGGGAGCAAAAGTTCCCTCCTCTCTCCGTTCCTGTACAGTACTCGTGCCTCTTGCTTGCTGAACTCGGAGGTCACGTTTCCTCGGTACGCAGGGCGAGAAGGTTAAGTCTGGTATTGGCACAATTCCTTTGTCTGTTACAAAAGCTTCTAATCTCCCACAGCCAGCAGGTAGCTGCTATTAAAAATGCCATAAAAAATGATTGTAGGCACCGTGAGAACAGGATCCAAAACGTTTTTTCCCCACGTGGAAGTAATAAAAGTGTCTTCACAGGGGCCTGTGCTGCCTGCAGCACCTGTGCCTAACTTAGGCCCAGTGCTTAGGAATGACTTCTTGTAATTCCTAAAAAGCAAACACATAAAGAACAGGAAATAAATGCAACAAGGCAGGAAACACTTTCCCTTCCTGCTCAGTTCAGCGTTATGCTGATACTTACTCGGCGTTTCGCTGCTGTTTCACAAATACGTCTGCTCCGGGTTAGAGGGGAGCAAGCTGGTTTCAGAAAGCACGGTTAAAGAGACGCGGGCAGGATCCAAAACCTTCATGCCGAGACCCGCAGGAGGAAGTCTCCAAACAAGCGCTTGCCACCCTGTGATGACCAGCCGGCAAGTAGAGCGCCTGAGGGCAGGTTCAGACCTGGGTGTGCTACTGACGTGTCGCGGGTGTGCGAAGTCAGCGTACACCTGAGAGCAAGACTGATCCTGATGCGAGGGAAGGAGTTTCATCTCCCAAATCGCCTCCGGATCGGCTGTTAATGCTGCCCTTTCCCATTGCTGCTCGTTGATTAATAGGTGCTGCTCTTTCAAAAGCTGGAAGAGGCTCTCGCTACGGAACAGGATGCTACAGAAAACAGTGTAAGATACATAAAAGTAAAAATCTTTCCCTGTAGAAATTACACCAACTAAAAAAAAAAAAGGGAGAGAATGGAGTTTAGTGAAATGATGTTCCCAGAATGAAGCTACCTTCTCAGGGCTGTAATGTGAGAAAGCTTTACAGAGAGCGGGTGTGTTGGGGCATTGCTCGTTTGAGCTGACTGGAGGGGTAGGAAGGTAGTTCAGCTTGTACCCCAGGTAGTATCCAGGAGGAGTCATGCTGAGCCCATCGAGGCACCATCCAAAAGCAGAGACCAAAGTCTTTACTCCTGTCTCAGACCTCCTGCACCTCCCTGCACAGCAGCTCATGAGCTCTGGAGCCCTTAACCTCAGATCACCGGGTGAGTCATCTGGCAGAGGGCAAAGACTGCTTCTGTGTAATAACTTCATTTCCAGCACGACACGTTCTCCACCTGGCTTTGAACTGGAGGCGAAGCTTGGGGCCAGGGACTCTCATCTACTACCGCTGCTATTACACGGAGCCCTGACCTCCCTGGGTGCTTGGCTTCCCAGAAGGCACTCCTAGGCTTGACATTTATTGCTGGATGTAAATTTGGTAAATTCAGCAGTATTGCCATGGTTATAGATGAAGTGGGGTGCTGCGAGGGGATGCATGATGTGGTTATGGGGTATGTTGCTCTTTGGCTTTCAGACTATGGTATAATATGCATAAGGGCCCTTCTATAGCTGCGTTCCTGCTTCAGTGTAAATACCTCATAAGACTTGTACCTGCAGTGTTCAATATCTGGTTTGCTGAACATCTTATTTACACAATGTCCAGTTTAAACACCAGTCGTAAGACAACTGAGAAATTTGGCAAAGAGACTGAGGAGCATGAAGTAGCTACGGTGGCCAGTAGAATATGTAAGAGATGAATGTGAAATGAATTAAGAGGTGATGTAAAAGTCCTCAACCAACTACTGCTGCTGAGCTGAGTTTTGGAAGCTGGTACTTCAATACGATTTGTAAAAACCTGTTGATGTCTTGCTGTTTGTTTTACAGAGGCATTTTGTTGTTTTCCTCCTGGTGGCACTGTAGGATAAAGCTCTGGTCGTTGGGGCCCTGTACTGCAGCTGCATCATTTAAGATGCTGGGATTGCTTTCCACTGACATGACAAGTTCTGTAATGCTTGACTTGGGAACCAGTGCATCATCCTTACTCCATATTAACCTAAATTATCGATGTGGACTTTTAACTTATTGAAGGGAACTCTTGTTGGGTGATTTTTCTTCTCCTACGAAGAAAAGTTTCAACCAGCTTATGAATTGTAAACAAATCTAACACATTCCTAAGCATGTCAAAAAAGCCTGACAGATGACTACTAAATTCTCAAGGATCCTGCTCAAAGAATGGTTTTGACTCACACAAGTTCACATACATGCTCTAGAATATCCACCGATTACTGTGACTTTGGGTTGACTGTATCGTACGGTTCATCCAGAACAAAAACTGAAAATCTCTGTTTGCAAATGCGATATTCCCTTCAGGCAGAGCGCAGTTCTGCCTCCAGCGCCGCCCTCGACAGTACGCTTTCCACTTATTCCAGCGACTTGTGTATTTTGGCAGCCTGTGCTTCAGGTAACTGATGATCTGCACAGTGATGCAGCGTGCAGTCTGATGGAGTCCCAGTCATAGTGCTCGGAGGGTCACTGCAATTAAAACATTTATTATCAAACCCAGATTTTATATGTGAATCTCATTATACTCGAATTAATTGGAAAATGCAGCCTTTCTGCTCATCAGAAATATATTTTTTCTATTATTTTACAATGTAGTGAAAACTGGTCGAAGCTACCCTTTGAGAAAACACGATGCACTAGGGAGTTGCCCCGAATGAAACAAGAAGTAGATGGAATTGCCAATTATGTCATGATGGGAATTCAGAAGAATTACTAGCTATTTGCTTTCCCTGGAAAAATGACTACTAACTGTCCCCAGTCCCCCTCCCCTGCCCCGCTCTCCATACTGGTGCCTGTGTGCAGCAAGCCTCGGACACCCCCAGGCCAGCAAGCAGCCACCAGACCACAAAATCCCCGAAATCTTTCTCCGAATCGATGCTTTCCACGCAGCCACCTCTCCCCTGCAGCCCCTCTTCCCCAGCCCGGCTGCTGAAGGGGAGGTACCCAGGCACATCCCGGGCTTTTTTGGGTTGTTGCTCGTTATTTACTGCTCTGGCAGGATTTTTTTTAAGTCTCCTGAAAGCTTTAACCTGCTGCCTGCTGAGAGAGGAGCACTAGCCCAAACACTTCCAGCAGCACCTGGGATTAGCTGTGTCTGCAGCAATTTTAAAGCTAATCCAAATCTCTCTTGTGGGGTTTACTCGTATGTTGTGAGCCTTGTGGTTGCCAGATTCACTCTTGTCACAACTCCTCTCTACCGTTCTTTTCACAATAACAAATGGTTTTCTTTACGTCCCAGGGTTTACCGTGCCAGGTGTTGGAGAGATCCCTTTTGCCATGCCAATAAAATGCAAAAATCTCCCTTCTCCTTCCCTGTCTGCACGTAGGGAGGTTACAGCTGCTGAAAGCAGAGATTGTGAGACAAGGAGGAGAGCAGACGTGTTCTTCTTTTCGTCTCAGAACTTGCTCTAAAACAGGTCTTACGTACTGTTAGAAAGCCAAAAGAGAAAGCCTTCACGGATCACATTTTAGAGCCTTACCCATTTGGCTGAATTCCTACATAATGCTGGTTAGAAACAAAAGCCAAGCTTAAGTAGAATTTGGCTCAAAATTTGGATTTCAAAGCTTAAACCTGTTTCTGTCCCTACTAAAAGATGTGATAAAACTCCTGGAAAAAAAGACACTTGTATTTAAGGCCATCTCAATTAAAAAGCTACTAACTAAATATAAATTATAATTCTTTAATATTTGGGGGTTTGCTGCTTAATTATGGAGAAACTCGTTCATTTTGGGGGATCTTTTATTTCTCTGTTTGAAGCTCATGAAAGAATGTTGTGATTTATAAATTATAACAATGCATTCTATAATAGTATGTGTAGTTACAAAATTACTCTCTCTCAGACTGGGTCTTTAACAACTTAAGTACAGGGTTATCCTGAGTGATTAGACTTGTATTGCTGCATTTACGATTTTATATTTATGTTTTTTTTCCAACTGACCCTCTTTCCTAACATGCATGGTATTTCCTGCATACTCACACATTTTAAAATGTAGTTTTTGCTGAGAATTCAGTGCATAACTATACGGTAATGGCCTTGTTAGGAGTTTAAAGCATAACATGCATTATACCTTTCTCTTGTAGGTGCCATTTTTACTTCTTTGCTATTCTTAGTAAGAATTAAAAGACAAATTTTCTGATTAGCTTTTTTTGGCCAGATTGGTTGGCTACTTTATCCATGTTGTTTTAGAGATGTTAATAATCAATTAAATAGAAAGCCTTCTTTTAATACTGACATATATTTTATAATCTCATTCCCTATACTTTCTATTAAAGAAGAAATCAAAGCTGCATGCTTGTGCTCATGCACTGCTCGCTCCTCCTGACGCTGCTTCTCCTCTGTTTTGCCCATAAAAAGCATTTCTGAACACAGATTGGACCAGATAATCTGCTGATTTTTCAGTGTCTGCTATACTTCGAGTGCTCTACGTGGTTACATTTTAACCAATGGAAGAGTTCAGCAAATATTTGCATCAAGCAATGGCTCTTTATGTAAATCACAAAGAAAGTTTTCCAACGCTTTGCCAATAGCCCTCTTTGTGTTTTGCCATCCAAGTACCTCAGGCAAAGGAAACTCTAGATCTGAGCATTTTACCTCTCATTTTTTATTTTTGGCCTCTTCCGCAAACGGCGATGCGCAGTTGTCCGAGGAACCGTCCTACGACGGCAAACGGCAGCATTTCCCAGGGACCTTTTTGGCGCCAGCCGAAATATCACCGCTGGGCTCTCCGGAGAAGGACAGCCCGCTCAGCGTGTCCGCACAGCTCCCTCCTTGTCCGGGCCAGTGAGAGGGGTCGAAACCACAAAACCCCGCAGTCACCCAACAAGGTCCAGGTTTGTTTGTGAAGCAGGGCTTGTAATAATTTAATTTTAATTAAATAATCCATTTAATAATCGCTGATGGATAAACCGTCTTGTGTGCGGCGGGACACGGGTCATCGGCGACGAGAGAGCAAAGGCACCCGCTGCTGGAGGCAACGAAACATCATGCAGATCGAGACCACAGCTCTTAGCTGCTTCTGTTTCTGAGAGAGGTTTCTGAAAAGGTAGTGAGATCCCTCATGATTTTTAGTTTAGCTTGTGCTTTTGTGAAAAGCACAGTCTTCGTGGGTTCAATTCATTTTTGATCCAAGAACTTCCCACAGAAGGGTGTACGAAACCTAGACACAGCTCACCGTGGAGAGAGGTTAGCACAGAGGCATAAGTGAAAACTGTAATTCTGCCATAACGATGATGGGTTTTGCCGGTCTATAAACGGAGCTGGTTACATTTTGTATGCAAACCTGAAGATAGCCAATATAGGTGTAGGTTGCCTTTTGCGAATGGAGCTGTGTCTACAGGAGTGACATTTCTGTGTCAGGCTGTACTTTGAATTTCAAAATGGATTTTGACTTTTGTGTAAGTAAAAGGCAGCAGCAAAATCGTAAGGATCTACCTGAAGCTTTCAGTTAACTCTCCAGCTAAATAGCGTGAGATGAATGTAAGGGTGCCGTGTGTAGCTCCCAAGCAGGATAGCCGAGACGTCTGCTCACGTTTGCAATTTCAAAACCTTGGTCTGCTGCAGGCTCAGCTTCAGCAGCAGCTGGAAGAGCTCTGCAGCTGGGCAGGTAAAACATAGGTCTGAGGAGACTGAACTGATTATAAAGGAGATTTGATAAGAAGCTGCAGGAGGAATTAACAGTAGATAATGAGGGTGTCAAAGATCTCAGTGCTGGAGCTACCGTCTCTCCTGTGTCAGGAGATCTTAGAAAAGTCACTCTACTCGCAGGCAGAGCTGGGGTTTCCCAGCCCACACACCTGCCCATGAAGAATTTCACCGGGGTGGGAAAAAAAAAGGTATTTGTTTTGTTTTTTAATAAAAGATCTTAAAATTTCATCAAGTTACCTGTGAGAACTTGCGCTATGTGAGCCGGCTGCCTTTGCAAGCCAGGCTTCTGCAAGGCAATTACTTGATGGTTTGGGGTTTTTTTTTCAGTTGGCTTTTGCAAGCTGATTTCCTCCCTTGAGGAAGGTACGCTGTACGTACAGACGGCACCAAGAGAGCTAAGAAAGCTAAGCAAGGAAAGTGCAGGAATGCCGCTATAAATCTATACTGTCCATAAAATTTTACGTTAAAAAAAGTGGGTGCTGGTCTCAGCCATGCTATGAGTAAAGTATTTTTTTTCTTTTTTCTTTCTTTTTTTTTCTCCACCCCCAAGGAATGTCTTTGACAGCAGCTTCCAAATGAGGAAACGTGGTAATCAGCTTTCCAAGGATGTTCAAAACTGCAGTGCAGGAAATGTTGCCTATCTTCAGTCAATTGAGGGTAACAGAGAGGAAATTTGAAGATGTAGAAGAAACGGAAAAGTGCAGACAGCAGGATGGTCGGTGAACAGGCAGTGTTATTAAACACTCTGAATGCGCCCTAGGGACAAGCAGTGACTGAACTGGGTTAAGGCAAAAGCTGAATTCAATTCCATCATTGTTAGTGAGAGACTGGTAGAGCTTCCCAAAGTGAAAAGCTGCTGCAGTTCTACAGTGAGCAGATGGGGCACTATTTTCTTGTTAATTTTCTGAGTCTTTTTCTAAATTGTTAGAAGTAAGGATGTCAGAAAAAGAATTCACCTTGTAATGATCCGTTCTGTAGAAAAGGAAAGCCTCTGTTATTCTCAACCATTCTTAGCTTTTACGGTTTATAGCATTTGGCCTGGTCTAGCAGCAGATTTAAGGATTTCAAGATTAAACTATTACTGCTTTTAAAAATCACCTGTGATGTAAATAAAAGTTGGTTTGTTTGCCAGTGGAAACTGTAATGTTTTCAGTTAGTAATGACATTTTATGATTTTATACAACTTGAGAATAAAGCAGTGGACGTTGGCAAGAGGTGCCCTCTCCTGGTTTAGTGACCCAAGACACCCTTAAGGCTGCAGAGCTGGGTGAGGAGACGCAGGAGCCCACGCTGCCAGTCAGTGCTGATAGAGATTGAGAGAAGAGCTGTCCTTTCACCAGGGACTTACCTGCTTTTTCATGGTTTACTAAATATTAGAGCATACATTCAGAGTTTGCAGTCTGGGGATTCACAGAAAGACCTGAATAGAAAAGGATGCTTATTTCGGGATAATCTGATTTGAACAGCATACAATTTAAAAAAAAAAAACAACCTTATAGCTTTCACTTTTGCTTCTTTGCTACAAAAGGTTTAGTCAACTCTGCATAAAAGTGGAAAAGAAAGCAGTGACCTTCTGGATCACACTGGTTTGACTGCATTAAGAAGACTCCTTGTATACCTGTTAAAGAGTAACTCCTTTTTTTAAGCATTGTTACATAGCAAACGGTGTCACTATTTGTACTTATTGAAGCTTGCCAACTTTATCAGAAAGTTTCGCACTAAAAATTACAGAAGATATTATACCCATAACTTATATCTTCATATTTACTCCCAAGTTCATTACCCCCAGTATTTCTTAGACAAAATGTATCTCTCTGTCTGGAGATCTGGAGCTGAACACAACAGCTAATGCCATCCCTGAAGCAACTGCCCAGGCACAGAAGATTAGAATGGATTTGAAAGATCCTGTGAATTCCTAGGCTTCCTTGCAGTTCCAGTGGACTTTGCTGCTGTGAGTTTCCAGAAGCAGCTAAACCTAAAATATTCCTGGCAGGTGTGAAATGAAGTGGATCTTGGAATCTGTTGCACTAGAGGTTTTTTACAGCTATCCATAAGGTAACTCTACAGTAGAGTTTAACTGTGCAAATTTTTCATCTTTTCTGGATGGAAGATCTTTTCTCTGTATCTTCATCTGGATATGTATCTCTATCCCTGTATCTACTATCTACCCCTCTCTCCCTAGTTATCTATATGTATCTATGTATCAACTTAAATAACTTGCTTGCCTGTATCAGTGCAATGAATCATTCCTGCTGAAGTGTAGGATGTCGCACTTACCGTTGCTGACTCCAGCCCGCTGTGGGGTGAGGGTCCTTTTGGGACATGGGGGATGCTGTTTGGGTTGGGCTTTTTTTCTTCAGATGATTTTTTTTTTCTTCTTCTGAGGGTCCTATTTTATGCTAATCTTTTTCTTAAAAATATTTGCACTGCCTCTTTATTATTTCTTATGTAGCCTTTGTCATCTAACTGAAATTAATTCTGAATACTGGATTTGAGACCTAGCCTAGAAAATACGTCTTTGAAGTTTGACAGTATATTAACATCATATTTCAGTAAGTTTTAAGTTTTGAACCTACTATTTCCAGCCAATTTGCAAGCATCATTGTGTCTATTCCTCTTGCTCTTCTTTTTCCCTAAACTTTTTGTTTATTCCTCTCCTGTTTTGGACATCTGTTCACTATTAAAGGTCTGCAGTGCATAGATATTCTTGGTATGATGGCACTGGCTTTACGGCTGAACAGTAGTTTGATTTTCCCATGATCTTTTTGTGCCACTAGTAGGCAATTTGTTTGCTTGAAACATTTTATTTAATCTTTCATTTTACCTGCTGCTTATGTCCAGCTTTATATGCAGATGATTTTATTCACCACAAGAGTCCCTCTATAGCATTTGGAGTATACTTTGAAGCAATTTATTTTTCTGATGCAAAAAAACCCTAACAGTCTTATTAAAAGTGGTGTCAAATTTTACTTTCTGGTTGTTTTTTTTCTGTGAAAGGAAATTAGTTCGTGATTTCAACAACTTGACTTTTTTCTACACCGCTGAGTCCATTAATTTCCAGGATATCACAGGACACATAGCCCAAGGTAATGTCCTTGAGTTTTACCCTTCCATGTCAAACAGAAGTTAATTGTGCCCTTAGGGTTTTTTTGAGTGGTCATCATAGTAGTTCTGAGTATAGTAAGAGCAGGATTTTTTTGGGGGTTGCTGTCAGGTTTTTTTCTAATTTGAAACTCACAAACAAGGCCAGCTTTTTTTGGGAAAAAAATAAAATTAAAAACTTTTAAACTGCACTTCAAGCACATCTTTCCATAGAATTAAGTTTGCATCCTATCTGCTGTAAACAAGTATATTTTCCATGTACATGCTATTGTTTGGTTACATGGGGGTGGAATATTGTGCAAGCAATTGTTTAAACATATCAAGAATTGTCCATACTGCCTGTGTAGATACTAGTTTTTATGTTTGCAGAGAAATAACAATGCATGACTCTTTTTCAGGTATTGCTTTCCATTTTAATCACATGCTCATCATTTTCAGTTTTAACAATATGTCATATAGGATTATGGCTAAAAGTAGAAATTATCTAAGTAAACATTTACATACAACTTGCAGTGCTTTTCCCTTTTTTAATTTAATAGCGTATATTGGAGTGACATAACTTTTTTTTTAAATAGAACACAGAGGCCCTGAGAAATTGAAGCGTACTGACTAGCCTAAAGGACAAGAAGAATCCTGTTTTTAATGTAATTCTTAATGAAAGTCCCACCTTTATAACTGAAAAGATTACATTGATGTTAATCCAAATGTGCTTTAATGAGGGGGAACAACACTTCTAATTACTTATAACTGTGGTATTTACATTCCAAAGAGGTCCTCTAATTAATGGAAATCTTAATTTATGTCTCTAAATGCTGTATTAAGAGTGCTAATTTCAGGAACCACTTATTCTTGTTTAAAACTAGAACATATTTTATTCTTCCAAGAAAATAGGAGACCTCTGTCATTAAATGCTAAATGTAAACACTTTTGATATTTTAATCCTAAAAATAGAATTTCATCACTGCCACATGTAGTAGTAACAAGTTAATACAAATTTGGAGGGAAAAAGTAGGCTCCCATGTGTGTGATTGTTACTGCAAGTAATTGCTATGGTGTTGCAGATAACATACATTATACAGGAATCTAGTTAAATGTGAATACCATAGTGGGGAAAGCAGTAGACCGTGGTAGTAATATATTCATGTTAACACATCATTTTGGATCCTTCTCAGTCATTTCTTCCTCAATACACATGAATTTCCAGCTTTAAAAACTCCAAACAGCAGTCATTTCTAGAAGAAATAAGGAATTGATTAATTTTTTGGAAATGTTTAAAAAAACAACACACTGCAATTCAATAGAATTTTCCTGTACTGAAAGATGAAATAAATTATTTAATACAATTTATTGGGGATGAGCTTTACTTCTGTAAAGGAAGTCAGGCACTAATGATAAGCAAGCTCTCTGCAGTCCATGCCTCACTTGCCAAGCATGTGGACCTAAGGCTGTTAATATATTCTGCTTGAATTTCCAAAATGTAAGGTCCCTCCCCAAAGGAAAATGATACTGGTTTGAGAAGGACAGTCTTCTACTTTATAAGTGTTATATAGTATATAAGTTTATAAAGAAGAAAACAAAGGAAAGGGAATAAATGGTCAGTGGAGAGAAGTCACTGGAGGATGCATACTGTGGTCTGTCCTACTCAATATAGTCATAAGTGATCTCAAGAAGGGAATAAAGAGTGAGGTGACAAAATTTGTGACAATACTGTGTCACTCTGAAGTAGTAAAAAAAAGAGGTGACTGCAAGAAATCACAGAAGGACCTTGTGATATTGACTGCGTAGGCTGTGGGTGGCAAAGGAAAAGTGAGTTTTGATAAATGTGAAGTAATACGCAAGAATAATTATTCTAAATTCACATGTAATATGATGGGTTCTCAGTTTATCCTATAGATGAGGTCTTGGGATTATGAGCTATGAAAAAATCACCTCCAACCTCAACAATGGCCAAAAAAATCCAATACAATGTTGGAAACTGTAAGGTAAGGAATAGAGAACAAAGTAGAAAACCTCACTGAGTCACTGTATAAATCCATGACCATCAAGTGCAGTTCTGGTCCCACCACCTCAAAAACGTTCAGAGAAATATATCAAGGTTGATCAAAGGTATAAAAGATGATATGATACTTAGGGAGAGTATGGGAGACTTTTAAATAGACACAAACTTTTTTGCCTGGAAAAGACGTGATTGAAAGAGGACCTGATGGAGGCAACTTACTTATTCACCAATCAATGCAGGTTTCTCGACATTCTTTTTCTGTTTCAAATCTATTGTTGGTACCATTACAACCTCCATACCAGAACTGGCCACAAGAATTTCCATTCTTGTCATAATACCATTTCACCACATAGTTCCGACAATCCCCTGGTTTCAGAGTTTCCAAACACCTTGGATCTGAAAATACAGCACTAAATGTTAGTTTGGAATCTGAGGATAAGTTACATTATTCTAGAAGAGCCTCCTTCAGTAAGAAAAGCACCCCTTCTTTTTCTTGTAGTGCCTGTGAGTATATATGCCTCTCAAACTCGTAGCCAAATTCCATTTCTATTAATAAACAGGTCTAAACAAATACAGGATCAGTTTGAAACAAGACTACCTAAATCCTGATGTAAGAACCAAGCTTATATTTAAATACCTAAGCACACAAATGGTATACAAGGGTTGTCATCTAGGTTTGAAACTCTGACTCTCACTGTGTATGGTGTCTGCAGTCAGAGCACCCAGAAAAACAAAACATGGTAAAATCTAGTAACTATATTGGGGGAGGGAGTGGGGTTTGCTGGTTGGTTGTTGATTGTGCAGACTTGCTACCCAGTATCTGAGGACAGTATTTATTACTTACCTTTTTGAGTTGTTGCTACCTGTGGCTGCAGCCCGGTCAGGTGGCTATCTTCAGCAGCAGTTACATTGAACAAAGGATTGGTAACTGGACTCTGAGGTCTGATGTCAGATATCTCATAAAGTGGGGGAAATTTTGATTCTCTGTCAGTAGAGGTGGTCGCAGTGTGATCCTGAGCAGATGGCAGCAGCTCGGTGTGTCTGTTCTGTGATGGACTAAGCTGCAAAAGGAGTCAAAATCTTCTAACTTAAAAATCTGTCTGTGCTCAAATGTTAAGAGAAAAGTTCGAGAGAATATGTAGGAAACTAATGGTATTTTTCACGCATGTTACTTAGCAATAAACGACAGGTGGGTTGGGACCTCCTTCTTGTGATTACTCAGAAGATGCCATAATTGTAACAGATGTATTTTCTGACACTGAGAACTGAATGAAAAGGCAAAGTAATGCCTTTTAATTTAGTCACTAAGCTGAATCAATTCCATTGAAGCAAAATTTCAGGCACCACGTAGTCTGTAATACAAAACAAAAAATGCAAGAACTCTGGAGTAAATCAGTGCTTCTTAACATGTTACACTCATTTGGAATGTTCTGACATCTTTGGTCTGTTAAGAAATGGAAAACGGCAGGCAGGAGGAACAGGGTACTTGTTACACTACTGCCAGAAAAACACATGTACATTACGCTCCTCCAAAGGTCTTTTTTGATGTGGAATCTCTTGAGTACAGCAAAAATTTCCAAAACTTGTGTTACAGATCCACATCCTAATAACAAGATTGTCTCCTTACATGTGTCCTTGCCTGTATCAAGCCAAGTGATAAATCAACCCTTTTCCCATTTCTAGCTAACATCCAGTTGCTAATTATTAGAATTTTAGAGTTTACCTTGATAAAAGTGTTAAGAAGCCAAAACAGCTTTTCACATTAAGGTTACTGTATAAAAATTTGCCTGTGTAGTGTTTTAGTATATTCAAGATTTCCAAGCATCCTAGAATAGTATAGTGTACATTATAGTGCAAATGACTGCATTAATCCCACGCATTGATAACCTATTTGGAATAGGAAAGAATTTTTTACTATTTTGCATCTTTCCATTTACAGGACACTACTGACACAGTGAATTTAAGAAAACTCTTCAGAGTCATTTTGGCTCTGAAACTCAAAATCTAGCTGAAATGTAAATGTGCAGTTCATCTAATCCTTTGCATATTGTATTTCTTCTCCAAGTCTACAAAAAGGCTGTGTTTATTTCTGATAGTAATTCATCAGTTTTGAAGATTTAACTATAACCACAGCCAGCCAGATCCAAGTCTGTTAGTACCCAATCACTTAGAACTAATCATATTTGTGATCCTTATCACAAGCTTTATAGATGTCAAGCATCTATAAATCCAGGTTTACATTAATTTTTCTTAATAATACAGAATGTCAAAATTGACCCTCAGTGTCAAACAAATCTGTCTGGAGGTATTACAAGCCCCAAACCTAAATCAATCACACTTGCTGAGGGACTTCTCATTCACAGAAGTTAAACTGAGTTTTCAAAGTGATCTATTTAATCACTAATGATGTTTACATAAACAGTAATCCGAAGGATTAATTTTGGCTAATCTGCTGACTTCTCCACAGTGAGGCAGTAGTATTTAATTAGCTCAAATCTGTATTCAATTCACTTGATGTTTAAATACCAGTATCGTGGTCCACTATATCCATTCCATGCAGCTAGAGATGTTTATATATCAAACATTTCAATAGTTTATTCAACAGGTATAGGGACAAGCAACACTCAAGTTTTTATCATCGGCTATTTTTAGGCAAAGCAATAAAAATACCCTAGAGAGTTAGTGCTGATATACCGTAAAGGTGTAAATATCCTACTCTGATACTAAGACAGTGGCTGAAAAATACCACAGACCTAATAAGATATCTAAGGTGATATACATACACAGAAAATATTTATCTATTGCATTAAAACTCCACCTGTGCTGCCTATCTGTGGAGGGTAGAACCCCAATGCAGGGCAGGAGGAATTTAAAGCTGGAGAATGAAGAGTAACATGAATGAGGAGTCCTGGAAGTACAGACCAACAAGAAAAGCAAAACAATACCAAAGGCTTAATAACACCTAGAGAGTGCGTGACCACAACAAGAAGCATTTGTACAGTTTTAAAAACACTTGATAACTGTTACTTCTTTACTTACTGGGTAACCGACTCCTTCTGTAGGGAGCATATAAATCTCTGAAGTAGTCATTTTAGGAAACGGGCTATTAGTAACTTCACTAGCAATTTCAGATTCCGGACTTGGAGATGGAGAGAAAATGTTATTTTTTCTGCTGTAGACTTCAGATACATTCTCACAAATTTTTGTGATCAGTTTACTTTCAAGAGCTGAAAAGATTAACAAAATTATGAAATTTATTAAGCGTAATCGAGAAAAGTCATAATGATTCACCACAAGTTTTTAGTGCAGTATTAAACCTAAATCTTTAATGATAGTGACTTGTGAAAGAACATCTTCTAAAGTGATGTCAAAATGGAAATGAGAAGTAATAAAGTAACGCACTCTCTGAATTAATTATTTGCTTTTAATGCTCTTTTGTTCTTTTAAGAAGAAACAGATAAAAATACCAAGTCTCTTTTTAAAGACGAAGTCATAGCTCAACAGTGAAGAAAAGAAAACAGAGTGAAGGAATGAAAGTGTTTATGTGCAGGAAGGAAAAAGAAAAACTGGGTGACACATTCTACTTATTTGCACAAAAAATGGAGTGACTTGGAATACTTTTATGTTGAATGCCGGAGCCTGAGTCAGAGCCCTAAATTTAATCCCAGCTAGGACCAGAACTTTAGCTTGGACTCTGTCCTCTCTAGACGTAACTCCATCCACAGGCTTGGCATAGCAAAATGAGTTCATGCTCAGGAAAAATATACTTTATAGGTCTAGTCTGCCATTAGTCTAGATCAATGTACTTTTTTTCAAGGGTCATTATAGGTTTCCTCCGGATTTTCTCCTGATTCTAGCTGTGGCCACAGATTTTTCAAGCCACAGTTTGAAATACACAATGTACTATCATCAGACATAATTCCCTTGTATGTTGCTCCACCATTTTCCCCCCAGAATCAGGATAAAAGCATAGGTTTCCCTACAGCTTTCAGAAAAAAACACTTGAAAGCATGCTTGTAAGAGATGGTGAAGGGACTCCAAGACTGACAAGAGCCATATGAAAGAGAGAAAGAGACAGAATTGTTGCATCAAGGTGGAAGGAAATCTGCACCTCTCTGGGATGAAACTGTTACCAAGCACAAAAGGACTGCCAGGGAAGGCTGAAGCAAGCTCTCACAAAAGTGGAGTGCCCCAAAGAAGGGCTTGGCTTGGAAAACTGCTGTTCATTGTGTTTTATTATTTCTGCAAGAGGTAAAAATTTGGCAAAGGTTTCATTTGGCCAAAGAAGAAGAGAAACAGAAGAGCTACATCCAAAAGAGAAACACAAGCTGTCATTTAGTGGGCTGCCTTGCCTTCCTACAGGAAAGGCCAAACTCTCTTATATGCTTATTTCAAATTTCCTCTTACTAAAATAGTTTCTTTTACCTGAAAGCGTCATGAAGTCATCTATCTGGTAGACATGTTCTTCATCAGGGTCTGTTGCAATCAGCTGCATTTCTTTCAGAAAATCATCATAATGAGGATCAGCCCTTTGAACAATCCCAATGACAAATATCTCAATATTCGTAGCATGGGCCTCCCTTACTACAGTATCCAGTTGTACTTTATCACGGGCGTCTGCTTGTCCATCTGTTATGACAACAGCCACTTTTCTTACTGCCGGGCGTGCTGCCTGAAATAACTGAATGGCTTCTTGGATAGCAGAAGCTGTGTATGTGCCTTCTCCTAAGTAAGGCATTTTATCAACAGCTGTTTTCAGGTATTCTTTGGTTGTGTACTGCTTCAGAGAAGACACCAACTCCACTTGATGGCTGAAGTTGATAATGCCAATGCGGGTTGTAGCGTGGTTGGCCGATACCTTGTCAATGACTGTTTTCATAAAAGTTTTGATAATATTGAAGTTATCTGGTCCAACACTTTCTGAACTGTCAATGACAAATACTAGTTCCAGTGGTGTTACTCTACATCTGATACCACAACCTAGAAGAATAACCATTTCAGACATTTTATGAGAAACCACCTTCATAAAAATGAATCAAACTCATGTATCAGATTTACAGTCAGTTAAAGGTCAATTGATGAATTAATTCATAGTTACTGATACTGATAAATACAACAGAGCTGGACCAAATTACTTCCAGTATACCTGTGGCAACATAGTGAGCATTGTTTTCACACAAATGGTACCCTTACACACAAACATGTAGATGACAAATTCATTCAGTCAGTATAAATTCAGTGTGTTTTATTACAGCTTTTTTTTTCCATACTGGAATGCTTACCACATATTTCATTGATAAGTCTGATAACTTCTTCTCTCTGAAAAAGAGTATTAATTAATTTGCTGTGTGTTCTAGTTTTAAGAATGATTAATTTTATTTATTTATTTATTTGTTAAAAATGCAGGCAATGCAATGCCCCATAAACAACCTTGTGTAACATCACATAACCTTTAAATATTGTTTCCAGAATAAACTCTTATCTTTTAAATTAATTCATGTACATACTTACCGAAAGACCGGGTTCACCTTTTTTCCCCCAAGTTCCCTGAAAATGTGTAGAGTGAGATAGTCAACAAAAGACAAATTTGTCTAATTTCTATTGTATAAAATTAAGTAATATGAAAATATATTTTACCTTTGGTCCTGGAGGTCCTGGGTCTCCAATCTCTCCTTTGGCACCTTTGCTCCCTGGATCACCTTTATCTCCATAGTCTCCCTAATTTAAAACAACCGTATTAAACATGATCAGTTACTCCAGTTTTGTTGATAGTCAGAGGTGGAGTTACGGTTCAATGAGCTTTTAAGATTAATTTTCTGATGGCTTTTTACTATGTGGCTGATTTATCTTGTATGTATCATGAAGAGAACACCTGAAAGCAGAATCTTAGAGAAAGCAATATGGTCAGTAAAAACATCTTTAAGAAATTTATATGAAAAATTACCCTAATTCAGGAGTGAGGAGTAAAGACATCTTTATGCAAATATCGAGAATACGTAATTTTCTACTCTTCTTTGATTTTCTTAAACTCTAAAGGAATGTTTATACTGGACCTATCTTAATTCAGACCTATGAAGAGATATAACTGCCTCAGATCAGCCAATGTACTGAAACTCATACCAGCTTTGTACAGAACCCACATGAAAAACTGGGATGTTGCAAAGAACAGAGCAAAAGGCATGCTTGCACTGCTACATTAATCGGAAAATACGTAGTTTCACATGTAGACGCAATTCTGCACTTTTCCTCAAGTGACTAGACTTTTTGATTTCCAAAAATAGGAAGGGTTCAATGTTACGGTATTTCAAGATAATCCAGGTGTGAAATATACTAGCAAAGATTCAGGTTCTAAATTAGACATTTCTTCAAGAATGAGATTGTGCAAGACAGTTTTTTACTTCTCTCTGGAAGTTACTGACCAGCTTACATTTCATTTGAGACTTGAAATCTTAGAAATTTATCTAGATTACTGTCCATTTTGATATCATTCTTCAATATTACCCAGCCAATGGAATTACATAGATACCTCCTGTGTTACAGCATTCACCATGGTGATTGCTGTCAATTTTAATGAACACTTTTGACTCTCTCAGTCTGATTCTGATCTTACTCAAATTGGTATAAACCTGAAAATTGTACATAGCTCCTCCACAGAATTAGGAAAACCAGTCTCCACTAATTAAGCTCTTGGAAGACAGTTTCTATTCTATTTTCACAAAATCATAATATCCAGCAAAGGATATTACCTTCCATGAATTGAATCTAACATGAAAGTTAATGTCAGCATAAGGGAGAGAAAATATGATCTACTGACTGTGGTGGTGGTGTTACTCTTTTACACATAAATATATTAAAACCTGATCTCTTTGGTATTTGGCCCTTATATGAAATTCCTACTGAACTAAAACATTCCTTTTCATGTGTGACAAGTCTGCTATATTAATAGCAAACAGAAAAATTGTGAGTATTTGGAGAGATTTTACATTGGGTCACAAAGATTAGTCAAGATACAAGATGAATACAAAGAACAGTGAAAATATTGCAATTATTATTGTAGTATGTAGCATTTGGCATCCGAGAGAAAATAGAATTAGGAGGCAGAAATTTGAATCTGTGTGATAGGGCTTGATATTCACTGTTGCATAAAAGCTCCAAGCTGTAGTAGCTTGAATAATACAGAAGTCTGAAAAAGTACTAGTGTAGACTATAGTATCATGAACATTATTAGTGCAGGCAACAAATGTCTGGGGCTCTCAATGGGTACTACCTGCCTCAGGTGACTACAGAGGGGATTGAATTCTTATTTGGGTAACTTCCTCAGGTTACGGAGCCTGATCATCTCTGCTCTCCCATGAAGATTGCCATGGTTTTTCACCCTCATGCTTTCCAGACAGAGCCTTTACAATATATTCAATATTTCAGTGATGTTGTAGTTATTGCAGAAGGGCTGCCCAGCTGGCCCAGGTGTATGCTGTGAATTAAAGGTCGTCTGCTGCATCATGCACTGACATCAAGGGTCATTCCGCCTGGGCACACTGTTCTCATTCATGTATGCACATAGTTGGTCTCCACATCCACACTGACCATGAGCCTTGGTTTCCTTTGGCTACGCTGCTCCCATCAGATGCTGCACATCTGAAAATCACTAGTAAATAGCCAAAGTATTTAAATTCTCTTTGCGCAAAATTTGTTACATGGGAATAGGTGTGTAGGAATTTCCTACAATTTTTCTGTCAACCAGGAATCTGTTCAGCAAGGAAAGATTTAAGCTTGGGCTTCAATCATTGTAAATAATGAGTCAAATAAAAAAAGCCCTTGAAAGACATTAGTCAAAAAGCAATTCCTTTTTTTGTCAAAGCCTGGCAAATAAAAGAACATTTTTGTAATACCTGAAAAATATCTAAGATAACTGAATACCTAATTTGACTAATATTATTCTCCTGCTAACAGCTATGACTTCATTCCAGATTGTACTTTGGAGCCTAGTCCTTAATGAAAATTAGGATTTTCACAGCCTCCAAAGCTGACAGTAAGTAATAGGCATTTACCTTGCTAGCTATACAAGACAATGTCTTTGCCTTCTATTTATCTTCAAAGAGCTGGCACACCAAATAACCAATAAAGGGAGAAAAAATTACCTTTTTTGCCTTATCACAAACCTAGGATTTACCTTTGGTCCAGGAAGGCCAATTCCTATTGATCCCTTTAGTCCAGGAAAACCTTGATTTCCTTTTTCTCCCTGAACAGAATGTGGGAAGTAAGTTTAATTGAAAAATTAAATTAAAATCTATGCTGTATATATTCACTTTCTGTATCTATTCACATCTGCATAATAGAGAAAGCCAGATATTTGTATTATTCCATGAAGCACATAATTTTCAAGACAGAAGTGGTCTGAAGCTGGAGAAATAAGCAACTGGGTACAATTCAGAACACAGATGAAGCCTTATAAAGTATATAATGAAGAATTTATTCCTGATTAATTAAAAGAAAAATTGTCATTTCACTGAAACAGATGAAAGACAAAAGTAACCTCACTGAGGTTCAGACAGTTATTCATCCAGTCTAGAAGCAGTAAAATGACGTCCAGCACAAAGGTTCTCTAGAAATACACACCCAGAATCTCTGCAAGGTTGATGCAGTTTTTCTGATCTTAAGTAAATAAAAAGACTTCTCTGCTTTTCACAATGTGGAGAGCAGACCATCCTTCTGCTGATACTTCAAGTAAGACAGTATCAGTCCAGCTACAAAGTTAAATTTGTTTATAATGATTGTTATACATGCCCTGATGCATGCACACAGACTTGAAAAGCATGTTCACGCTAGCAGTGTGGGCACACAACGTGTTATAAAAGGCAGCTGTTTATTTTATAAAATGGATACAGAAAATACTTCACAGCATCTGGCTTCCAGAAACTTTCCTGTTTTATTTAATAGGGTAACACAAATATTTTTTTCAGATCAACTGCTGTATACATTTTAAACACAGCTAGAGGTGATTATATTGCCTGGTACATAAATGCTTCACCATAATTCACATTATATACATAATTCACATAACAGCAGTGCATGGTGCAGACACCAAAACCAGCTCCAGAGAATGTCAATGAGATCAGGAGCAGTCATCACCTGTACTCGACCTAGCCTATGAGATGCAAGTACAAAGTTAGGTTTACTTTTCAGTCAAGAGCCCTCAGACTAGCGTTCTCACTAAAGCATCTTTTACTAATACTTGTATAGCTGCTTACAAATAGGCCAAAGGGGTTATATTGCTCATAATGGGCAGAGAAATACAAAGTGTTTCCAAATTTATCAAGACTCCAGCCTTCACCAAAGGCACTCTAGTGCAGAAGGACTGACCACTGACCATTCCTGCTGTGCTGGATAGGGGCTTATGGATTTCTGCAGGTGGAGAAGCAGCTGCACAGTGCACAGCCAAGTCAACCTTCTCTTCCTTGTATTCAGAACTCCTGAATCCCGTGAGTTGGCAGTTCACCAGGGGTTAAACAATGAGATGCAGCTTCTAGAAGAGGCAGTATACTATGAGTCATGGTCCATGAGTGGTTTTCCCTGTCCAAATTCCAGATTTGAATGAGTTCCTGCTGAGATGGGAGCTTCTGCTTGCACATGGGTGCATTGTGGTCTTGCCCCACGCTAGCCAAACGCACCCACTGCACTCCACCATTCATATCTCCACTGGAGCACTGCCTTTACAGCCTTGCCCTGCAGGAGCCTCTTGGTCCACTAGCCCCAGCTTGGCGAGCAAAAATGCTCTGCTTGTCATCAGGGCTACCTATCACTGCCTTTTGGCTTTTAAACATAATGGCTTTTAAACATGGTGAAACAGCGTGCCAGCCTGTTTCAATGCTTGCCATCCAGCACTGGGACTGACTATCCTTCCTGACTAGGGTCATCAGAGAACTTCCTGATCAACACCTTTGCAGATCTGCAGAGCACATACATATGAATTAGGATATGCTGTGTATTCCAGTGGTCCTCCACCAATAATAAATGTCAGATCCAGCAAAACTATAAATTTATTGCTGCCATTTGTTAAAACCCATTTGACATTGTTAGGTTGGTGCTGAGGCAATGAAAACTGAACTGAACTCTACTGTTCTAAAAAAATCCATACCTGTACAGCTGCCATTTCTCATAGGCATACATGTGAGTTTTATCCTTTAAAATGTCAACTGCAGAACCAAATCCTACTTCCTGTGCTTGTGCAATCAATCATCAACTTAAGAAGAATTTATCATATATAACATAACTGAACATTTAGTAAAAACTAAGACGTATGCTGTATTAATTCTAAAATATTTATTGCTTTGCCAGTCCAAGCCACGTACACAATTAAACTCAAACTTGACCATCAGTCTTATCATAAAAACCAGTGGTATGCATGTAAAAATGCAGACCCTTGGATCCTTGACCCTAATATCCTGCTAGATCACTGATCAATAAGCAGGTTTTTATATAAAAATGTCATTCTCAGAACAGAGTGCAGATCTCAGAATGTCTAGACTGTGGTTTTGAAAGGAAACCAAGCATAAAAAAAGAAGACCTGTGCATGTAGCTATCAACATATAGTTACTTGAAAACCATCTCATTTTTGACATTCCATTCTTACCGTATGCAGACTAAGCTCTATGTGTATATATAAAAAATACTTGAAGTGATATTGATAGTTCAAATCCAGGAGTATAGTAGCTTTTAACCTGATGAAGACTGGCCAAAAAGAGTGAAGCTTGACATGGCTGTGAAGAGATAGAAGGACAGAAGAGACAGCTAGAAGCTCAACAAGCACCAGCGTATGGAGGAAACAGGTATTAAAGGAGCAAGACAGTTGCCAAAGTTGTTCAGAAAGAAGTTGTTCCTAAGAATTATATAAAAATAATAATAATCTTTAAAAGCAGTTGTTAAGGGTAGAAAATTCAAGAGATAAGACTGTGCCTACATAACTTTTGGAACGCTATAGAAACTCCACCAGCTGAGTCTGATCCACCACATCATTACAGTTTTGGTTTCAAACCCAGAGACAAAGACCTTCCATAGCCAGAGCCCATGTTACTCTTCTACATCCTAAATTCCACATCCTTACATTACAAACGTACCTCTGTCTGACAATGTGTGTCAGTAGGCCGTGTTCTTCAACTGGAAATCTTGCATGATGAAACTGAGCTCTCTACACTTCTAAAATATGCTTTAGATACTACTCATAACAGTGCCAACATAACATCCAAAACCGTGTCTGTATCCATATAGAGATAGGTAGATAGATAGACAGACAGACGGATAGATAGATAGATAGATGTAAATGTACACACTGAGCATATTTTGACTAACCTTTACCTTTCTTCAGGAAGAGAAAAAATATTATATAGTCTGTATATTTTTTCATGTACCATCAGATGCATTTGATTGCAGAAACATTTCTGTTCAGAACAGCAATTGTGCTTTTATAACTAACCTCACATACCCATAGAATTAACAAAGATATATTCCAAGTATTATTTTCTGGAAACTTATCAGAAACATCTGTTAAAGCCAGGCAGGAAATAGTTTTCCTATACCATTAAGCCATACAGAGATGGCAGAAATTTTTCTGTTTTCCACAAGAATAGAGCAAGGAGCCTTCAAAGATTCAGCAAACAAACGAAGAGAACAGAAAGGAAAATAGGAAGTTCCCTATGCCCTCACATTAGAATACCTAATAGCTTTGTGGTTACTAATAATGATTAATACAGAAGAAAACTACAAATAGGTCAAAACCAAAGGTCTAGACAGTTAGATGACTCTAACCGTGTAGAGATCTCTGTCTAGGAGTCTTGATATAAAGTAAATCAGAATCTTTTAAAGAGAGTTACACAATAAAGAGAAAAGGAAGAACACAGTAAAATATAATTTTAGAATATAAAACACCTCACGGTGAAAAAAGGAAGGGCTCACTGCAGTACAAAAAGGGAAATGATTGAACATGAGTCTAAAAATAGAATACATTGAAGCTGGAGTCAGAACAAGTACTAAACAAAACAAATTCAGAAGGAATTGGTGCTTTCCTGGTAAAGCTTGTCTGAAATAATTCCACCCTGAACCAAATAAAGGTTCTGCTATGAAACATTTCACCAGCCAGGTACATTTTTAGTGTCTCTGACCAACTGCAGTGTAGAGAGGCATCTTTCCTAATCCAGCTAAAACAGTGCTCCTCTTTCTGATCACTATTAGATTTGGAGAGCTGAGCACAGTCCTCCTGATCTAGGGAAATATTCAATCATATACTCAACTTTAAGCATACTGATTTAAGAGAAATAGAACAAACTTGGATTGTCCTCCACTAGAGCCTCCAGTTATAATAATTTTCTTCCACACATTTATGACAAGGCAATTTATTAACTTGGAATGTTTGGAATATGTTGCCATGTTTGTGCTTCTCCTTACAAGGAGAGAAGTTATGGTTATGGCTGGAACTGGGTAAGTAAAAACCTGATGAAGAGTATGTGAGAGACTGGTTAATTTCTTTTATATTCCTATACGTGCTGTTTGACTTATTCTGACACAACGTGGTATATCTCTGTTACTGTCTTTTATAAGGGCATTCAGAGAAAAACCTGGATGTTTTCTTTGGAGCTTGCTTTAAATCTGAGTAAATCAGTAAGATGTGGCAGAGATGAGACATTTTTCCCAGGTTAAATATATTTGTAATGACAAGAAGAGGAGAGAAATTGGGTGCCAACAATACTGCAAACTCAACAGTTAAAGTTAATATTACATAACTTGTGAACAAGAAACTTAAATTTACAATGAATATTTGCAAGAGTTCACTGTCTCAGTGGCAAACAGAATACACACAGAGATTATGCAGGGAGAAAACCAGACAATGAATCTCCTTAAGAGACAGTTCTGAGAAGAAACTGGACAGATAACACATTAAACTGGATTACCTTGCTTCCTTGTATGCTGTCACCAGGGGGGCCAGGTGGACCAGGCAAACCTTTCTGTCCCATAATACCCTATAACAGTCAGTAGGGCAAAAAAAAGATGGTAAACTCTATTCCTGGTAACACTAAGGAAGTAATCTCAAAGTCACTGCAAGGAAAAAGTAAAACCACTTCAAAGACTCCAGTTCTGGTTCTTCTTTGATTTACGGTTTCATACTGTGGTCCTTGGTAATTGTCCCTGGCTAATTCCAAGGAAATTAAAGGAACAACTAAGCTGAAAATAATTAAAGAATAAAATACGCCCATGAAACAGTGTGGTATTTTTCCCAGGTAGAAACCAACAGAAATCATCTTTATCCAACAGCTTTGTGCAATCACTCCCCACAATGGCAGCCAACAGTAGGGGCACAAAGGACCACAGCAATAAAACCCAGTGTGAGTAAATCTGCCAGGAACGTTAGTTAGCTCCTGCGCATCATGTATATACGTCAAGCCCCTGTGGTGCCACTGCCTCTGGGAGCACCAGTCATTCAGAAAATCAGAAATGGGAGGGAAGGAGAGAAAAACCAAAGCAGCACCTGCTGATTTGTGTCAATAAAGTCAAAGCCAGGCAAAGCCCTTGTGCTTTGGAGGCAGGCTAATCTAACATTTCAATGTGACAAAGTGAAGCATTTCCCTTCGATTACATGAAAATTAAACGTTTGCTTTTCTCTTTTCCCTTTTTCTGTTTTTTTTTTAGTTGAAAAGGGTCTCCCAATTTGACCCAGCTTCATAAAAGTTTCTGTATTTTTGATTACTCTCTAATAATAAATAACCACCGTGCTCCAATACAGTAAATGGAATTAATTCAGTGGCATGTAAATTACCTACTTTTTGCATATGTTGACTATTTAGGCAGAAGTACACAAAAACCTGATCATCATTAAATAGAAATATATAGCTCTAAATAATTAACTTCTAGATATTAGTGACATTTGAAAAGTCATCACTCTCATCTGTGTAGAAAAAAAATTTGTCACAAACATTGACAGAATCTTTTGTGAAAAATACTGTTAATCTATGTATTTATAAGCAGGGGTTCACACAAAACATTGTGGTGCTAAACAGCCTATGTCAAGAACTAGATGCTACAAGCAGGGCCTCACCCTGGGAAAACAACATTATTTCCCCACAGACAACACATTTTTCATTCTTGAAGGCTTTGCAGAAGCAGTATATAGCGTTGCACTTTTGTGGGATTATGACACTCAGTCCAAACTTACTTTTTTTAAACAGACTGTGTCTCTATGATTTACCAAGGTACTGAAATTGCTGCAGTTATAAGAAATCAAGGGACAGACAGACATACATCCTCAGAAAATATTCGTGCTCATTGCACTCATTGCATTTCTGTAACAGGTTGGTAATAGCAATGTTTCTCCATTCAGATACTGGTTTATTCAAAACGGCAGTGGAAACTTCTGTTAATCTCTGCTAAGGAAATTATAGACAAAGTTACAAAGACACATCTATTTTTAACTTAAATTAAAGTGTACAGATATATACCAAAGTCCAGTGTTTCTCTCCATTGCCTTTGTAAAAGTAATTGATGGATACATCTATAATAAAGAAATCCGGGCATGATTTGAATTACTTTCCTTACCAGAATTTCTTTTTTGAATTCTAAATAATTTTAGTGGAGGGGGGAATAAAATGCCCAGATGTTGTATGTTGGCTGCTTATAGAATTAACTTTGCGTTTTCATGTTTCTTTCCTAGTGGTTTTACTGATGTAATTAATTGGATTCCATTTCATTGAGCAAAAATTGCAAACATAAAATTTGCATTTAACGTATTTTCCACCACAAAAGAATCCCTTGGAAGCAGAATAGGTACACACAGAAGAAATGCATCATTTAACACATTTATCAGCCTGATAGTTCTGTTCAATTACCAGCTGTAATCTCATAAAGTTTAGCTGCAAATGCAATTTTTATCCAATCAGTGTTCCTTCCTAATCCAGTTGGTACAAGTGTATGGGCACTACCCATGTTATGCTTGATTTCTCTTGCAGATGCACTAATGTAAAGCAAGATACTCTGATGTCCAAGAGATCAGAGTCTGGCAGTCAGCATCACAAAAGCGCAGAAAGCTTCAACATGGCATTGTACCAACCTTGGGACCAACTGTTCCGCTCCCCCGTGGCCCTGGGGGCCCAGGATAGCCTCTTATTCCACGGTCTCCCTGAAAATAGTTGCAGAAACGTGAGTAGTTTATCACCTATTAACTGTTACACCTCTCATCCACTTATGAAGCTATCAGTCAAACTACTGAGTTAAAAAAAAACAAACCAAACAAATGCTACATACATAAACAATTGCTTTATAGATATTTTAAAAAGCCCAAAATGCAGGCATGCACATTATTTAAGCTCTAGGTGAAGAAGACTATTCCCCAACCAAAGGTCCACGTGATCGAAATCACCAACAGGGCTAGTACTCTAATTTGCAAGCTTATCAGCTACAGAAGAAAAATAAAAGCAAACTCATTTGGAAACCACCGTTTTTCCATTACGTCCTGCAGGGGCTTACCGGGATGGACAGGGAGCTCGCTAGTGGGACACAACAGTGATCATGCCCTTTACTGATCATGGGCTTGTTCTGAAACTAAAGGCATTTAATTTCCAGAATTGTCAAACTATTATGCTTATGAAACCCACATTAATTTTAATAGCATTGATATAGAAGAATAAATAGAACAGCGAAGGAGATGGGGGTCAGGGGACATTACTGGTAGGGGGAAGCACGGGGACATAAGCAGCAGTTTTGTTTTCCTCAGTCCATAATTGTACAAATGAGGGACTAGGCACACATTCAGCACATGATCACTAGAAAATTCCCATCAATTTGAAAAGAAAAAAGAAATCTAGAACTGGTAAGTTATGGATGCAGAAAATTCTGAATTGGGTTTAACATGTCCCTAATTAAAAAATGTCCCCAAACCTATGCCTGTGCAGGCAAGTGCAAAAGAAAGAAATGTTCTGATAAGCTATTGATCACCCAATATATTAACAAGAGCCAAGAAGAAATTGTATTTCTTGCCAAAATAAAAAATTTCACCAAAAAACCTCTTCATTGTACTTGTTTTTCACTCGGAAAATCTGTAGAAATGTCTGTGCCTGCAGAGGGAGCATTCTAACTAGCAGAGAGATGCAAGTATGAATCACACAAATCACAGATGCCACTTGAGTTGTCGTAGGTGAAAAGAAACAACATGTCAAACTGATTAAAAAGGAAGCAAACAAAAGTACAGAATCTTTTACTGACTTCCTTTACTTTCCAGGAGGAATGTGTGCAGTCATTATAACGACTGCTTTTAGGTGAAAAGCCCAAGGTTCAATCTCTAGCAAAGAGATCAGTCCAATCTGTGTTTTTTATATATGTTTATGATACTCTCATGCTAAGTCCTGACATATGTGCTATTTATGGAAATATATTAGGGCCCAAACTATGACCAGATTTGATGGATTTGGTGAGGTGGAAACTCTGAATCCAAAGGCTAAGGTTTAGACTGAGCTTGCCTTCCTGATGTAACATTTGGCTTCTGAATTTATTTTCAATTCCTATTTCTTCCAAAGCACTGGAGACTGGCCAATTTGAGTCAGGACATAGGCATGGTACATGGATGCTCTTAGCTTTAAATTGGTGTGTCAAGCTGATTGGGTTAAACTGATTGCCATGTTCAGTCGGGAGGAAATTTCTCCCTCAGATTTGATCAGAGAGGGGAGTTTGTTGTTTTTGTCTAGTCTGGTTTGGAAAAGGGAACTGAAGAGTGAGCTACTCTCTTTAGTAGTGTTGTTCTTCTTCAGATGACCTGAGGCTTTTATATTACACCTTCCCTGCTAATGCAAAGAGCCAAGACACTGGCAATGCCCTTGAACTTTTTGCCCTTTTTTTTCATTCCCAAATTCCAGCTATAAACTCTTAAAGATTACAATCACAAGCACTTAAAGATTGTAGCACTTAAGTCTGGTACATCGTGCTGGGAAATGCCCCTCTGTGGTGGGATGAATGGTAGATACTCCTGGTCTTTGAAAACATGCCTGGTTTCTCAATTCCTCCTGCAATGCATTTTCTTACAATTAGCTTGAGATTGTCATATTAGTAGGAAATACTGAGAGTCTAGGCAAATGTAGGCATCTTCCTATTTAGTACCATTTATTATCACAGGAATAATCATTGTTCCTCAATGTCCTCACAAACCGTAACACAACCTTAAGCTGTTTGTAGGAGAACTCTTCACGAGCAGCAGTTGCTCAGAGCAGCCAAAGCTTTCCGTGCCCAAGTCTCCTTCTGAAACCGCCAGAGGTGCCTGAGCTAAGAGGTGGATATACAGATAAGACTTTGCATTATAATTTTTTTAGGACATCCTGGGGTGCTGTGGCCTGTGAAACAGCCTGTAAGCCGCTGTGATGGAAGCTGAATGGGAGGTTACCAAACAAGTAAATGATTCCTTATGGTCCAGTATCCAATATACCTACAACCTGCTCTTAAACCAGCCCTGACCAAAAAGAGCGTAAGGGTGACTTGAAGCCATCTGCCTCTTCCTCCCATGGGTAACAAATTCTTACACAGGGTCGTTGCAGGTGAAGGATCAAATTTTAGTCTCACATGCTTAGTTAATACCAGATGTTTCACTGAAAAGCTCTTTTGTAGAGCTTTATAGTAATCCTCAAAGTTTCTGTATTTCTTGGCTTATACAAAAAGACTTTTATTTTGCTTTAGGAGTTGTGAAGTGGAGCAGTTCTTTTTCCTAAGGTGTGACTCTAAACTGTCATCCAGGGAATTAATTTCAGGAATGATTAGTACTGTTCTTTGATAAGCTCTAATTTATTTCCTGTATTGTGCTTATAGACAAGCTTGTCACCATCAGCAAAGCAGTGAAATAGAAAAACACCTCTGAAACAAGAAGTAAAGAGCTGAGTCAAGACAGTGTGAAGTATGGGATTCCGATGTCTATTCCGTACCATTTGTTCAAGAAAATTCATTAAATGACCTAATGGTCACCTGAAAAATGAATCTTGACTTCCAAATGTATATAACCTCATTTACTGTGAAGCGTGTAAATTTGATACTGAAACATACAACAGACACTGCAATACTCTCTTTAGTGAGAGCTAGTGGATATAACAGTATTTGTAAGAAGAACATATCAAAAAAAGGACGTTGCATCTCTGCTTTCCACATTTTAGTTCAAATAGACAAGGCCCAAGCTGCTGTAGTTATTTATATTGCAACTGGATCCAACCCAAATGTTCATGCACTAGGGACTGTGCTAGGGGTTTTAATATTCCTTCTGCTATCCAGTTACTGAGAATGAAGCTTGCTTTATTTCCAGTGCTGGGCTCTTGCTCTTGAATGTCTGCAACCCACCTCCTAGTTGGCAACAGTGCTTTTAAATCAATTTTTATTATATTCTGACATTATGTGCTTCTGTTTTAATGCTACAGAAAATAGGGTGCTGCCAGGATTGAATGCATCCCACATGTTCCAATTTTGTTTTCATGTGAATTTGACCTCTGATACATAAAATTCCTATCTAGCAGTGTGCACATATGTGAGCCATTTCTGAAAGTGGGGAGAACAGAGCTCTGATTCAGCTGAGTGGAACATTCCTATATAATGATACTCAAAGGAATTTCAAATTAACTAGTGTGTAAATTTATGAGTCTCTTTTATCAAATAAATGTTCTTTTTTATATGCAGAGATTGTTGCTGTTCTTATATTTATTTTTTTAATGTGGAAGGGATGAGAGGTAGCCTATATTTTATTTGAAAAAAACAGAAGATTGTCCATTTCATGCACTAAGTTCTGGTGGAATTCTTGCAATTCAAGTGAATTGTTTTTCCTTGTGGCACCTTTGCTACCAGGAAGTTATCTTAGTTACGCAACTAAGGATTCAAAATTTTTATAAGCAAACAGGAGCAAAAAATCAGGGAAGGAGAAGAAATATTTATATACTTTGTTTCTCTTTTTCCAGTGTACTCCACACCATGTCTAGTGCGGATGCACAGAATTAAATCACAGATGAGACTATTTGGACACTGCATGCTTTGGTGCAGCAGTCACACACTGCAAAAGCTACAGTTGCTTGCCATTTATAGAAGCGATATGCATTTCCCCCCATAGGATTAATGCACCAATCTAGATGCATCATGAAAAAGAAACTTACCTATTTTAAAGTAAAAAATACACATTAAATTTTTATCAGATATTTTTAACTCTTGATTTTTTTTATTTTCTGGTTAGATAAGCACTACTCTGAGCAGCCAGATTTGATGGGCAATATCACACTGAACACAATCAAACCTGTAGATCCACGCAAAACTTTTCATATAAAATTTGATGTGAGCATGATTTTCCCTAATTGTGTCATGTTACTTGCAAAGACAGCTACTCTACAGGGCTCTTCATAATACAGCTCCTCCTAGAACAAGATGCCACTTCTCCATAACCCATGGTTATGGTGCATTCTGAAGCTACACCATGACTGGTTATTATGAGTAGAAACCTCTGGTTGATAGGCAGCTTCTAACTCTCCTATCAATGAGTAGTGCTACAGCCCATTAGCAGTGAATTTGTAGCCTGATGCTTACACTGTATGCAATGTGAGGAGACCTGCCTGCTCTGCTCCTGTGGACAGATCACCTGCTGGGGTTAGAAGTACACATTAAGAGCACTTACAGATCAGATTATCTAGTTTAGCTTCATCTGAAGGAAATCCATTTCCTGGGTTGTGGGACCGCTCAGACCTCTTTTTGGTCCGGAACCCAAAGCACAGTAAATGGGTCCACTGGGAGATTGACTTCAACACCTCATTTCCGATCCAGCCTGAACACCCGCGCAGATCACCTGAGACGACTCTGAGTTTGTACGTGAGGCTGCCTGAACTAGACTGACTGCACATGCTGAGGTCTTGCTCCTTAGGCTGTATCACACCCAGCTCCCACAACCACAGGAAGCCCCATTCTATTAACCTGAAAACACAGCTTCCTTTGCATCCATGTTTTTCAACAATTTCGTTCTTAGAATCAAGCTACCTAATTCTGACAATTTTGTGACAACAGAGGTGACTTGATGGAAATGAGGAAGATACTTTTAACTTACATGACAACCCTGATCTAACCTGAAACTGTCAGAACACACATGAGAATAGCGATAACAATTTACCAGTTTGCCTTTGCCTAATCTTTTGCAGGCTTCTTTATAGATAATGAATTACAATATGAGTTTCTATTTCTAGTTATTCCATTACACTATTTCCTGTTACAATTTAATAGTATTTAATTACAAGAGCCTCACCTCTTGGTCACAGATATTTCACTTTTGCTCAGTCAAATTCAGGTTTAAGTAATGGGCCTATTGCCAAATTTATTATTAATCAGTAATGTTCAACTAACATAACAAAGGTCATACTCCTCCACAAAAAGATACTACCAATAAACCTGCTTTACTAGTACCATGAATATACTTCAGCCCACAGATCTGGAGGGATGGTAACACTTCTTATGCTGTTCATTGGTGGAGAAGAGACTGACAAGTAAGGATTTATGTCTTTATAACAGACTATGAACAACTCACTTGTTTTGGCAATGATTTACATCACTTAGAGCTGAAAGTGAAAACTGTAAGTTTTCTATAACTAACTGTAATCTATTTCTAACTGTAACTATAATAGTAATCTATGATTTAATTAAATATATATGTTATTATATACAAAGACTTACAGTGGTTTAAGAATAACTGTGATAAAAAGACTAGATCCCATGTCCTCCACTGCAAAACCTGGATATATTTTCTTTTACTTTGCAGCTTTTACCTCCTCCCCTCTAAAGCATTTACTTCCACCAGCCATGATCTGGGGTGGAACTTTTTGAGTAATTATACAGGCACTTTCCAGCCCCCCACCCCCAAGTTTATTTCTGTATGCCTTGTACATTTGTGATACTTTTCAGAAACACAGCCACAAACGCTGATTTTAAAAATTCCACTTGCGAGAAATTTCACTGCAATTATTCTAGTGGCTTCCTTTCACTTAAAAAAAAAAATCTTTTGTTTCCATGTTGGATTTAACTCAAATTTCTTTATGTTAAACCCCTATATTCCCACTGAAATTCTGATTTATATTTCTGATGTTTGTAATCTTTCAACCATGGCATCACAGTGGGAGATCCTTTCATTTGTTTACCTGACATGACCTTCTAATTCCTTTTCTTTGGGAAACACTACATTCCAGAACTATGCATTTAGGAGGTGGAGGGGAATTCCAGACATAATGATGCCCCTAGACATTTTCATCTAATATCTGCCTTAATAATCTTGTACAATATTCTAGGAGTTTAATGAAATGTTCTTCTGTAGTACCAAGAAAAATGTTTAATAAGACTGTATTACATCAAGTCTCATATCTATATTTGGAAATGATATTATCTCATATTAAAAAAAAACTAATTAGTTTAGCAATATGTATTTTCTGTAAGTCTATATTCAATGACATAATTGAAATTACTTTTAGTTCTTCAGTAGTTCGTTTCATGGGCCAGACATTGCATTACTTTATGTGAAATGTCTTGTATTGATTGATAAACAGCAATTTGGAATGGGAGCACAAAGCCAGGTTTCTCAGATCCCATTGTCAGGCCATGCTACAGTCATTCTAAGGTCAGGTCATTCTAAGGATGAATGTCCTTCAGTTTCTCCTTTATTGTGGATATGCTTTTAATAAGTTATTGTTGCTGTTTATTTTAAATGGGAATTCTCATGTTTTGGGAACAGAAGTTGAAAGTTCCTTCTGTTTGGGAAAAAACTTGTTTGGCCGATATTTATTTTGCTTTCTCCTGCAACAGGCTGCCTGTTTCCTATTTCACATATGTTATGAGGAAATCATTAATAAAACCACTCTGTGGGATATTTTAAAGCAATTTCTTGTATGATTTTAGTCTTAAGTCTCTTTTTTCCAACTTTTTATAACATAGCAGTTGCAATGCAACTTTTTAGGTGAAATACATCCTGCTTAGGACTTATAACAGTTTAGCTATTCTGCATTTTATGAAAAAACTTAGAAGTGTTTCAGTGTTGTGTTTCTAATCCCTTTATGAGTTTGGTTTTTTTTTTTAAGCTGCTGAGTTATGTCTCTAAACTAATACTAATTTTAGATGAAGGCTTATAGCCTTCTCTTAAGAATCCATTTCTAGGAACTTTAAAAATATATCACTAGTTCCACGTAACCAATATTTCCCTGGATTCCTTTGGAGCCTCATCCCTTGCACTTTGTAGGACAAAGGAAGTGCATAATTATTAGGCAATACTCCATCTATGTTGGATTCTGACTCCCACACGGGAACTCCAGCATTTAGAAATATCTTGGGTCTCTGGATGTATGGAAAACCTGCAGATTTGCATCAAATCTGAGGATAAAGCCAGAACTGGTTTGTATATATCATGGCAGAAACGCTTTTCTTCTGAAATGGAAAGTGGGAGATGAGATTGCAGCATTTTGTCATATATATGCCATTCTAATCTAATGAATTTTTTGGAAGACGTTTGTCCCTTGTCTACCAGTCAGATGTATGTATGTACCATTGTACAAGTACCTTTGGTCCAGCATCTCCCACGCCTTTTGGGCCTGCTGGTCCTGGGGGCCCTGCTGGTCCTGGAGGTCCCTGGTACAGCAGAGGAATAAAGCATGTCAGTAATTGTCATAAAGGAAGAGTACTTGTGTTCTTCAGCAAAGAAGAGAATTTTAGCAATAGTTACTGATCTCTTTGGTTTTGCTGTATTTTGCCAAATTCTTCACATTTTTGATGTGTACTCAGCAACAATCATCCTCAGTCCCAGGTAGACACCTGAAAAGACTACCAGAGTGGTGGAAAAATAGTCCAGCCCTTGACTTAAGAACATCAGAGTTGTTCTCATCTCAGAAAAACTAGTGAGAAAGCAGACATAGCTCCACGATTCATACACTGCAGACGTTACACATCTGGGATACCAGAGCTAACCCATCTAAATTTGGGGGTTGGGTAACCCTAACATTGGTGTATTTGAGTTTGATAATCTGTTCTCCTGAACTCCTCACTCAATCTATCACAGCCCCTTCAGCTGCCCTTCATATCGTTGGATGTACCCCCACCCTCCCTTCCAGCATTCATAGGGCAGAAGTTTTTGCCCCATCATGCTACAAAGGCTTAGCTACATACATCTTGTCTATGTCTGCCAGTGGTTTACAAAGTTGGTCTTTCCAGATCACAGGGCATGGAAAGGCAGCCTGAAAAGGGGAAAGATGCATGCTACAGCACAACAGAACCTTCACACATTTTAAGGACATGTAAAAACACAACCAGCTGTTCTTGAGGCCTTAGACTGAGTTGCAGAGAAGCATGACACTTAAGGCAGCTGCAGATGGGAACCCTAGAACAGACATGATTTCAGGAATACTATTGCAGAGCAAGGCTCTTTTTTTTAATTGTCTAGTCACTAACAGAAATGCAGGAAGCACATACACCTAAGTTGTAGTCTTCCGGTGACTGGGCAGACTACAACCAGCATTTGTATAGTTTTATTAATCCATGGCTACCAAACAAGGCTTGTCTTGAATTCTTCGATTAATTAGAAATGAAAAGTTTTCAGCTGCTCACTGACTTCTTTTATTTTGTATCTACCTATACTTCTTTTTCATATAAACAGGTATCTTAATTTGTAAAGCTTAAAACTTCAGTTCCTATGAGGCATTTTAAGGCGTACTAAAAGTTCTTCAGTCATCTATTTGCATCACTGCCTTCCTCATGATTGCCTTTGCATTTGCTTTTCAGTTTTATATGGGATGATAGTAGGGTTTTTTAATTTGTTTGCCTGTCCTCTCTTTAATGGGTCTGGGTCCATTACTGGCACTCCTTGACCCTCCAAGGAGTCCTGAGCTGGTCTAGTGTCCCTACATGCTGTGAAATGTGTCAGGTAAATGGCATTATACCAGGAATTCTGAGTGAATGCCTTCTGAATTAATTCTGATCCCAAAGGATGTTCCCAGGATCAGTTTGAATGACAGGAAATTGGAGCTGAGCTGTGACTTATTTGGAAGCACTCAGGTTCCACCTCAGTGTATTTGGGAGTGCATTTGTGGTTGTAGTTTGAAATAAAGCTGGATTACAGACATAAAGAAAATAGTGCTAATGGAGGTTTGACATGTGGTGGTTGAAGGATGGCATCAGTATTTTCATTTTCTAGTGGAAGGTTGGTCAAACATCTGTGTGGCTTTGGATGACTGAAATTTAGGATGATATGCCCTTGTAATGGAATGTGCCAGCTGGAATACTCAGGCATTAACCCTCTCTGGAGCTACCCATCAGAAAAGCAAGTGGGGGGAAAATCTTCAAGAAGAGGATTTAAGCCCCAGGTACGAAAAGCAGCTTAAAAACCAAGGAATTGAAGGCTGAAAGATTTGGCCAAACAGATGTTATTAGAGATCTTGAACAAAGAACAGTAAAGAACAGGGAGGGAGAGGAGGAGGGAAGAAAAATAATTCAAAGCAGTGATTATAGCACAAATGTATGAGCAGCCATGAAGATTTTGATGGAATTACATGGTACCCCTTTCACGATGCTGAAATGAGAACAGTTTATATCTGGTTCTGACTGCCTGTAGAACTGGCACTGTATTTAGGACAGGAAAGGATTTCAAAATATATATGAAATATTTAAATTATCTAAAGGATGAAAGAGAAGATTAATTGCACTTAGTTAAGTAACTAAATATTGAGTTATCACATAGGAATTTTCTTTGTAGAACACAAAGTACAGAATTCAAATTGTACTTACAGCTTCACCTTTGTGGCCATCGCCTTTTGCTCCACGGGGTCCAGGTAGGCCAGGTAGTCCTCGGTTACCCTAAATACAAAATAGTAAGTCAGGTATTGTGCCAGTAACTGTCATGATGTAACAGATATTAACAGATATGTAAGGAAACCATTTAATATCCTTTTGGAAATATAGAATAGCAGTTACCAGCTCTTGCAATTTGTTCACAAAGATCAGAAATTTTTGTGCTTTTTTATTATTGCTTCAGTTGATCAAATTAAGACTTCAGAAAGAAAGGAGTTCTCATTAGGAAATTATTAATTTCTAGATTTGCAGTTGCAGAGAGAAATATTCAGAACATTAACTTTATCTTAAGCCAATACAAAATTCAATTTATTTTTAAAAAGTTAAACATTTATGACTTTGGGGGTAAGTCTGGACATTTGAACAATGAATGTAACAATACTGAAACATAATATGCCAGCCTTAAGTTATCTTATATTGCACTTTTTGTGGTTCCAGGTAGTCACATTGGTTCTCTCATACAGTAATGCAAAACTGCATTCTAAAACGGAAAGAAGTAAAAGAAAGGAATACAACTGATTACAAGAAATATATAATTTCTCTTAGTCTAGCCTAAAATGCTCTTTATCAGGAGACAATCACTCCTTCTGTTGACTCTTCCACTGACTCCCGCTAAAGATTTGCGCATTTGCAAAACCTCAATGCTTCCTTTCACAACCAGAAGAGAAGCAGATAGCGATCTTTTCCTCTACCCTCATTCCACTGATCATTTTCCTGACATTTAATGAGAAAATTAACTGAGCTAGCAATAGGCTGTTCTTCACAGAACCAAGAAAGAAAACATATTACTTTAAGGTATCCTCCAAGATAGGCTGGCAGTCTGTATTGTAGGTGTTCCCACGTGACAGCACTGCCACTCCAAAATCCTTATTGATACTTGTAGGTCACACATGCACCCCACTCCTAAGCATGGTACGTATATGGCCATACAGGGGGAAGTGTACACTCTTCCTTCGGTCCCACAGAACCAAAAAATGTAAATGGGCTCTCCTGTAGAGTGTTAGAGGGTCAGCTGTTAATATACATACAGATAACATATCCTGAAGAATGACTACATGCAAATAGCAAATATTTCCCCATCTATTCCAGTAAAAATAAATAGCCAGAAAAAAGAAACTACAAATGACTGAAAACTGCTGTTTCATCACTGCATTGTGCCCGTAAATTTCTGCAATAACATAATGCTTCAAGAAACCAAGAATGGAGTCCTAACAGCAGCTCAGGTCTCAGGAGCTGGTATGTCTGAATACAGTGTCCATCACTGGAGAACAAACCGACTCATATTCTAGTTAGATATCCAACAAAAGCAGACTTTGGGTCCAAATTTCCTGTCCTATGAACGTTTCTACCATAGACACAAGCAATCAGATCGTCTTAACCAATTTACCCCTGTCAAGGAAAAACGAAAGAGCTGCTTTGTCCTAAAGATATACCTCACAGGTTTAGGTTAGGTGGTAAATGAGCAAAAAAAGACAAGGTAGACTCAATGTTCTGGCTAAGATGAAACCCTGAAACCACTTTAAGAGGATTTGGGATAGGGATGTAAGCATGCCTTATGCTTAAAGAAATTTGTATATGGTAGGTCACTCCTGTATGAATCTCTCCTATTCTCCAGTCCAAAGGGATAGTTTCACTGGAAGACTTTAAACAGAACCTGACCACCAGATTCAAACTGCATCAGCTTTGGAAGATGTTTCTTCATGTTCCCTAATTTTCAAATGATGGAATCCTGATCCAGTTCTGTGAAAATTTAACTGAGTGTGATTCTAGATCATAAATAGCTTTATAATGTAAAGTCAATTTTACCTTTTCCTCATTCTTAATAACCATAGCTCTTAAATTGTGCATAAAATGAGAAATGTTTTAGAAATGTTTAATACCATTTTTTTTAACACAAAAGGAAACCACGGATCATGAGTTCATCTCTATTTTTACTTCTAATTCCACTGCAGTAAAAAACAGCCAAACAGATGTTTTCATTTAATCTTAACAGACCATTGTAAATACCAAATACATGTTAACACATTCTCTTCTGTAAGAATTGGGATTTTGTCAAGTGGCTGGTTTTGCCATTAGTAACACAGCTATAAATCTACTTAAGTCAAATCTACAGCCAAAGCTGCTATAAGAAGCAGTTCTCTAGTCCAGATTATTTAATTTTAATTTCTTTAATAGCTGAATCGAAAATACACAAGAGATGGCCCAGGAGCAATTCTGTGATTACTGCTTCCCACCATTTAATGGGGTCTGGAAAAGACAATCACAGTGACTCACTGCAAGTCAGTGCACTGGCAACAAGGCAAGTGCCATTGCTGTCACAGATGGCATGCTGAATTAATTCATCTACACTGCCAACCTTTCCAGGGCAGGTTTTAAAGTCATATTTTCTGAAGCAGTAATATAGAGATAGTTGCTTCTACACTCTTTCAAAATAATAACATAAAATAAAAAAGATAAACAGGATATAAGCATAAATCTTGTGTCCATGGCTTTCACTTTCTATAGATATCACCATACGTAAGTAAGAGGAAAAAGTGTAAAATTATTTACAGATGGGATTCTGCATATCCTACAGGACATTGTCATTGTTAAGATAAAAAATAACTGCCAGAATCAAAACCTGAACGATTAAGTATATGACTGGACAATTAAGTGATGTCTGTCACTTCTTTTTATAAGAAAAACAGAGTGAAGTAGCATTCTAGATTATAGACAAAATAAATAAATTTAGAGTTTTTGAAAATTCAAAAATACAAGCTACTGAATGCATGTGGATCAATGTGCATCCTCTGGTAGGTGTACTGGTGGAAGTCTGTCAAGCCAGGAGTAAAGCATTACTGGTATTCCTAAGATGTTATCGCACAAAATTTACTGTATTAAGTTCCTTTATTTTGTACTACATTGTGTTAGGTACACATAAATTAATTGGTCTCTGAATTTGGGTCTATCAACTATCATCCCAAGAAGTGAAACAGTGGAATTGAGTGGAACATTTTATGTGCAGACACGGTAAACATGAAAAAAAGAGGTTTACTAAGAAGGTTCTTGGCTTCAATCTGGAAAGGAGATCACAAGAATGGTATCTTTCCCCAAAACTGAAGGAATTCTTCCTGAACTATTCCCTTATCACAAGTGGCAGAAGGCTTATGGAAAGTTTTGACCCAGATCATGACTGAAAGAAGTACAATATGATATTATAAAATGCACTAGAGGGGAGAAGGTGAAAGCTGCAAAGGAAAAGGAAACACATCCATTTTTTGCAGTAGAGGACATAGGAAGTGTTCTAGGGACTGCAGTTTGCTCTTAAATAATGTAGAAAGGTGAGTGGCACTGTTTGCTAATGATGCCATGTTATTCTGATTAATAAATGAGAGACAGTTCCAAGAAGTTGAGGAAAAACCCTTAAATAATGAGTCATTTGGTGATAAAATATCAGACAAAATTCCATGCTGATAACTGTAAGCATTATGCAAGGAGAAAAAGGAGTCATACCTTTATGTACCTAATAGTCATCCTGCAATACTGTAACCCCTTAAGAAACAGGAGAGCGATAGAATCATTCTTTGAAAAGGTCACTTCATCATTCAACAGTGATCAAAACCCATAAAATTAATCCTTTGTAAATTATTCTATATCCTTTTCCTCTAACTGATTTCCCACTGGTGAGAGGATGGTCCTTGGTCTCACCTTATTCTTCAAGCAGCTTTATGTCAACTCACGTGTACCACAGAGGAGAATTTTTCAGTCTGTGACTTTTACAAAGACTGAAATCTCTGTGTTACCACTGAATCCTCAGTTGAATTTCTCATCTTTCACTTGTGTGTTGATCTTGCCAGTTAACCATTAAAGGCTTGAACAATAAGCACAGAAATCCTGTTCAGACTTCTATACTCCATTCTCTGTGTTGAAGTTAAAAATGTAAAGGATATAACCAAGGAAATCCTATTCTGTAACCTATATGCAAATAAGTACTTCCAAAAGATCTAATTTTTAAATTAATTATTTTGGGTCTTACCTATGTTTTTGAATGTGCAAGGTTGGTAACACTGAAACGTCACTGTTACAATAACTAATACTTCTCGGTTTATACTCAGTAAAGAGCATATTGTCCACACAGAAGTATAAAAGACCACATGAGGTAGCGAAAGGTGGAGATGACTTTGAAAAGCTACCTTCCTAATTAAGATTTTCTGAGGGAAGTTTGCAGGGTGAGATACACTGGACTAATTATTTAATCTATTTTGTGTTTCTTCTTTGAAGATATAGTAAGTTTACTCTTAAAAATAGACTTAACCTGGAATGATGGAAAAGTTGAAGAATTTGTTAGTTACTTTCCTGAAAAAGTTGTTCAAGTGGTTTCTACATTTTCATAAGAGTTTTGCATATGTTTCATATCTCTTTATTTTCCACCTTTTGTTTCAAAAGTCCTACCGTTGGTCCCATTATTGAATTTCCAGGAAGTCCATCATCTCCTGGTGGCCCCTTGGGTCCTGGATCCCCCTACCCAAAAAGAAACAAACCCAAAAACATATATTCATTATTTTTTGTTTTAATTTCTAAAGTTTTACAGAAAAGAATAAATACTCAATTCTTTCTGACAGTGACAATTATTGAGCTAGGTAATATGAACTCAGTATTTCTAGAGAAGCTTTTACTTAATTTTTTACTCTTGATTCTGACCTCTCTTACACCTTTGCCTCATGGTAACTGTGTCAAACAGTTTGTTCTGCCTTGATGAATAACTTAACAGCTTTAGTTTTCAACTGAAGGTTGAATATTATAACTCAGTTTCAGTGGCCAGATTCACCTGTGGCTTCTGCCTGCTTTTGCCCACACAAACCAGCAAAAATTGGTGCAAGGCTGCATAACCTTGTTTCTGCCAGAGCACATAGAGAACAGCGAACAAATTCAAAGACATGTGCTGACACAGACAGAGTATGTTTAGAAAGGCTACAGATGCAACAGTGCAGCACTTCAAAGTTGCAAGCTCCACAGTCTGGCTTTTCTGAAGTCCCAGGAGGAAACTTGAGATTTTCCCTGAAATATTATCCACTACAACCATTTGGTAATATTAGCTCTCTCAGTGGCTTCATGGAAAGCAGTTAGGCTTAGAATTAAAGTTCCTCATGTTATCCCTTTACAGAGCAAAATTTGGCTCCTTCTAGTGTTTAATCTATGGCAACAGATGTTTTACTTTACATTAAGGATCGTAAAAAGAAAATTTTGATTTTCAATGAAACTTTTGCAATTTTTAAGACTAGTGAGAAGGACAGGCAGTATTTCAGGCAACGTTCTCTAGGGAATGCAGGTCAAACATTCTATCAAAACCACCGAGCAGCTGTAACCATGAGAAAGGAATATGAGAAAAAACAGCTATCTGATGTTACTGTCTCCATATTAGTAACAGCATAATGGTTGTCAAGGGAAATAAAACTCTAGTCCCCAAACGTGGGTGTAGCTTAAAATAAATAAATTTCCAATGGACACAACCATGTCTGTCCAGGAGTTAAGACCTCTAGTGATCACCCACTACTACATCAAATACTTAGAGATGTACTAAAAAGACCTCAGACCATGATAACTCCCAGCTCTGAAAAACATGCAGACTCCCTGCATCAGAAATTTATGTCTGGCTTCCCTGCTGCAGATATCAGGATGTTCCAAGAACACAATTACTAGTAATCTGTGTACCTTCCGCGGTGGAGAGGGAAATGGCCATGTGTAGCCTGTTATATTATTGAGCAATTGTCAGAAACATGGGAGATATTTGTTTAAACAAGGAAATTATTATGGAGCTAAAGAGACAAAGTTTTGTATATTTTCTAAAAAACAACTTGCATTTTATAATTACCTGAACTACTTGTTTTCTCACATCAGCCACTGCACATACATAAAAGCCCTGATCTAAAATTTAGTAAAGAGCAAGCTTCAAAACACTCCTACAGACTCCACTGAATTTTGGATTGTGGCCAGTCTGCTATGACAGTGACACGAACTGTATTGAACAGAATCAAATCAGAATGAAAAAGGCAATAGAGTCTACAAAGTTCTTATTTTTCAGCACAAATTTTATCAATAAATAACATTGACTCACTTACTTATCTATTCAAGAATGTCACAGTAATCAGGAAAGTGTGAAGAAGGGAGACCAGTGTAGTGAAACCTGTCTTCATACAAGTTGTGCCTTATAACACGCCACTTATATTTTCTTGCCGTAAAGTTTGGCACATTATTGTGGTTTTTAACCAATATAAGAGATATGAGCACCCCACAGTCCTCGCCTTTCTTTCTTCTCTGTGGTTGCATTTTTACTGCAGGGGTACCCCAAGCTTCTGATGTTCCCTTCTTCTGTCCTCCTCCATGCACAAACAAGTCCAAACCACATCCTAGCCCTCTGTGATGTCCTGTTGCCAGGCTGATGAGTACATTGTATGTACGTTACCTACATGTACTTCTCTGTGGGGGCACATAGGTGTTTAAGGAAGAAGAAAAATAGGGATAAAATTACTTCAGAGTGATAGGATGTACTTTAGTGATTTCTCTAAAAACTATCACCAAAGCTGAAGAGCATCAATTAAAGTTGAAGTTAACTGACATATTTTAAAACCAAGTATTTTATTCTTAAAATAAAAACGGGGTGTTAGTGAATTTTCAAATGTTTTTAAAACCTTCAAAGTTAGTTTTACTGTTGCTGAATCCACTTATTTTACTCAGAACACCAACTCCTATTCATTTCAGGTACATTTTCCCCACAGACAAAATGAGGTGGATGTAGCTTTAACTATCTTGTAGATGACATTTTATTTAAAGTATTAACTACAGGCCAGCTGTTCACTTGGAAGTGACATACATTCATCTCCAAAAAATCTTCTAGTTCAGCATATAACTCCCTGGAACTATACATAGACACATTCCTGCAGGTATTTACTGCCACATTTAGGAAAACTTTAGTCTTTCTAAGAAAATAATGCATAGCAAATTTGAAAAAAGAAGACGTCTAAGTGATTAATTTCACAGGAGGGGCCAAAACACAACAGAAATATAATAAGGATTTTTTTTTTTTTAAAACAAATGGCTTCGGAAGGCAATAACATGTACAAAGTTCAGCATCATGTTAAAGGGCCTCCAAATACTCTCTGTTAATTTTTAGTACTTTTCACTTCTTATTTCTAAAATTCAGTCACCTTTGTTGCTACCAAAATGAATTTTAACTTATATTCTTTTGACAGAAATGTACACTAGAAGTTTTCCCATTTCTGGTCTCCAGCAAACATGTATCAGATAATCACCTTTGGTCCAGCAGGTCCCTGAATAGATGATCCAGTGACACCAGGGGGCCCTCTCTCTCCCGGTTCACCCTGTTACAAAATGGTATCATCTAGATATAAAAATACACTTTCATTTTCTGTGCAAGTAGCAAAAGTTTTTTCAACACTTTATATTATAAAAATATCTCCACCACTTCAGGTGAAAATAGACAATATTTAGGAAAAAACATAAATCAACTTACTGCTCTTGTGAAAGCTGGTCCAAGTTTCATGTTTTAAGTAACTATTGGTTGAACCATGTATTTGATTTTTTAACTTCACTTAATTTTTTGTGTCCAGCTTACAAAGCCAACGGAATAACCAGAACACTGATAGTATTTCAATTTCCTTACCATTCAGAGAGACACTTATTACAAAATAGTATAATAGAAATCCAATGTTTCAAAGTAAAAATTTGTGAAATGATCATGGCTAGAATCACTTGGAAAACTTTAATTTAGCTTCTCAGTGCTCATGTATAACTGTAAGGTCTGTAATTATACATTTACTTATTCTTTTTCTCCTCAGGACTTTTGTGTCATTCAGGACAGAGGGTGGAAATATTTCTGCTTTTCCTTTTTTTCTGTTACATCTCCAAGCATCAGACACTTGAGAAATTTGTACATAAGTTCCATAGATACTTTTATAAGATACAAAGTGAAGGGTTACCCTGGAGGAACAAGCTTACTTTTGGTCCAGCTGGGCCTTGTGCTCCTTTATAACCAATCAGTCCTTGGGATCCTTTTTCTCCTGGGTCACCCTGATAAAAACAAAGCTTTTGTTTAAATCATGGCAAAGCTTCATTCACAACTGCGAGATACACAAACAAGCAAAAACACGACAATAATGATGTCCTTAATCAGAAAGGTATTTAGATGCTTCACTCTAACTGCAGTCTCACTCAGTTTTAGAATCTGCCTCAAATGTCCTACATTTAAGCAGGTGGGAGATAAAAGCATTTGTCTGTCTACTAATACATCTTTCCAGGCTTTTAATTTCATATTTAGATGTCTAATTAGTCACTTAATTTCCTTTAGCTCCTCTTCTCTCCCTGTCAGCATACTGAGATGATTTGCCTCTTCCTGACTTTAATGAAAACTCTGGACTGAATTTTTAGGAAATCTTCACTGCCCAATTAACCTTAGGGTCTATGTTTATAGCCCAATTTTGCTGCACTTGTTCAGGCTAAGGAACACATCACTGTCTCTTAAATCCTTTTAAATCATCAGTTAAAACATAGTTGCTACTTAAAATATAGTGAATGAAAAAAATAGGCCAAAATCTGGACTCTTATAAAATAGGTCCTCCTAGAGACTGTAGTATTTCTCTAGTGCGCATGTCAAGCCATACCTTTTGGCCTACATCTCCTTTGCCAGGGGGTCCTTCCGGGCCTCTTGGACCTTGATCTCCCTTTTCCCCCTAATAGAGATTAGATGGTTAAAAAATTTTCATATGCTAATTTTATTGAATCAATAGACTTATGAGAAACAATGCTTGCATAAACACTTTTCCCAGAAATGTCAGTAAATATCTGTTTGGGTTTTTTTCGCTGCAAAAAATAAAGTATTCTGTCTTCTTAAACCCCTTCCATCCTCCTGCATTCATATTCCTTATTTTGACAGACATCTGTAATAGTGCCATTTGCAATTACATCTATCTTTTGTAGGAAGAATTGCATGCATAAACTCATACGAGGATGATAAATGCTTGCAAAGTTATCAGAAAAGGTCTTGGTTGACCAATTCTAAGAAAAAGAGCTTTTAAGAAGCAGTAATTTTGGGCAACTCTGTAGCCAAAGGCCAATCCAGGCTGCAAATATTTGCCAGAAACATTACTTCAAATAATTCACAAAAAATCCACATAAAACATTCTATTAATTCCATTCTATTCTATTAAGGAACATTATCTGCAAAATATATATACGTAACATAGTACATCAGAATGCCTGTAGGTAATTCAGAAAATGAAGAGTAGGTTAAAATGAAGTTTAAAATTCCATTTTTGATTCAAGTTCTTGGTGGAAGTGCCATTACCAGGGAAATGATCATTCCCCTGTACTCACACTGGGGAAGTCACACTTTTAGTATTGTGTGAAGTTTTGGGCCCCTCACTACAAGACAGACATTGACGTGCTGGAGCGTTTCCAAATGAAGCTGATGAAGGGTTTAGAGCACAAACTTTATGAGAAGTGGCTGAGGGATCTGGGGTTGTTTAGTCTGGAGAAAAGGAGGCTAGGGGCAGACCTTATTGCTCTCTACAACTACCTGAAAGGGGGTTGTAGTGAGGTGGGTGTTGGTCTCTTCTCCCAAGTAACCAGCGATAGGACAAGAAGAAATGGCCTCAAGTTGTGCCGGGGAGGTTCAGATTGGATATTAGGAAAAATTTCTTCACTAAAAGGGTTGTCAAGCATTGGAACAGGCTGCCCAGGGAAGTGGTTGAGTCACCAACCCTGGAGGTATTTAAAAGACCTCTACATGTGGTGCTTAGGGACGTAAGATTCAGTGAGATTTGGCAGTGTTAGGTTTACAGTTGGACTCAATGATCTTAAAGGTCTTTTCTAACCTAAATGATTCTACGATTCTATTACAGAGCCTACTGTTGATAGGCATCAGTGTGGATCCCACTTCTGTGAGACAGCTTCACATCTGCATATAACTGCCATAACATCTCTGTGCTACAACTGCAGGCATCAAGCTGTTCTTTGCACTGTCCTGAATACCCAAGGTAGCTGCTCAGTATTAATATTTCACTTATAATGAATTACAACAACGAAGGTGACAGCACCAAGTTGACCATCAGAATGAAGGCAATATGCAAGGGAAAAAACCCCAGCATTCCCAAATACAAAAGCTACCTGTAACTTCAACCCAACATTTACTTTTAATTCTGATGTTTCCCTTCTGATACACTGGGATCTCCATTTCTGAGAAATTGTAAAAAAATAATGAAGTAGGAACAGAAATGCAACATACTTTTCCACAGTGAAAAGCTTACTGCCTCAGGCTGTAGCTTGTCAAAATGGTATTTGCACTGTCCTTGTAGATGAAAAAAATGTGAAGCTGCACTCTTAATAGATATTTATTACAGATATTCAGATATTTTCTGATTAAAGACCTGGCATCAAAAAATGATGATTTGCTTACTCTGAATCATATTCAGTTCATCAGTTCTACATGTTGGCCAGCTGCTACCCTCACTTACGAGCTGCACAGTAGCAGAGTTTCAAGGTGCCTGGATTCTCAGCAGCAATTCAATAATCAGCCAAAGCACTGAGTTTTGCTCACTCAGCAGCTCATTCTTTTTGGAAAAAGTAAAATCAAAAGTCTCAATTTAACTTACTCTTAATTGACTATTTTGGGCATTCTGCTTCACATCCCTCTACATTTCTTTCCACTGTTTTGAGTTTATGATTCTTTTTCCAAATATGTCAGAGTTTCTCTTAAAATATCAGAATTTCTCTTGGAAACAAACAGCCCTGGTTTCAGTTGTTTGTGATGGTTTCTGTACCAGGCTGGCAAAGTTCAGTCACAGCTCACCACCCTGCTAGGTGCCATGGTCACATCAATTTGAGCATGACTTGTTGGTGTCAGGAAATATCTGAACAAGCTATTAGGAACAGGCTAAAGACACAAGCTATCTGTTTTCCAAGAAGACCGTGAAATTTAACAGTAGTCAATACCCACAAAAGGCAGGGCAGCTAAATCAGTTGCAGATTCAGATGGTAACCTCTGTTAGTGCAGTTTGTTGGAAACATCTCAACTAGCCTAGTCCCTTTTCCCTGGAAAAAGTATTGTCACATGCCCTCCTCCAGGATGAACTCCTTGCCATTGCATACTTGCAAATAATGGTTTGTTCTTCTTTTGTCTACACATTCTACAGTAAAATTGTATATTTTTATATATTTATAAAAATATATTTCCTTACCTTCTTCCCTGACTTCCCAGGATCTCCCTGCACCCCTCTCTCTCCTGGGAGTCCTGATAGACCTATATCACCCTTAAAGAAAAATAAATAATTATGTATGCATACTTCAATAAATTCTTTATTCTATAAAATGGATCTAACAGTATGTTGAAATATTAATGAATGATATACAGTATTTTTGCTCAAATTAAGGTTGTTATTCCCAGTAAGTAAAAATTCTATAAAGCCAGTCATTTTTTTTTCTACTCATATAATCTAAAATAAGTATTTCAGAATTCTTTCTAAGCTCCCCACCTGCTTCTTAAACCTTGGTTTTGTATTAAATAAATTTACATTTATTCAGTGAGTACAAACATGATAGAATGCTGTTTGTTACCTGTGCACAAGAACAATATGATACAAATGTAATTTACTTGCAAAGTCAAACATCTGGGAGTTAAGGAATGATCAGCCAAAAATGCCTAAATGGAGTTGCTGACTGGAGACTAACACCTTGCTGATTGTACGAACTGGTCTAGGCATTAGTTTTAAGACTTGTCCCAAAGAGTTGAAATTATCCATAGGAACTAGTCCTGCCAAATGCTTCTTCCATGATCCTGGGAAAAATAACCAAAAGCAAGATGTCCACGTCATCTTATCCAAGATTTTGGAAGCCCTTCTTAAATCGTTAAGGATATGGTATACAGTCTTCAAAATGGCAGCTGAAGTCAAAGCTTTAAGTGTTTAACAACTCTTCTAACATGTAGGCAGTATGACCACCACTGTTACACAGACTGGGGTTTTTTTCAAATCATCACAGAGGAACAGAGGTAGTAACATTTCTAACAGGCCTTGGAAATACCTCACTAGCTTAGAAAAGTGAAAACTCTGTTACAGTTATGGCTGCAGTAATGATTTTAGGAGAGAGGGTGGGAGCTCTAGTGCAGCATTTTAAGTTTAAAAACTAAAACTGTGAAGTTAAGTGAATATCTATCTCTGAAATTCCTTCTTATTTTGATCATAGTCAATTTATACCAAAAAATCTACTTAGTTTATCATCAGTTAGTGAAAGAATTAGAAGATCCTGTAAGGAACAGTTAAAAGCAAAAATAGACTCACTTTAAGTCCTCGTACGCCAATTCCTGGAAGTCCTGGTTCCCCTTTTTGTCCAGGTTCACCTGGTTGACCCTTGTAACAAAAAGTATTTTGTTTGACACAGGAACACAATTTAGCTTCATTCATTACTTGCACTATTTCACTAATTGCTTTACACTTAGCAGTGGACTTGATGATGCTTATGGGTCCCTTCCAACTAGAGATATCCTATGATTCTAAGTGGTCAAGTTTTCAGCCAAGCAGTTTTCAACTGGAAACTTCTGTTCTTTAAAAACCCCAGTAACTTGTAGGCCTGTATCTATTTTATTTAACCCTGCAGTGGGCAGAAAGTCTAAGTGAATTATTCGAACTTTCTCCTTTTTGTTTTAATACATTTTATTTTTTACTTTATAACACTATATAAAAAACTCTTTGGCAACTGAATAAAAAATGAGTCCAAATAATGAAAAAGCAGAACTTCTGTTTAAGAGAAAGTTTTACCCTCATGATTCTTCTTTCTAGTAGTTATAAAACAGTTAAAGAAATAGGAATTCCATTTTTCAATTTTGCTTTTTAAAATACTTTTTCACACTAGGAAAATTGTCCTCATAACTAACATGTTTCAAAGCTATCTATTTTTTCCTATACTAAATGTTGCAGCTTTAACTGCTATTTACATGCCAAAGTAATGCCCAGATGAAAAGAATTGTATTTCTCCCTGCTTTTGCTAGAGTGACTAATGTCTTCCTTTCATAAATCAAAGTGATTACAAAGCACGCTTCTGCTTTACAGTTCATCGGTTCATTCTACCTGCTCTCGTAAGTATTTCATCAATTCCCTTTTTCTCCTCTTATGGTGCTCACCACTAGATACTTGGGCTTTGATAGCAGTAATTGTTTACCCCACTTTCCTCCTCTCTTCCTACTTTCCCTCCGATATGCTAGGAAGTGCTGCAGTGTTAGCTACTATGTACACTTAAGCTCTTTTTTCTCTCCAAGTCTTTCATTGTTTGGTTTTGGTTCTTTCTCATGATGACCATGGAAGGCTGAAGGACAGGCTGAAGGTGTGGTGGGACTAGCCTTAAGTCTCAAAACCATCGTCGTTTTACAGCTGTTTAGTAAAATGCTTTACTTGAACACAATGTGTATGTGGCACAAAACTCATTTGATATAAACATGTCTGAAAGATACTTTCTTTATAAGCTTGTGTTCATTTAGAACCTAAAATCCACATCCACAAAGGTTAAGGGCTGGAAGCTAAGCAGAAGTCATATGCTCCATTTGGGGAATACCTTGATACATGGGTGGTTTTCCCTCAAAGATTCAAAAGTGAATTGTTATCTCCAGTGAAGAGTTACATTTTCATCTGATCAAAGACACTCTTGAAAAGCCCGGAAAAGATACACTGCTTGTTGTTTCTTGCTGGCGCTACTTTTAAAAAAAGAATGTCTAATTATTACCTTTGGACCTGGCAGACCAAAACCTTTAGATCCTTTTGCCCCTGGGTTTCCTTGTGGACCCTGTATACCCTACAAAGCAAAATAAATAAGTTAATGCATTACACTCTTCCACGTCTGAAATTCACTATGTGTTCATCTGTCAGTTAATAATGATTTTATCTTCTTTTTAAAAGAAAACAATTTGCTTGCCTGTCCTCATGCTTAGTTCTGAGATCTTTATTTTATTTTTCCTTTGTCACTATCCTGTGAATTTCACTGACACATCCAAGTGTGATGACAATTACTGTTTAGGGAGAAAACAAATGGGAAGTGTCTCAGTATCTGCATCTAAGCCCTGATATATTGGGATAGTATGGCAGAAGCGTGAACTCTTTTCTTCTTGCCCCCAAAAAAAACCCAAAAAGATCTTTTGGGATGTTTCAGTTCCTATTAAAGGCTGTGTTCAAGCTTCAAAGGGCTTGAAATTCAGAAGTGGTGGATTCCTACCTTGTGAAACTCTTATCTATAATATGGCATCAACCAAGCAATGCATCTGATTTATCGCCTATGCATATTATTATGCAGATTAGACCAAATTGCTGTTTGCTTGAATCTATGACCATTCAAATCAGTTGGAATCACTTAGATTTACAAGCTTTCCCTGAAGACTAGTTTGATACTTTTTAACATCAAAAATCGCTGTGAGATTTTTAATGTCTTCGTACCAAAATTAGAGCTCTGACAAAGTATAAAACAAAAATTACATGCAAATACTCATTACATGTCCAAAACGTAGACTCACCTGGCTTCCTGGATTGCCTATTCCTGGTGGTCCTGCTGGGCCCTGTGGTCCTACTTGGCCTTGTTCACCCTATACAAAAAATATTCCCAAGAGCTAAATTGGAATAGTCCATGCTAGGTGATCAACATATTTATACCAAACACAGGGCAACAGTCCCCCAAGCCCTCCAAGTCTCCCAAGCTCCCCAAGTATTAACTTGAAGTTTGCTGCTTCTATTTGAGTTAAATGTGTTTGGAATACTGAAAGTCTGCCTATGGCAATTAATCTAATAAAAATAATATCCCTTCCTACCTACAAACTCTATTTCATTTACAACATTAGATGATCACAGCTCTAACTTTATTATTAGAAGGATCCATAGCTTATCTTTACATACCGAGATTAATTTTAAAGATTTCGTTGTATGGAAATATACAGTTTCTTGCACAACACTCAGAAGAAAAACTTGCACGTGTAAACAGAGCGGCTAGAGAGTATTTTTGAAAAATCTTTGTCACATGGTATTGTAATGGCATTGTACAGCACTTGGGGAGGGAATAGAGGAATTACGGCAGAGGGAATTATGTGAATCGAGGAATATGGGGAGGTCATGTGGGTATTGGAAGTGGCACAGACCCATGAAGGTGTCAAGGATGTGTGACACCAGCCCCTAGAAAACAAAAGTAATTAGTTTTACTTTACTTATTTACTGAAATGGTCCCAAATGCTTACTGTCCTGGTCATCGCTGCATTCTTCCTATACAGACGTGTGAACAGGAAGGCTCGTTCCTGCACACATAACCAATCTTCCTCTTACTAAGGCCTTGAGCAAGATGGTCTGGCAGGTGCTCACCGAGCATCTCTCTCACAGACAGGCCAAGTCAGACCATACCACACCGCTCTGAAGATCTTGGAGAGCCATTTGACTGGACAGTGAGATGAGTAAGTTCAAGTTAAACTTCCCACATCCACGAAGCACTTCCTGCTGACTAAGCTGTCAATGACTTTGGATGGGAGTGCTGTCCTCTCCTCTCACTGAAGCTTAGCATCAGGCAATGAGGAGAGCAGGAGTAGTGGGGAAAGGAGGGAAGAAAAACAACAGGGAGTAGGAGGAGAGCTGTAACACCGAATCATGAGAAGGAAGATCTGGAATCACTGCCTCTGCTCTATAGGACAGCTGGGCATCTTTCATCAGCCAGTCTCAGGGTACATAAGATACAGGCTGGAATGTCATCAGGCCAAGGGAATTAAAATTGTTCTGGATCCCTCTCTGGGGGACTGGGCACCAAAAAGCTAATAAATTTCAAAAGCCAGAGTGTTCCTATTTAAAATATTATAAATATAAAATTTCTGAAATAAATTTAGGAGGAAAAAAGTTCATGTGTTCCCTCATACTCCCAGCTGCATTGAATACAGTCATTACTGCTCTCAGTTAACAATAACAGGCTTAACTACTTGTATAGATGAGCACAGCCTGTGGAGCTGCATGGAATGGTGTAGCATAGTTCCTAAGATTTCAGGTAAAACACACCATTGTATTGTTGAGATACTGTGTGAATAATTTATCATCAATTTAAGTATAAATATAATCAACTATAGATACAATTAGAAAAATACTCTGTGCCTCACCTTGTCACCTTTGATTTGTTGACCTGGCAGTCCAGGAGGACCAGCTACACCTTCAGAGCCTTTTTCACCCTAGAAATAGGTGACAGTTTTGTAACTGCCTTTGGGAATTTATAAAGAACACTATCCTAGACAAATGGGTCATCACAATGTGCATAATGAGGAAAGAAGTATTCCTTCACAAACAAACAAGAAAAATAGTCAATGGAATTATCAGTATCAAAGTGATTCAATTACAATTCGTAACATGCTTCATCTGCATTCATTGTGTTGTTGAACACAGGACTTCAAAAGGAGAAAACAAAATACCAGGAAGAAGGAAACTACATTTTGAAAATGCGATAATATGTTCATTAGTCAGAGAGCAGTTCAGAACCTGGTGCAAGAACACTACTAACATCTTTTCCATAAAAGGAAGAAAAATCTTCTTTGCTTAATAGTTCAAGGCTCTAGAGGATCTTGAAGCCACTAAAAAAGAGGGATACATTTTGATGGGGAAGCCCAGTTGTGGTTTAATCATAAAACTTTGCTTGTTTATACTTTTTTATATGAAAAAGGAATGTTCACATATATTAACCTAGCAAGTGCCCTTAATGAGGTAACTGTCCATAGAGACTCATAAAACCCATCTCTTAGTTTCCCAAAATGGTAAGACAGAATGAAAACAGTTCCTGAATGTTTTCTTCCAATACAGAACATAAATAGCTAAGTAGTCTTTCAGAAGACAATTTATCTCATTAATGCTACCAGAATAATGTATCTTAATAAACACATAAATATGAGAAGCATTAACTTACTACTGTTATACAGGCTGTACACATTTTTTGTAATTATCTTGAGTTTCTGAACTCAGAGGGATATTGAGAGAGCACAGTGATTCAGAAGACCAAGATCCATCAGCTGACATTCTATACCAGTGGAATGATCAGTGATCTTAAATAATTTAGACACTACTGCAAATTTGGCCCACAATGTTAAAAAAATATAATTTCCATAAAACTACCTTTTGGCCTTGAATGCCCTCTCCTGGTAGACCTTTCTCACCTGGAAGACCATCAGGGCCACGTGGTCCCTGTAAGAAAAGAAAAATATATTCAGACTATATCAGTAATCCCATTTTTTTAATTGACATTTTGTCTAACTTGCTAGTATAGGTACTTGTAACTCTTATGACACTGGTAAAGAAAAATGCTTCTGTAACTGCTTGGCTGAGCCTAGGCAATTAGAATGAAGTGTAGCAACCCTTAATTGGAGGACTTATATTAGAATAAGCTAATGCTGAAATGGTGTGAATTACATAATTAATGTCTAAAGATTGTATGCTTAAAACCCAAACAAGCCTGTAGATTAATTTATAATAAACACATATACCACTGTGAAATTTATTCCCTACAATTTCATATACTTTCATGTAATTTCATGATTTTCATAATGAAAATCATTAATTTGCACATAGGTTTTTTCATACAAAATGACAGGTTAACGTACAAAATTCGAGAATGCCAATTCTGTTTTAAACAAGTACAGAAATAATTCTATTTGTAATACTTTTTGTTCTTCCATAAAATTCAGCTATCTTTTGTTATTTAAAGCTAATGAAGAGTTTTTAAGGATGATCTTGATTAAGCAAAAACCTTCTACATTTTTTGTGTGAAAAATAGTCTTTTACAACCACAAAGTGACTTTCAAAAATACTGTTAGAATGAATCTAATACATATCCACATTTGTGGCTTCTTAATTAACAATCTCTTTGAGGTTTTTAATGAAATACACAAGACAACCATACATTTTATGCTCTGTCCAGCAGGAAGAAAAAGTAGCCAGTGAGCACTAACCCAACATTACAAAAAGCTTGCTAAAGTTCTGTAATTCAGATGATAAAGATATAATTAAAAGCATGTAATTTGGGTCTTTGTTTTTGATGCAATCCAAATTACACACAGGAGTTGAGGAATGCTCTTGGATTTTCATCTTCTTAAAATCTGGTTTTAGACAATTTTTAAAGATTATCCTCAACTCACACAAGTAGGGATACACTTATTAATATACAGTTCCACCTCTTTCTGAAAACTGGATACTCCAATCCTGCTCACACGGACGAAGCAAATTCTTACTTCCCCAAAACTTATTTGGACATGGCTTTATTCTCCTACCTCAGCAAGGCACATGCAATTACTGCTGCAATACTGGGCTGCCATAGCTGAACACATTTCTGCTGCTCCAGACTAGGTACAGGGTGGTTTATGGAATCAGCAGCCAATATAGCTGCTGTCAATCAATTACACTCACTAAGACTCATCATATTATATTTCCACTTCCAATGCATATATCACTGACTTACAGGTAATCCTGGCTCACCAATTCCAGGAGGTCCTGGGAATCCAATTTTACCTTCTTGACCTCGAGCACCCTTGTGAAAAAGAATATTAGAAAGTTCAGCCCTAATTCATCTCAACGCTTTTGAAAAACATAACATTTACATATAGATGACTTAATGATGTCACCAGAAAGGTCTGATATCAAATGTGCAACATCTCCTGATGTAAAAAAAGCATAAACAACAATTTAGAAACATTTAAAAGTACCTTTTGATTAATACCTTTTGAGCACTAGATCACATTCCAGCCCTCATGCCAACAGCAAAGGGATGTTATCACTTTGCATAGGGGTAACTGCTTAAAAGTACAGGACCTGACCTGAGGGATGAGGGAGGGAAGTCAGGCTACATTTGCTTGCAATACAACCCAACCATGAAGCAGGAACGCTCAGTTGTGAGGAATCCTCACCGTTGCCTCTATCTAGGCACTCAAACTGATTTTAAGCCTGCTTCAGTGGAATATGAGATTGCACGGGAACTCCAGGAACTGCATAGTTTCTGTATTTTCTATTTATAAGGTGTCATAATCTTCACAATTCCTCCCATTTACTGAGGACTAGGTGCTTCAAGGATAAGAGCACAGAGGTTTTTTATCTTTCCCCAGAGTAATACAGAGACTGGGAGTGACATTCTCCATAAACTATTTTCCCTTCTGTAATGACCCAGTGTTGCTCCTTTTACAAGGCAAATTACTAGTTTCTGAGCTATATAAACCATCTCTATGTTCCGGGGTCTGCCCCATTGTACAGAAAATATGCAGGAGTTCAATGAATGTACAAATTAGAGCAGTAGAAACAAAAAAGTGCAGGTATTTTAGACACTGGCACTTGGCTCCAAAATACGGGGAAAAAATAGCATAAAGCAACACCAAACACAGCAGCCAGAAGAACTAGGGTGAGATCTAGTTCTTCCCAATTTAGATATCTTGCTTGAGCCTAAGTTGCAGGTCTCTGACAAAACTCTCATAAACTAAGTAGTCATGTTTCCTACGTAGACGCTTTTGCAGTTTTCCAAAAGGAGATCTGGCTGGCCAGCATAGGCAGACATGACTTTTCCAGATTAGCAAGACTGTATTCCTCCTTCTAGTCTTTTGGAATAAAATAATATGGAAGAATTAAATGCTGCATGAGAGTGAGAATTTTATAACCTATAAGAATATCTATTCCCTAGTGACAAAATAACATGGCAATTCTATCGCTTTACTGTGTATCACAGTGACTGAGATGTATTTCTGTGCCTTGAAGTATGGTTTACTCATTAGTGCAAGCATCTTCTAGTTCTTGAAAATGATCACAAATATTTAACCCCCATTTAAATGGCATTATTTCTGACTTTGATTTTATCAATGGGATCGTAATAAAAACTTAAGAGTTGCTAGAAAGGCAGGTCTGTTATCTCCATCCTATGTAAATAGAAAAACCTATCAATATTGTATCAGTTTTACATTTAGATGATGAGTTTGACTTTGATAAAACAGCAAGTGAGAACTTTCATCCAAAAAATGACTGCACACAGTTAGCACTTTAACAGACGTATTACTGAGAGTTACCTTAGGTCCTGGCTGTCCAAAACCAGGGAGTCCTGGAGGACCGTAAGGACCTAAAGGGCCTTGCTCTCCCTAAGGGGAAAAAAAATTGAAAGAAACTATTAATGCAAATGGAACCTTGATCAAATTCCCCCAGAGTGTCTATCCACCACCTCATTTAAGGCTATAGAAATATGTTTTTAAAGTTAAAAAAAAAAAAAGTCTTAAAGCTAAATGTTTAGATTAGAAGCAGAATCAATATCCTGTCCGTACAAGTTGCTGGGATAGATAATAAAGTTAGAAAGACATTCTTTCATATATGTCAGGAAAGAAAAAAAAATATATTTGTTCCTTGTCATATCTTTGGTCCTGACTTTATCCAATAATTTGGTGCTTCCTCAGTTTTTTTCTTGCTAGAAAGACAGGTATATGGCAATTAAAACGGTGCTTATGCTTTAAATATTGCACTCAAAGTTTTTCCCATAGTAACCACTGCATATCATGACTGTTGTTCCTACTGCTATCTTTGACTGCAGCTCCTAATTCTCTTGCATGTTTAATATGTTTCTAACAAAGCCAACGTAGCCACACAACTATTAAAAAGTCTTTTTATCAAAATGTGTTTCTTTTCTGGGGAGGTATTCATATCTGGGGGGTTGAAATTTTGTATATACCGAGAAATCTTGTATGCTGAGTTATGAAACCTTTCAATGAGATTTTTGCACTTGAGAGGTCAATAGAAGTGTAAAAAACAACTTCAAAGCTATGCACTTGGAGTGCTACTACTGAAGCTTTAAACCTACAATAAAGTGGAACTTGATGCCCAGTCTTAAATTCATTCCATTACAGGACAATATGATAATTTGAAGAGCAGCTATGAAATTTAATGCTTATTCAAAATACGAGATTCTATAGCACACTTTGATAATCTACTAAGTTAATACAGCATCAATAGGAGAGAAGTCTTAAAAGGCAGAGGCAAATCGGGGAAAGCTGGTATAACTTAGCAGAACAGCACATGTACCTCCACATAGCACACTGATAGGGTATTAGCAACATTGACATCGCTTTAATGGGGATTCTGTGCATGTAGCTGTTGCCAAAATACAGACTATAGCAAAGTATTCCTAGGTAGACCTTATTGCTTGGGTTTCCTAATAATATTTTCATGAAACCTTTGGACCAGAGTCACAACCTGGCTGGCGTGTATCCAGATTATCCGAAATGATGCAATTTTTACTGATACAAAGCCAATTAGAAATTGTCCCTTGTTGTCCATAGCTGGATTTTTCCTCCTGTGTTTGTTTTGAAGCTGATCAAAAAACAACAAGAACAAAAATTCCTCAAATGGCCCATCTTCTAGACTTCCAGTTCCTCCATGGGATTAATACGGCATTGAACAAACTGTCCTTTTAAAATCAGCTGATCAAAACCCATTTTTATTAAGTGTTTCCCATCAGCGGGAAATTTAGGGAAGGCCAAGAATAATACAACCAAAGCTCATACTTGTCTCCTCTTTAATTCTCTTTACAAACTCTCTGTTTTAAGTACTGTTGTGCTTTAAGCCAACAGTTAGTTAGCTGATTTCAGGGGTTTGGGGGCTGACTTTGTTTAGACAAAAAGTAGGGGAAATATGTAAGGAAATATTTTATACTGTTTCTTTAGAAAATAATATATACTAAAAGCAACATTTTCAGGAGGGTTTTAGTGACTTAGACACCTCCATTTCTTTTTCAACGGTAGTAATTTAGGCTACCAAATTTCATTCATGTCAAAAGGTCACAAGCATCTAAGCATCAATCTAAGCATCTACATACTGATTGTGCATCAGTATGTAGTAGTGTGCTGGCAGAATGGTACCAGCAAAGCCACAGTGCTGTAATTACACACACACAGCCCCATGGCATGCTCTGTTTCCAGGGCAAAATCACCCCCGTGGGAGCTAGACAAGTAAAACTGTTAAGGTTTCAGTAGAAAGTTTTGCAAGATAATTTCCATGCATAGACACTGCCTCAAGGACAGAGATACTTCTGCCACTTTTACCCACAGCTGTGCTTCTTGCAAAGCTGATCAAGATGCACAAAGCATAGGTTTTGGAAGAACGTTAAGCCAAGCACACCAGCCTGGTGCCTAAGAAGCTTTGCCTTTCAGCCTTAGCTCACCACCAACTCTTACTTCAATAGCTCTCCACTTGGCCAGCAACACTAACAGATACAGCTCCATGTAGCTTTGGGGCCTGGAGTCAGTCTGGTTAGGGATGGACTTCCCCACTTCAAGGAAGGGGTGCCTCAGTGAGAAAGAAATAGGCACAGGCTGCTGTAAGGCCAGGCAGTGTGCTAAATATTGGTGTTCAAATTCACAGTCCTCATTTCTCTCTTGGAGAAATCAGCCTGGGATCCCTGTTCTGCCATGATGTATTAGCAAGCCCCAGAGAACGAATGCCAAAGATATGCAAAGTTGAAAATATATTAAAAAAACCCTATCAGAGAAAAATAATTCAGCAGCATGCAGCATCACTATGTGTAAGTAGGCTACTCTGGGCACAGCAAACGCACCACTCAGCACGTTGGCTCCATTTGTCAAAAATAAATCTCTGAAATGGTGTAGGAACTTGTTCCATTTCAAAAAATGACATTTCATAAAAACAGGCTCATGTCCCAGCTGAAACAATAAACCAAACCCCTTTGTTATGTTTGGAAAGTGTCTTCCAAATTTTTTGTCCTGTCATCCAAACAGACATTGTGTTTCACATCTATTTCTGACAGCCCCTGACAGAACTTCCCAAGAACAGCAACTCTGAGGGATGCTTCCTATCACAAATCATTTGCTCCTTCGCAAGTTCACCCGCATGCTAGATATGTGCTGCCTTGAATCCAGACCGGAGTCCCACTGAAGTTAATGTTTTTCCAAAAGATCTTTTTTAACCATGATGAAAACATTATACCATTTTCTTTCCAATGACTGCTGTCATGTAATCTGCCTCACAGCAGCTGTACTAGTAGGTCCTGGTGTAGGCAATGTAAATAGCCCTTATGATAAAAAACACATAGGGTAGTATGAAAATTTTATTCTGTCAAATGTTTACTCACTGGTAGCAGAGGATGCCAGAATATTAATGGAGAAAGAAACGCCATCTTCTACCAGATATGTAAAACTTGGAAACTTAAACTATTCAATCTATTTTAAAGACTGTATATTTCAAACTTCACATGGCTGTTAGTAAGCCTGGCTTTTATCTTCTATGGTCTTGGTGCTAGAGGTAATGTGGAATTTATTAAAACCATAAAGTGTTGGCAATAATCTCATTACGTTATCTCTACATGCAGAAGGAAAAGTCTGCTTTTCAAAGTAGCTTCTTTGTAATTATTTTCTTTGTCTAACACTGCTCAAATTCTTTTTTCTCTCCCTATTGGGATTTTCCTTCAGGTGGCATCTAATATCAGCTAGAGCAATGGGAAGGAAAATTACACTTGATCTGCGTTTAGTATTTTCACTTATTAAAACTGTACCATTTTAAACTTGGAACATACGTAACAGTCTACTCCCCAAAAAATAGTTTGTTATGATGAGTACCAGTTAGTGCCAATACAAATAATTTCTTTTACTTTTAAGAAAGCACATACATACTGTAAGGAACACAAAGACTCTGTATTTCAGTCTATAACAAGATCATGATTAAGCTATAGTAAAAAATAATCTTTCAAATATAATGATTTTATCTTTAAAGTAAAGATTGGCAACAACAATGCAAGTATAGATATTTTAACAGATATTATTGATATTTTGTATGTCTAAGCTAGTTGAGGTACCTAGGAACCATACTTCTTTGCAGGGAAATTGAATTTTTCAGTCTCCTGGGAAAGACGTAACTTGCCACATAAGTAAGGAAAGAATTTCTAAGTCATCAGAGAACATCCCTTAGCAGTTCATTCTGGGACTTATTTTCAGGGAAGTATGCAATGATGGGTTTTTCACGGGGTTATTCCAAGATGTTTTTATGGGAATAACTTCTTTGAATACCCACATTCAAACTTAACTGTTTCCTTAAAAGTTTGAATACATGTCTGCTCATACAACTTTAGACTCTAATTCAGAATTTTACAATGCATATGAAATTTTCCAGAGAAGTTCGTACTATAGCAGTGGCTTTTAGGAATTGTTTTCAGTCTTTCCATAAATATATCACGGTTTCTAGAAATGTGTACTTTATTTCTAGTAGCTGGTCTAAGAGTTTAAACAAACAAACACACAAACCCAATGTCACTTCTGAAATGATAACCATAAGAACTCCCTGTTCATTACTTCTTTATGGATGGAACACAGGTCATGCCCACTTCCTGATTAATTGGTATTTTAAGTTAGTGAGAGAGAGAAAATAACATAGAATTTGGCTTTAACAATATAATTTTTGTTTGTAAATTTAACATCTTTTATTGTAACATTGACAATAGGCAATAGAAAGTCAGCAAAACAGAAAACAAAATTGACAATAGGCAATAGAAAGTCAGCAAAACAGAAAACAAACAGAATAATCCTGGTCCTTTGCTCAGGACATGCTTGGGAACATGACCAAGATGACTGCTTCAGAAGACAGGAGATGATACACAGTGAAAATAGCCAGTTCCCAACTCCTAACTGTGTTTGAGTGAAATGTCCTGTTGCTCTCTAATGTTTTTCTCTTAAAGTTATTACGTTTTATAGTGTGTTTTGGCTTTACTGTTAAAATGCAAATCCAGCATATGGTGAAATGGAAATGTATTTAGTCAGGTAAATTAATAATAATGTAAGATGAGTTAACGTGTTTTTATTTTTATGCAAGTGCAGTCCAAATTTGTCATTTTAAATGTCTCAGCCTCTGTATGGAGAAGGTTTGTATACATGGTAATAAAACTACTTAGATGTTTCTGAGATGTTATAACTTTGCAGAAATGTAAATAGAGAAAACTTTTTTTAAAGTTTGCTTAATAGCAAAAACTGCTCTTAGTTAATGCCATGCTGAGCTGCACTCTGTGCAGGACACAGGTTGTTTGACATATTCATACATGACTTGAAAAGTGGGTGAAAGTAAAGTGATGAAGTTTGCTTGTAGATTAAAGAGGTTATTAAAGAGAAGGTCTGATTGCAAAGTGCATCAGAAAGACTTCAAGAGGTTAGGATGTGATTCACCTCCATGGGATCACTCCTAAACTTAGGTGTTTACATGGAAACAGGTTGGCTGAGTTCCTGTTGTAGTCAGTGGAAAGCTGGTCAATGCAGGCCGTGGGACTTTGAGAGAAATTCAACTCATTACTGGCAATATGATAAGGCAATAACATGAAAAGGGATGGAAGTAGAGTATTGTGTGGCCAGAAAGACTTCTCACTGATAGATTAGCCAGCAGCTTAAGAGAGAACAAGAAAATGCATATGAATAACAGAAGTAATAAGGTATGAAAAGTTCTTTTAAGTAATTTCTTGGACAATGTTTCTGGACTCCACGCTACCTTGCTTCAGACAAGTCAAATTAAATTAGTTGAAGTTGCAATGCCACTAACCTTCTCCTGCTGGTGGCTGCCAGAGCCAGTGGCATCCCCAGCTGTGTCTGCCACCTGGCACTGCGAAGCAAGAGTATGGGTACGGCACTGTCTTACAGAGGTGTGGGATGGACTGAGCTGGCCAGATATATGAGTGAACTGTAGACTTCACAGATGAGACCTAAAACAGATCTACAGATGTTTTAGGCTGAGCTTGATGTGGAGTTTATATTTTGAGGAACTGAACCTCCTTTTCCAAACCTCAATATGGCCCACTAACAATGAATAAAAGTGTTCAGTGGCGGTGTTCTGCGTTATGTCACATCAATACTAATGCCATGCAACTGTCTTTAGCTCTGCTAAACCAGGGTGAAAACCAGGGTGAAGTCACTAGTTCAGCTCAAAAAGCAGAAAGTATCAGCATGGAAAGGCCATGGGTATAAGGAACTGCACTAAGAATAGACTTATTTATTTTATCCAAGGCAGTTATTTATAACTGCCACTTTCAGAGATATTGTATTATGTGTCATGAAAACTAATTTTAAAAGAGCAATTGAATAATCATTCTGTAAGGACAAAAGATATTGGAAAGACTGCTGTGTGTCTGAACCAAAAAAGGCCTTGACCTTTACTAGCTGAATGGGTGTTTATTAAGCTGTAAACAACCACTGATTATCTGTACTGATCATTAAAAAATTTTTCACTCATCTCAAATAAGCTCCAAAATGCCAAAGGTTAGCTTTGGTGCTAGGTGTGGACAAAAGAAAACCTCTAAACATACATATGTTTCTGCCATACTCTTTAAGTATAATTACCTAAGTGTATTAACTAAACTTGCCTGGCAACATTTTTATTATGCTAGATGTCTGAGCCTGGAAAAATCTTTACTATAGACTTTTAACAGCAGATTGCAGAGTTGGAAGCTGAAAAAAGAGGGAACTTTATTATTAATACTGAAAATCTGCAGCTGAAGTATAACAATTGACTGTAAATATTATATCCAGGTAGATGAATTCTAGGGAGAGCTGCATGTATTTTACAGACAAGAAAGTGTGTGAAGAGACTGACAGGAAGACAAACAATATTCAACGAATACAGTTTAGTGCATAATAAAAGTATCTGGTACTACTATCTTGGATGCACCAGTGTGAAATGACAGATAAAAAAATTACTGTCATTTGCTGTGCTGAAGTTGAAGAGAGGCATGACTTTTCCAGAACATATATGAATAGCTTCTTTCAGAGCCATCAACCTCTTTCTTTCCCCACTTCTGAAATATTCTGTAGCAGCTTTCGTAATCAAGCATTTTGTTGAGAAGATGAAAAAATAAGAAGCATGAAAAAGCATTTGTCAGGAAGAGGAAAATCATGATGGATGCCAGTATTCCAAACTTTTTACCATAAACATTTCCCATATCCAAATTTATTTCTGTGAATCTTCAAATGAAATTGTTGCCTGAGAAACAAAACATGAGTGTTTAAATATTGCATCTTTGGCAAATTGCTTTGTATGAATTTAGTTGCCTTGTATAACTTAGATATGGCATTGTATTAACCAGGCTATCAATAATCCTGTGGTTGAAAGTCTGTGTCATTAGACTCTACATTTTCAAACTGATACATGAAAGATCTTTATGTACCAAACAGTGATGTTAATTGTTGTCCCACGGGCAAGAAAACTGTATTTCCATAAAGCAATTTCCCAAAGGTTTGCAAACCAGAAGGCTGCCTCAATCAGATACTTTATACAACTGATTTTGCTGTAGTCTTTAACTCTAAATGATCTATTTCAAATATAGCATTAATCGTCATCAAATCTTACACCTCTACCAATTTCAAAGTTGTCTTGAGTTTCTACAGTATACAAGCAATTAAAAATGACTTTAAAAACTCAGTCTGAAGACTTTGCAACCACCATCTAGAATTACTCAAAATCTTTAAACACAAGGCATTTTAGTTAAAAATATGCTCAAAAAAGCTTCCCAAGTGATGGCAGAAGCCAAGACACACATGCAGGTGATTTAAATTCCAGCCTAAGTGTTGTGGCTGTAGGCAGGTCCTTGGTAGCACCTTATTGTGGCCCTACAAAATGCCCTCCCAAGCTCTGATAGCTGGGCTTGGAGACCCAGACAGAGAACTGGCTGTATGTGCCAACGATACAAAGCTGTCATAACATGACAACACTATGGTGCACCAAGCAGATGACATATATTATTGCTGTGCAAAGGACACCACTAACAAAAAACTACAGAGGAAAAAGGATAATAGAGCATAGAGGTTTCACACAGAGTTTCTGTGCCTTCTCTCCCTATATAAATAACATCTACACATATACAACTACATCTTACCTTGCTTCCTTGAATGCCTTTTGGGCCTGGCTCACCTGGAGGTCCACTGATACCCTACACAAAAGTCAAAGTATAGAATGAGTTGCCTTTGAAGATGCATTTAAAGTTTCTTTTGAATTTAGCCTGAACAGGGTACAGTAAAACATAGCACAATGCTAAGCTCTAAAGGACAAGAGTTTTCTGCATTGTACTCTGTGAAGTGCCCAACACATTGAATATTGTTAATATTCAATAACCAGTGCTGGCAGAAAGGATATCTTACTACTCCATGTGAATTGCACCCATTTTATCTGAAGCATTCTGTTCCTTTCTTCTCCTGTTCCTGACTTTGCCATATTTTCATATTCTCTCTCCTGCCCAAGCAAATAAACTAAGCTGTCACATCCTATTTAGCTCTGTTTGTAAGAAATCACTTCCCCTACATCTCTGATGATGAGCTGAGATTAATTTTCATTCCCTGACATTACTACAACCATTGTGTCCCCTCACACAAGGAAATAATGAATGGCTCTTTGGAAGAGACAAAGCAGGTAAAATACTCCGGAGAGATGACATTTGAGGACGTCCCTTCACCAATACAGTGGCTGGTACAATAGCTAGAAAAAAGTAAGTCTGATAATATGAAGTGCAATAAAATCACAGGATTAATAGACTACAGCCAAGTCTGGTGTTAAAGCTTTAACTCTTACTTCAACCCTCCAGTTCACTGACTTGTGAGTTGGTGAACATCCCATTGGCATCTGCTGGGCTGCCCAGTTGGGTCAGATCGATCAACATTGTTGCAACTACCACTAACAGAACTGATAGTCAAAATGAAGTGAAAGCCTCATGAAGTTTTTTAAATGACTGGAGAAAAAAAATCATGAGCTATCGAAAGAATAGTACCACAAAATGACAGTTTATTGTAATAAAAATGCTTGGTCAAATACGGATAATTTTATGCTTATAAAAAGACACAAACTGGACCAAATCTAAATGTATTTGTTTCATTGCTGACAAAAAAATATGCTCAGAGCATGTTCATTCCCTTTCTTAAATATGATCAACTACAGAAAACACATGACTATCCAAAAAGAAACAAAAATAATTCCTTTCAGCTATCATCATTAATAGCGATAGTAAATCCTCAAAAATACTGCATTTTGGCTCACAAACAGATATCCCAGACTCTGGGATATCTGTGATTTTATATCTCCCATGGATTTCCAGTCAGAAAGATAATATTCATTATTCTCTCCTTTCTTTTTGTTGCTTTTGCACAAAGCGTGCAAAAATGCAATCACACACCTAAGTAACAGTTATATGACCACGAATCAAATACTGGGGGAAAAACAGTGAACGAAATGAATACAGTTAGTGTTCCAAATTATGCTCAAATCATAACTTTACAAACTAGGGAATAACTGTCTCAAAAAATCACAGTGTTGTCCGAAGTGCTGTATGGTGCACAAACTTAGTTATATGGCCTTACTCCTTGGTTTATGCATTTTAATTGAGTACTACTTACTAAAAGGAATCTTGCAGTTTTGTTTGTTTCAAATAAGCAAACTCTATTTTATTTTCTTAGTATCTCGGTGTCATATAAAGAAAAAAAAGTTTCTTTAAAACCTCTTAGTACCTGAAAAGCATTTCCAAAAGAGATTTTGAAAAATCACATTTTTATAAGTTATTCTTCCCGAGGAAAAAATTATGATCATGATATGAGATGGACAAATGTCCCAGCAGTAAAATGGCAATGTGCTTGAGGCAGGGTGTGCTAATAGGAATACATAATATAATCTGTTAATATAAACACATAAGTAAAGATAAATCATTCTCAAGCCCATTGCATGCTATCTTCCGTTTAGTCATTAAGTGGGTTGTAGTTCCCATGGTAACTACTCTTAGAGGAGAGTTCTGCAGTTTGAGAGCATAAGTGGGCCACACACCTCTGAGTAGCCCTAAGCAGCAACAGCTGCCAACATTTTTTCTTTGAAAATTATTTCCAAAAGATAAAGATTTGCCAGACTCTGCTGTCTTGGTGCCTCATGCATCAAACATGGTGCTCTCCACAGAGCTGACAGGTTGTACGTAGAAGAAACTTACAGTATACAATGTGTTTTCTTTTTATTTGGCAGCTTTTAGTTCCCGTACCTGAGGTCCCCGAGGTCCCCTAGGGCCAAAAGGACCTTCCAAACCCTGGGGAAAAATAAGATTCGATTACCAGATTAATAGGAAATTGCAATTATCTGCTTTAAAGTATTGAAAACTGCAGTGTACATGTAATGACTTATATCTCTGTTTAAGCATTTTCTAGGGAGTTTATTCTCTCTCCAGAGTACTTCTGTTCTCATTCTGTATTCAGTAATTGCCTGTTACATTCTATTCTCAACATTTGGTTAAAGTACTTTTCATATACAACAAACACTGTGTACGGCTACTTAACATCTTAGCTATTTGATTAACTAGTTATTATTTGCTACAGGTCTTTAAATTCAATCTCTAGAAGTATATCAGATAGATACAAAATTCTTAAAAAAATGCTGCAGTGCTTATACCAAAATAACTTCAAGTAACTTTGTCCCAGTAACTAAAACTGATCAGTAGCATGGCAGCATCACACTAATAGTTTGCAAAAACCATTAAAAATGCATCCAAAAAAAGTAAATACCATATTTTTTTATTCTATTAGCTGTCATTTCTCCATTTAATGAGTTCTTACCCGTTACCACCACTGTAGATTGTTCACAAATCTTTCTGCTGCATTGTTTTTCCTTCACTCACCAAAATGCATATTCTACAGGATTTCACTTCCAGTTGACTCAATATTCAGTTATAATTTCTTTCTAAAGCAAAAACAGCTTTCAACAAATAGTTTACTGGTCTTTTCTTTCTCTTTCTTCTCTTTTAATTAGCAACATCTCCACACACAGAGGCACTCGCAGACTGCTGCGTTCTTCAAGGCTTATGTCACATTTGAACCTCTAATAGCCTTGACTGAGCAATGATACCTACGCAGCCACACTTCATTGACTGTCTTCCCCTACAGATTCAGATTCAGAGTTTTTTAACAGTTCTCTGCTTCCTGGCATTTGCTCCCAGGCCAACCATCAGCCACCAGAAAGAGCAGATAACGCCACTCAGTTCTAGCCCATTTACAAAACTACACATGCAATGGATGGCACAAACAGCAATATGCTGATGCGACGACAGCTACTTTTGGTAGAATACACACAGAAGACTGGTCAGTTTTGATTTCAAAGCCTAACACAAACTTTCTGAATTTAAAGCCTAATTAGCTTTTGAAGAAACTCAGATTCACAGCACCAAACCCACTGCTGAAGTCAGCCTGATTAGTGAGATTGGAAAGCAGCGGGGTAAAAATGGAACATTTTCGAATCAGACAACACTACTGCCAATTATGCTTCAATAGCCACCACTACAGTTAAAGATTCACCTCAGAATACTGAATTTACATTTGGCCTTGTGTGTTCTGTTTCTGATGATTTTGTCCAGCACGGAGTACTTTCATTAAAAAAGAAAAAAAATAATCATTTTGTTCTATCTTCTGCATTTGTAAATGTGAAGCTGGGAATTCTGGAATTGACTGTAATTTTCATTTATTCACTAAGTGCTTGAGAGCCATAATCCATTATAATCTCTGATCCTCTGCAGATGTCAAACTTTTTTTCATCACTGTCCTCAACAGAAATGAAACAAGCAAATTTCCGGCAGCCCTGGCATATGTTTTCTACATCCAGATTTCTTGGCTGCTTTGATTATGTTCTTTGCCAGCTTCTGAACAGCTTTCTTTTATCTTAGTAGACATTTCACATAACCTCATGCTATTTCTCACATTTTGCCTGGACAAAGAAGTTATGATCTTTCTTTACTCCTCTGAGAGATGCAACTCTTCCTCCTTTTTCATTGATATTTCAGCCTTTTCTGACTCACTTGCTGCCATTTTGAACCCCAACATCTCACAAAATGTACTCAGCCTTTAGATTTTTATCATAGTGTAATGCCCTTTTTTCTTTGCGACAAATACTGCTGCTTTGAGTATTTCCTAATTCCTACCTGAAATTCATCATTAAACAACAGATTCCAGGAACCACAAATTTTCACGCTGGTCTTTGATAAAAGATAAGCATAATATGGATGTTAAAACTGAAGAAACGTGCTTTAACAGAATGATCAATTGCAATCTAGTTGGTAGTACTTAACAACTGTATAAATCAGTGGTTTGTAGTACTCATACAAACTTACTCACATGAACTCAAGATACACGATTATCTGACTCAGGGGTACATTACCACTCCATCTTTCAGAGTGTAAAAACCAGGTAAAAAATTGTATTAACTTGTATCACTTCTTCACTTCAGGTTAAAAGAAGAGGAGGACTAGATAGAGGTGTGAATGCATATCAACACTGATAGGCTGCTAGACCTGAAAGTTGTTCAGGTTGTGCAAGAACCTGCTTCTATTGTAATATAACTTAATACACTTCAATTAAAATTAATATTTTAAGGGAAAAAAACTGGTGAACTCTGTACCATGCTCACAGTCCCTTGTAAGCAGGGCTTGGCATTGATCAGGACAGCTTTTGTTTTAGGTAAGTGACTACATTTCTTCTGCAAAATGGAAAAAAAGAATATGGTGAACTGCGGGTTCAGTTTCTATGATGAATGTATCTCTACTACCAGGGAATTATAAGATGCTCCAGATTTACAACAATATTTACAAGCTATGTTTATGAATATGTCACATGATTTTCTAGTATCTTCATCAACATTAAACAGTTCAAATAAAAATTATACTTACTCTTTCCCCTTTTATTCCTGGGGATCCACATTCTCCTCTTTCACCCTTTATAAGAAATCAAAAGGTTAACAGCTAAACAAGATGTTTTGATTATGCTACATACACTAAAGACTGTGCAAGCAGTTCACTAGCACAAGAGGTTTAGTAGATTCCAAGGACCTGAGAGTGGCATCATTAGATATGGTCTGTAGAAGATATGTCTGCTCTACTCAAGATAGATACTTTTTCTCTCTGAGAATGCCTACAAAATTTCTTACCTACATCATAAGAAGATAATATATTAAATATCTAGTAAGTTTTGCTGTATTTTTCCACCTCGCTGTGCTGCCTCCAGAGATCCTCTTTATATTCTGATTTCACTACTGTGATGTCTGAGATTTTCCTGAATAACAGTTGTGAGATTGTACAAATGGAATGAAGAGAGAGACTTACTAATGTGTTCCACTGATGATCTAACATATCAATAGACACATGAAAAGTAGACATATGAGTCTACCTTTCCCATTTCCATGAAATGTTTCCATAAAATTGACTGAAGCATTTTTCTAATAAATACAAAGATTCAGAGAGGCGCTGCTTTTATTAACAATCAATGGAGATAAGTGTCCAAACCAAGCAAAGTCAAAACAAGATTATGTCTGTTTCTGTTCTGACTATGATGGTCCAGTTTGCAATGTAAATTTCAGCTCCAGAATCTTGCAAGTCATTGAAGTTTATAATTTTTTTAGCTTCTTGGAGAGCCTATCTTGAGATTTTTTTGGGTCAAGCATTAGCCCTTGCAAGTTATAATTAGCTTAAAAGTAAACTTCCTTGTGGTAAGTTTTTTAAAAGCTAATTATTGCCACATCTATTTGTGTTCGTAGTAAACAATTTCACGTTTGTTCTATTTAACCTCTAACTCAACCCTCAACTTTCTTTTTCCTCCCAGCAACTTTATTTGTGGTCTTTGCCATTTTTCTTTTTATATTTAGATTACATTTTCTGATTTTTTTTTCTTTTTTAATTCCAACAAGCCAGTCTGCAAGCATTTACACAAATGATGATTTTACTTCTAGGGATTGCATTAGGAGCTCTCATGACAAAAGAAAAGACAGGCTCTTCTTTCCATTCTTTCCGTTCTGTCAGCAAGTGACAATCTATTTTCAGATTACTTCTAGTCTAGAAAAATCTTACCTTGTCTCCCTTGTAGCCAGGAGCTCCCTATTCAACAATTTAAAAAAAGAGAGGAAAAAAATCATAAAAGAGAAAGCAAAGGCATAACTCACTCCTAATTTAAGTAGGGGAAAAAAACAGTAAAGAATTACATTTCAGAAAATTAACTATTCACAACAATAAAATTTCTCTCTGGAATCTTTTAACATATAATTCTCTGCAAATTTAGATGTGTACTTTTTCCTCATAACATTAGCTGTAAATATGCTACTCAGTTTGCCAAGCCTCTTAGTGGATATATAATACCATTACTACCATTTAAATGAGACTTTTACACTGAATTGATCTTATGCATGGAGTAGTGTTAATCTTTCTGCTGTGAATCAACAAGAATTCAAACTGAGAAATATCAGATGTCAGAAGCCACTGGAAGACTACCTAGATGTTTTTAGTGATGACATTTTCAATTTACCTTTGGGATAAATCTAATGCAGGTCAATACAAAATCACACAGCTTCAAAAGTTCCTTTTGTCAGTAGCATCCCATCTCTATACTTAAGCACATGGTTAGACTGCTCTTCTCACTATAGGTGCTTCTCTAAACCAGCACTTAGTTTAGATGCTCTAAGTAATTTAATAAAGTATATGTATGAAAAATGGAAAACAAATTTTCAGTTCAGTGGAACTAAACTGTAAATCAGGATCTTCCAGTTAATCTGAAAAGACCAAATATGAGTTAGCACTGTAGTAGTCACATACCTCTTCACCTTTTTCTCCATGATCTCCTTTCTGAGCATCGCCCTATTGGAAGCAAAGGAATACAACTGAAATATGTATTGCTCTTTTATTTATCACTATTACATAAAACTAAGAACAATGTTTAAGGGGCAGAAGTTGCTTTTCCTATTTATAAACATCCACACTTCTTCCTGCTGCAATCAAGGATATGCAATTCCTGAACATTAACATAGAAAACTCAACTACTGTTATTAGATGACTGAAATCTTAGTCATCAGAGCAAGCCACTCTGCTCAAGAGTTCTGTGTACTGTTAGAAAGCCCTGTGAAGCTTAGAGAGCCTTCAGCTAGATTCAGAGATCTCTGCTGTCAGAGAAAAACTGGAATGACAGGTAGTATTAACTTGGTAGCAGTTTAGTTTCAAGTTTTTCTCTCTCATTTCTAAAGCAGCTAAATATAAACCTTTCGTAGCAAAAGTGAGTCTTTTAAATCATATTTTAACATACTCTTCCTTTGCTATATTCATTTCTACAGTTTGAATAAAACTAGATAGAAATTTGCTTTATTTTTTAAAATTCACTTTACCTTGTTTCCTTTTGGTCCTGGCTCACCTTTTTCCCCTCTGTTACCAGCACTGCCCTGAAACAAAGCAGGAAAATGTTATTACCATTGTGAGAATAAAATTCTCCAGTTTCTCTAAGACTGTATCTTGGGGGCAGGCCAAAACAATTCTGGAATAAGCTTAGGTAGAAACCCACACTGATTCAGGTACAGTACATGTGACACTACTTTCACTTCGCTAAATAAAATCTGGTATAATAAGGTATCTGTGATTTTTTTAAAATCAATATTCAATGATAAATATATTTTCAATAGACCATTTGAAAATCTAACCAAGAAGGTGTCACAAAAAGCTACACAGTTCCTTTTCCCCATTCTTCAGAGTTACCCACCACTATCTGATCTTCTCTGCTTAAAAAAAACACCTATGCACAGAACAGCTTAGTGTCAACGTTCAGCAGCCCCAGAACAAAAAATTACTACTTCATTATTCCTGTTTGGAGGATCACGAAGGTGGGGACTAGAAAGCTTGATGTATATGTGTATATATAAAAAATACATACATAATAGGTTACATCTAATAATTTCAGATAAAATAACTTAAAATTCTTAGATTTTAAATTTAAATTGGAAGCAGGGGTTTTATTTCCAGATGCACATTATCCAGAGACAAGGAAATAGATGATAGACCCTGCTGTCATAACCTGCTACGCATACAGTTGACTGGTTGCTCAGTGTCTAGGGAAAAAGGCAAAAACCTCTGTATGTACCTTGGTTGTCTCTGGGGGAGCTATTAAAGGGATCACAGAGGTCACACACTGTCTGAACACACACTTCTCTCTTCTTTACCAGAGCCAAGAAACAATTATGTGTTGAAGTGTCACAAGAGAAAAGTGTTGGAGGCAGAGTTTTAGCCCATTCTTCATATATGCCATCACTCTCAATCTTTTGAACTTTTATCCGTTACACAGGGTATAGAAGCTGCTGGTGTAAGTAAACCTTTGTCTAATGGACCTTTCCTTCCCCATTGCAAAATTCAAGAATACCGTTTTTATTTGGGCTTCAAAAACATGTACTTATTTATCCACAGTGTTTTATTACCCAATACTATAAATATATTTCCAAGGTAGTATATTATTATGGATAGATTTTTTTCTGAGCTCTTATAACAGTGGACTTTCACAGTGGTATGCTATGATACATCACTTCTTTTTGCAGTACATGCACAGCTAATGTCCTGCTTTTTACAGACATAGTAACCAATTAAAATACTGTGCAACATTGATTTCGATTAAAATTCAAATTCTGGAGGCTTTTCAAGTGAATGCATACTTACAGAATCACCTTTGTCTCCTTTTACTCCCTTTTCACACCCACAGTTCTTCCGCATACACTAAAATGTTAATAGAAACATTAAGGAGAACTTTTTAAAAATTTATTATTTCAAATTTTTAAAGCAAAACCTCTGGTTTTGCCCAGCCAACGACTAGAGAACATAAAAGTGGAATAACAGGAAATAAATTATCTTCTTATACATATTTCTTACATAATCAGGAGTACACTTCTGTACAGCCCAATCAAAATCAGTTGCTTGATTTATTTATAACAAAAACAAATAAATCTGTTACTACTGTAACCATAAATGTTTAAGGTAGTATATACATAGTATATAGTACTGTGAAATCTTAACATAATTTTTGGACAATTTTGACATTGCTATTTTTTTCTAATGAGACCACTAAAGAACATGCATGTGTTGTACCAAGCCTATTCCACTCTAGTAGGAAAAGTTCTTTATGTCTTACAGTTGATACTACCCACTAATGAACAAAAGTTGTAGACTTCTTCGAAGAAGGGATGGAAGAGATGGATAAAAGTTACAATAAAAGCAACCATGGTCGGAAACTTTACTCAGGGAAGGAAGGTTGATTAATCCTGGAGTATTGTTGCATTACAGAGGCAGACATCAGGAGATCTAGTATGAATAAGACTAATCAAAACACACAAAACTCGAAAAACCTACCTGCTTCTGAAGCAGGGCTTCCTGAAAAGAAAATAAAAATATTACTTTCATATAGATTTATTTTAACAGAGTACTAATTTAACCATTTTTCTTCTCTAGTTTACAGAATTTCCAAGGTGAATGGTAAAGAATGTAAATACCTTCATCCTTCATCCCTTCCTCACAGTGATAAGAACCAGCCTGCGGAACTACTCGTATGAAAAAAGGTTCTCTGGTAGGAATAGGGGGTTGCTTCATGTGACTCACAGTGATCAGAAAACAAATGAGATGTAATGGGACAGCTAAATATACAATATTAAGGAACAATGGTGAGGCCTCATCTGGAGTATTTAGTCCAGTTCTGGGCTCCCCAGTTCAAGAGAGACACAGAACTTTTGGAAAGAGTCCAACGGAGGGCTACGAGGATGATTAAGGGACTGGAACATCTCTTGTATGAGGAAAGTCTGACAGATGTGGGGCTGTTTAGTCTGGAGAAGAGAAGGCTGAGAGGGGACCTTATCAATGTCTATAAATATCTGAAGGGTGGCTGTCAGGAGGATGGAGCCAGTCTCTTTTCAGTAGTGCCCAGTGATAGGATGAGGGGTGATGGGCACAAACTGCAGCACAGGAAGTTCCACCTCAACATGAAGAAAAAATTCTTTACTGTGAGGGTGACGGAGCACTGCAACAGGCTGCACAGAGAGGTTGTGGAATCTCTTTCTCTGGAGACCTTCAAAACCTGACTGGATGTGTTCCTGTGCAGCCTGCCCTACGTGATCCTGCCTTGGCAGGGGGATTGGACCAGATGATCTTCAGAGGTCCTTTCCAACCCTCCCATTCTGTGATTCTGTGATTCTGTAATGCTAACAAGGGGAATATGAAGACTTCCTAATGAAAGGCCTTACTATGGAAGGTCTTACTAACATAATATATAGGAGAAGGACTCAGTGATTTTATCAGCCTTATCCATGAGAACAAGCTACCTTCTGAAGTATTATCATATGCTCAGAGACACACTGACTGTGCTGGAAAATACCCTGTCCCTCCATCAGTGATCAGGGCAGCTAAGCTCTTATTGTCCAGGCATACAACTCCTTCAAAAGCAGCTGGGAGGAGGAGGAAACTCCCTCTGTCCTGACTCCTCATGTAGCAGAGACATGCACCACAAAAATATTCCTCACAACAGCACCATTGTGTGAGATCTCAGAGAATTCTTCTTCTCTTTGTAAATATATACCTTCACAGGTACAAAACACAGGCTTGTAACAACATGAATTATTTCAGAAATGCCTTTCACTTACTGTATCTGAGATCTCTAGCCACGTGCTTAGTTGTACAACATAATAATTTATTTTTACATGTATCAACTAGCAAGTTTCCATTTCTGATTTTAAATTTTCAAAATTAGGTTTTCACCATCTTTGAGAGACTACAAAAATATTACATAAATTCTGTATGGACTACTCCTTAATTAAAGCTATTGTGTTTTCTAAGAACTATTTTCCTCCAAATTGTCTTGTTATTTGCAAAGTCTTCCCTTACTTAAAAATATTTTCTAGGATCTTAAACCCCAAACACTTCCTAGGCTGCCCCAACACATTATTGCCCAGAAGCGAGAAAGGTCAAGTCCAGCTGACATCTCTGTCACAGCAACACTTTTGTCTACTCTAAACTAAGAAATTAATTAAGTAGTATTCCCTACCTTTTCTTATTTGTGCCTTATGCTGTGTTAGAAGAGCAGAGAGCTGAGTGCCCTTAAGTAATAACTACAGTGGCAGATTTACAGTACTTTGGAAACCTGATCCCACTCAAGCCAATTAAAAAAATTCTACTGGCTTCAGCAAACTTTCTTGAAATTAATTCTTAAGCCCATAGTTACTGACCTTCTCTGCTACCAATGCTGGAGCCCAGCTCTTGCAGATGTCCCACATGATCTTTACAACCTTGCTGAATTTCCAAATCTGAGGCCAGCTCCAGCCCTGTAAACCTTTGCACTGCCTTCAGGACTTACCTACCAAAGTAAACGAAATCTGCCATGGATAGATGGGTGACAAGATTAACATCAGCATTACTTACCAGTTCCAATGCTACATCAGTGATCAGGTTCTGATCATCCAGGCATAAGACATGTTTAGAGGATGAATCACCAGATATCATGCGCAAATTTTCTTCTTGGACTTTTTTCTTAGAAAGGCCAATGGTAAAAAAATGTATTCCAAGACTCCTAGCTGCTGTGGCTATACCCTGGACATTAGGGCTGTTTGGATGATCCACACCATCAGTCATCAAAAAAGCTACTTTCACGCTTCTCTTACGACCTTCAGTTTTAAACAGCTGAGTGGCATTGGAAATTGCATAATAGGAGTAGGTACCGTGGCCAATAAAGCCCAGAGACTTGATTTTCTCTTTAAAATTCTGTGCATTTTTCCAGGCTGTAAAGGGATGATCAATGCTGACTGTGCTGCTGAACTGCATACTTGCTAGTTTGACACTATACTTCTGAGATTTAACTGGCTTCATCTGGAAAATGTTGTCAGTTAAGTTTTGAACAAAATTCTTCTGTAAATCAAACAACTGATTTTTGGCACTTTCTGAACTGTCCAAGATAAAAACTATATCAATGAGACACATATCACCTGTAATGGAACAAGAAAGTTAAATCTATGAATGATGAGCACACCTGCACAACAAATTTCAGATAATTCTCTGCAACAATCCCAATCCTCAGATCATTTCCCCAAGGATTCCTCTGTCTTCCCAGAAAAAATTCTAAGGATAAATTTCACCGTAAATGCCAAGAAATTCTATTGAAGTCAAGTAACTAAATTTAAGTTACTTTAATTCATACCAGTATTACTAAACACAGTCAAGAGACAAAAACTTTAAAATTAGGGTCTTGATGGAATTGTTTTAGCATTTGAGTTGATTTTGTATATAAAATTTTCCACATGCAATTTCAAACTAAAAATTAGTCTCCTTATCATTTATCTTAAAAGGGATATGTGTGTCAATAAAAATCATAAATCAAACTGGATTCCATGATCAAGTAAATGTCAGCCTGATAATCAAAATAAATCACATTTCATAAATGTACACATAAGTTGTCAATTATTAGCTAATTATACTGAAATATGTGGAGACATATAACATGGTCTATCAGAAATTTTAAAAAAATGGTTTTACCTTCATCTTTTTGCATGAGAGAATAAGAATTCTTTCCTTTCTTTCTGTTTTGCATATATACTATCTGGTTTGTTGTCACAGCCAGAAGGAAAAAGCAATAGAAAAAATGTTTTTGCCACATAGTGACTTTGATCCCAAATTAGATGACTTTTCCTTTCTGTTAAAAGTAAAAAAACATCTGCATTAATAGATGCAAACAAATAAATACAGATACTTTACATACAGAATACACGTTTGTGGGAAGCACAATTCTAGAAATAACATGTAATAAACAATTATAAAAAGTCACTAGGTAGGTGATTTAAGCATAGCAGCCAATACAATCCCAACTGTAGCTCACATGTATATTAGAACCTGTTTTATTAGAGAAGAAATATGTGTAAAACAAACATAGTGCTCCCTTTTCTTTCTTAAAAAAAGCCAGTGCTATCTTTAGCGTTCATTTGAACATCTAACAAAGAAGGGTAAAAGAAATTGTTACTAATGCATATTGCTATTAACATACTTTGCTATTACACTAATTATATTAAATTAGCAGAAATATTATAGAAAACACAGAATATAGATTGTTTCTAGAAATCCCTAGTTATTAGGAGTAAAGATCTGGCTGTTTTGGGATGCAGATATATTATCTAGGTCTGGAGCAGCAGCATGAACAATTTATTCTTCTAAGAAACAATGGGTTAGTAATGAAATTCAATATATTAATGTATTATTAATGTTACATATCTGTAACAGAATGTGTGCAATATTTTCTATAAAGACAATCTTCTATTATAAGAACAATATACACTAATAAGATGAACGTTACAACATTTAAATCAGCAATTCTAGAGAAAACTGAACTCTATTAAAACTGATTTGCAAAAAATGCCTGCAATTTATAATAATTAATTTTAATATCATTAATAACAAAGAGAATATATTAAATTTAAATATCCTTCCTAAATCCTCTTTTCAAGTCCATCAAGCAGCTGCATATAGAGAAGCCATCCATGCAGTTCTCTAAAAATAGAAAGGAAATAACTAAGTCTCTTACCTTCAAAGGCATTCAAAAATCAAATTGTGGATTGAATAAACTGTCAGTATAGAAAGTATGTCCAGTAGGTGATACTGGAAAATATGTTTTGTTTACAAAAATAAGGCAATCTGAAAATAAACAGCCTATCCACTTGTCAATGGCTCTACCTTGCATCTAGATCCTTTATGGTCCATGATTGCTGTTTAGTTGGCCAAAGTTTAAATGAAGATAGTCAGGCATTTAGCCAGGGCTGAGTGGGAGACCAAGCCGTTTTATTAAAGGGACAGTGTCAGTCTGGGAGCACAAGTGTTCTCCCATTTTAAATAACTGAACTTTTACATTAAAAAACTCACTTCTAGACAATCTGCATCTTTACCCATCACTTTGCCAGCCACACCTCTTCAGCTTGTCCGTGTTAATGTTGCAGCACCGGCTAGATCAGAGATGTGAGATTAGTACATTACCATTTGTAGACTAGAACTGAATTCTGACCCAAGGATTTGTGAGTCTGCCAGGACCATGAGCATGTCACAAGGGTGGTAATTGCATTAGCAATTACAATAATGAAAGACAACTTTAAAAAACAAAATAATCCTAAGCTGTTTCTCTCAGAAATTCTTTCTGCTCTTTAAATCCTCTGAACAGTCAGACACAGACAGGATATCTAAAAGGGCGCTGTCATTTATGTAGCTCTCAGCATGCTGCATGCAAATTACATTTGCTCTATCTAATGGCAGGCGGCAGGGTAAAGTTGTAATGTTACGGCGTCAAGTAGAAAATCAGGGTGAGAGAAAGTATGTCAGTGGTAAGTCTCAAGGAACCATGACATGTCTTGAGGGAATTTTAGTGCAGATGCCCAGCAAAAGGTCAGAACCCAGCCTCCGGACAGGCATTACTTATGAGGCAAGATGTCCCTTGGCACCTTAGCGGCAGGACAGAGTGGAGAGCTCCTTCACGTGGTGCTGCAGAAGGGAGGACTTGGGCTTCATCACTGGGATGCATCAGGTCCCTGAACTGCAATGCGAGTAAGCACTCAAATGTGTCAGTTTTAAATGTAGAAATTCAAGTGATATATGAATAATTTGGGCATTTCAAAAACACATGATGAAGAGATGCTTTTGAGTGAAGCAGATTTTTTGGCAGTGGTCCAATCTTTCATCAAAAACTTAGGACTGAAAATTTATAAACAGTTGTTTATTAACCATCCCACTACACTGAATAGCTTTTTAAAAAATCTGCCAAAATACTATATAAGTTGCATTATTTAAGTTTTCTCAAGACAGATTTTCTAGACTTGAGATCACCTTGGTAACTTAAAACCAGACTCAGTATCTAATTCTATACAATAGTAATGTTGTCTATTCATTGCTTTTTTGTGTTTATAAACCCAAAGACTGCGTTTGCTCTTTTTGTTCCAGCACCTGATGCAAGTTTCACAATGAAATGAATACCTCTCATTACCCAGAAGACACTCTCAGCATGGCAAGTAGTGGGCAAAGCTTAGGACTAGTTGTCTTACCAAAAAAATATGAAGGTTGAGGCTTTGCATTCTCTGTAAGCAATTTCTGCTTTTTCAGTTTTGTAGGAAAAGCACATCTGAAAGATGAAAGGGAAAAGGCAGAGAATACAGAAGTTCTAAACTTTGATTTTGGTATTCCAGATTTGACCAGGTTATTTAATAGAAACAGAGTGAATACCATGTTTATCAATTGCCATTGATCTGTCTTCCTTGAAGGCATTCAACTTTCAAAAAGTGCCAAAGCACATCTGTTTATTCTGCTTCAAGCATAGCTCTTGCACAGCATGTCCCTTAGAAAGCTATTAGAGCGCAACATGGTAGAGTGCAAATACTTGGTCTCAGAGAATTCCTGGTCTCCTGATGAAGAAATGTCATTAACAAGGCTGATGATTTGCTATGATCCAGATTTTGTTATAAGTAAAAAGGAGAAACAGAAAGAAAATGAGAGTTAACTATAAATCAAAAGATTAACCTTAGTATTGCTTCATATGATAAATTAAAAATGGAACATGCAAAATATTAAAGCCACTTTAGTGATTGTTGAAACCTAAGACAACAAGAAGAGATTCTGTAAGTACACAAGTAGCAAAGACCAGCCTTCTGTGATTATAAATCCACTGAACTACTCCTGCAGCAGTCTATCTACTACACCCATAGAAAACCAAATCTGTTAAAATTAATGCAGGATATTTTCCCTATGGCAGACTAAACAAGGTGAAGAGAACTTTTTTCCCTCCTGCAGAATCCTGAGAGCCTCTCCTCTAACTTAAGTGAATTTCATGCAGTCAGTCTTTGAGTTCTTTGACTACTTTCTACCCGATTTAAAACAGAGATACTAAGTTTGTGCACCTTTAATAAGAAACAGGAGCCATGTAGTGAATGCAGCATTTGGCGGCATCTACCACCACCACGCCCTGACACACACCGATGGCAAAGAGAGGTCATCCCTCACCTGAGTTTCCTCCACCAGCTGCTCAGTCCAGATAAACTTATGAACTTGGCAATCAGAGCCCAAGGCTGCAAACCAGACACATAATTTGCTAAGTCTTACCAGAACAGAGAGACTGTGGGTGGCTGGTAGGAGTGCTGGGAGCAGTGAGGACAGGGAAGGGGAATGAAGACAAGGAACTTAAGGAATATGGAAAGGGAGCAAAAGTACTGCAAAAGAGGACTCCAAGCATTGGAGGAGTACCTGGGGGCATTGTAATAAACATAACTATTGGGAAATCTGAGGTTACTGTTGTGTTGCTGAAAGCATAGAGGATGTAAGACTCAAAAGAAAACCAGGGTTAGTTTCATTGTTTATCAAACAACTTGCTGTACTACAAGGATTGTTTCATAAATCTGGATACAAATATTCTTCTTGAAGGAAGTTAAAAAAGTTATGAGAAAGGAGGGAAAGAAGCAATCCACTCAGGAGAGTAACATTCTGAAATTCAGATTACCTTCAAATTCTGCAATATGAAAAACTACAAGGAAAAAAGAATGAATTACTTAAATTTCACTAATCAAATCCTCATTTTTTTACCTTTGTTACAGTTACAGACCCTAATAGCAATGTATTTGAATGTCTTATAGGCAAGGTTTTCTCCTAAACCTTCAACAGTTATTGCAATATTTGATCTCCCTGGACACAGACACTGAAGTAAGTGGAGTTTGACAAAACATTGCCATTATAAAATGGTGCAGATAATCACACTTTCCTGTCTCTTTCCAGTTCCCTTGTAAAAGACTGTATAGAAACCATGCTTGCTTTGCTTTTCATTTGGTGTTTAAATAACAGCAATGGAATATGCTAACTAGGAGCTTTTAAGTAAGCAGAGTACCTTTCCTGCTGATATCATTAAAATTTTGGTGAAGGGGAAAGAATAGGGGGAAAATAATAGGGCATCGCTGACCAGTGAGCGTAAAAACGACTCTGCATTCATTCAGGCTAGTAGAAGCATCCTTCATCTAGCCTGGGAGCATGGCCTCCTCTATTGCTAGAGCCTACACTTTCTGAAGTACCCACTTTCTGCTTCTCCTAGAGCAGATCTCTTTTTGAAAAGACATCCAGCTACAAATCACATCTTGGCAAACACTCTAGTCTATTCATGTGGGCTGTGAGACACAAGTATGAGAGCATATGTAACTTGAACTCATATAAAGGGTGAGACAACACACGCTATCAAGACCTCAGTGAGGTCTTAGCTCTTACCAAAGATGGAGATAACCCTAATCTGGTTGCATGGGAGAGCTCTACATCTGCCATATGATTGTACATAGTACCATTCCTACACAGAATTGTCAGTCTGTGCATGCTCTACTAACATGAAATGTGCTGGAGGAACATGCTGCTACCAGAAAAAAATCCTGTATGTGCTGCTGCTCACACTCTTTCCCCAGTGCAACCAAAGAGAGATTAGCTGTCCCAGCAGCTGCAGCCTGCTCCTGAAAGTTCTCCTTCCTAGAAACCTCTACATCATCTCCTGTCAGATGATGGATGAGCATGTGTTACTTCAACTGAGGTTAATAGTCTTCATTAAATAAATGTTGCCTTCATTATACAAATTGAGACTAAGGAGCTTCAATGGAATACAACCTTTTACACTAAACATCTGCTAATGCTATATATAAATGATAATTACTGGCAGCATCCAGCATCTGTTGGATCAGACACAATGGTGATTATTAAGCATTTCATTAATAACAAATTAGTCACATGGATCACTCATACTGTTTACATACTTATTCTTACCCTTACATATACTTAAATTAAGACTTGTAAACAGTCTATCCATTCAGAAGCAGATCATCAGCTATAGGAGAATGCTTTTTCCAGCAGTCGTCAAGGTTTACCTGCACCATGTGCCAAAACAGAATTGAATGAATGGATTTCCAGCTGTGTTCAAAGATTTGTCACTTTTTTTGGACCTGCAAACTCGACTCTCATCTAGCAGAGATCAGAAAATGTTAACATTTATGATTTTTAGACATAACAATCCTTGACTGGTCAAATACACATATAACTTGGTAGTTCTTACAAATATTCAGTATTCAGATAGCAATGGGGTCAAGATTGCTTGTATTTCTTGGGCTAGAAAATCTGTAGATCTGTTCTTTGTTGTTTGTAATTTGGTCTCTGGAAACAGCCTAAGCTCTTCTTCACTACTTAGTGTGCTTTGGAAGTACAATAAAGATCTTGACAGTTCTGTTACAGGATTGTAGATCTACAATTCAGAGCTTTATTTTTTCACTAGTCTTGCCAGTATATAGTTTTCTAACTTTATATTCACTTGGAAATCAAATCTGATAGAAGTAATGCCTCCAGACTTACAGCATTGTTTTTAACACTACTAATACCTCTTGCAATGGCTGCTCTGAACCAGATGCTCAATACATCTAGCTCCCAGGACTATTGAATCCATCTAAATGCACTCATTACATGACCATACTAAAGCTCTGGTCTGCAATACAAAGGTTTATCTCTAAAACTTGTCTCATGTTATTGAATTTTGAGTTAACAAGTCTTTAGATTCTGCATTCATACTAAGTCACCTCTTCTATTGGAAAAAATCGTGTACCAGCTTTCTTTCCTGGTACAATACCTATCCTCCATGAATACTTCCTGCTATTCTTGTTACCGCAACTGAAAAATTGTAAAGAAATAAAAAGAAACAGAGAGAGCTGACAAAGATAAGAGACAGATTCTGTATGAAGACAAAGTAAATTATGATTCTGTAGCTTGGAAAGCCACAACTGAATGCAAATGTGATACAGATCTATAAAAGTATGAAGGAAGGTGACTATTCCATAGTACATGAATGTAATATATCAAAGGACTTACACTTTGGATCAGTTTGGTCAATGATATTAACCAAAATTGACTGTCCTAAATTTACATTTTTTTACCCAGTACACTCTTCACTCAATAAGAATGGCAAAAGTTACTATAAAGAACAGTAGATTTTTTTACTGGCTAGGACACAGAGCTAATGGATGCAATTTGAAGCACCTATTTTACAGTTTCTAAAAACCACTGCTCCTAATACTAGGTATATCTTAATTCGGTGCCATTGTTATTCATACACTATGTAAGTAAAGGCATGATTCTATGCCTTTAAAAAATCAGATATCAATAAATGTATCAAAAGGATCATTTAGTTGCTGAATTCAATTTATGTAAGCTATAAAGATATTTATGCTATCTAAACCCTGCCCTCTGGTGCAGCTACATGATAATGCATAATGGTAGTATTTCATACTGGGTGACTCATTCAGCATTTAATCAGGACACAGCTAGTAAAACAGTCTACTTTCTGGGCAAGATATTTGTCCTCTTGTAATAGAAAGTGGAAGCTAAAGACTAAGATATTAAAAGACTAAGATACAATGCTTCAAGGAGGGAGGATATCTCCTGGAAGAACTGTTTTTACTCCTTAGTTCCTACCTGATCCTGGGAAACTAAATACTCATTTCAGACATTCCACTCTTTTAGATACCCAGATTGGGAGCACTGGTACCTGATATATGGATCTTCTGAGCACTACAAAGTCAAGGAAAGCTGAAAGCGATCAGTGAATCGGCAAGGTAGTATTGTCTGCTGAAGTAAGTACAGTTCTGGGCTTTCAGAGAATCCACATGACAGTCTTACTGTGTCACTTTGGAACACGTGTAATACTGGCCTTAGAAATGTTCCTCGTTAGTCTTAAGGTAAATTATTGCTAACAACTGTAAGAAAACAGAATAAGGATTAAAACAGTAACCATTCCAAAACAGAACTACTGTACTTCCTGGCAGACCGGTTCCTAAAATCCCACAGTCCCCTTTAGGACCAGGCTCATCTTGTTGTCCCTAAATAAAAAATAAAAAAATTAAAAAAAAAAAAAATTGAATTTAGAATAATTTTTCTAAATTGTTTGACTTCACTGACAGCTTAAAGCAAAGATGACCAAAGTTTTTACGTGCAGTGATCACATCATCTGTTGTGTAGCCATTTTGTGGCTGCAAAAGATTATTATTTTGAAAAAGTGCTTTGGTCAGGCTCAGCAATATCAGACTACATATTTTTTCTTTTTTGTAAAGTGAAATGCAGCAGCAGACTTTCATAACTTAATTAGAAACTGCTATGTCTATAAAAAGTCAGTGTTTACATTGTGTTGCAGCATGTAAAACTTCAGTAGTATTTAGGTATTCTGTTTCCATATTCCTGAAAGAATTTGGCTAGTTTGGCTAGTTCCCCTTGGCCAGACATGACACAAATACAATAAATCTCAGAGATGGACATAAACTAGAAGAAAAGCCAGCCTTCCAGGAATCAAATATGGAAAAGCATAACAAAGTTGTATGGAAAAACTTGTTTCCAATTAATATATAAAAAAACATTAACTAACTTTGGTATACCTTGATCTCTTAGAAATTTTAAGAGACTTTTAAAGAATAAAAGAAGCTCAAAATGGAACTTCCACTGTACAAGGTCCTTACATGATTAAAAATTCTTAAAGAACTCACAGACTTGTACATAGAGCAAACTTGGAATATTCTGCAGTCAGAATTTAAAAAAATGTAAATTTATACCTCATCCATGAAGAGAAATTGCTGAAAATAGTTTGAGATACAACTGCATGAAAGCAATTCTCAAATATGGTATTAGAATTAAGCAGATCTTACAAGGAATATAAAAGGGATTGATCAGAACTGTAAGCAATGTCTGAGAGGCCAGAAAATGTATGATTAAAATATGACTTGCCAAAAGTCAATCTGAATTAGATCCTTAATGATTTTTTTTTTTTATGTGTAAGTTTATTTAACCATATCAATCACAAGGAACAGGGAAATATAAAAAGCAGCTATTATGCAGTGGTGGTGGAGATATTAATAACCATCTAGGTACAACCTCAAAACTAAACAAATATTCTGGATTATTTATAAATAATGATGCTGCTATTGGACAAAGGTGCAAATGTAGAGAGAGCTACAGGAAAACTAAAAGTGGAAAATCACAATATGGAAAACAGAAGGAAAGATCCAAGACTTTAAAAGGCTTAGACACTTTTGAGAAATTCACAGCATCACTAACCGAATACTGTTCCAGCATTTATTTTGAGATCAACATAGGAAATACAATGATCAATTATAAAACATGCATGTCCCAACAATTCATGTGATCTAGTAACTGTGATACAGGGGTCTCTGAGAAGGTGGAATTCTTTCGCATTCTTAAACACTGAATAGTTCTTGTGTTTCCATTAAACTTGCTTGCTACCTATCATTAGAGTAACACCACCATTTACTGGTTCAAAATAGAATTTTTAATTTTTAAATTTCTCTGAATCTCTTTTGTGCCAGACACACAGGAAATGCCTCTTCTGTAGTCTGTGTGTATGTTAGTAGTGTATTTGGACAATCATTAGGACTCAAGAAATGAGTAATATGTCACATATTTAAGGTGCTGATTCCCTAGTAAAGAACTTCCTCTTAAAATCAAAGTTAGATGATGTGATTATTGCAGGTATAAACTAAATTTGTGTCCCATACCTTCCTATGAAAAATGTCAGGAACACACAAACTGAAGTTCATCTCTGTTATAAAAAGAACCAATAGGTGACTATTGGAAACAGATGTGAAAAAGTCACTATGTCGCACTTCAACAGTAGCAGAGGAAGTGGAATGATGAAAAATGAAACAGATAAGCATGAAAATACAGGCTGCCAATTTTGCCTTTGATATATGATAGACTACTCTATTTGAATGACTCTTAACTTTTCCACACATTTTGGCCTACTTTATTCATCAAAACAATCGCTGAGTTCCTAAAGATTACTAGTATTAAGGAAAAAAAATGCTGCTTTTATGAGGAAAAATGCTTTTGAAATGGAAGGAATATTAGAATGAAATCTAAGCCAACTGAATGTTATACCATTAGACCACATTTGTGGCTTAAATTAATAAACCCTGTGAATATATAACACATGAAATGTAGTTTCGTGAATAATACAAATTCTCCAGCATGTTTAGAGACAAGAAAAAACAGCCAACAAACATTCACACAAATGATGGAAAAAGCCAGTCCTTCCACATGTTTTTAAATGAGGTACTGAATGCAGGGAGATTATTGGAAGGATGGAAGAACAATGGTTTATCATATGTTTTCTCTAAAAAGTTTTGCAAAGCTATAAAAACATTGGAAAGACCATTAAAAATTATTTACTGTAACTCAAAAGAGAAAGCAGAAAAATATTTAATAAGGAAGCCAAAGGCTATGTGTTTCCTTTGTTTTCTCAGAAAATAAATAAATATGAGGCAGCTAAAATAAGGAACTAAAATCCTGACTCTAACAGTGCCAAAATGTGACACTTAAATATTTTCAGGCCATCTATCAGCCTTTGTATCTGAAGAAGGAAGTTATTCAAAGAGAACCTGAATTGTCCAATTAGTAGTTCAGCTTATAATTTCTATTTCAGACAATTTTAAAAAGACTCAATAACAAATAAAGGAGAAAAGGTAAAAATGCACACCTCCATGGCCTGCAGAAAAGCAGGTTCTGAAATCCTAATCACATAGGACCAAGGAAATCTTTTTTTCAGGTAATTTATAAATAAGAAAAAAACTTTATTACTGTGAGTGTGATCAAATACTGGAACGCGTTGCCCAGAGAGGATCTGGAGCCTCCATTCTTGGACATACTCAAAAAAAACTGGGCAACCTGCTCTAGCTCACCCTGCCTTGTGCAGGGGAGTTGGACTAGATAATCTCCAGAGGCGCCTTCCAAACTCAGACATTCTGTGATACCAGGCCATGTTTCACTGAGAAACTAGCCTGTATTTCAGACATTTCACTCAAAGTACAAAAACATTCTCATAATTGTACCTTACTCCCATTGCAACTCCTCAGCAACTGTGTGGGTAGTGTCCCAGACTTACGAATGTGTACCTATTTCACCTTACTTTTCAACCATGATGTTAAAAAACTTATTTCTGATCTTCTGTGAATGACATGAAAACGCTTATCATCCCTTCCTCTGTTAAAAAAACACCAGGTCTGATAGTGGGATAAACCATACAAAAATGCATCACTACATAGAAGCACTAAAAGTCACAAATCCAATAATGAAAAACATAAGTAAATCATATTTTTGCTCTGTCAAAGCAAAATTGATGACCTAACTACACAGATTTGGCAAGAGCTGACCAAGAATGCAGGCATGCCAGAAACAGCGTGCTGCAATTCAGATGTCTCCCTGTTTTAAAGGTCTGAGATCAGCTCATTTGCTTAAGAGGAAAGACAAACAAATGCACATGGGTTAGGGTGGGCATGCTTACCTGTTTAATAGCTGGTTTTCCTGCATTGTAGTTTTGAGCTGACCACTAATTGAAAATGTTACCAGCTATTTTAACAGCTGTTCTCCTTCATTTAAATAATAAATTCTACTCTATTAAGTTAATACCTAAGGGACATGTAGAAATCACCAGTATCTTACTTAAAAGTGTCTTACAACTCAAAAATTGAAAAAGTATTCCAAATAATCACTCTTTTATGAGGCATTTATTTTTCTTTATGAAATAATGTAACTTACTGATATGTAATTGTCTATAAATACATTAATATAAATTATTATGTTATTTGTCGCATGTTTATATATTCATTGGTGGTTGGACTAGATGACCTTTAAAGAGTCCCCACCAACCCAAATTCTATGATTTTATGATTTATATGCCCATTAGTAAGCAATTTATTCCCACTATTAGCTGTTACAGTAACTTATTGGATCAATTCTGATTTAGTAGAATATTCATCTGCTTTTACTTTTCAGCAATTGTTTTGTTTGGTATGAGAAGTCTGTAAAATATAAACAGAATGTAGGCTGTAATGTTATGCAGCATTAATGTAAGTCTTGAAATAAAGAGATTATAGAAGCAATGATCAAAATAACTAGTACATACTTAAAAGAAAAAGGTAATTCAATCATCTGGCCTGCTTCCACCTTAAAAAATTATTTTAACAGAAGTCAGTTGTGACTTCACGTGGAAGACCAGCTAATATTTTAAAGTATACAAATTGAACATTGCAGTAACAACTTAATTTTTGCAAGGAAATGCTGACTCCTTTGTTTCTCTTGTTAATCCCTTTCATGGCAGATCTTAAATCTCCCAAATCCTTAATGTTCTTCTTTCGTAATTAGCAAGGATAACAAATGTTTTTTCTTCTTAGACAGCAAAAATTTGCTTTTGTTAAAAATACTAATGTTGCGTGGTATTGTAGAAATGACACTGTTCACTATAGGGAAAACTGAGTGATACTGCTTTAAACTACCCAGAACAGAATTTAGGACTAAAGATTCATGTTCTGACTCAAGTAAATTCTCCTTAAGTCCCTACTGTCTTTCCCAACCTCAACCATTCTGTGAATCTGTGATATTCTGTATTGGCTGTACTGTTTCATCTACTCCAGAGATGCTCATGTCCAGGCAGTTGCACTGCAGTACGAAAATTCTGTCCTCACTTTGTCAACATACAGCGCTAGTAGTATATGACAATGTTTATGAGATCCCTGTCACAGTAAGCAACTCTCTACAGATTCCTGTCTCCTCTCCAAAAAGACTGTAGAAGTTAAAATACCCAATGGCTGCTATAAGGCCTTCCAGCAAGTGCTGCGACAGAAAACATCAGCGACCTGCCACTGACAACAGCCAATGAAAAAAAAAGTGTTGGGCAATCACTACCAAGGGGACTCTTACTTTTGATTTTTCTCTGATTCAGCACAGAGTTATTTAACAATCGCAGCATTTTGGAGACTGCTTGATTGGTTTCTCTCTCTTCAGCTCTTGGAGGAGTTACTTTGTCAGTCATTCTGGGACGCTGTGGAAGCTGCCACTTAGGCTACTTGAGTAGCTTGCCAGAAATTTGAGCAGCAAGGAAAATGAACTGGCAGGTCCTCAGTGAAAGGAAAAAAATATCACAGCACGTATGGAGAGCCCAGCTGAACAACCTGGCTGCAACAACACAGCTCTGTGCCCTGTGCCAGATGTGCAGCAAATTCTTGGAATTACCAGAATGCATTAGTTTTGTCCCCAAATGTGTATCATTTAGCAACAAAATTAGATTGTGTATGAAATGCGAAATGAACTCTCAGAAAACCACCTAAGAATACTTTTAAACCTTATTTTTCACTTACCTGAGGTCTCCAAGGTCCTTCAGGGCTAAATGGACCTTCCAGTCCCTACAGATTAAAAAAAGAAAAGACAAAAATAAAATATTTTTCTTTATTAATATTCCTTAATAATGACTAATAATTTGGTTGGACTATCAAAAATTTAAAAGAAATTTAAAAAAAAACATGTTCAGTATTAATTCTTAAATATTAGCTTAACAAAAAAAAATCAATTTTAAACAATGTGCCAATATTCTGCATTGAATACCCTGAACTGTCCTCCTTCATACCAAACCAAGTCTTTTGTTGCCCTTTATAACCTTTCTTAGTTCATTATAGTTTCTGATAATTTATAGATGGCAAATGCTTGTTTCATCATTAACTTTTAGACGTTACCTAAAAAAGTTTTATAATCCTCCCCAACAGATTCAAAGTAAAGTTTTCTTGGCTGCTATTTTACATTCAGAAGGCCCTCAAAACATGTGCTGAGTAACTTCCTGTTATCTGACAAAACACTTTGTCTGGCCTCCTAACCGCTTAAAGTTTAAGACACTCTATGCCTTCTTTGTATGAGAGATAAAATTATTCTTCTCTTGAATGATGTTTCAACCGTTGTTTCTATAATACCCTTATTCCTGAAAAGATGTTACAAACCCCAGAGGAGACACAAAGTTCCTGTGCCTTCAAAATGTTACCATGACACAGTTTTTTGATTTATTTTTGATTTCTTTCGACAAAGCTTCTTGCTTGCCTTTGAGCTCTTTATTGAAATACTTTGCTTAATGACAGCTCTGTAGGAATTTACAAACATTTCTACTTTGTATTTGATATAATGTATAGAATGTAAGGAAAAATACTCAGAATTACCATGGACAAGATTTAGTTATGATCTGCATGATAAATCTGAGCAATGACAATAATCCCTATTTTTCAGTATTTTTTTACTTACATATGTAAAAGTGAGATAATTATAGTTTATCCTACATATCTAGGTAATACAGCCTCAAAATTGTTCTTCTCCTGGGCATGTTTATGAGTCTATGAAGTCAAAGAAAGACTGCTGTTTGGCATCCACAGGGCCTGGATTAGATTCCATATACACATGTAATTCCCATCACAGAGCACATTCAAAAACAGAGATGAAACAAAGGACACATCTAGAGAGCATGTATAGAACACATCTGTATAATCACTGACAAGCTGTGTATGACACCCTTTAATTAAGGTTGCCCAATATTTCCTATTTAAGACTCTGCTTTTTGTTGTTTATAGCTTCATGTAACTTTAAAGACATAAACTGAAACTGTTCATGCCAGATGTTTTTCTAAGTTTTAGTCAAAGCAATCTAGTCATTTCCAAGAATAAGGCTAATGAAAAACAGGTGTTCTTCTTTGGTCAAATAAAATCTGCATCCTTAACGTTTTAGAGCATTGAGGTACACTTGGTAAAGTATAGAGCTTAGGGGAGGAGAAAGAAGGTGAAAGTGGGATGTACTTGCTGTAGTTCCTATGCAAATCTACTGAATTTTGGCCAAACTGTAAGCCTTTGAAAAATGTAATCTGTACCCACTCATTCTTGGGGTAGACTTGGACTGGAACAGGGAAAAGAACTTGGAAAGAGAGAAGCTAGAGGGACTAAATGCAAAAAGGGCTGAACATGAAGGTGACACCCACAGTCTGTCCTTGTGGACTGTATTCCTCTTCAGATCTTTTTACCAACCTTTTTCATCCCTCTCTGAGGATAGTCCACAGAAATGGTAACAATCTGGTGTTGCTGTCTTTTACTACATTAGCTCAAGAGGTAATGTCTGGGTGGAAGATTTCAAATCTTTACCTAAGGATAAAACCTGATCTTGATGAAGTCAGCGGTTTTTATGGAGAGTATAGCTCTATCATTAGCAGTTCCTTCTGAAATACAACCTTTTTTTTTCTGAAGAAGATATGTTGATAAGACTTGTAGGGAGAATGCCTCTTGTATTGACAAAATTTCAGCAAATTATTCCTGCACTATATCCATAAAATATACAAATACAATATACAATGAAACAGTTATTTTAGTTGGTTTGAAGAGTTTGAGTGTTGGAAAATACTACCGTATCTGTTATCTGTTCCAATGATTATTAGTTCTGCAAAATGTGTACTCAATATTCTGCTAGAAAATGTCATGTTTCCATTTCCAGCCACAGGCCCTCAAAATGTCTTTGTAAGATTAGAAAGCCCTCCAGTATCAGGTATTTCCTCTCTTCATAGGTAACAGCTGACAAAGTAAGAAAATATTTTTTTCACACAGAAAATACAGAAATTTTTTAAGTTTATTTTACTTGTTTTCTGAATAATTACAACTCCAATTAACAAGTCACTGCTAATATTTTAGGTCAATTGTCATCTGCCCTCTTCTGACTACAGAAGTGGATCTCCAGGGGGCTCGCACATCTTGTTATTCAGCACTCTCTATTCCATACTGGCAAGAGAGAAGTTCTTAGTTGCAACAACTGGTTTGCAGATGACGACCATCATAAAACACATCCCAACTGTGCCACAACTTGGAGCAGAAATATTCTTTCAATGGCACTACTATGTCCCAGAATTACTTTCAGAGAAAACAAAACTATTCCACATAAAATCAAAATTTAATTTAGGAAGATGCCCAAGATTCCCACCAGAAACAGTTTTAAACACAATTTCTTATCAGACCCACTTATCAGTCATATACAACTCTTTTCATGTTTGCAGAGGTATTGCACTTATCACATATGCACATGAGAAAATCTGTATTTGTTATGTTGCCAATAATGAAACACTCAGAAAAATCAGAAGCTAAGAGAACTACTGCTACCAGAAAATATCTGTGTCACACCCCACTTCTGTGTGGGAAGGGTTCTGAAGAACCATTTGGACAGCAACGAGGCAACAGCAGGCTCCAAACCAAATGAGATTTTCTGCGGCTTTGTCATCTCGGTTCATACCTGCTGCAATTTTCAGTCGCTCCTGCTTGCTAGTTATTTCCACTAAAAAAAAAAAACTGGGCATCCTTGCCACCATTAGGCCTTTTTCCACCTGTCTTTGACGTGCTTATCAACACTAAACTCTCAATGATGGCAGACATTGGACAACGTTACATAAAGCTGCAAGAGTACGTCAAGAGATAAAGCAGGGCAAGCATCAAGCACTCCTTCCCCCGCTCTGTCACTGGTTCGCAGTGTGACCTGTTTTCCTTCAGCCGTACCAGTTCTTCTTTCTTTGATTAAAAAGACAGCTCTTCAACTTTAATCAAGCCACCCAAACCCAACCTGGGACTCTCCGTTGGCCAATCTACGTGAACTTTGCCGGCCTTGCAGCTCCGGCCAGCGCCGGTGGAGGCGCCCCAGCCCGCTGGAGGCCGCCGAGCCCCAGCGTGCACGCGCCGGGCATGACATCACCGCTCCCAAAAGCCGCGACGGCACGGAGGGGAGGGGCTCCCGCGGACCAATGAAAGAAGGCTGGCCCAAGACCGGAAGTGAGATCACGTGTCCGTCCGGCGGAACACGTTCTCCGTGGGCCGACCCTCACCTTTCCTCCCGCCCCGCGCGCCGGAAGCGCAGCATGTTTTCTTTCCGCGCGCGCCGGAAGTGCCACATTTTTTCTTTCCCCGCTGCCCTCCCAACCGGAAAGCCTCGTGCGCCTCCCGTTTTTCCTCCTCGGACGGCGGGGCCGGCTGGCGGCGGGTCGCTGCCCGCCCCTCCCCTCCCTCCCCGGCGGTGGCGGCGGTGGTGGTGTCGGAGGGCCCCGCGGGGTGGGTGAGCAGCTGCTGCGCCCGGTGGAGGTGGGGGGTGGAGGCTCCGGTCCGTTCCCGCCGTCGCGGTATCTCTCTGCGGGCCTCGGAGGCCTCCACGTTCGGCGGCTCCTGCGTCGCGCCGCCCTTGGGCGGGGAGCGGCGAGGCGGGCCGGGCTGCGGCCGGGGGACCCTGCGGCCCTCGGAGCGCGTAGGAGCCGGGCTGGGGGTGACCAGCAGAGACACAGAGGAGGCACGGGAGAAGTAAATAGCGCTTTGGTTTCATGCTTCCGAATCTAGTATGTCCCTCTCTCCAATAATAGGCGTTTGTAGGATCTGTGGGGTCTTTTTCTTTATGTGTAGGCACGTGTAGTGATTCTGGACGTACAGGTACTGAAAGTGTAAATGATAATTAACAGCAGTGTAACCTTATGAACGCTGCTAGGCCAACTACGCATGAAGAGAATGTGGCGTTGGGGCAGCAGGTGGGATGAGGAGCAGTAGAATAAGATGATGAGTGGAAAGTTGTATTTCTGTAGAAATCTTGAAAGAGGGCGAGTCTTTCTAGGTGATGGAGCAGACTTCAGACAAAACAGGTTCTAATTTTTGTCAATTACTGCACATAAATTAGGCTGAGAAGTTTTCTTCTACATGTTTTAGGGAGTGGCTGTTTACCAGCAGCACACCCACATACCATGCCACATCATATTTCAGGTAACTCCTCCCTCCATAAGAATAAAATAATACTGGTGTGGAGTTTGTAAACGCAGCAAATCCTGTTGTTAGTTTGTGGGTGGCTATGTTGGTTCTGTCTCGGTAGGTGTATCCCAGCAAAACCAAACCATGCTGCTGTGGAGACGATTCAGCATTTGGCCTGAAATGTGTATGTGGTAAACGCTTGGGCTAAAAGTCATTCAGAACTACATACTTTTTTGTTTAAAGGTAATATCAGATTACAAAAGAATTTGAGGTTTGATAACATTCCTACAAATGATTTTCTCAACAGTTTCCATATGAATGGATATCACCTGAATCTTCTTACAAGAGCTTAAATTGCTTGTAAACTTACCCTAAACATGAGTGGCTCGAAACCCGATATCTTGTGGGCCCCACACCACGTTGACCGATTTGTTGTATGCGATTCGGAATTAAGCCTTTATCACATTGACTCCGCTGTAAGTTCAGAACTCAAGGCAGGGTCCTTGCGCTTATCAGAAGAAACTACAGCTACACTATTGTCAATAAATTCAGATACACCATATATGAAATGTGTGGCTTGGTATCCAAAGTATGATCCTGAATGTCTCCTTGCTGTTGGACAGGCCAATGGTCGAGTGGTACTTACTAGCCTCGGTCAAGATCACAATTCAAAATCTAAAGATTTGATAGGCAAAGAGTTTGTTCCCAAACATGCACGTCAATGCAATACCCTAGCATGGAACCCACTAGACAGCAATTGGCTTGCTGCCGGGTTAGATAAACATCGGGCTGACTTTTCAGTATTGATCTGGGATATCAGTAGCAAGTATGCCCCAGAGACTGCAATTGCTGCAGAGAAAGTAAGACTTTCATCAGGAGATCCGGAAGCAGGACTGGTAGTAACAAAGCCACTGTATGAATTAGGACAGAACGATGCTTGTCTCTCTCTCTGTTGGCTTCCACGGGATCAGAAGCTTCTTTTAGCTGGAATGCATCGAAATCTGGCTATCTTTGATCTGAGGAACACAAGCCAAAAGATATTTGTAAACACCAAGGCTGTCCAAGGAGTGACTGTCGATCCCTATTTCCACGATCGTGTAGCTTCCTTCTACGAAGGTCAGGTTGCCATATGGGATTTAAGAAAGTTTGAAAAGCCTGTTTTGACCTTGACAGAGCAACCAAAACCATTAACAAAAGTCGCATGGTGTCCAACAAGAACTGGACTGTTAGCTACTTTAACAAGGGATAGTAATATCATTAGACTGTATGACATGCAGCATACTCCCACCCCTATTGGAGATGAAACTGAGCCAACAATAATTGAAAGAAGCGTCCAACCGTGTGAAAACTACATTGCTTCATTTGCCTGGCATCCCACAAGTCAAAATCGGATGGTAGTAGTCACTCCAAACAGGACTATGTCTGACTTCACAGTTTTTGAAAGAATTTCTCTTGCGTGGAGTCCAGTCACATCCTTAATGTGGGCTTGTGGACGACATTTATATGAGTGTACAGAAGAAGGAAAAGCTAGCTCCTTGGAAAAAGACATAGCAACCAAAATGCGGCTCAGAGCTCTGTCAAGGTATGGTCTTGATACTGAACAAGTTTGGAGAAATCACCTCCTAGCTGGAAATGAAGATCCTCAGCTGAAATCGCTTTGGTACACTCTGCATTATATCCTTTATTTTACTGTAGTTTATATCCTAAGGAAGTGATATACCTTTATAGTTAAACTAGCTATATGAAATGCATGGAAGTCTTTAAATATAATGCAGCATCCTGTTAATACTTCACATATGTTAATAGGATGTGACTTTTAAATTTGAAAAAAAAATTTTCAAACACTGGGGAAAAATTAAGCTTCCTATACATGAAAATACTTATGAAGCAGTATACTGAAGATATGGATCAAAAACTTACAGGAAACAAAGGTCCTTTAGTTTATGCTGGCATTAAATCAATTGTGAAGTCATCTTTGGGTAAGAATGTTCCAACTTTTGATAAGTTCTACTGTAGTATCTTTACATAATGATGCACTCATGGGTTTGTCTTCAAAAATCATTGAAAGAAGCTATTTAAGCAGAGTATTTTTGTTTGTGTTTTAATATATCTAAGTTAACAGTTTATATTACAGTAATTTCCAGAATTTTCAGTGTTCTTTGAACGTTAGTAATCATAAAACCAAAATATCCTCAGAGGTAAATCATCAGCTGAACTATTTCAAGCATTTGGGGTTTGACTGTGGTGCTGAAAAGTCTTGCTCCCCACATAACTACTTTATTTTTGAAGTTCCATATAGGGGTGTAGTTCTAGGAAGCTGACTTTACTGTAGTCACTGCTGATGTACTAAGTAGATTTATATAACTATGTTTAAATAAGCTGCCATGTTCTGAAGTGGTAATCACCTCCAGTGTATCACGTTATATCTCTCACGCTCAGTGAAGTTTTTATGAGTATAAACTATTATTTGAATCTTTCCTTCTCTGTTCATTATGTGTCGTATTAATATTTATGCTCCCTGGAGCAAAAAATAGCTCTTTCGTGGTGGGAAAGCTTCTAGCACATTGATGCTTGCTGAGAAGAAGAGAACTAGTAGAGCAGGTGCTTGACTGTGTATTATGTATTTTCAAATTGAACATACTGATCACTCCTCCCAACTGTATAACAAGAATCTCCAAAATCTTAGGGGGTAGAGGAAAGAAAAAAGACTTAGTATGGAATATGTGTCAAGTTTAGATGCATGATTTTAGCAGATCAAAATAATTTTCTGTATGCTGCTCCTTACCATGGAGTTATTAGTGATGTTAATTTAAAGTACTAAAACATGATACTCAGCTTTGTACTCTGCTTTATGATTGAAATCGAAAGTGTTGCAATTGCAATTTAAATTGTGATTTAAGCATAATTTAACTCATTTCCCATTTCTAGGAACAACGGAGAACCTCAGGCACAGCAGGAGTGGATCTGATAGACAGGCAGATATTATTCAGTACCTGAGTGAGGAGAGATCCTTGGCTTTGCAGCTGTGTGGGTGGATAAAGAAGGGAACTGACTTAGATGTGGAACCTTTTTTAAATTCATTGGAACAGGAAGGAGACTGGGAGCGAGCCGCTGCTGTAGCACTTTTCAACTTGGACATACGGCGGGCAATACAAATTCTAAATAAAGGGGCTTCCTCGGGAAAAGGTGTGTATTGTGTTTAGTATCTTTTACTTTACTTCGGTGTTACAATACCTTAGTAGATTTTTTTCTGTAAACAGAATTACAGAAGATAGTACAGAAAAGAGGCCTGTTGTCTTACAAAATAGTTAGTTGAAGTGGTTGTATTGGAGCCTGGGAAGCTGACAAATCCTGATCTTTCGCTCCTCAGACTATCATATACCTTACTGTCTAGTTAAAATAGATTGTATGTTTCAGAGTTACCTATTGATACATAGACCAGAAAGTGTTACACTCAGAACTAGTGGATTTATTTTATTTATTTTAATGGAATTAAAATTTTATAATAATTTTAATTCCATTTATTTTAATGGAATCGCATCGTGGCTAGACGTCATGTATATCTGCTTCCGTCAGGCTGTATGCAGCTTTCCGCCAACACGATGGCTGTGGAATAACTGAAATGAATATTCAGGGTCTGCAGAAAACCTTTGTTTTGGAGCAATATTTGATAAGAGTTGCAATGTGTGAGGGAAAAGTTAAGATACTGGAGCCAAGAGACGGTGGTATTTTTGTTATGTTTTCTTGACAGCATTCCTCCTACAACTCCAGTTGGCATCTGTATTCTCTTACTAAATTTAAAAGACTGTCTTGCCACTAAAGTGGGTAGGTAAGACATGAAGGGAGCAGTTAAGGTTCTTTTAAATTTAATATTGCTCCAAAAGGGGTGGGGGGAAGTGTGTGTGTGCTTTCCATAGGGAAGGTTCAGAGTGGAGACATGCTATCTTTAAATTAAAAAATAAAATTGAACTTTCTGACAGAATGAATATTTAGATGAAATGGATTTAATGTTTTTAGGAAACTTGCTATATGCAATTGTCATCCTCCAGTTAGGTCTATTAAGTGATGGATGATGGCTTTATATATATGTGTGTATATATATATATATGGGGGGGTGTGTGTGTGTATTCTTGTGGATATGAATTATGGTAATGACAGTCTTTTGTGATAGCGATAGGAATACATTTAGCAGTTCAGAACTATTACAAAATACCAGAACCAGTGTGATGTTGCTTAAAGTATAATTCAAGGTGTCATGCATATGGGCTTTTGACTTTTAGAGCTGTTAACCTGAACAGGGGCGTTTAAAACAGAAACTGAAAAATGCTAGTGTATGCACGTTTATTTTAGCTAGTGTTAATTCTGCATTTTGTCTTGCATCCTGACAAAATGTTCTGTTTCAAACTAATGTTTTCAATTATAGTTTTAGTTGGATGTATTTTAAGTCCTTAACTTGAATATTGTTTCTCTGATTTTTTTTAATAAATAAGGTGATCTGAACCTTAATGTAGTAGCAATGGCTCTATCAGGCTACACAGATGAGAAGAACTCACTTTGGAGAGAAATGTGCAGTAGTCTAAGGCTGCAACTGAACAATCCCTACTTGTGTGCTATGTTTGCTTTCCTGACAAGTGAGTCTGGTTCATATGATGGTGTTTTGGTAAGTAAATTTCTCTTATGTTAAAATAACTTTAAGTAATAAGTGCATATATATACACACATATATAGGAGAATACTCTATTAATTAATCAGATTAGAATGTATTACTTTCTTCTGATGTTGGCAGATACCATTTTTTTCTCTTAAACAGGCATCTCATGTTAGTGAATGTTGTGTTAGTGAACAGAGTATATAAAAACATGCATAAGCAGCCAAAATATTCAATATAGTCACACAGAGGAATTATTTTTATTTTGGTGTGGAATTCTTAAACCATTAGAAATACAGTATCAAAACAATTTAAGCAGGAAGAAAAAGGGAGAGAGAGGTTGATAATGGAAATGCACAAAAGAGAGTAAGTGCAGGTGAGTTCCCAGAACTTTCACCAAGCAATATTTGCATTGAATTATATTTTATTTTTCCTTGCCTACTTGTGAAAATAATTTTACTGTGTTGAAACAATAATAGCTTCACATCTTCTGAGATTGGCGTAAACTTGCCCTGTGAAGAGCAAACTAAATTTTTAATTGTGAGATATTTTGAGCCTTTATAGGGGTAACATACTTGGTCCTTGGTTAGAGAACAACAGAAATACTTGATTCAGTAGGAATTATTTAGCTCAAGAGAGGACTCCTGTAATGCAACAGGGCAAGTGTCCTAAAACTATTTGAAGACAAGGTTGTCATAATATCGTGCTTTTAGGGTATTAAATAAGAATAAGAGAAGAATCCCAGGGGAGAGAAACCTGAGTCTGGCAAGAGAGAATGCTTTTGTTCCCTGGATGTTATGTAATATTTTTATAGTTGGGTTTTTATAGTTGGGTTTTTATTGATGAATTGGAAACTGGCAGACCATAAGGTTTTGACTGGGGTTTTTTGGTGGTTGGGGTTTTTTGCTTTTTATTTATTTTTATTTTTATTTTAATGGAACCTGGTGACATTTACATGAAAAAGATTTTGCCATGCACATCTCCTTATTTTGGCAGTGTCAATCACAACTTCTATTCTGAAAATATCAGTAGGGATAAATATGGGCACCGATAATTACCAGAATTAATCTAGTTGAGGATTTTTTTCTTAAGTGTCAGATCTAGTAAAAGGACTAGAAGCAGAAAGTAAATGCTATTGTATTGCTGTACCTTGAGTGCCAATATACTTGTGAGAAATCCATGTTCTGGGTGTTTGGGTTTTTTTGTTGTTGGGTTTTTTTTTTTAGCTTTTAGTTGTGATTTTAGGAAGGAATCGAGTGGTTAGGCTAGTTATTTTGTAAATATGGTAAATGAAAGTTTGTTTGTTTTTCTTGCCCCTGTGACTGGGTGAAACTCTTGGCTGTATGTGCTAGAAGAACTATGTGTCTTCTTTGCCCAGCCCCACATGTCTTGCAAAGTTTCTGTATCCAGGGTTTCAAAAACAATGTAGGATGTGTTGTACCAGGCTTTATGCCATTTGAATAGATTGTTCCAGTAGTCAGACTGGAACAGTCTGGATATATTCAAACTGTATCTGAATATAAATGATTAATCTGATAATTAGTGTTAGGTTTCTTCAGGTGCGATGCTTTCTTTGTCCGTTATCAAATTCATAATACTAGTTATACAGTAGCGCAAATGTTTACATTTGCATTTACATTCAAATTACATTTACATTCAAAAAGAATGTATTGAAAAAGTGGAAGCTTGAATGTGATGGTAGTATTCCCATTTTTCTCTCTGAAGTACGAAAACAACGTAGCTGTACGAGACAGAGTGGCATTTGCTTGCAAGTTCCTCAACGATGCTCAAGTAAGTCTGTGGTTGCACATTTAAGCAAACTGTTAAGCTGCATTTTATTTGGAGGCAGAAGAAACTCTGGGATGGACAGGGGTGAACAGTGGAAGCAATGAGTCGTGAGCGATTGTTTTTCTCTCATCACAATAGGATATAAGGTGTGGTATAATCTGGTCTTCAGTTTGTACCTTCAGCTTGATTTTTGTCTTTTTTTTTTAATATTGATGACATGCTAGTTTGTTGAATGTTACTGCATTAACTGTCTTACTGGAGAGTATTTGTACTTATTCAGTATTTATTTCCAGGTATTTATCTTCTCTGGAATTAAGGCTTGGTTTTACACCAGGAATGCTTTCTTTTAAATTCACTGAAGTATTTAAAGAACATGTAACTTCCCTCTTTGCACTTCATATCAAGAGGCTTAAAGTTTGTTGATAAATACTTTAATTCTGGCAATATAGTGGGTGTAGCCATATACTTTTTTCTTTATAACATCCATCAAGCAATGTATTCTGTTAGCAAAAGACACTCTTAAAGAAAGCTATTCAATTACTGAAAGTTTTTACATAGACCAATGTAAATGAGTTAGGAAGGGATGAACAGATGGCACAAGTTAAGTAAATTATTATTTGTTTTAATAGCTGAACAGGTTTATTGAAAAGTTGACAAATGAAATGAAAGATGCTGGGAATTTGGAGGGAATACTGTTAACAGGGTTGACAAAAGATGGAGTGGACTTAATGGAAAGTTATGTTGACAGAACTGGAGATGTCCAGACAGCAAGCTATTGTATGCTACAGGTTAGTGTTTAACTCAAAAATAAATGTTTATAGAAGACAACTAAGCATAGTTTCTTTAGCAGTATAGAATTGAATCTTGTGAACTAAAAAGTATTTTCTATAATAATTTGTGACAATATATACCATGCTTTTTTTGTGGAATCATCTGAAGCACTCAGTGTTAGCCACAAATGTGTATCTTCACTCTCTCTGGTTGAGATAGCTTGAGGAGATAGTGGTGGGCATGCAAAAATTAAAAATAGTCCTTTTCACTAGCTGAACTGGGAATACTTATTCCCCTGCTTATTGCTGGTGTGTTTCCTGATAGGTTTGAAACATTTTTTTTTGCTTCAAGATTTTGAAAGAGAACCGAAATGAGGGTTTGTTGTTTGACTGTAGGTATTGGTTTTGGTTTTTTTATGATGGACTTGTCTTGGCCCTTACACAGTTGCAACTATTGCCAGCACTGTGTTTAACTGCATATAAAATCATAACAATGATCTAGACTCTGATATGTGACAGAATTTTATAAACCTTCATCTGACAGACAGGGTTTTTAGTAGGACATGGCAGCACAGGTATTTTCAACTGGAGAGGCGAACTGAAAAAAATTTTTATTAAACTCACATTACAGTTTAACAGAAAATGAATATTCTTCTAGACAAATTACACTGTATTATTTCCCGTATCTTGTAGTATGCTATGTAAAGTCTTTTGAAAAAGTGAATAATACATGTTGTGTATCTTCAGTGTGTGTCTGACATTTTTTCCTGCCTGATTTAGGGTTCTCCATCAGATGTACTTAAAGATGAGAGGGTTCAGTACTGGATTGAGAACTACAGGAATCTTCTAGATGCTTGGAGGTTTTGGCATAAACGTGCAGAATTTGATATCCATAGGAGTAAGCTGGACCCCAGTTCAAAACCCTTAGCCCAGGTAAATGTAATTCTTGTATGAAGTTTGACCAATCCAGAAGGGAAAGTGGCATGGTACTTCCGTAGAAAAAAGTTGCTGGCTGCACCTTGACTTATGTGAAAGATTCAAGTGTAAAAGAAAGATTTCAACTAAAGCTGCCCTAAAAAAGTAGCCCTGTTTTTTCAAAGTAATTTTTGATATAGACTACAGAAATATGGTAAACAAAGCTACATTTCTTCATATCTAACCTAGGAAATCAGTTCCTTACCATTTTTATTCAAGTGTTGGGGTTTTTTTTCTTTTTTTAAGCCTTTCTCTTTCAAATAACAGGCTGTCTTTCAGAAACTGTAACTTTTCATAACTTTTTCTGGGGAAACCGTTTTTTTTCCTCCCATGTTGAAAAATAAAATCAGAGATGTATCATCCAGCTGAATGCTGCATCATGATGAGGATGATGCTGAAACCAGGGAACTGAACAAAGAAGCAGTTCAAATTGGCTCTGTTTTAATTGAAGCGAACCTCAAAGCTATTTTGGAGCCCTTGAACCTATGCTGAAAAGTGAACAGCAGCAACTTTCATTATCAGTTCTGAACATAAGCTAAACGAAAAACTGACGCCCCGTCCAAATGCTATCTACTTAACATCTGGTAGCCTTTCATATGGTCTCACCACAGCACCTTCCACTCCCTCATGTCTGCCAAGCATTTGCATTACAAGCTTTAGGGCCCAAGGGTTTCTAAGGAAGGCTTTTTTGGAATTCATGTATCCATCAGAGCTGTTTAAGGGGAGCTGCAGCTATACTGCTCCGAGTGGGAAGAAGTTGAGTTTACTGCTCCTTCCTTAATGCGATCAACATAAATAGCCCCTAAAGAGTTTAAAATGTGTGCTCATTGGTATCAAGTCACTACTTGTGGCATAAGGAAAATCCTCATGTTAGGGACTCTAGAATGTGTCACCTGACTATAAGGAGGGAGACACCAGATTTAATGGAGTGAACTTCATTTCTTTCCTTACTGCAGGTATAGCTTTTTATTATCTTAAATATTACCTTTCCAAATATTAGCAGTTGTACATGTTTTTATGTGCTTTTGAGGTAAGTGGGCACCATCAAGGCCTACTTCTCAGGACTGTGTGTCAAATCTGTAAGCCAAGATGTTAGGAACTCCTTCACAAGTAGCCTTGGCTTTCCAGGGCACTTTGTAGAATATCCAGTAAATAAGGCTTTCGTAGCTTGAGCAAATTCACTCATAGTTGTAGCAAAAATGGAACCAGACAAAAAAAAAAATTAATGTGTTTTTATTCACTTTAGGTGTTCGTGAGTTGCAATTTCTGTGGAAAATCAATCTCCTACAGCTGTTCAGCTATTCCTCATCAGGGGCGAGGTTTTAGCCAATATGGAGTTAGTGGTTCACCAACTAAGTCAAAAGTTACGAGCTGTCCTGGTTGCCGTAAGCCCCTTCCTCGCTGTGCACTTTGCTTAATAAATATGGGAACACCAGTTTCCAGCTGTCCAGGTATGACACGGTGTGTTTTAGTTACTCAGCTAGAGTACTAGTTAGAGGCCTAATGAGCAGTTCCTGTTGGAATACCTTCAGTTGCACCTTTTTCTTTATATTTGTATTTGTACTATAAATATTCATATCTGTCATTTTGAGGGAGGGAGACCATAATCGAAAACTTGTTTACATACCATTGGATTTTATGATGAAACCTATGTCTCAGTTCTTTGATGTCAGACAGTATGCACAATTACTTGGTTCTGACTGTTTTCCCAGTGAGATTGTCAGTAAAATTCCATGGTTAGACAGAAGCAAAGATTCAAGTATTGTGGTGGTCAGTATTGTGAGCCTTAAAACTGTAAGAAATGGGAATTGAGATTCTTGAGATGAACTGTAGGGATGCTACAGAAATCTTGGAATGTAAATGAATTGATTTTTAGCTGGAAGAGGAAGGGAAGAATAAATTTAATGTGATATACTTTCTGTCAAAAATTACGCAAAAATGTATGGGTCATGCTGTCACAGCCAGGAGATACTATGACTGGAATCGTTTGGTTCTAAACATCTTGGGCTCAGTGTTATACAAGGTCTAAATGAAATTGATTTTGTCCATATTTTAAAGTCAGTCTTGTTAAAGAGCCATGTGCAGTTGTCATCTATTTATATATCCTCATTCTTTTACTGATCTGTTATGACTTCTTTATTGTAATTGTTTAGGTTAATAACTTAGATTTTTTGTGGCTTTATATTTCTTTTTGAAGCAGAACATTTCATGTGCAGTAAAACAGGTCCATAATTCACTGGAACATAAATCAATCACTGAAACATAAATCACCATTGAAAGAGATTCTGTCTGTACAATTTGTTTAATAAGCAAGTTTAACGTGTCCATAAGATGTGAAACAGCAGCTCAGCAGTATAATTCTTGTTTTGGCTTTTCACCAGTTCTTATCTGTTTAATAAGCTTACTGACTTCCCTTTTAATTAAATCAGGCCATTTTTTCACATGATGTTTCTAATTTCAAGTTTGTTCTAATAGTGTTACTAAGACTGAAATATAAAAGAAGGATAATGATTTACAAGCATATTTGTGGGTGTGGGTTTGCCTCTGCACAGGAGGATCCAAGTCAGATGAAAAAGTCGATCTTAGCAAAGACAAGAAGTTAGCCCAGTTCAACAACTGGTTTACTTGGTGTCACAACTGTAGGCATGGTGGACATGCTGGGCATATGCTTAGCTGGTTCAGGTAAGTTGATGTTAAAATCTTTCTTATTCCACATGTGTATGCTGCACTGAGTAGGACATGCCTTGTTTGCTGCATCTGTTATTAGAATGTGTGTTGGTTCAGAACATAAGCAAAACTTAACTATGATGCTGAGTTTTTCTGAGATACTGTTTCCCTGCACATACTTTAACGTATAGCTTACAAAATTCTTGTTAGTTTTATTTTACCTGTTTTTTCTTTTTTTTGCGGTTGTTATCTAGGGACCACACTGAGTGCCCGGTTTCTGCCTGCTCTTGTAAGTGTATGCAGCTGGATACAACAGGGAATCTCATTCCAGCAGAGACTGTCCAGGCCTAAATATTATTTTCAAATGTGGGGCTCTCTAATGGATGTCTGTCATAGTCCAAGCATGTATTTTAGACAAAGGTCATTTGTGACTTACTGACTGTGGAAAAAATAAATTGCTATCTGATTAGTAAAGCGATGTGTGTATGACTGCTTGGTAGAAACAGGTATTCCTGAAATGAGCCTCTGTGGTCCTTGCTGAGAGGACTGAAGCAGTTCAGTTAAAAAGCACTCCTGGAATTGTGAATGCTTTGGATTTGCTAAAACTTTTAATAAAGTTTTCAGGGTAATGCTGATCGACCCTTTTCTTTGTTTTCCAAACAAAGCAGTGTTATATGCTGTGTTCAGTGAAGGTGGGCTTTCAAAATAAACACCTGAAAAGTGTTCTTCAGAAGATTGTGATGCTGTGGATTCCTCCACTCATTGTTTGATCACACTTTCTTGTCTGCAAACCATCATTTCCTTGTAAGTTCATTTGAAGTGCCACTGTTAATTGTATTCTCAAGATTTTTGTGTTAAAGGAAAATCCATTTCCTTCTGTTCCCAAGTTTTGTTAATCATAAAGCAATATCTTTGCAATTCAAGGTCTTACTTAATTTACCTACATACCTAGCTGATGTGAATTTTAATGATAAAGAATTCTGGGGTTTTGTCTCCTAGAGATGTCTATATCCTAGAGAAGAGTTCTCTGGAAAGTCATTTGTCTGTTTCAGTGCAGAGTGCCGGTAAACTACAGGAGGTTTCATTTGATTAATTTTTAACATAGTACTGTGAAGAGCTGAAGTCTCAAGGACTGGAGACATGTAAATATTTAAGTTTTAAACTACATGCCGAGTCTTGACTAGAAAAATATTTGAAGACTTCTGGGTAATCAGCATTTCCACGTACTTCTGAAATACGCTGGGAGGTATGAAATCAACCTGTGTAAATCCTGATTTTGGTCACTAGTGGACACCAGTCTGTTCCCAAAAGGATGCACTATTTTAGGTCATTGACCAGAAGTGGTTCTAGCTATGTTACCAGCTGGAATTAAGATTATTTATTAACTTGAGGGAGAGTCAATGATATTTTACTAATACTGTGCTAGGACCTAATCGGTATTGTTGTCCTTGATTTTGTAGGCAACAACATTCACACAAATTAGGGAAAAAAACCACCTGTTTTAAGGTATGTGATAATAACATCAGTTTACTTGGTGTGTGTTTATTTACTAGTAGAAACAGTATATGAGTTACTTAACACTTCTGTGCTATGAAATACTAAATGGAATGCTAGCAATAAACTGGTACCATATTGCCAGGACTGTGAAAATTGGTGTTTTGAAAGAGAATATATTGTAATATACCACTAGTTCTAAGTGCTCTAGTGTAGTTGCAACAAGATGGAATGTGGAAATGTTTTCTGTAGATGTAAATGATGACATTCAGGACTTTGGGTTGTATTTTCTTATTAAGCATTAATATTGTAATACATCTGCTACATTTATTCTGATCTAATTTTCTTGCCTAATTGGCAAAGATCTTTTAAAAGTAAAAAATCTAAGAGGTACTTGATATTTGTAGGCATGGGAGTGCAGTTACTTTTTTTTTCTTGTTAGAGTATTTATTTCTCTTTCCTGTATTTTTGCACACTATGTTGCTGTTGAAGGGCTCTTCAAAATGTTCTCCATTTATAAATGTAAACTGGGGGTTAATGTGTGATACTCTATTTATATAAAAACAGACAATAAAACTTGCTTTATGGAAATGAGATTTTGTAAGTATCAAGGATATGTTTTTATTCCTCTGTAGTAACATTTAGTAAATTTTCATGATAAATTCCATGTCCAGGTGATGGCAACTACTAACTTATGAGGTCTCATTTTCCTATGTAAAAAAACCCTCATTTATAACATTTTTGACTTGACTATACCTGTTTGTCAAATTCTATTAGTTCATTAAATTAGGTGCTTACTTTAATATTCAGCATGTCTTTGAAATGTTTTGGATTATGAATATGTGCATATTCTGGCACAGTGTAACTACCAGTTTTGGCTGTTGTAATTGGTAATCAGGCATGTTTTTAATGATCAGATTTTTTCCTTGTTTTGCTTTTAAATTAATAAAGCTGTGATTTTGGGGGTGATTTGTTGTCTTCTAACAAAAAGTATAGCTACAGACATTTTATTTTATAGGTCCAGTTACTGTTACATTTCCTGTTTTCTGATACCTGCTTTGATAGAGTTAACTAGATGAAGGTGACCTTGCATACTACAATGTTTTGACCCTATGGTTCATGCTGATTACATTCCATTATTTTCATTTCATGATATGCTCCAGCCTTGCCTCCCTTCCCTGATGAAGCACATTCCCCCTCTGAGCTGTCAGAACAGAGAGGGAAGTCACAGTAGCTTGCTGGCCCACAGGGCTGCTCCCAGCTTTACCTCGGAGTCCTTCTGTCCCGCTGCCAGGGACTTTGAGCAGGGGTGAGTTCTTAACCACTGAGTGAGGATTTCCATGTCGACCAGACTCACCAAAGAGAGGTTTGGCTTGAGAAAGTGGGGGTACCTGGACAGCAGCATGTCCCTTGTTACAGCGGCAAGACCTTGTGACTCCACACAAGCGCCAGAGGAATGCAGAGATTCTTTCATCCCATGTGTAGGTTCCCTAAATAAAACTCTGTCACCTGTTTCATAATTTTTTTGCAGTTTAGCCTGCTGGACAGCTAAAACAGACTGATGGTTTAAGAACTGTTTCTCAAAACACAGCTCTTCAGTGTTTCATGAAGACTGGACCACCTAGCAGTCCCTGCAACAAGGCAGGCACCCTTAAGCTGCATCTTATTTTGAAGAGCTTAGTAACCAGGTTCTGCTAAAGCCTAACCTCCACTGCAGCCAAGACAGTGCAGTTTGGGACCTGCTCAATCCCTTCCACCTTTCCAACCACTATCTTGCCTGATCTGTGCTTCCCCGGTGCCTCTGGCAGATGCCCCTTCTGTACCAGATTTGTTTTTTTCCAGTTACGGTTACTTAGAACAGGCTCCTGCCAACTATGCCAGATACTACAGGAGAAGGCAACATGACAGCATCCCCCAGGCCAATGTTAGGAAGGGCAGGGAGAAGGGTGCGAGGTTCCAGCAGTCACAAATGTGATGGGAGCAGTAGGCTTGCTGTCCTGCTCCAAATGACAGGAACCTCTCCCAGTCAGCCCCTATTGCATCATTCACTTCATAACCCCCTTTCCTCTCCCTGCTTCCCACCCTTTTCTACCCTTGTGTCCTCCCAAAGAAGCCACCAGCTCCTCTTCACACCTTCCATTACTGGCCCTGGTTTTGGTGACGTCCCCTCTTTGGTGTTTACAGTACAGTTGCCCTGGTGACTCCTCTTTGGTCAGCGACCCACAAAGTCACAATTTCCCATTTTATTATAGCTACAAGCTCTGGCAGTTTCTCACACCTTTATTTTCTTAGTGTAGTCCTGAGGGTTAGCAGGCCCCATGGTTATTCCCTTCCCATGGGTATCTGGGATGGCTGGCAGTTTCCCATATTGCTATCCTGGTTAAGTGCATGTATGATCTGAGCATTACTTGTCCTTTAATATAAGCATATTTTACAGTTCCTTGCATTGCTGTCTTGTTTGTATAGCTATATAGACAGGGTAGGCCATTTATTCACAAACCTTGACAGTCTATAGAGAATCAGGTGACTGAAAAACACATAGAGGAAACTTTCAGTTGTATATTGCTTGCCTAGCCACATATCGTCGCTGCAGGACTGCACGAACAAGAAGAGTCTTGACTGAAAAAGGGAAACTGTAGCATTTATCACTCGGATGTGTTCAAGTATTTACAACACAAGACCACGTATCCAAGCATGGTCTCTGCATGGAGGTAAAGTGCTATAGCCATCTAGTGGTAGATTATTTTATTAGGCCTGGATAGTCTTGGTAACTGTACATAACATTTTTACAGAATATATATACATGCACAAAATGCCAATTTTCTGAAGTAGAATAGTACAAAATAATTTTAAATGCTCCAAGTACATGCATGCAGTTATTAAGAAAGACATTTTATTTTACTGAGCATTACAATATAGCAGTGTTAGCACTACAGGACAGAGCATGGCATCATGCCACAGGGACCTCATGTTCTTGTTTGCTATATGAGACTGACTCATACTTCAGAAGTCCTCCTTCCCAGTAACAGTAACTTTGTTATTGTCTGTCTTCTAAGTAGAGGGGAAAAAAACAGATCACCTGTTAACTTTGTCATTCACCCGTTTGTAGTAACTTTGATAAACAAGAAGTCTTTAAAACATAAATTCCTGGAATGAAAGCAGAGATGTCTGTTTATAAATAAGCACAAAGCTAGCAGTCTTAATAAGGCACTAAATCTAGCTATTAAACCAGAATCCTGTTTGTGTGAAAGATTAATGAACATGGCTAAGGTATATTTAAAATACTTTGATTTTATTTATTCATTCACAGACAATATTTCCAAAGTTAGATGTCACTTTGATTGTATTACCTTAAGAGATGTAAGAACTCTGCTATGTGCTGTAAGTAGCCTGGATAGTAACAAAATAGGGAACTATGTGGAATTCTGTATGTCATCATGACAAGCTGGCTGAATATGGTACTTCTGCTTAGACTCCCACCAAGGATGAAGGCTGTGATGGGAACTCAACAGCACTTGAAATCCACAAGCCTAACTAGACATCTCCCAAGCATTTAACATCAGTGCCAAAGGCAAGTACCTTGTACTCCACTTACATCTGTCAGGTAAAATAGAACAGGAGTCGCCCTTTATCACTGAAAACAGCACTCTAACATGTAATACTGACATGAGTAGTTAAATTTAGTCAGATCTTTTTTATTGGAGAAGAGACCATTTTCAAGACACAAAATACCCTCCCCATGTTCAATAAATTTATATCAAAGTAAATGAAATTTAAAAAATTCTTTACATTAAAACCCCACCAAATGTCTTCGAGTTTCCTGTGAAGTATCCTGGAACCTCTGCCAACAAAAAGATGCCTACAAAACTTCAGTTTCTAGCAAGTCCAATCCTGCAAGAGAACACTCCTCATGGATGCAAAAGGGTTAGATATATACAGACAGTGAGATATCCACAGAAGTGTTCTCCTTACTGCATAAATTAATTTTCAAATAAAACATTCTTCAGTGGCCATACATGGCACACATAACAGCATCTTTTCAGTTTATTTGTTGGAAATGAATGCAACTGTTAACATGCTGTCAGGCAAGAAAGCTACGGTACTGTTGTCCCCTCTGAAACTCTAAATATATGCTAGGAAAAATCAGGTGTTCCGCCCAGTACCAAACGGGAAGTATTCAGGGAATTCATGAATAATTTTCAGTGCTTCATTGTAGAGTTCCAGATCTGAAACAGGGCAAAGAAAATTGTTATGATGCGTAAGCTAAACCCTCCACAAGCAAACGACAGTATTAAAATGCTGCTTATTTTAAAGCACTACAGCTGAGTGTTCCCAGTTTCCCTCATCCTCCCCAGTCTTCCCAAGGCAGTCACAGTCTCATTGCTTGCTTTCTGGAGGGTTATTTTTAGGCCTGCTAGCTGCACAAGCACACAGACAAGGTCCAGTGCAAGGCAAGAACCACATGGTTGGGAGAATCACCAGACCATGGCAATGATCTAGACTGGCTCCAGCTTTGAGTCAGTCCCTACAGTCTGACAGTAAACCAGTAATTTTGTACGTAATTTTTGCCATGACTCTCTTTTTCTACATTCTATTCCATATCTGGCAGCTTGAAGAAAGACCTTGTCCGTATGATAAGGTAATCAGGCCTTCCCTTCTTACTTATCAAAGAATAGTTCAGAACACAAAATGAATTTGTCATAATGTATATTCTTACTTACCAAATGGACTTTTATCTTCTCTGAACTGAACGTATGACATGCACATGATGGTTGCTTGATTTGTTACTCTTCCCACTACTTCAATAACTCCCGAGATCTCTTCATCTAGCTAGAAAATATACCAAAAATGAGATTAGTATTACCAAATCAGCTGCTGTCTCTACTGCACAGCACTTGAGCTAGGAACACTTCACAACTGAAGGTTAAGGTTTGTTCATGACAACAGATTTTGTTCCATGTCAAACAGTACAGTACTACTGAACAGCCCTGCGCCCCTCCCCCAAAAAAACACTACAAAAGCCTTGAGCAACTTACAGATTTACAGTTTTTGTAACAGGCAATTCAGGACCAACTGAAAAAAATTAGGAAGAAGCAAAGGGAAGATACCACTTTATAAGTACATAAAACTGTATAATTTAATCACTGAACAGAGACTAATCTAGGACACAGAGGGCAGAAGAATATGTATTTTAGTGCATTGCCTTCAAACCCGAGTAAATTATTGAACTCTGCAAGAGCTAAGGAAGTATCACACATGCCAGAGAGCAGTTCCAGCATTCCAGGTTCATGAAGTATAATCGGAAATGGTTTCTTAAGTAACCTGTCGGTAAGTGTTCAGAATATGAAGATGTTGACAATAACAAGCCTTTGGTTGAATAAGAAAGAAAAAAAAAGCTAAAAATGTTGTCTTACTCCAAAGTCATATAGCTTGAACGTGTTTTCTTTCTTTTTCTAAGATACCCATTTTAAAAGTACGGTACTATTTCAGTAATACTCTTCCAATATCGAACTCTTACTTTTAACTTTCTAGTAAGTTTCCTGGAATACAGCAATAGATTCCCTCCCCATAATTTTGGGGTTTGCTGTTGAAAGAAGGAACTACACACATGCAAACAAATGAATCTGTTACAGGGGGGGTAAAAAGTTAGAAAGCATTTTGATTAGCAAATCTAGAAGTTCCTCCATTTACACCTGGGGATCCAGAAAGATGAACCCTGCATGTTTTTTCTGTGCACACCACCTTCCTCTCCCTCACAGGCTGATACAACAGTGGAACACAGACTGGGAAGCACCCAACAGTGCAGCTATGCATTTATGAAATTTGCCCATTTAGTCTGTCATGGCAAGTTGTGGAATTGTTGGTCAGGTGCTGGCATCTGAAGTTTTGACAACCTAAGGCAGGAAACCTTTTCATGAGCTCAGGATGGAGTTAGGAGACAGGCAAAACTTGTAGGAAAGCCTTTTTTGTTTTTCAGTTTGAAGATGAAGTCAGCAAGCTTCACATTTATAAGACAAAACTCTTTGCGAGATCAAACTACATTTTTCATCAAGGAGAGACTCCTGTCTTGAAAGTCAAGAGTACCGTGTACAATTATTTCACATGGAAATGGCAAGATTTCTCAGCGTTTAACAACTCATTCAGAGAAAAAAGATGGAAAGGCTACATACATGGTCAGTTAAGTTAGAGCATTTGCCACCACAATGAAAATAATCCTTTAACTACAACATTTGCTAGAGGAAAAAAAATACAGACAAACGAGAATGCCAGGGCGTTACTCCTTTACTAGCACATGGTAACAAAGCAAGCAATATTTTTGTGCAGTACTTACAATCAGATCTTATACACATTGCATTAATTGCTTGATTTTTTATTTTTTTAAGAAAGAATGCTTCAAGCCAACTATGAAGTTTACTGGAATGATATGACAAGTGTTCTAAGAGGATATAGAAATGTCAACTCAAAAGCCTCTTGAGAATACCATATTCTTGGGGTTTTGGATTATCTTCACAAAATACTCTGTTAGGCATATAAAGGCAATATGAAAAAGAAAGGAAAAAGTGAAATTAAAATAAAGCTAATACATGTAGTGGAATATATTACACTATAAACAATGAATAGAGTAAGACAAAGTAGCCAGACAAGGATGTGTCTGTCAAGGAATGAGTTCTCTAAAATCAGCTGAAAATTGATGAAGACCAAGGCAGTTCATGAATATGAAGGCTGCAAGTTAGCTAGAAGACGCAAGAAGCAGAGGCAGTGAAACATAGGTGAAAAAGAGAGAGACCATTTTTTTGGCTTTTTTTTTTTTCCTTTCCTGACTAAAAACTCAATACATGCAAGGCATGCACAGGTTTCATAAGGGAAAAAAAACCTCTGGTATCCACCAGAAGCAACATCAAGTATCTACAAAGTATTCCTTAACTCACAGGTTCGCTCAGCTCCACAGTCGTATGTTTTCCTTCTCCATCCGAAAGCACGAAAAGCTTCCCAGTAGGATGAATCTACAAGACATTAGGCCTGTGCGCTCAAAAGGCGGCTGTAAGCGTCACAGCTTTGGCCGCCTCCACCAGAACTGCGCGGCGGGCCTTCCTCCGAAAGATCCCACCGCTACAGCCGCCCCCCGCCCTGGTCCCGGGCCGACTAGGGCTGCCGGCCTCCCTCAGGCCGGGCCGCGACAAGCTGCACCAGGCAAGGCGACACACCGCCCTCTCAGGGCGCCAGCCCCCCGCCATAGCCCGCTCACCCCCCGCCGGGCGACAGCCCGCAGCGCGCGCCGGAGCAAGGCCCCACTCGGTCCGACAGCGCAACCACCCGCCCTGGGGCCCCGCGGCGCAGCCCAAAGGGCAGTAGCCGACCGCCGAGGAGACACGGACCTTCTCGACGCGGCCCACGAAGCAGACGGGCTGCCCGATGTGCTGCGCCAAGTGACCGGTGGCGATGCGCGGCCGCGGCACCTCATGGACGTCCCCCATCGCGGCGCGATTTCCCGCTCTTTGCGGAGGGGAGGGGCGCCGTTACCTCTGGCAACGGGGGGGGAGGGGGAAGCATCGGGGCGGGACTTCCCCTTCGCCTGACGCGACCCGGAAGCGGAGGCGGCGGTTGGTGAGCGGTGGCGGCGGTGGCGGCATCGGGCGGTGGGTGATAGCGGAGCGGGTGTCGCTGCTGCCGTGGCGGGGAGGCCGACGGGGGGCTGAGCCCCGGGCGAAGCCGAGGAACCCGGGGCTCAGCCCCCGCCGGCCTCCCCGCCGCGGCCTTCCAGCTCTATCCTGTCATTTAATCCTTTTCTCTTAATTACCCCTTTTTCCCCCTCCCTTTAAATACTCGCTCCCCTTAGGTCACCGCTGCCCAAGCCAAGCATTCCCGTCACCGGTCTGTTAACCCTCGCTTGTTTTACAGGCCGTAGTCCATACGCGAAACGTTGCGTGTTAACGGCTGCCATGCCCGTTTCCACAGACGAGCGTCATCTGGGTGAGGAGCGGCTGGAGAGCGGCCCTGCAGCAAGGGGCTGGGGTGCTGATCGGCAGCAGGCTCAGCAGGAGCCAGCAGCGTGCCCTGGCAGCCGGCAGGGCAAACCGCATCCCGGGCTGCCCCAAACGCAGCATAGCCAGCCGGTCAGGAGAGGGCTAATCCCGCTGTACTCAGCGCTGGTGCGGCCTCACCTCGAGTATTGAGTGCAGTTCCGTGCACTGCAGTTACGTCCAGAGGAGGGCATCGAAGCTGGTGTAAGGGCTAGAAGGAATGCCCAATGAGGAGCGGCTGAGGACTCTGGGTTTGTCTGGTTTGGAGAGAAGGAGGCTGAGGGGTGGCCTCATTGCTCTCTACAGCTTCCTGAAGAGGGCAAGCGGAGTGGGAGATGCTGAGATCTTCTCCCTGGTATGTGTGGGAATGGTTCAAAGCTGTACCAGGGGAGGTTTAGACTGGACAACAGGAAGCATTTCTTTACTGAGAGGGTGGTCAAACACTGGAACAGAGTGTTTGCTAGAGAGATGGTCGATGCCCCAAGACTGTCAGTGTTTAAAAGGCATCTCCACAATGCCCTTAATAACATGCTTTAGCTTTTTGTCAGCCCTGAAGTGGTCAGGTAGTTGGACTAGATGATTGTTGTAGGTCCTTGCCAACTGAAATAGTCTATTCTGTTCTATTAATTTCATTTCACCATTACTGAGCTTACACTTGATTCCCAGGGTTAGAGCAACTGATGGGCGTAAGACAGGGCTAGCATCTGGACATGGCACTCTCACCATGTCTTGCCTTTTTCCGTGTGTTTTCCCCAACTGTCCCTTGTATGGAGAGGTTCCTCCCAATTGCCTTTGCAGCAAAGGCAGCTAATGGTATCCTGGGCTGCATTAGACATAGAGTTGCCAGCGAGTCGAGGGACATGATCATTCCCCTCTACTCAGAACTGGTGAGGGCACACCCAGAGTACTGGGTCCAAGTTCTGGGTACAGGGGAGACTTGGACATATCGGAGAGAGTCCATTGAAGGGCCACAATGATGATTAAGAGACTGGAGCATCTTACATATTAGGAAAGGCTGAGAGAGCTGGGATTGTTTTAGCCTAGAAGGCTCAGTGAGATCTTACTAATGCATATAAATACCTGAAAGGAGGGCATAAATACCTGAAAGGACAGAGACAGGCTCTTTTCAGTGGTGTCTGGTGACAGAGCCAGAGGCAATGGGCACAAACTGAAAAACAGAAGATTCCCTCTGAACATCAGGGACCACTTTTTTTGCCCTGAGAGTGACTGAGCACTGGCACAGGTTGCCCAGGGAGGTTGTGGAGTCTCCATCCTTGGAGATAGTCAAAAGCTGTCTGGACATGGTCCAGGGCAACCAGATCAAGAGGGCCCTGCTTAAGGAGGGGTTTGGACAAGAAGACCTCTGGAGGTCCCTTCCAATCTCAGGCCTTCTGTGGTTCTGTGATTTCCTTTCTGTTTCCAGGACCAGTGTTTCAGGAAATACCAGAAAATACTTCAGAAAATCTAACTCTGCTCTGGCTTAAAAGGGTGATGCCAACACTGCCTGTGTGCTGGCTGTCTCTTCTAATCAGCTGTGCGTTAGTTCAGCTTGCTAACCAGCACAAAGTGTTTTTTGTTAGTTGGCTGGGTTAGTGCTGTGATGGCTTGGCAAACTGAATCAGCTTGCCAAGGAAGCAAGCTGCCACCAGCAGCTGTGCAGAACCAGCATGTGGCCGGGGAGTGCTGTGGGGTTTTATCTTTGATGCGGTGTAGCCGGTTGTCATCTCCTCCGTGTCATTATGCCATTCACCTTTTCAGTAGTTTATTTGCAAGAGCATATCGTCATCTCCTTAGCATATCTTCAGAGATTTTAAAGGACAGATCTCATAAATGTAAATGAGCAAGATGCAGCAGGCTGCTGCAAAGTGAAGGGGTGTGTAGTTTGTGAAGTGAAGTTTGAAGGGTCACCTATTAGAAAAACGCATTGTAGAAGTTCTTACAAACGTGTCTGTATCATGCTTAGCAGCTGTTGAAGGTTTGCAGCCAAGAGAACTGTTTGCAGGGAAGGAAGTAGGCTTCAACCTATTGAGTATGATCTCTAATAAAGACCTCACTTTCTATTTTAGCATTTTCTACTTTCTTCAGGGTTTTGGATGTTTACATCGATTTGAGTACTGTTATTTCAGTCCTGGCTTTGCCTTTGTCGCCTATACTTTTATCGTCTGACTTGACTGTCGTTGATTTTTATGATTCAGCATCTTCGAGTGTTTTTAGACTACAGTAATTTGGTGTAAGGGATGTCCAACTGTAAGGGATCACCCGGCTAGACCGGTTTCGGAGCACAAAGGCGAGATGCAGGTACTTGTGAATCGACTCAGCTTGAGTCTCACCTTGACAGATCCTTATCTATGCAGAAGATGACTTGGGGGGAGCTGCAAAAACGGCTCAGCCCGGGGTTGCCTGAACCATGGTAAGGACCATGGTAAGGACCAAAACCTGAATGGAGCCTTCAATAATCCCGTAACAAACAAATGCCCTGAGCACCATTCCACCACTTTTCAGTTACTTGGTGTGCTGATGCGCCATCACACCACCAGACTAAACATATAATCCACTCAGACGAGTCCTGCCCACACCCATCAAATCAGGAGATAAAAACCGTAAGGTTTGGGCAGAAATTGGGGCAGTCTTTCCGACGATACAGCTGGCCTGTAGGAGATTCCTCCCCGCCTTGTCCAGGATGCTGGACAAGGTAACTTCCCAGGGATTAAGAGGCCTTACCTGAGAGAGGGTGAGTGATTAAGAAATATATGTATGGTATTTGGCATGCTTCAAGATTGTGATTAGTGCACTCTTTTTAAGGTATTAATATGTAGAGCGCCTGTGGTTTAGAATTGCAATAGTGCATTCCTCCGTTGTATTCATAAAACACTGCAATAGTGGCGTATTGGACCTGTGAGTGAAGTTCAAATAAATTGTTAATTTGAACCTTACATTGAACCTTACAGTGAGGTCTCTCTCACCGTCACATTTGGGTTGCATAGTTCTTGGTATTTCTGCTTCCCTTAAATTTTATGAAAACTTTAAAAATAAATATTCACATTTTATGTAAGTAAAAAAGTCTTTGTTAGTGTTTTGTTATATGTATATCCCTTTTTTGTATTTATGTTTCTCTTGACACTTCCGCTGTCCAGAAGCACAAACTAAAGGAATATGACTAACGTTAATGCCACATAAAAGAAAGGATACATTGTTTGGGTTTTTTCTTCACATAGTAACTTACACTGGGCCAAAAGCTTTAAACTGTTCTTTTCGTGTCACAGAGAAATCTTTTCGACATGCATATTCTTGACTTGGTTGTTTTCATGTCATAAGCAGGTCTGTACAGGGGTGTGAACATCTTGCTCTTTTTCTGTTTGTTACTTTATTGGTGAGTCACAACAGATGCTAATATGGAAGAGAGAATTGCTCTGATGCTCTCTGTTTTCTCCTTCCACAGATTATATAGCTTAAACTTCTAGCTGTGAAATTATTCTGGTTCGTTCTTTAAGGTCAGTGTTTGTATCTTGTACTGACCTCATTTCATCATTTCTGTAATTACCGGCAGTGCCACTGCAATTCTATTTTGCTGTATTGCTGAGCATCCTCTCTTTATCTTAGTCTGCATCTTTGGTGTTTTTAATATTAAATTACCTTCCTCGTGCTGTCACTTGTGAACATGCAGGAAAAAAGCTGAAAAGTAATGCTAAATCTGCTAGGATCTTCATTGTATAGAAAAATTTTACTGGATTTAATGTATTGGTTTGGTTCAAAGGTCACCCATACTTCTTGTCAAAGAAGACTGACAAAATGCAGGAGGAATAAATTAACCCCTTTGTGCAACTCTGTAACTCATCTTTGTCCAATCCCATGTATGTTCTCAGAGCCTTACAGAAAGACAAAACATTTTTTTCAGCCTCATAGAATTGCTGTAGTTCACAGTTTATTACTTGCTAATGGCTGCAGCAGTGCCAAAAGCATTATTCTTAACTATCAACGATTGAGATTGTAGAAAGAAAAAATCATGTTTACTTTTTGGTGAGGGGGAAACATGAGGAGAAGGGAATTGCATATTCCTACCAAGGGAGATTTTTATCTTTAGGCAGTGAATTCAATTTCAGGTCTCCTATAGAAATAAAATTAATCCCATCTGGAAAGGAAAAGTGCTGTGCTATATAGGAGAAATCACTGCAGGAACGTGGTACTATCTTTAAAGGGCGGGTGTATTTTCTGTGATTTTGTGCTGACAGCTTTTAGAAAAAAACCCAGCACAACTGAAGTGGTTTTTTTTTCTCTAGTCTGTGTGACCATGCATCCAGGCCCACAAACTTCAAATTTAATTTTTACTCTGAAATGAAACTTGTGCAGAAGCCGGTTGTTCTCAGCTTTCGTTAACTGAAACCTCATCTTATCTACAAGTAGTAAAACTCTAGCCTGATTTCTGCAAATGCTTAAACTGTGTTCTTATCTTCAACAGCACGAGTGTTTCCATTCAACTCTGTTTCTTTGTTGGACAGGGGCTTTGTTCTGTTTTTAACATGTAATTCAAGAAATTTAGTGGTTGCATTTCCTGTTGCTGGGAGATTTATGTTACTTTTGAAGTACCACAGTTGATAAAATTCTTAAGAGAGCAAATTTTACATGTCCCAGCATTGCCTGTCTACAGCTTTTCCTTTACCTACGCCATACTGTATACAGCTCTACTTTTTGTTTCTGTCCCTCCCCCTTCTATTTTGTTAATTGTTCTTTGTTATTTAGTTTAAATTTATTATTGTGTTCGGCAAAAGTACTAAAATACTGCAAGGAGTAGTTGGCGAGGTCCTTCCACATCAGTTACACAGACCTGAGATCTACAAGCACAAGTTTTGTTTCTAGGTGGTGAATAGCGAGAGAAGGAAGCAGCCTCACTAAGCACGTTAGTCTTTTTAATATGTGGATTCCTTACTGTCTCCCCAACGTTCACAGCCACAAAATACAACATATGCTATTTTCTTACTGCTGGACCAGTGGTTTTATCAGCGTAAGAACTTGAGGCCTGAGCTTAGGGGGTACTTTTGTTAGCTTTGTTTGCTTTTCTGCTTCAAGCAAAAGGACGTGTGGGGTTTTTTTATTTTGTTTTCTGTTTGAGCAAGACTAATGGCAGTGGATTTAAGTTAAAGCTGCTTCAGAAACTGAAAACTACAAAGTAAAGATCAACCCTCATGTATGTAGGTAAGATGAATTTTCTGGGTTTCAGAAAAAATGAGGATACTCAGGCTGCCTTCTATCAATGAAAGGAAAAAATGTAGTATGTGAAAGTGCTTGTAACATTAATTTAGCTAGATCAAATTGTACCGATTGTTAATTTACTCTGGATTGAAATGTCTGTTGTCTTTTAAGCAGTGAAGCTTGAGTATGTTAAATATGCAGAATTTAAAAGATGTGACCAAACGCGTGGTTTCCTATACAACTCTTTTGTGCCACGCATATACTGATTAAGATGCTTTTCTTTGTGCAAGAAAGAAGAGAAGGGGATCACTATGTGATAGAACTGAAAACTGTACAATAATGCAGATCTCAAAGAGAAGAAAAAAAAAGTGATTGGAGCAACTGCAGCTCTGGCACCTGAAGTGGCTGACTGGAATCTGAGCCTTTACCAAAGCCATCGGTTAGATTTTACACATCAAGTTGATTTTGCTTCTTGTTGTTGCACACTTAGGATGAAGGTAAAATTGCATTTTAAACTGTTCCACAACTGCCTCTCCTTCATACATCATCAGAGCAGAAACCTGACTCTTGAGCATTACAGCACAAGTTTTTACCACTTGAGCTATGGGACTGACAACCCTAATTGGTAGCAGGAGAAGACTTATTCCCTGAGGGCTGAAAAAGGAATATGCTGCTGGCGCCATGTGTTGAGCCTGAGTGTGGGGGAAGGTAACGAATAAATGAGGTAATTAGGAGTTTCTACTGTGTAATATCCACATAACTGGAAATATCAGTATTTCACATAGGTAGGAAAACAAGCAAAAAGGAATAAAGTCCAGATAAGTAACATTTTTTTTAATTACTGCATACCTGGGATTGGATGATTTGTTCTGTTCTTGTGTACATCAGTGCGGTTTATTTGGTTGCTAGAAATTGCACTGCGTCAGCATAAGCAAGCAGTAGCTGGCCAGCGTGAGAGGTATTCGGTCTTTAAATCTCAGGTATCAGGCCACAGTTTGAATCGTTTCTGCTTTTGCCATGTTATATACTGTTTCTGAAAGCCAGTCCTTTACACTTCATATAGGAATTTCTGTGATCTGGACTATGGAATGGAAGTGTTTGTTATCACTTGTAACAGCAGAGTGTGAGGCAGCTTGTATCTGGTGAATAGTCAGTGTTGATTGTGCAGTTAATTGCTACAGGTCACTGGCTAGGGCAAAAAAAGTCTTGCTTACAGTACCATGAATATTTGGGTGGGAAGTCAGGAATTTCCGCAAATCTTTAATCCAGGATTTTTATCTATCTTTCTTTTCTTTTCTTTAAATCCAGACACTACATGGTAGCACTCTTGTCTCTTTCCCACCTTCTCAAGATTCTTTGTTAAATTTAGTGTGAAATAATGTTACTGAAACATGACACTGTACACCTCTTTTCTTTAGACTGGACTCCTTTCCTCTGTGGGAGGTGTATATTAGATGTTGCTATTGGTTTGTCAGTCCCTTCTCCTTTAAATCATAGATCATAGAATCTTTGGGTTGGAAGGGACCTTTAAAGGTCATGTTGTGCACCCCCTCCTGCAGTAAGCAGGGACATGAACAACTAGATCAGATTGCTCAGAGCCCTGTCCAACCTGACCTGGAATGTTTCCAGGGATGGGGCAGTTACCACTTCTCTGGGCAACCTGTGCTGGAGTTTCACCACCCTCATTGTTTAAAATTTCTTCCTCACATCTAGTCTAAATCTGCCCTCTTTCAGTTTAAAACTGTTGTCCCTTGTCCGGTGGTAACAGGTTCTGCTAAAAAGTCTGTCCCCATCTCTCTTATAAGCCCCCTGTTGGTATTTGCAAAGTAAATTCTGCCCCTCAAACTCTATTTCAAACTTGAAATTACATTATTCCGCTTTTCCCAATTTTATATTGGTATTTTAGTAGGGAAGAGCTCCGTGTACCTTTCTTTAAACCCTTTTCTCTGCATTTGGCACACAGCATGTTTCAGCCAGGCCACAGCCTGCTCCATAGGTTGGTGTTGTCCAGTGATCCAAGTTCAGCCCTGGACTGGACGCCAGCGCACCTTCAAGAGGTGACTGCTGCTGTGGTGCCTCTTTCCTTTTCTCATTGTCCCAGTGCTATGGATGGAGCTGCTGCTGGAGGAGGAGACTGGGGAGACTCCATTGCTGAATTCTGTGGTGCCAGTTGGGTAGAAAATAGAAAGTAGGTGGTGGTATGTTGGTAGTCCTCTCGATAAGCTGAACCTGTTAATACATGCTTTGTATCGTTCTGTTGGTTATTCTTCACCAATTTTTCTTCACAAGAGTAACGCTTCCTTATAAAGCTTTTCTTATCGCTTTTCTTGGAAGAAGGGAAACTTCCTTAAGTCTACATCTTCAAGTTCAGAATAATTAGAGAATTTGCTTAGAAGAATGTTTCATGATGTATCCATGTTTATGAGGTGGTTCATAGGACTTAATTTTCTAAAAGCTGGCCCAACTGCCTATCTTTTGGATAATGCTCGTGGGGTTTTTAATATGAATTTGTCCTTTTTAAGCTTTCAGAATTGCTTCTATGTAATCTTCCAGTCTTGAGAGAGAAGAGATACTCAGCGTAATCTTTTGCAGTTAAGGTTTTTATCCCACTGGTTTCCTTTTTATTCTAGCTGTTGTGAACTCTGAGTTCTTAGCTGCTTTAGAAGATTCTGTGATTCTTTTCATGAATTATTGTTATGAAAAAATTACAACATGATTTTGTTGCAGTTTCTTTTAAGGGAATCGATGGTAACTGTTAATGAAATACACCCAAGTGTTAAGCTTTCTCTAAGACTGCAAACTGGAAAAAGGAAAATAGATACTGGGTGACGGTCTTTATAATTGATGCACGGACACTTAAGACTAAAAATCTCCAGTGCAATTTTCTTCATTCAGGTATTCCTGAATTATAAAGCTGCATTTCCTAAAGGATCATGTTTTGAGCTTCAACATTTAGATGCTTTAAAACTAACTCTGATGAGAAAGCTTGTGTTACAAGAGTTCGAAGTAGCAGAAAAATATGGAAACATGCTGGATAAATGCTGAAGGGAGTTTCTTTCTTTCACTTTCCTTTAGAAAGGTTGAAGGTTGTCTTTTTAATGGTTCCACTCCATTCATCACTTTATAGAGAAGTCTTTTATATTTCCCTCTCTTTTTGCTTATTGAGGTCAATTGCTACATCAAGAAGGTAATCTGTCTGACATACAGATGCCTGATATTTCAAATCTGGTAACAAAGATTAAGCTGTAATATCATTTATATGACCTTTGGCATGGTGTGAACTTCTTGTGGTAAATTCTGTTATCTACTATTTATTTAACCATGTTTTGTCTTCATTTTAGATAACAACTTAGAAGAAAAAAAATAATGTTCAGCTTCTTCCGAAAAAGTCAAGATTCAAAGAAGGTTACAGTGCCAGAGAGAGAAGCAGATGGGTTTGTTATTGTGGGTAAGTGGTGCTTCTGTATAAAGTGATTTTTACCATCTTTGAAATGTAAAAATTTATTTGAGATGCTTAGACCAAATGAAACATTAAGAGAAGCTGGATAAAAATTGTACAGAATTCTTGCTTTTCCTGAAGGAGTTCATACTCCTAGTCTCATCATTTGGACTAAATAGCTGAAGTTTTATTTACATAGGTATGAACTGTTATTCAGGAGCATTGAAAATGTAGTTTCTTGTTTTCCTCTCATATTGTGAGCAAGAAGTTATGTCCCTACAAGACAAGAAACCTCAAAGTTGAGGCTTCTAGCTTTATGATTAGAGTTGTGGGAAGAGAATATCTCATTGTACTTGTTAGAGGACTTTTTTTTTTCCTCAGGTTCCTTTTAGTTTTACCCCCAAAGTCTTTTTATATTGGAAGCCAAGAGGCATCTGTGTATTTCTAGTCACACAGCGAATGTAGATACTCTGTCTCAGAACCTGACTCTTGCTTAGTTTGATGACAATTAATTGGTTTATGGTTTTCAAAGTCTTTTTGCTATTCAAAAAATAACCTGAAGTGTCCTCACCTGTGAACTGGCTAAATTTGCAGCTTTAATCAAGCCTTTTCATAGTCTTGTAGGATGGCTCAAGCATGCAGACAATTAAGAATTTATTGCTGTCAGGCTGTAACTGATCCTTTTCTTTTTCCTCTTTTGAAAATTTGTGTTTTCCTCCTTGTAAATCTGTCATTATCAATATTCAGCTTCTGCTGCTCTGATTTACTGACTTGTTCTTACAAGGAATCTTACAGTGTTTCTCTATTTAAGTGTTACTTCTTGAGCATTTTCAAGTCACAGAAGTCTCTAGATTATCAAAATCTAACAATATGAGACACTATTGGAACTCTTTCTGAGGAGAACTTGCTTACATTCTTTGTAATAGTTCTCCACTAAAATGGATCTGGTTTCACATCTGTGACTCTGTGTTGTCTTGTTTAATGGTGGCCTTCCACTAGATGTTGTTCATCTGCACAGGTTTTGATGACTACATCAAATCACTGCAGCACTTGCATTGTGGAAGGGTCAAAGGAGACCCATTGTCATCCCAGAGAAGTCTGTAGACCATTTAGAGTTTCACGTTCTGTAATAGGCAGTGAGTTCTGCACCCAAATGTTGATTATGTCCCACAATTGCTGATCCTGGTTCTGCATTCAATTTAGCTTCATTCCTTTTTCCTGAAATTCTGTCAGTGACTATTTAAACTTTGTTCTTATAAATTCATATTAAATTAATCTGTTAAATATAAACTTAAGAACTATTATTTTTTCTTGAATCTTCTCTTTATTTCTATTTATTATTATTTTTTGCTCAAACAGAAGTTAGCAACCTGCAACAAAATGGGCTGTATTTTCATCTTAATTAACTTTTCCTGGGCAAAAGAGTTGCTGTCAACCTTGTCAGTGGAGCATATCACTGTCTTGCTAGATGGATGTAGTTACAAAATTATAGGTCAGCACTTAAGCAGATACTTTAGAAGTTTTGGTTGTATAGGAATAGTGGCAGTCCAAAAAACAAGCACAAAACTACACCACGTAGCTATTCTGCTAGTTACATTTTTATTGCTCAGATGGGAGGTTCTGAAGCTTTTTTAAATTTAGGTGTAAAATGTTCTAGAATACCAGCACTAAATGTCTTTAACAAATCTCAGTAGGATTATAAGAATGTTAATGTGAATACTGCTGTAGGCAGTGAACGCTCTTGAAGGGAGTGAGAATTTAATTTCTTACATTTGAAGTTGGTTCCTAAACCCAGTCTTTCGTTCAAAGCATGTAGGAAGAAAAAGCCTAGCTTGGTGATATTCTGTGGACATGAGAGGAAGTGCTTTGCTTTTCTTTCCTGGAGAAAGAAGAGGAAAAATACATCCTCAGGGGACGCTTGCTTCTGATTTCCACTGTTGTGGTCAGGAGAGCTTGTCTGTCGCAAATCCCTTGCAAGATTGTTCACACCACTGATAAGGGCAGCAAGAAGTCTTACTGGAAGTCTTATCAAGACTTATCGACAAGGAATCAAATGCCATGTCCATTAAAGTATGAAAGAAATCTATTCAGTAATGTAGTGAAAGTACTGAGCATCACAATTAAATGTAGATAATGAAGTGTGGTTTTCCTAACAGTATTTAATTATTTTAATCTCTTTCTGTATCATCTGATATTTTATAAAGAAGGAAGAAGGTTCAACACTTCATTGAGAAAGATCCACCAGAGCTATCACCCTGTCAAATCCTGAGGATAATTTTGGGGTTTTTTTTTTTTATAACTCCTCCAAGCCCTGTTATATATTGCGATATTTTAAATCTGCCTTTGCTTGTAGAATATCAACGCATTTGGAATTTCAATATCTGAATACCTATTCTTTGACTAGAAAGATGACTCATAAAAACACCGTAAGCAACAAAAACAACTTTGCAACATAGTAGGTGAAAGAAATTCTCTATTTTAGCTTTTGGGGCAAACACTATATGTGTGGGAGTCAAGAAAAAAGAATTCATAATTTACTCTTTACAAAATAAATATAAAATTAATTTTCTATGAGGGGCTAAAGTGTTTTTATGTCTAACTACCAGCTCACTTATTTTCTAGATACTGGTAATCTCATTTGTTCATGCAGCCATAAATGGTACTTTTTCTGTAACAAGCAGAACTATTATTCTGGAAAGGGAAAAGAAGCTTATGAAATGTGCACAACACATGCAGTTGGTTTTGATGAGTGAACCAATTGCAGAAATATGAAAAATTCAGGGGTTTGCCTGATCATAACAAATTGTTTTTAAAGCTAACATTCGAAATGCCAGAATTCAGAGAACAAGTAAGTTTTCAGTTATCTTGGGGATTTTGATGAGTAGTAGTTTTTAAGGAACTTGTCATGTTTTGTGGCGTTTGTTATATAAAATACATTGCAGCCTACCTTCCATTCCTACTGTTTCTAGCCACAGAGAATATGACAGGTTAGTGCTAGCATTTTGGTTGGGCACACAGCTGAAGATCTCCCATCAGGTCTCAAAGATGGCTGTGACTGCTAGTCCTAATCTCAATCTAAGATCAGGAATTGACTGAGGAATTGAACTGAGGCAGCAATGATGCTTCCCACGTGTGGTTGGCAAGAAGGTCAGAAGCTCTGCAAACATGGTGCTGATAGGGTGGGTGGTGAGTGTATTTTGCTTGAAGACAACTGAAATATCATAGAATGACAGAATGGTTTGGGTTGGAAGGGACCTTTAAAGATCCTCTAGTCCAACCTGCCTGCCATGGGCAAGGACATCTTTCAGTAGATCACATTGTTCAAAGCCATGTCCAGCCTGACTTTGAGCACTTCCACTGATAGGCATCCACAACTTCTCTGGGCAACTGGTTCCAGTGTCCCATGACCCTCATCATATAAAAAATAATAATTAAAACATCACTTATAAATAAGTGATAATAATAATTAAAAAAGAACTTATCCCAGAATAATATTGTTCTGTATGTACTCTTTAAAAATACTGCTAAATGTTAATTTTTTTTTTTTTTTCAGGTTTAGTTTAAGATGCTGATGTGCAGGGTCTTAGTTACTTTTCCAGAAAAAGATGAGGTAAGCCTGTGTGAGGGAGCAGCAAATGCCTGTGGCTCCACCAGGCAGGTGAGCCCGCAGCTGAGTGAGGATGCCAAGAGGCTGGGGCTTAGGCAAAGACCTCGCTGACAAGGGCTGCAGTCCCATGTTGCCTAAGCAGGGACAGCAGAGAAGGTCTGGTGATGGTGACCAGGATCATCCAGCGATTACCAGACAAGTCCCCAGGACAAGGCAGATCTGGGGCCAGGCTGGGAAGTGAAGTCAGGGGGTTGGGGTCACCGAGGTGCATGGACAGGCACAGGCATCCCTGTGGGGTGACACGTGCAAGGACCAAGGACCTGAGATGAGTCGTCTCCTGCAGCTGTTTGCCTGAACTCTGAGGCATGTTCTCAGGCTGCACCTCATCAGCGCTGGCCATGGGCAGGGACAGCCAAACCCCCAGGGCTGGGGCAGGGGCTGTTGAACCAGGTGGTGCACTGAGGGCTGGACAGCCAGGATGGTTGTGTTGGCTCTCACTAGCGTCTGGAGGCAGCACGGCCTCTCTGAGGAGCTGTTGATCTGAGTCTTTGACCGTGCCGGAGTTCAAGTGTGCTTTCTTTACTTTTAAATTGCGTTTTAAAGACCAATCTATTCCATGGATTTAAGAGTTGTTAGGTTTTGTTTTGTTTTCTTTCAGGAATCTCTTTATGTGGTAAATTGGAATGGAGTAAATGGCTTGGAGAAGCAGCTCAGTTACTGGTGCTGATAAGCCTGATTTGTAAACATATTTAACTTCTGTTGCTTCCTTGAACTTAGGACAGCTTCCTGTTTCATGTTTTTAGATGTAAATGAACATGGATTTTCAATAATGACCAAGGGCTGTTATGTCAGAGCTCTGCTCTTAGCCTCAGGTGCAGATCCCTAACAGGTGGTAGGGAGTATTGTTATTGACTTCTAGAGAGCATTTGACTGTCGTCTGAAGGTTGTTTTCTGCAATTCAACAATTCTGGTGTAGAGTTTTTCAAAGTTGCAAGAGTAAGTACCCAAGTCAAAAAGGACAGGCATGGGATTCTTGTCAGAGTGGAGTGATTGTCAGAGACACAGACAGGTTATGGCCATGGTGAGAAGGGTTGGCAGGAATTTTATAATGAAGATATACTCCTGCTCTCTAAACTTCCCTTTTCCCTACAGTGCTTTCTTAGATGTTTGGAGGACATCTAGAAGCAGTAAGCAAATTTTGGATTAACACTTATTTGTTATGCTTCTCATTACTGGAGCAAGCATGATTTTTGCCTGTTATGTTTCCTCTCAAGAGAACATAAATAGTCACAGACATAAGAAATTAAGTGATTTGAAATCTCTTCCCAATAAGGAGAAGGACATGTGGTGTTTAAATGAGTCCTGGATCTGTTGAATTAACCAACATGTACCTTCCGTTTCAATGGTGATGTCTGGAGAGAAGGAGCTCTACAGAACACATGTGGTCAGACCTGCACCAATATCTAAAACTTCACAGAAAAGGAGGTGGGAACTACTGTTTTTCATCCTCTGAGATGAAATACAGTATAAGGAAAATATTTCTTCATTATTAGGAAAGTAGAAGAGAACTGGTATTAGATGAAAGGTGGAAAGTTCAGGAATCTCTGTGAGAAGCAAGGTGGTATAGAAGTCATCACTACTACATGCTGTGACAAAGTCAGGAACATAACAGGATGCAAAAAGAGAACATGAGCTTGGTAAATTATGATGGATGGCAGCAGATATTATCTTAAAATATTGGTGGTCAGGTATAACTTACTATTTTAAGCTAATCTCTGCAAGGCATTTGAACTTTGGCTTTATCTTAAATGAGTTACTTGAACCTTACTCCACTGTATTCAGTATATGTATTACTAAGTTAATTTAGTATTACAGTTCCTTCATATGGGATCATCCTCATCTGTAGGCAGGAGCATCCTCACTCAGCTGTGAGACTATGAAAAGTATAAGTTACAGCTAACTGAATGTTTTCCTTTGTTAACTGCACTTATATTGCAAAATAATATCCTTAACAAATCAGGGGATCTTCTGTACTGAAGATGTAAAAAAGTAAAATGATCAACACTAGTCAATCTTTCGTTCTGGAAATCTTGTCTCTGTTTTTCTGAAGAGCAATTTTACATATATTTGGTCCCTTTCAACTCCCCATTTCTGTTTTGACATGAATTTATTCTGCATGCAGATATTATTTGGGGTACTTTTTGTTGTGGAAGGATTAATTGGATAAATTGCATATTTGAATTAAGGGACATCCCCACTGTCAAACAACATGTAATAAAGACCTATTTGTTTACATATTGATCTTAGTAGTACAGATCTCTGTATGTGTTTTTGAGAACTTCTTAAATGTTTGCTTCTGAGAAAAATGTGCAGTTTTAAAATCTTCAAGAGTGAGTATGTTATTAAAACAAAATTTAATATACTGATCCTCACAAATCGAAGGACTACCCCATACTAATTTTCTACTGCAATTCAAATAGGTTGGTTTCCCTACTCTGCATACACATTAAAAAAAATCAGATGCATCAAGAGATTTGTAAATTCTTGGTGTTTCTGCTGCTGTTTGTTTTCCAGGAGTCAGTAGTAATGTGTAGTAGCTTCCTGTGAATCTCTATGTTGTTTTTTTCATTAATATTTAAGGAGCTTTTAGTGGCACTAGTAAGGAAGGCTGGGCTGCTGCAGTGTTTTAAAATATACTATTACATTAAAGAAATGCACAAGGCTTTGTGCCAGTTGGAAAAAAGCAGTGTCTCAATGTCCTTTCACTTTCTGCATCAATGGGCTTATATTACGTGGTTTTTTTGTATAACAGTAAGTGCTTGTGTAGTTTTTTCCAACCTTGCAGTTTTCCACTAACCAAGCTACTATTTCGTTATGTTGTTTAAGTTTAAAAATACTTACTACAAACTTTATAATAATATGACATTTAGAGAAATATTTAAATATTTTTTTATCTGAAGAATACTTTAGATCTGTCACCCTATGCCACTTTAAGTGAACGCTTTTGATGCACACCAAGATGTTACTGTATTGTGACCTGTTTCTTAAAGTGCTGTTTTCTTGGTTTTATACTTAAAAATTGTTAGTAGCTCATTTAGGCATTGAATTTTACTGTCAGAGTTGACTGAAAAGGGAGGAGGAAGAATTCGGAAGAAACAGCCCTCTCCTGTTACCGATCCTTAGTTGCATAAGGAGGTAATGGCTACCCTTCATTCAATAATGAAGTCAAACTAATCCTCTTGGGTACTAATTTCGCACAAAAACAAACTGCGTTTTTCAGTAGTACCACTAGATGGGGATTTCTCTTGTATTCAAGAGTTGTAGGGCTTTTCTCTCTCTCTTTCATGCACACACACACACACAGAGACGAAGTGGAGTAGTAGTAATTATCAGTACACCATTTTATTAGACTGTAGGTTTTCGACAGATTTATAAAAAGCTTTTGAAAGCCTAATATCAAATCTATAATGGCATTCCAAACTAATAAAAATAATGAAGCTTGAAATGTTGACAAGCATGTATCTAGATGTTGGCTTATAATTCCTTCCAAACAGATCTGTTGAGGCCCATGTGGGACCTAAATAACACAAAGAAGTAAATTTGCATATTTTACAGCAGGGGGAAAAAATAGAATGCAAAAACATGAATAATTAGGAGCACAAGCTTCATGCTATATTAATACTGTTGAAAAGCATGTGTTGATTGTATTCTGAAAGCCAGTAGTGATTTGGTTGAGTGAACTCAGCATCTCTTATGCAGATTAAAGGAACTGGGTTACAGAACAACTGAAATTCATTGTTTTGCTGTATAAGGAGGTATATTTCTTAAAGGAAATATTTTTTTTCCTGGATTGTGTACAGCGCAGGGAATCTTTTTTTAATGCCCCATCAAAGGATGCTTTTGTTGACAAAGGACTGTTCAATTCTTCGTTTACTTGTATATCTCTAGATTTTAAAAATAGTTCTCTCAGCCACAAATCAGCTGTTAGTATTTTTAGCACCTTAGTGTATGTGACCTACTTACTTTTCAGTCCATTACATTTCCCTTTTTTTGCTTTCTAAGGCTTAAGCCCCTGAAACACATTCATGATGCTATGTATTTGATTATTTTTTACTTTGCAAAAATGCCCTTTTTTAAATGTTAGCATACAGGCCATTTTATAATCTGAATAATATGAATCATTGTGTTGGCTTCTATTGATTGCAACAGAAGATGTATGACTTACTTTTTATGGGAAAAAAGTTATTTACTTAAAAATGGAAAATAGTATTAAAAGTGATTTATTGATTGCTTTGGCTGAATATTGTATTGGCCCCTGAACTCACAGCTATCTCAAAAAGTTACCTGGTTTTGAACACTGACTCAAGGGACGAGAAAAGAAAGAAGATGAAGACTTCTTGTTTAACAGCAGTTTTAATTCAAGGGAGAAAAAAGAAGTTAAAGTATGTGCTTCTGTATTAGAGAGCTTTATTTTGGGGCTTTACGACAGACAAAAATGCACAGAACCAAACATTTTCAATCTGTCTTTTAAATACATCTTCTTAATTTGCATAACCAAAGGAAGAAAATGGTAAAATGTACCAGTCTTTTTAGAAGTTGATGTAATTGTAAGAGGTTAAAGAGACATCTGGCAAAAGGTTGTTTTGAGGTCACACATGCATCTGACAGTTTTCTGCCAGCCCTTTAAGAAAATATTGGTTGTAGTTGTGTTCCTGTTTTTCATATTAACTGCTTTCTGACTTGATGTATAATAGTCACTTTCTACATGTCCAGGTCTCCAAACTGATTTTAACTCTTGCAGGTAGTGATGGAAGTAGAATATGCTGAAGTAAGAAAATCCTTTTTCTGCTAGGAATTTATCCTCAGAAAAGATGAAGGCATTTCTTGGACATGACTATTCTGCAGTGATATATTTACATAGTTGACATAGTATTCTTTAACCTGTGCGTATAGTGGGGTGATTGCTTTTGACACCTGGGTTCTGACAATTTTACTCCCTTACATAGTAGTTTATTATCTAGTAGTAGTGCCTTAGTCTATTGGTTCATATAGCATTCTTAAAGCAATTTGCAGTTGGAATATAAGAAGGTAAAATAGTCATTGCTTATTGTAAAACAGACTAAAAATAGCAAAATGTAGTGTAAAAGTCGGGATTTTCAAGTGCTGGTTGTAAACTTTGTTTCCCAGAATATGCTGGTCATTAAATCTCTTTTACAAGTAAAAGCTGCTTTGCTTTATGATGCAAAGACAATTGTTCAAGATATGGTAATACATCTTTAGCCCAAGTCTGATTTTCCTCTATAAGGTGAACTTACAGCTAGGGCTAAGTGAAAAACAAGAGGTGGAAAATGTGTTGCAGGAGTGCAAGCTGCTATTCTGGCAAGTGATAAATTCAGGTTGAAGTCCCTCTTTCAGCAATTTACAGCATAGTTAGAAGATCATTCTTTGCAAAGAGAGCCCTCGTCATTAGCCCATGCAATCACTGCCTGTCTGGTTGGAGTCATTCAGACTTCTACAGATGTTAATCACGGTTAATTTTCTCTGAAGGAGATGTTATGTTGAGATGATTTTACAAACACCCCTCCTTATCTTTGGCAAATAAATGATTTTGTACATTTTTTTTTTTCAGTGGAAGAAGAAAAAATACTTTGCCAAAGATACATTGCCTTGTTTATTTTTAATTAGGTAGTATAAAGAAACTCAAGAAGGTTATGTTCTGTGTTTCACAAGTGTTTCAAGTCAGTCCTGTCATATGAAATAGTAACATAGTGTAAGGCTTTTCTTTATAAAATGAAAGATGACTTGTCACCTTGTGCATAAAGGTGTTTTTTCTTTAGCTGCTCTTTCTTGATATACTAGGTTAAGTACTTTCAGTGAGGGCCAAAGAAATGAAAGGATATAGGTGATTTATCCAGTCAATTGTTTTGAACTTCAGTGCTATTTCATCTGCTGCTGCCATAACACATCTTTGGTGGTTGCCAAAAATGTAATGTGCTTTCTGATCTCTGCTCACACAGCTGAATGATCTTCAGCTTTTTCATGCTGCTTTTCCCCCACAAATGAGGGCTGCATAGAGTCAGTTCTGAAATTATTCTTTCTTCCTTCAGTCAAAAATAAGCATTTGCTCACAGCATTGACCATGGCTTGCTGGGGAAATTATACAGTAATCATTTTTTGTGACCATGATCACTTCACTTTGTGCTTTTTATATCTTTTAGTAAATTATTCTAGTGCTATTTCCATTGTCATGGGGATGTCCTCCTACGTGATAACAAAAAATAGAGAGGAATGCAAAGACCTCCTAGAAGTAGTGGGTTGCTTCGTTTGTGCAGTTTGTTTCTTCAACAATTAGTGCACACTTTGCTGTTATTCCAGTTAACGATGTACATCATAGGATGTAATCACAGTCTTAATTCTGTATATTGTTTCCTCAGTTTACGCATAGTTATTTGCTACAAAAACTGTATGGGGCAAAAATTATAATGGACAAAAAATAATTTAAAAACTTAAGTGAGTTCAACTCGGGAATGTTGATACAGTGTGAGTGTTTCTCTGTCTTCCCCTCTCCCAGCAGTTGAGATACATGTGGGACTTCAGATACCCTCAGATGTATACAGTCTCTTAATTTCCTCCTTTTTGTCAGGGTGTCTAGGTGAAGTTAGGGGAATATGGATTTTGTATTATGTCTATAAGAATGCAAATACAAATTGCAGAGAGAGCTCTCAGAATTAGTAGTATTAATTTGTCAATGGTGAGGATAATTTGGTGGGTTTTTTGTTCTCTTTCAATTAGCCCCAGATTAATAATCAGGTTTTTGAGCATGTGACTGCCATTAAACATGTAAAATATGTTCATTTTTGTCAGTTAAAAAGGGAAAGCTTCCTTAAAATCATCCAAAGTCCCAGGCCTTTCCTGGAACAAAAAAAAGATTTTTGCTGTTAGACCACGTAATTCTAAATCTCTTTCTGCTGAGACCTGTCTAGACCAGCAATATGCTGCAGTTGTTCAGGAGTTTTCCTTATTCCAGGGTGAACAAGGGAGAGGAAGAACTTAAACCCCACAAGATTAATTTTTATCCTTCTTTCATTTTGTATGAAACTTCAGTTTTTTGAGAGGGAGGGAATGGGACTTCATGGCTATTTCTTTACTGTTGTATTTTTCCAATGGGAACTTGCCTACATAATTTCTCCTGAATGATTTCATCCTTAGGCCTTGCAGAAGGGGAAAGCTATGACTATGGAAGATTTGATTTACAAAAGCATTAGCAAAACTATTATAGCAGAAAACAGCCAAAATTATCTTCAAATCATTGGTATGAAATACACATACCAATGCACCCTTCATTGTGAGAGAGAACTGGGCGGGGGGGTTATTTGGTAGAACTGTTTTCTTTTACTAACCCACAAGTTATGTCAACACTGTTCTAAAAAGATGCACAAAGAGCTTCCCTTAGATTAAAAAAGAAAAAAAAGTATACTGACTCCAGTTGAATATAAACTTCAGTTGGATATACCAGCTCTTAGGAAAATTTACTCCTCCTTTACCACTGAGTGAACCAGAGGTGAGACCCAGGAACGAACCGGTAGTAGTTTCCAACTTGTGCATTATGGGTTTTTTTTTTTTTTAAAAAAAAAAAAAAAAAGGAAAGAGTGAACCAAGAAGTAGAATTAAACATCTCCGAAATTCAGTTTACAAAATGTGTTTTGAGCATATTTACCTAGAATGACCCACAGGCAAAAGCAGAGACCAGCAGTAAGCTTGAATTCTTGGTATGCTTTGGAGCTGAAGTTCTGAATTAAGGCACCGTACATCAAGCACATCTGTCCACTTGATTCAAAACCAAAAGCTGAAGTTACAGCGTGTTCTTCTTGAAATATGTTTGGTGTGTACTTGTGCTTATTCAGGCATTCATCTGAGAAACGAGAGACCTCAAATCTAGTTCTGCATAGGCTTAGTGCAGTCAGATGCACATCTACTAGCATCGAAGTCTAAAATAGTCCAGTTAGGAGGACCTGCACTGTTTATATTGGCTGCACAGTGGTTCTACTTCAATAATGCAAGATGTAGGAGCTTTTCTGATCCTGCATTAATCATTGAACTGCAGTGACCTGGGAGTAAGGAGAGTGGAATACTGGTCTACTCCCTAGCCTGTGTGTGTTGCGGGTTTGCATTTTTTTTCCTTAAACTGAAATGAGTAAAGGCTAAAAAAAAAAACCACCACCACACCCCAAAAACAGCAGGAAGAGACGAGTGTGTTGACAACTCTTAGGCATCAGGCTCAGTGTCTTTCTGATTTGTTTTACCTCTGTCCCAGGCAACCTTTCTTTTTTGGGTGAACCAGGTCTAGCTTCAAAAAGAAGGGGAAAAAGGTGCCCCGAGCAAATTAAAGTGTAGCTGACCAGGAGAGTTCTTTGTGGGAGGCAGAAGCTTGAATACCTTCAGACTAGGGGGACCAGTTCTCAGGTCTGTTGCTTCTTGAGTGGGACAGTTAGAAGGTGAGGGGAAAAGTGTGATCTGCTCTCGTTTCCCCTGTTTTAATTTTCAGAGAAAAGGTGCCCTTTATTCCTGGAACATGCTGTGGGGGAGGTGAGGGGAGGTGGGAGTTAAGCTGCTTCCCGATCAGATCCAGGACGTTTGTGTTCATGTGCAGAAGCGACAGCTAATGAATTTAGATCCGTAATGCATTTTGTGGCTTCTGAGACAGCTGCTTTTTTAGCTTATTGTTTCAAGTATGCCTTTCCAGGCATCATACCCATTCTAATCTTGTTGATAGGAAAATATGCATACAGTGTGAAGATAATGAGTTGTGGTTTGTCACAATATGCTTTTAATTTTAAATAGCATTAAACAGCAGTCAAATTCTGTACTTGTGAGTCTTTGCTATTAGAGTAAATTACCTTTTTAGTAGTATTAAGAAACTATTAGAAGAAAGAAGGGGGGGGGAACTCTAAGAAAAATAATTGAGGATCATATTTTCGGGTGATGTTCAACTTGTCACAGCCGCAAATGCATTCATTATCTATCAAAAGTTGATTAAAATAAGCCCTACTCTGTTGCTGGGAGGTGTGTTGCAGGCGCAGCTGTTTGGCGGAAGAGGGTGCGTTTTGTTTTTGTGTGCTCCTTCTGCCCGCTTAGTGAGCCCCTGGGCACGAACCCCTGGCCCCCCTGGGGGGGCTAGGGCCAGCAGCGCTGGCTGGTGAAAGAAATGGGATCTTCTTCAGTGTAAAATAATCGTAAAAGCTATCCAGCACACACTGATTGCAGGTTTGATTATAAGAAGTTATTGAGAACTTCAGATTGTAAAATGTCTTTACATTTTATTGACCTGTATATTGCTTTTTTAAACCTGAAGCACACAGTAAAGCGGTAAAAGTTGGTTTAAAGTTGATGGAGGCCATAGTGCAATAATGTTGGTCCGCTCCTTATACTCCTGAGCTAATTTTTCCTGCAGTGTTTGAGGTTTTTTTTCAGTCTTCCGTTTTAAAACACAAAGGCAAAGCTTTTTTTTTTAATCTTATTTTTTAAAAACACCTTTGCCCCCCTATTTCTTATGATGTCTTTTACTGGTTAAGCAATACAGGCTTAACCTGCATAACATAAGCAGGTATCTTTCAGCGGCATATCTTACACCCTGACCTTCGTAACAGCTGCTCTTGAGCAAGAAATGCTTTCTTTTCTAACCTCTGTTGGATGAATCAGATGTAACACTAAGGATTTCTGTGTTGCTCTATTGTATTTTTATTTCAGAAGGTGTGATACATGTAAGTGGTCTTGTCTACTACTTCTCTTTTTTTTTCTACCCTTTCCCTTGGGTCTAGTGAAACCCTGAATCCTCTGGGTTTTTATTTTTTCAAGTCTTCAGCACATTCCTGGCAGCATAAGCCATCTGTTTGCTTACGTTCTGTAGCTGAAGTTAATGAACTTCTTGTGCAGAGAATGAATTATGGAGTTAAGACATTTCTGGTGAGACCATGTCTAGGCACTTTTGATCTTGACTCTGGAGATCAGGCTTAACATGGTGTGCAAAGGAACACCCTCTCAGAGGCTCTTGCTTTAAAACTTCTATTTCCATTCTGCTGCTGATAATTTTCCTCAGATATACCCTCCATTACCTTTGCCAACTGGAAAGCAACCAACAATTAATTTTTGTTGTCTGTCTGTGTGACTTTAAGTGCTCCGATGTGATACCTGGAGTGTTAAGGACCAGTCTGTTGATGTCGTATTTCAGGAGTCCAGTGTATTCTGCCTCTTTTGAGAGGATTGAACCATGTGGTATGCTGACATGCTGCAAGCAGCAGATGATAGCTGGTATACTGTGGGGATATTGTTTGACTTTTGCTTTTAGTTTTACTTTGTAAGTATGTCTGAGATGCTTTTTAGAAATAGCCTGAAGTGCATTTACTTTTGACAGTTGTTAAAATCCTGTCTACTGTTAGATATTCCTAGCTTCTGATGTATTTATTAACAAAAGACAGATAGAAGAGTCTCGGCTTGTACACTTGATGGACAAAAGGATATCCAAAGGAAGAGCCTTCTATATTCTTAGGTTCCCCACATTCTAGTGGGGTACTAACTAATACATAGAATCATAGAAAAGTTTGGGTTGGAAGGGACCTTTTAAGGTCATCTAGTCCAACCCCCTGCAATGAGCAGGCACATCTTCAACTAATGCAGGTTGCTCAGAGCCCCGTCCAACTTGGCCTTGAATGTTTCCAGGGATGGGACATCTACCACCTCTCTGGGCAACCTGTGCCAGTGTTTCACCACCCTCATTGTGAAAAATGTCTTATATCTAATCTAAATCTACCCTCTTTTAGTTTAAAACCATTAGAAACTTGTTATAAAACTGCTGAAATGATCCGTGAAGAGTGGTACAAGTTTGTTCCTAGGCAATCTCTAACAGCATCTCTAAAAATATTGCTGCTCACACAGTCAAGCAGCTACCCAGAAACCCTTGCCAATCACTGAATGTTTTTCAGGTGTTACTGCCTATCTCCATATTCCTGGGCTATTCCCTTCTTCCTGGGGCTGAAAAAACAGAGCGTGTTAAGGTATGCGCCACCTATTTGTATCCTAGCTGTGGACCATGGGATCTTGGAAATGTCCTATATAGCCCTGCCCTGAGCACAAATTGCAGTGTACATGAGAAGATAGATAATTCATGTCAAAGTCCTTCCATTTCCTGACAAATTCCTTCTATTCTTGCCTCATACAAATCAATTTTTCTTCTTAAATGGAAACATCTTATTTGTACATATTACTATACACTCTGAAGCTAAGCATGATGGACTCTTACTAAGAGATGTGGTGAGGAAGCTCAGGAACAGTTTGTAGATTCCCTTGAAACCTTAGGGATGTGTTTGTTTGGGGTCATGTCTGTGGCCCTCCTACTCTCCCAAGGTGTATTTATGTACAATTATTTTTGTAGGTAAAACTGATGTTCTCTTGCCAGTGAGCATAATTCATGCTATAGTCATGGTGGAAGTGTTTGGATGTTTTAGATCTTGATGTAACCTTTGTAGATAGATCAAATAAATACAGTTTGAATAAACAGCATTACGTATGGGGGAGGCTTTGTTATATTTAGCTTATTGTAAACTGAGTGTCTGGTTACCCTTTTTGCCCCTGTTAAGTTCTGTCCCTATTTCAGCATGGAGGGTTAATTGTTGCCTTGCTTACACCATGTAGTGGAAATGTTGGACTATGGAATTGATCCTTATGGAAGACTACTAAAACATTACTGCATGTGCATCACCTGCCTCTGAACAAAATATTTCTAGTAAGCCATGGGTATATGCCTTTCTATTGCCGATGAATTATTTTCAGAACAGTGAACTGAAGCAGTAGCCTCAATTAAGGTAAGTGTGTGCACTGGAGATAAATTTGGTATAATGCTGAAGTGGAAAAGATTCAAAGCTAAATGTGGAGTTAATCAGGTGAAGCAGAGCTCCACAGTCTTGACTTTTTCCTGTGAGATCTTCTGGGGGAGATCTTCAAGCAAAGTTCTTCACTGGAAGAAGTCAGGTGTGTTAGTATCATCCATGATTATGCCGTCTTAACAAAGGGAATTTCAGGATGTTAAACATTGCGTATGATGGAACCACTGCAACTAAATCCTCTGTTAATGCCCTAGAACATGAGAGGAAATGGGAGAGGGACCAAATATGTCTTTAATTTACCTTTGAACTAACTGATTTCAGGTGGCCTGTCTAGTAGGTTCGTTTGTCCATGTAAATTAGAGTGCCCTTTTGACCCCAAAGCTAACAAATTTTAAAATTAAGAGGTAGACAGATAGAAAAAGGGTAACTTAACCAAAGACATGATACAAAGTGTTAGCTATCCCTGTTCAGAATTCAGCTTCTGTTGTTCGTAAGACTTATATCTTACAGAAACCAATAGCTCTTGGCCAGTTTCCAGACACTTGGGGGAAACTTTAGGTTATAATTACGCTTTACAGCTTCTTTAATTAAAAAAGTAAAAAGCAACTTCATGTTGCCAAGAATTTACTTGTGTCTAGGTGCATTCATTAAAATAAATATTGTACCAATGTGAAAATTTAGTTTCACAAGAAAATGAGCCTAATCTTTAGGGGTTGCTATATGTGAATGTATTTCACAGAGATATGTATTACCTATGCAAATTGTTGGTTTCAAGATTTGGCCACAGTAAAGGTTTCTTTCCCTGTGTAAACTGAAAGCAATGTTAGTCTACTTATGAGTATGTTTACCTGTTACTTTTTGCATTGCATATGAATTGAAAATTGATGACATCTATTTTGTATGCAGCTGTCTGTGTGTTTTCAATATAGGAGGAAATACAATCAGTTCAGCATGACTGGATTACTATAAATAGTTCTAGAAAATACCTTCATTTCCTCTCCACATTTATTTTTGTCATATGCCTTACCGACTCTTTAAAAATCTGTATGATGTAATCAAAGTTGAGTGTTATATTTTTATTTTAAAATTTCAAAGTTACGATGCAGAGTGGTGCCAATACTGGAGAAAAATAACAATAAAATACAGCCCATCTTATCAAAAAATTTTGGGCATGTTTTGCTCATTGTTTTTTTGGGAGGTAAAGAATTTAATTATTGCAGATAATAATGATGAAAGCAAGAATGCAATATATTCTTGTGCTAAAACCATAAAAAGTTATTTTGGGAACTAAATAGTACATTTCTGCATTAGTAGGAAAAAATACAGATTTCAGTCTTTTTTTTTTCCTTCTAGTGAAAGCTAATAGATAAAAATGATTTTACTGTACTTCTAACTTAATATTCATTTGTAGGTGGGTAAGTTGAAATTTTAAGTAGGATAGTTGTCATTTCTAGGTGTATCATCATCTGCTAAACAAGTGTGACTTACCTGCTTCTAACTAGCTATGAAAACTGTGCATTTTGTGAGTCAGATAAGTGCAGGCTGCAATAATGTGCAGTACATAACACATCTGAAAGGAAAAGCACCTTTCAAACGAACTCGTTCCATTACAAGCAAAGCCCATACAGCCTGCTCTTCTGTGGCTTTACTGCTCACTAGCCTTAGCCCTCCTCCTGTATCCTCCTTCAGTCCCATCCCTTCTCCCCACAAATCTCTCCTTTAATGGCTTGGCAAGGAATGGCACTTCGAGACTAGCTGGTGTGCTGGTCCAAAGTCGAGTAGCCAGCATGCGGGACAGCAGCCACCCTCAGATAAGCGCAACAGAGTGCTTGGCTTTGGGCCGCTGGTGGGTAACAACTGACTCAAGAGGCTGCTTGCAGCCATATAACCCTTGGTTGTGCTGATCTGGTTTAACAGCTCTGTTTTAGGGACCTGGTTGAAGCTTAATTGACACAGGCCAATGATCACAAAGGTTATTAATGAATAACAAGGGACAACACACTGGCCATCCAACTGCAAAAGCCTTGTTTTTACAAGAAATTTTAGCTGTGTACTGCTTGAAGCTTTAAAAACACAAGTATTTTTTTTGTACCCCTTACCTGTGAGGGGGTTTGTGGTGTTATTCTAAATTAACTGTTTCTTTTAGAAAAAAAATTCAGCGTTTTTAATCTTTTACTTTGTTGTAACCATTACATAAAACTTGATTAAAAGTGGGAAAAGTCAGATTTTCATGCCGAGTTGCTGTTATTTTTGCTTTCAAAATTGGGTGGTTCAGCAATACATTCTTTCACTGGTATAACAGTATCATTTATTTATACAAGACTTGGTAGATTGGTTTTACATTTATAAAAACTGTAGCTACTGAAGTATTGTCATACTGGATTGATACTAATTCTTTTTTGTTTTGTTTTGTTTGATACTATTTTCATCCTTTATTTGTAATTATTTCACTGCCTAAACTCTGGTACGTTTTAATGTAAACTTAGTTTGTTGGTTTTTATATGTGCTTTTTTAGTCAAGTCTATACTACAAAAGTAACTTTCAGGAGAGCTATGAAAAGGTCATATGTTTCAATTGAGAAAAACATTAGCACTGACTGTTCCCAGGGACTTCATTCTCACTGTTCTAAATGGCAAGTAAGTTTTCCATCGTTTGTGCCCATGCCGGCAGAAGATGACAAGCCATCTAGCCATATAAAAGCTGAATGTTAAGGGGTGTGCCTTCCTGTTATGAAACTTGCTGCAAATCCCAAAATTCAAAGTAAATGAGAATGTGTGCAAAACATCAAGAACAACGCACTAAGGGAGCATGCAATGAAATAAATGTGCTGGAATGTAGATTGATCGGGGTGACTCTCTGCAGAAATAAAGCTATGAACTTTGCTGTCCCTAAAAGCATCTTATTAGGTGAGTTCAAAGCCTGTCACTGGTGAGCTCACTGGTTTGAGTAGAAACAACTATAGGCAACTTGTCTGAAAGCAACCATATGCCAGAAGCTGACTTAAGAGTATGATAAGCCAATGATGTTTCACAGATGCATCTTTCCATAAAAGAAAGTTGCTTGCTTTTGCAAATCTCTGTGCTAGCTAGATACCTGGATGGTTTCATATCTCAAATTGAGTCCTTAAAAAGGGAGGAAAGGCAAGTAAGTATACAAGAGAAACATTAAAAAAAAAAAAGCATGTTTTTTTAGGAGCTCCATAAATTGGGAGCAGGATGTCACTGCTTTGTTCCTGAGAACACAAGTTGCCACCTGGAATTGTAGTGAAGGTGGTTGAGAATAGATGGGTGAAATGTGATACATAGTGGAAGAAAGAAGTCAAATCTACAGAGCTATTGCTTGATAGATTGAGAGACACTTAAAGCCAAGCATCATCCAAAGAAAGCAAATCTCTAAATCAATCAACATTGTTGGAGAAAATGCTGATGTAGTGCCTGTATAGAGTTGTATCTGCATAGCCACTGCAAATTTGTTGTTTAAGCTGATAGATTCCAGGCTGTTTTCAACTGTAGTTTAGGTAGTTTTACTGGTGTGTTTAAGATGCTTACTACAATACCTTGATACACTTAAGAAAACATGTTTTTTTAAATCAGAACTTTTTCACAAGGGGAGTGAAAGCAGGTTTTTTTCCCACAATGAATTAAGTACATGTGCTGTGTCCCACAGTGAATTCAGGTTGAAGCTTGGAAAACTTATTCCAGTGCTAATATGAAAGATGTCTGATTATCAGCAGATTCAGGTGAAGTTAGAACATTTTATAAGGCTGCAAAAAAACTGTAAGTCTCCCAAAAAAGTAGTCATCATCTATTTTTTCTCCTTTATGTGCAGATCAATCTTTTTTCTCCTTCCTCCATGTTGACCAAGTTACCTTTCGCTAAGACTTGCAAAGTCTTGATATGATTAAGCGAAGTTTTTAGAAAGTTAAACAGTTTTATATACTTGACATGTTGAGATAAGGTGTTTAATATTGCCTATAGATAGTACCTTCAAGTTTATTTTTAGATGTAAGTACTTAAGAATTCCCAAGTGCTGAACAGAGCAGTTGTCACCCTGAAAGTTTACAGTGGCAAGTTTTAGCTTGTATTAACTCAGACTGGGGAGGAGGCGTATCTTTTAGTTTATGTGTTCACCACAGTGACTTGTGAGAATGAAACGGTGTAGTTGGTAGATCTGGTTTGATATTGAAGGAGTTCATCCATCTACATTGTCTACATTGCTATATGTCCTTCTAGTGTGTGAACATTGCTAAATTTTTGGGGCCTAGAAAATACAGAATAGAATCTCAGAATCACTAAGGTTGGAAAGGACCTTCAAGATCATCAAGTCCAACCATTAATCCAGTGCCACCATGATCCCTAAACCATGTCCTGAAGCACCACATCCACACGTTTTTTGAACACTTCCAGGGATGGCGACTCCACCACCTCCCTGGGCAGCCTGTTCCAATGCTCGACCACTCTCTCGGTGAAGAAATTTTTCCTAATACCCAATCTAAACCTCCCCTGGCGCAACTTGAGGCCATTTCCTCTTGTCCTATCACTAGTTACTTGGGAGAAGAGACCAACACCCTCGTCACCACAACCCCCTTTCAGGTAGTTGTAGAGAGCAATAAGGTCTCCCCTCAGCCTCCTCTTCTCCAGACTAAACAACCCCAGTTCCCTCAGCCGCTTCTCATAAGACTTTTGCTCCAGACCCCTCGCCAGCTTTGTTGCCCTTCTTTGGACACGTTCTAGCACCTCAGTGTCCTTCTTGTAGTGAGGGGCCCAAAACTGAACACAATTTTCAAGGTGCGGCCTTACCAGGGCCGAGTACAGGGGCACGATCACTTCCCTACTTCTGCTGGCCACACTATTTCTGATACAGGCCAGGACGCTATTGGCCTTCTTGGCCACGTGGGCACACTGATGGCTCATGTTCAGCCGGCTGTCAACCAGCACCCCCAGGTCCCTTTCCGTTGGGCAGCTCTCCAGCCACTCCTCCCCAAGCCTGTAGCGTTGCATGGGGTTGTTGTGGCCAAAGTGCAGGACCCTGCACTTGGCCTTATTAAACCTCATACAGTTGACCTCTGCCCATTGATCCAGCCTGTCCAGATCCCTCTGCAGAGCCCTCCTACCCTCCAGCAGATCAACACTCCCACCCAACTTCGTGTCATCTGTAAACTTACTGAGGGAGCACTCGATCCCCTCATCCAGATCATCTGTAAAGATATTGAATAAGACCAGCCCCAGAAGCATGTAGCTATTTCTGCTGTAAATTAAAATGTGCCTGTATTTGAGACTTACTGTCAGGAGTGCCACCCACACTTTGAAAATAGATATTTGGAAATAGCTGAGTGGGCAGAGCAAATGCCAAACAATTGCCCATTTCCTGAAATCTCTGGACAGAAATTTGGAGGCAAAGTAATACAAAGAAATGTTCAGTATAAATGTGAGGGAGCTGCAACAATTTACAAGATGGATTGCATTGAGTAGGTCTAGAAGTTGACTGCAGGTCTGGCATAGAGAGCTTCCGTTGGCTGTGCTGATCAAAGCTTAATATTAGTATTGGTCAAGAAAGGTTGATTGACTCGTCTTTCACTGTCTTGATGCACTTCAGTTGATGAAGTGTTCTGTTGCATTTGAACAATGGTACCAGTAGGCATTTTGGCATCTTTCAAAGAATGTAAGAAAGGCTGTTAGGGATTTCGGGTCTCTATACTCTCATGCGTTATTGATCCAGATTTCGTATGATGTGTCTATAATAATTACAGATATTCTTTCATACCTTGTTCCATTCCATCCTGTCCAAGTACAAACTGAACTCTAGTTCTGTATTCCAGTGGCACAGCAAGTAAATCTGTGTAATATGTATTAAAATAACTTTTTCCTAAGCGTTCAGTGGAGTGGGTTCCAGAGCAAGAGATCTACACCTGCCCATTTGGCCACATGCTGGCCACACTGTCATCTCAGAACCCTCTTACTCTAGACGGTCTTGCTGGTTTTACCTATTGCTGCATCTGAGGTGAGGATTTCCTAATAACTGGAAGACAAATGGAGTCGTATTGATTCTAGACGGGCAACTTTCTAGGTGGAGCAAAGTTCTTTCTGGGTGGAGCTGTTCTAGGTGGAGCAAAGTTTCCCCTCTCAGTACATAGTTCACCAGGGGGAGATGAACACCAAAATTTGCAAGACCATACCAGCAGAGGGTTTGGCTAGGCCGGCCTTTTTGCATCTGAGAGTACAATACCTTGTTGCCACCTCTGTGTGTCAGAATCAAGATGTGGAGTGGTGGGTTGTTACTTGTACTCTTGAACAAAGAGGCAGGCCCTCACTGTATTTTTAACTTTTTGCTGCTATACCTTTGCCCTAGTAAAAACCTTGTAGGAAAGAGAATGGTAGTGATGTTGCTATGGATTTTCTTAAGCCTTTCTGCCTGGGTGGCCTGTGACGTTTGCGATTGATTTAACTTTAAGTTATATCTTCAGTGTGTCTGGGTTTGTCTGTATGGATGAGTCCAGACAGATTCTGGTTCACTTTGCCTGAAATGACCGTATGTCCCAGGTTGTCTGGACATGGGACTTCTGTACTTTTTAAAATGGAACAGTGTTGAACTGTGCCTGAGCTGATGACCTGGCTGAGAGGAAAGTTTTGCTTACCTTGACGCTAGTGACACTGTAATGGAGCTACATTGTCTGGGATGGAGCTGCCTTGACTCCTGCCGGTGTAGAAGGGTTGGCAAAGGAGTTTGTCTGTCAGCATATAGTTATTTAGGCTTATCCTCAGTCTCAAGGGCAAGTGTGTGCTGTTTGGACACCAGTCTGGAAACCAATTGGTGTAAAAGACTTTTGTGATGAGGTGGTTCTTTAGGTGTAAGAGACCAACAGAACTTAAAAAACCTGAATTTGGGACTAGTGGCTGCTACAGAATTTATACTGTAACTTTCTTTACGGTGTCATTCCAGTAAAATGTAACACAGGGAGGCTATATCTGAACTATAAAGGTCATGTGTCTTACAATCTTTTGAGCATGTTCAAGAAAAGGAAGTCCTATTAAATGCCTTTTTGGGGCATCAGTCTTGTTCCAAACCTGTTATTTAATAATAAGTTCACTTAAATCTCTTGTGAACTGATACCATTATCAGTGATTATTTTTAGTCAAGCATTTTAATTGAAATTGGGAGCTTTCGTTAAAGCTTAGTATTTAACTCAAACAGTTTTAACAGTTTGTCATTCTTAAAGAGCATATGTCATGATAAAGCTTTTTCCTTCAGTTATGTGTCCCACCTTTAGAAACGGAAAGCAGAGTTGTGCTTTTTGAGGTTTTTTTGGTGGTTTTGTATTGCATCTTATCATTGATCAAGTGATCAGAACAGATAATTTGAGTTTTAGCATGTGCTATTTGTTTTCCTATACATTAGTAAACAGAAGAACTGGGAAAAAGTACTTATATGTAGATTGTAACTCATTTTAGATCTTATTTTTAATGGCAGGTCGTCCATATTATCCAGGCACACTATAGTATCTTACATAGCAGTGTATTTGTGAGTCTTTTCCGGTTTTTCATATTTGCTTACCTGAAATCTGCTGGTTTTATAGTAATGATGTCAATAGTTCTGACCCAGTTGTCAGATAAATAGATTGCCCAGAATAGAATGGAAATGAACATCTGAGAATGTTCAGACTTGCCAATGAGTAGTTGACTTTTCCTCAAGGATATGTTTAGCATTTCCTTAAAAAAAAAAAAAAAAACCCACAGGTTTTACAGCTGAATATATTAGATATGGCAATTTTCTTGATTGAGATAAGTTTAAAAGACTGAGCTTCTCCTGCTGTGTGATTCTGATACCAGGGCACAACTGCACTCAGTTTTTACAGATGTGTCCTTTGGTGTCCAAAATACAAGCTGCTTGGGGATACCTAGAAATATTTTGCCATAGATGCTGTCATGTTCTTTAGAGATTTATTTTTAACACTGTTAACGTTAAGACTATAGTAATTTCCATTTTATCTTGGTCTAACAGTGTTTCATAGTAGTAGCTATAAAAAAAAAAATTGAAGTTGTAGGGAGGGTAGTGGGTTTTTTCCCCCCATTGTTTAACATGGCATAGCAAAATTAGCCAGGTTGGCAGGGCTTGATGTAGAAAGTCTTATGAGAAGTTTTCCATTAACTGGAAAGTCCTGTAGATGTCAACTTTAAAAGTAAAATAGTTGAAGTTGTATACAACATGTCGTAAATAGTTGTCAGGTATATTTACATTTGATTTTTGCCATGGTATTTCTGGCCACCTGCTGATTTTAAGAGAGACACTAAAATTGCAGATGTGGAATATTTTGAAAGACTTTTTTGGGTTTGATTTTTTTTTCTTTGTTTGCTCAAGTGATATGTTCTTTGACAAATAGGACAAATCTGCTCTAGTGAATGGTTGTACAGTTTATCTGTAATAGCTAAAACTGTGTTTTCTAAAGATCTTGTCTGTTTCTTTACTGTTTGTTTGATATCAAGGGCCACATTTATCAACTTGGAAGGTATGGGGGAATCCAGGCTCTTACCACTAATTGTTTCCCTCTTAGACTTTTATCCTGATCAGTGAGTTTTATGCTTTGGGTTTTTTAATTGTAAATTTCTATGGTAAACCACATTAGTTTTCCACTACATCCTGTGATAAGTGTGTTTAGCTAACAAAGAACCTCATCCTTGATCTTTTTCTTTCACTTTTGTGTTCAGCTGCTCCTGAATAACAGACTAAAAATAAACTAACTTTACTGAGATCGCTTGTTGACATTTGTGTTCAATGAGTCATTGTAGTGTGTTGCTGTATGATTAAGATCTATTTTGGCTTTTAATCATACATCCATGTGGCGTACTCTTGAAAACAAGTAATTGAATGTTGAAAATACTGACTTCTGTCTTACCAATTTATTGAAGCCTCAATCTGTGTATAATATTAAACTTCGTAGCTGTCTGTTGTCTGAATATATCAGGACTCAGCTACACTGCATTTTTTCGCAGTAAAGACTCAACACCTGTATCAGCAATAACATGGATAGTTTCAGTGACCCAGTACAGACTCTGTAAAAAAAACAAAACAGGAATTTTCATTGAAGTGTGCCAATTAAGGACACTTTTGGTACTTTACAAGAAGAGGACATCTAGAATCTGGACTTCAGCTAATTAACTTCAAATTATGCAAACGAGAGATTTGTCATAAGACCTGTGTTTTTTTTAACTAAGATTTTTGTGCATGCAGTGTTAAATTTTCTGTAGAAGGATTGTAGGGCTGATGTAAAGGATATATAAAGAAAATGAATATATCATTTGCCAAATAGCATATATGGCAATTTATATAAATTTCTGCATAGCATTTACTATTATCCACGACATTTGCTGTCTTTCACACTATTTTAGGATAAGTTTTTGTTAGTCTGTGGTTCCATGGTTGCTTTTTGCAAGCCTGTATATGTATCCCCTGAAGAGTGGCAGCCACATACATTCCTTGCGCCAACATTGCTGGTGTGGCTACACAAAAGTTGGATGAGAGAACTGATCAACTAATCAGGTACAGGTTGAGAGTCTGGCCCGAGGGCAATGACGCAGTCTGGCTGGGATGGGGATGCGGGTGGAGAGGGAGGGGATTTCAGCTGCATCTTGCACTTAATGTTGGTTAAATTGATTGTGAAACCAGCCCTCAAGGTAAACCTATAAAGCATATGTGTACTTACTACACTTTTGTAAATAAAAGTGCAATGAGGAAAATCTAGTGCTTCTTATAAAATCATTATTACAGTTGTCTGAATTTTCATAGTAAAGGTTGCTGTTTTTCACAAGCGTGAATCAGAAAATGTGCGTAGGCGATGCAAGGGAGGCTTGTTTATAATAGTAGTTCTTTTTCTGAAAGCTGCTCACTTTTGAAACTCAACATAGAAAAATGTAATTAGAAATATATCTTAGAATCAAGTGGACAATATATTTAACAGAAATGAAAAATCAGTTTTAGAGTAGTGTGACTGTACTGATTCCACTAACACAGTTATTCAGTAGTTAGCTCTCTTAATGGCCTGGCTTGCTGCTCTTACCCAATTTCCTTGTTTTTTTTTATTACCCAGCTATATCCATCAGACTAAATCAGTGAGGAGGTAGAGACCATGATACATCTGTATGCACATCTCTTGTGGTTTTTGAGTCCATCGGAGGCTTGGCCAGAATTTCCTGTAGGTGCAAAATTCTGTCCTGGCACAGTTTAAGGCAAATATGAACCTTGGTTTCTTAATAAGGAATATATTTTAAGCAGCTGCAAGATTCTTGGTATGAAACCAGAATTCTTTTTTCCATGAAAAATCATACCAACTGAAAAGTCCTGAGTCATTAATTTATGGTTCACCTTGTCAATCTCTGTATGACTAATTTTTCATGCAGTATCTTTTTTTTTTTTCCCCCTTCTTGTTTTATTGTTGCAGTAGAATATCACCAAACTGGGTGAAGATTAGTACATTCTTAAACTTCTGAACTCTTTTTTTTTTTCCTAAGCTGGTTTACTGTAAAGATTTCAAGCAGTTACACTTAACAGTTTAAAACCGGGACATAGTGCTTCAAAGAAAGTCTTGCAAAATCAGGGAGCTATATGTAGGAAAACCCTAGTAAAACTAACTACTTACTTACATCATGCTTCAGTGCTGTACAACATATTTCAAGGTCACCGAAGTTAGCACAGATGTAAGATTTATGTATGTATGTATGTGGGAGGGTCCTCCCCATTTCAACTATAAAAGAGTTGCTGCTTTATTGTACTAGTGGAGTTATTTCATTACCATTTTAATTTTCTACGTATAAAACACTGCATGGAATTATTTTTATGCATGTTTCTTCAAAACAGTTTTTAATCATATATTTGTACTTTGCAGCTTTGCTTAAAATCACACAAATGGAGCAGATTCTTAAATGTCAGTGAAGATGTATGTATTCATACACTTCATATGCATGGTATTATAGCTCTGTTTACAGTGATAGTAGGGATGTTTTGTATAAAATCAATATTTTGGGAGATTGTCTGGTTTGTCTAGTTAGTTGATTGCAACTTCCTGTTAAATGACAGATTATTTCAAAATCTGTTTTTACCAAAAAGTTCTGTTAAACACAGAGTAAAAATAATTTATTCCTTAAAACTGAAAAAGCAGAGGTTTTTTTATGTCTATTTGACACTTATAGAATGTACAGTTTTAGTTGACCAATATAAAGCTTTTGGCTTCGATCTAGTCCTATGTATGAAGTTCCAGCACTCACAAAGCTCCAGAGCATGGGAATAGGAGCATGGCAGATAGAATTTCTCATCTATTGTCACTGCTCACTAACCTAAAGGAACCATGCAGATACTGACACCATTGTTTCAATCTTGATCAGACATGCTTTAAAAGACTATATTAGTTTGTCAAGAATTAAAGCTCACTTTGAGAAATACATGTACATTAAAGTTTCAACTTTCAAACAGTGTGCAAGTAGCACATGAAGGAAACTACATAATGAAAGAAAAATCACCTCCACTTTACTGTGTAAACAATGTTCTTATAGAGCATTGCTCAAGTAATAAATCTTCATGTTTACCAAACTTTCATGTAATAGAAATAGATGTCCAGCTGATAAGAGTTTGTTTTTTATAGCTTCATTTATGGCCCTATCACTATCCACAGAACTCAGAATGTAAGAAATTACTCCCAGAAGTAGATCAACTAAATTATAATTTAATGCAATAGTGCTGGTATAGTGGAGGAGTGATTACTGTGCCTGAACACTCCTGCTGGCTCGTCATTAGAGGAAGGGACATTGGATTATTTTCTGAGCATCTAGTTCTGAAGTCCTTGCTAAAGCAAAACACTTTGTTTTGGAGGGGGAAGGATTTTACTGTGTTACTAAAGGGACTATAGCTTGAAAAGAAACAGTCCATTAGAGGGAAATACAAGGTAATAAACTGGATTAATTTCTTCTTTGGTCATGGACATGTTTAAGGCCAAAGCAAGACATTCTTCACTTTAGAGATGGAATAAAAAAGTTGTGCATAGCTTTCAGAATATTGCAGCTGCGGTTACTTACTCTCTTTTTCATACCATCCCTTTAGCCTTTGTAGTAAAAGCTGTATTTCTCCTCTGATTTAAACAAAATCGTTGCATAGTAGTAATTCCTGTTTGGCAATAACCTTGTTTTGTCTAGTAGCCAACTTTATGATGCAGTGTTATGGAAAGTGTCCCTGTCCCAATAATTTGTCATCTTAAAGATAGATAAGAGTTGCACGAATAAAAAAAAGATTGTGGAGGGTTTTTTCCTTTTTAAAAATAAGGTTAGAGTGGTTGTTGCTAAGTAGCAACCTGGTGTACGTGTTCCAGGGAGCAGAATTTTGGGAATTGTCTTGAAAACTCGTGTGAATTTTGTTTTGTAATTTCTCCCATGCGTGGCTGACGACATCTGGGAATTCATCAGAGACACCAGCTGATGTTATCTTCATGGGTACATTGGAAAAGAAGAAATAGCAGCAGTACAAATGGTGAAGGCTTATTCAGAGTTAAGGAGCTAATGTGGAAAGGGTGGCAGTGAGGTGTAGGAGGAGCTCAGAGTGATTTTGGCATTAGCAATAATTTGGTAATTGAGATACCTGGAGCAAATCTTCATGGTTGTAGCTAAAATTATGCCTGCGCCGTGCATAGGGACAACTTGCAGAGACTAGTGGTGACTACAGATTTTTGTGCATTACATAGAGACTTTTTAATTATAAAGTTACTGTATTAACTGATGCAGTGAGTTGCCAGCCATCATGGATCTAAGACCCAATTTTGTTAACCTGACTGTCATCTCAGCAGAAGGTTATCATGCCCCAAACTAGCATATGCTTGAGCTTCGATTACTGGCTTTTTGGACTGAATTGTTACCTATGAAGTTTTTTTCTAATCAGGCATTCTATTAAGACCATTACTACCTTTTAAAGTACAGGAAACTCAATTAGTTACACTAATTGTTATTAATTTTTCTCCAAGAAAATACCAAGTCATGGTATTTTCTAGGGCAAATAGGCTTAAGATTTTGCTTGGAAAAGAGATGAATGTTCTGCATTCATGTTCTGCAGGGTTGGTGACCAGCAGCTGTGGGGATGGGGACTGCTTGAGCTGCTCCAACTGGTGTCAGCTATCCTTACTGCGATAACATGTGAGACTGTATGTGAGGTTTTGGCCAGATGGTGTCAGTTATGGAACTGAGAACCAAACTCAGGAAATGCAGAAGTTAAGGCTTGATTACACTGTGTTAACTGTTTATCCATACACATCATATTAACGTGATTAATGACAGCAGGCTATTTTAAAATAGAAATGTTTAAGCTGTGACTGGACTTTGCTTTCTGGGCTTAGAAATGATCTTTGCCTTATGCTATGGATTCTTTGCTTTAATGTCTTTGAATTTAAAATTGCAGAAATTTAATTGAATTTGCCTCAAGTTTCAAAAGCAGATTAGTATTTTAATTTTTAGTGCAGATTTTCTCTCCCTAAACCACAGTATATGAGAACATACTTACATGTTATATTGAAAGCTTCTGTATTTCTCCTCTGCTTCTCAAAGGAAATGTTGAACAGTTGTAACTGAGATAACCTGATCTCTCAGTAACTGGTATAGAGTTTGTCTTTCAGAATTTTCTATTCATTCAGATACTTGGTATTTTTGTTTGGTAAAACGCCGTTAGGCAGAGGTAATATATCCTATTAACCGTAAGTATCATTAATGAGACAAACTAGACTACCTTTCTGGAGACACCAGCGCTTCTTCAGGTGTGAAAATGAAAGCTGCTGTTACTGCTCCTCAGCCAGATAGCATCTGAGACAGTTGCTCAACATGTAGGTAAACTAAATCATCCTGGGAAGAAAAGAGAGTTGATGCTTTTGAAAGGAGAGGAAGAGCTAGTGAAGTGGGAGGAGAGGTGATAGGGACCCAGATTTTTATGGGAGGGAAAGGTTAGTAGGGGATGAAGATTTAGAATTATTGTAAAGCAAAGATCTTTCTTGAGGCCATGATTTTTAATGACCATCAGAGAAAATAACAGATACTACTTACAAACTGTGCAAACCTGTAATCAACTCTTAGACAGTCATTTTGCGCTCATATTCCATTTTCAAAGCTTAATTGCTCTGGTTTTAGGCTTAAAGGACTTCTGTGACCCAAAGCCTGATATTGCTGTCTACCCTAGTTGATATAATAAGATGTATTACCTTTGCTTATAGACTTTGTCCTTGCCTGAGTTCTTAGACCTTTACAACTACAACAAACCACCACTACAGTTATTTTTTTAAAGCCACTCGTTATTTGTCCATACTCTGACAGATATTTATTATATTCTGGTAGTTGTCTGAGACCATGTGTGGAAATATTAAGAGGTCATCTTGGATATTTCCCCCTTCAATTTTTCTTGACCACCATTTTACATTTAACACAATCTACTATTTGGGTTCTCCAGCAGGCTGGGCTTGTTTTTCAGTGAGGTAAGTAGACAATTGTTATTACCCCAAAGATAGGTTCGTTGTATTGTTACTGGGACCAAAGCAAAACATGCACTTAAACTGGCAAGTTGAGCTTATTTAAAGTGCCAGCCCAATTTAACTTTTTTTGCATTCACGCTAAATGCAGCACTTGTATTTGTGTGTTGTTTCCAAACCAATTATTCGCATACGTTTAAAAAGCAATCAGATCTGGTCTGTTAGGTCAAGATAATATGAACATAAATGCACATTCATACAAATAAACTGCCCTAAAATATAAAGTAGAAAAACAAATGTAGTGTGAAATGCTATGTAAAACACAGACATGGCATAATTAGCAAAGGACAGTAGAAATGCTGTTTGTTAGGACTTGAATAGTAACAGTCAATTAATTTCTCACAACGGGAAACAGCAAAGCATTTAACAAAGAAACATCATCTGTCTCTACAGCATAAAGACTATACAAAAAATCACAAAAGTGAGACAATTAATAGATCATAAGTCATGAACTAAAAAACCAGAAGGGACTGACTTCATATTTCTTTGCAAAGAAATCTGTCTCTGTATATTTTAATAATTGATGTATTTTGATTTTTTAAAAATAGTATATGAATGATGCTATTTTATATAAAACAAGCACATACACAAAGCCACAGCTAGGTATGTATGTTTTGTTAAATAACATGTACAATGTAATTGTAGGCTTGATAACTTAGGCATAGCCATTGTTATTCAAACTAAATGTAAAAAACTCAGATTATCAGTTAAAAGGTAGCTAGTAAGGATATGATTAATGTTTCTTCCCTTCCTTTTCCTCAGTACCAGAATAATGGAAGTGATCTAAGTTAGATAAACAGAGAGGCAAAGCAGCATTGTGTTAGATGCAGAGAGAAAGCAGTTATAAACAGATCAAGACCTCAAGCTCGTGTAATAAACTCAAAACCTGTGATAAAACATTTAGTACTTCTACTTAAATACCTTGAATTGCCCCGAGAAAGCTTGGTGACCATGTAAACTCACTAGGCTCCAATTTAGGTACCTTCATTGAATTCCTTGTATTGGATCATGTGGGTATCTGTGACAAGCTTATTTTCGGTATACAGACAGTGGAACCTTTCTCCTGTAGTAGGCTTGATCTTGCATCAGTAAAGTTAATTACTTTTCATAGGACCAGGATCAAACCCCATGAGAGGACACAAGGATATTTTAAGGGTAACACAATTAAGGGAAGAAATAACATTATCTGGAAATGTTCTGTTATCTGGAATTTCTGGCTTTCTTCTCCAGAGCTTTTCCAAACATCCCATGTCAGGACTGTTGGGAAAGGTACAACTTTCCATTTAGTTCCCCAGAGCATGTGGGGATCTGCTTGGCAATGATTTGTATTGGGGTTATTCTGAGAAAGGCTGATGCCAAATAGATATTCAGTAGATTTTTAGTAGCTGTGCTAAGTTGGCTAGTGATACCATGGGTTTTGATGGTGCTGCGCTTTACTCTTGTTTGCGTAGTATTTTCAAAGTCCTGTTACAAAGCATATGTAACTTGGTATTACTCCTCTGGTTATTTGGAAAAAACCTCAAATCCTTCCCTCTCCTCTTTCCCCACCCAACAACAACAACAAAACAAAACAAAACAAAACAAAACAAAACACCCCCCCCCCCAAAAAAAGGAAGAAAATATTGGGCCTCATTTAAAGTAGAGAGATGAAGGCTAATGTAAATCGATTCCAGAAACAGTGGTTGAGGAGAGAACAGGGAGGAGGGGGAGAACAACTCGACTCTACATTGCCTCTTTTACCCACAGAGGAATGTTGCCAACAAGAATATGGACTTGCTGGAAATTAAGTAAAGTGATCCTTCTCAGAGCACAAGAAAAATAAAATAAATATGCCTTGAGTTGCTGGTTTTTTCAATGTTTTTTATATCTGCTTCTGGGCCAGTGCAGCAACACAGTATTCATTAGTCACGGCAATCTAGTCCAACAGTCATACACAGAGTGAAATATGCTGGATCTAGTGGTGCTGCAGTCAGATATGTGCATACAAATGTTGTCCAACAGTTAATGTTTAACTTCACTGGTTTGCCTTTGGTTTGCATGTTTACAACTGTTTTTTTTCTTCTGCGATGTTTTAAGACATTTGTCCACTGTAGAAGTACTTTAATACTGGGGACCAGTGGCACCATCTTGGAAATTATGAATGCCTCAAAATACTTGGTAATAAGAGATTGAAAATGTACCATTATCTTGAGGAATTATGGAGTCAAATGCAAATGAAATTTAGGGTATACACAATCTGACATTTTGTACTAAATCCCAGGCTGCAATTTAAAAAAGTAATTTGAATTCTATTGGACATGCATAAAATGATTTTTTTTCAATTCCCCTACTTCATTTTCAGCAGAGCTCTAATAGCTTTTTTTCTCTGTGGGGATACTACTCTGTCATTGCAACTTTAAAAAGCAGCGGCTTCTGCTGCAAAGGATTTTAAAGAAACATTCTACTTAGGGATAATTTCAAAGCAAGAGGAAGAATCTGAAAACAGCCCTTCATATATGCCCCTGGAGATACCATTCACAAATATTTAATATGAAATTGCTGACTTTCAGTTCCGAAGACATGGTGCTTTTTGATTGGTATATCTGCATATTAAAAATTAGTGCAATAAACAGTGTTGCATTATGTGTGATAAGTGATGAAATTTTAGAGCTCAGTGAATTGCTGATTTTTAGTTGATCTGCAGTAAATGTCTGTCGGTGCTCACACACACACCCTTTCTGAGGCACAGCCTAGTATTAGCTTTGAGTGCCATTCTTACAACATCCTTCTGTTTAAAAAAAGAGGAGAGATAATTTATGAATAATGGGAAAATAATCTTGTGGGGCTTTGCCCAAGAGGCTTCCACTTAAGGTACAGATAGGACTGATGAGTTCATTTAACAGATCACTGTCACCGAGAGGGGCTGGCTGTTTCTCCCCTGCACCTGAGTCAGTCTAGCCATTTGTCTGATTTCTTTGTGATTTGATTCATTTCACTGAGCTGGTGAAAAACAAGTGTGGCCTCCCGCCCCCCGCTTTGGGGTTTCCTGCCTGCTTAATAAACTGAACTGTCTCACCAAAGCATCAGATGTACAGAAGTTTGAAGGACTGGCTCCTTTAAGTGAACTTACCTTGGCTTAGCTGTCTTAAAACTACAGGCTAGGAATGACTGCATGGTACATAATTTATAAGAAACATAATCATGTTACTTCAGGTAAATACTCTGTAAAATCAGCTTGAGATACTGTTCAGAAGTCATGTGTTTTGAGTTGCAGTAAAAATGCAAAGATGTTCTGCTGCTGTTGAACAAGTATTTGCAAAGATGGAAAGTAGTAACGAGAGCATAGAAAGGAAGTGGCATAACTGGGAGATAAAAATGCATAGAAGAGCTTAATTAAGAGCGAAAGAAGACAAAAGGTATTGAAGGAAGGGGTGGCTTTTTTGTTCTACTAAAAATAGTCCTCAAAGACAAATATTGCCATCAAGAGAAGCCAAATTAAGCTGTGTCTAATAGCCCAAAGGAAGATGATCTTCCCAAATGTTGATTCCCATTTGCCTTAACTTTTACATGGGCCCAAACAGCAATATGGTACATTTTTCTGCTGTACATATAAATATTTTTGAAAAACATTTAGCCCTTTCAAATCCAGTATCTTCATGCTTGCATTGCTTCGTTAGACTGAAGTGACTTAAAACATAAATTGATCACTGAAGAAATGTTTTATTAGTTAAATGGGAGCTTGCAGGCAGTACTTTGCTGATTCTGTATACTGGTTACTTTACTTTCTCTCTCTCTCTCTCTCTCTCTCTCTCTGTAAGAAATGTGTGCGTGGTAAAATCAGCCCTTGCCAGTTCTCTGAAATGCTGCAAATTTAGTGAGAAGTACAAACGAAAGTGTGCAGAAGCCACTTGGCCACCAATCTAATGCTGGAGAAAGGAGGTCACTGTGCAAACTGGGTGATGAGTGTCTTTGTGAAATTTGAAAGTGGGAACTTGTCCAGGATGGTGACTTGTATAACATAGACCAAAGTCTTCACACGCTAGCAGTGTTTCTAAACCTTTTCAGAACAAACTTGTGTCAGTAAATACTCCTATGGAAAAAATCCCAACGCTATCACCTCACCATTATCTATAAAAAATGCAAGCTGTAAAACACATTCTGACTTTCTATACAGCCATTGCTGTAAGTTACTCCCCTATGTCCTCAACATTGCAATCCCTAGTAGGAGATCAATAATAAGGGGAGGATAAACATTATGTAATATGGAAAATGTTCCATTGCAGTAAGAAGAAACTGATGTTGCTTTGCCATATATATCCATTATTGAGAATAATGTGGTAGTAATGAAGCTAATCTATTGCCTCTTGAAATTATCTCTTTCTTTCCGTGTCCACACTGAAAATGACTTTTATAAGGGTTTTTTGTAATGGAAAACATGTTGTAACTTTTGAATCTGGTGGTATTACACTCTTTCAAATATCAGTATCAGCACTGCCATTTTCAAATTAGTGGAAGTGCAGATGACTGAGAACAAAGGTTCATGTGATTTAAATGGTTTTAATCCTGGATTATTTCAGTCAGAACTCAACCTTAAAATATAGTAGCACTAAGTGGGAGGGAAATACTTGGGATTTTACTGCTTTTCATAGTAAATGACAATGTGTCTATCTTGTTTAAAACATTTATAAAGATTTACTTCCTAAGAAAGGTTATGATAGTATCCAGTTGATTCCATTACTGCCAGGATATTTTATCAAAGTGGGAATTGAATCCAAACACTCCTTCTCGCCCCTTGAAATACTGCTAGGTCTGCTTATTTCTGATCCTGATCTTATTTTTGATCTAGACTTGGCAGGTTGTGCCTTGCACTTTATCACAAAATCCTGTCAATCTTAAATAGTTGGGATTTCAGAAAAGGTACTTTATAGCCTTGTGATACCCAGTACAAACTTTCAGACCTGCTAAATGATTAACAGAGCGACTGCTGTATATGCATAAAACATTTTGGTGTTTGTGACACTATATTGACTGTGGTTAGCTTTTATTTTACATATCTAAATGTCTAAGTTTAGCTTCTTTTGAAGCAGCAATGTATGAAGAATATATACTTGAAAATGTTGCTTCAAAAAGGTTTTGAGACCTTACTTAGATTTTTGACCTTAGTTTACATGGTCCTTACTAGCTTTCTTTTGAGCCCTTAAGGAATGTCACCTGATTTATCTTACTAACATTGCTGTGGTAGCAGGTCTTCCATCTGAGTGAACTGGAAAGTATTATCAAAAGTAAAAACTACAAAAGGAGTTTCATGATACTCTGTTACGGTTAAAACAACTTTCTTTACTTTGCATCCTAAAGCTGATTTGGCATTTCTTTTAATTCAAAACCTCCAGACTAGATAATGTTCTTGATGAAACTTTTATTAGATTATTAAAAATTAGACTTTCTTTTAAATTCCTCATTCTCCCCATCTAGAAATACTAAGTTGCCATAAGAAAATGGTGACATATGATATGCACACATAATAGACATCAAATGGGTTTTTCACTAAAAACTTTTAATGGTTTTCTCCTCTGGACCCTCTCCCCTGATGAATTCAAGTGAGACATTTTCCTGCTGACACAAGGCCTAAATCCATCTGTGATTGAAAATAAGGATTCAAAACAGGGGAACAGGCAGCAAATCAGTAATTTTGCCTCTTTATAAAGACACTGGAGGGCTTGGAGGAGACAAGGATCCTAGAACTTTTTCAAGTAGGCATTTTTAGGACATCTAGTACAATGAGAAATTATTTTGAAGAAACTAAAAAAAAAAATTTGAAAAAAACTAAAAAAAAAAAAAAGTTAATATAGGCTCGACGTGTAGGTCTACTCATTCCCTCCTTCTCCCCCCCGGCTCTTTGTATGTCGATCTTCCTGCAAATACAAAGAAGAAAAGTTATTGAGAGTGTGAATTACACTGCTGTTTCTGGTAGGGCTGGGATTATTGTAATCCTTACTCCTAGGGATTTTTCTCATTTATTGCAAAATCTGACTGAAGGCTTTTCTACAGTTGGAAACTCAATTTCTGTCTGCACAGCTTCCTTGTTCATGAAGTCTGTGAATATCTAATAATTTTTGAGACTTATATCCTTGTATTGTTTAGTTGAAATGAGTTGCTTGTTCCTCTTAGAAGACCAGACTGAAAAGAGGGGCTGTTCCGTGCATTGTGTTGAATGTGGTTTGGTTTGCTTTTCTCTTTCTTAATCTGGCCTGAAAATTGCTGGAAACTGTACTTTGGGGAAAATTTTAAACGCTGTCTCTTGACCGGGCTACAGTATTTAGAGAAATGCATGTAATTCTCCAAATACATGAATTTCAGAAACATTTTCATATTAGAGGAAAGGCTGGGGAACACCAATGCATTGGGTCCATTGACCTGGATTTGGTGGGTGCCGTAACAAATTGAAGGCTTTTCCTTGGCACTTTGCGTGGCCTCCAGACAGCCTGCGTCTTCCCTGTCTTCTCAAGTGACAGAATTGAAAATCACAAGTAAGGCAGGATTCTTCTTTGATACATGTATATACTAGAGTAAAACTAAAATGTGGATTCAAATTGTTAACTTTTGCTCTTAGAAGTATGACTTTTCAATACGTACAATATGCAACCTTACCATAGTTAACATACAGTTTGACAGTTTCTAAGGAGTAACTTTAAAAAGAAACCAGTAATTTTGCTTCAAGAAGTTCAAGAGTTGTGCTGAATTTAACTGCCTCGAAGACTTTAAAAAAAACCCAACAGCTTGGAAGTAGCACAATAACTTTGTGACAGGAGCTGTGGGAAGACCATTACAAATCCTTATTTTTCTTAGGGTTACAATTTGTTTATAGAAAAAGAAAAAAACAAACATAAAAAGCCCCAACCAAACAAATCAGTTCTTACTATGAAGTACCAGGTTTTAAAAATGAAAGTAGTGTTTCCATTGAAATAGGAAATTATCATTTGCAGATAAACATTCACTTTCTGTTCATCTTTCACAGTGTCTTTTTTTTTGTTTATAGAACAGACTAGGGAAAAAACTTTAAAAACAATTTATAAATCTGTTAACCTTTTCATATGGCGTGTGTAGACTTGTGAAGCCACCAACTAGTTCTTAAAATACTGAGCAGTGTTGTCAGTTTGTTATCCTGAGTTATTACTTTCAGACTACTGTAAAAAAAGCAAAAAAATATGGAAATTTGCTTGTAATAGTTCTAAAACACTGCAGTGATACATGTAGCCTAAAACCAGTCCTCATTAATTGGCGACACAAAATCAAATCTTTTTCAACCCCTAAAGGTAGAATGAAAAGGTAGACTAAGTTTTTTGGTTTTCCTCTTCTTATGTGTTGAAAATTGCAATGTTCTGAAGCCTTGTGTAATCTCTAGTCTATATCTAACCTGGTGTTTCTAATCTAGCTCAAGTACAATAGGGATAAGGCAAAATAAATGAAATGGTGATAGGGAAGCTACAGACAATATTTTAAAGAAAAATCCTTAATGCAACTCAGCTTGCTTTTTTTTTTTTTCTTTTCATTACTGGGAAATGAGTGAATTTAAACACCTTGAAGGAATTGGTTCTCATTTTTGCATCAGTCAACATTAGCTTAGGGAAAACTCCTGAATATTTTCATTTTAATAAAAAGGGAAGTGTTTTCAGCTGCATCCGTACATGTCTGGCTAAGACATCAAATAAATTTCATGTAGCCAAATAACTAAAAAACAAAAAATCTGACTAGGCATTCACTCTTTTTGAAGTATAAGAGTTAACTTAGCTTTAAAGTGTTTCCTGGACATATGCTAGCCTGACCACCAAGAAAGGGTTATTAGGGTATTGTAGGAAACCTATGTAATGGTTTTGATTCTGATATTTTAACAAAAACATTTTCTACAAAGCAGAAAAAAATGCAGCATTTTTGTGGGTATGTTTTGGGTGTCTTATGTTTTTTATTATGATGAACATTTAGATTTTGTTATGTTTACCTAAAAAAATGAGGAGACGCATACAAAAGTTGTGCATTGCAAGTTGTACTAAACATGCCTATTATCCAAATTACATATTATGACTTAATTTACTGCGCCTTCACTGTAATGAGGTTGTTCTATGTCATATGTTGTAAAGAAATGTACGTTCTTGGAGAGTAAGTGATCGGGAGTTGATTTTTTGTCTTGATGAAGGAAATGACAATTTTTTATCACTGTGTTAATGTATATCAATAATAATAACAATAGTAATATTTTCCATGAGTTATCCTGTCACTGAATATGATATTTAACAGCTTCAGTAGTGATCAGCTGATTAGCAGTATCTTGGTTTGTTGGGTTTTTTTTTTTGAAGTGAAACATTGCCGTTCCTATTTAATACATCTGCAGGATTGCTGTAGATGGTCATTAAAAGTACCTCCAGGAACCCGTGTGGTGTGTGTATGCTTGGGGGAGGGGTTCGTTTTGGGTTTGTTTTTTTATTCATACAGGAACACTGATGTAGAAATCAAAAGCTCGGAGTAAAAAGAAAATACTTGTTTCCAGAATAGTGAAGATTTTTTTTTTTTGTTAAGTCTTTGAAAATTTGGAAGTAGTATGGTTTGGTTTTATTGTGAAAACTCTCAGGAAGAACAATTCAGAGTCGGTGCCATTCTTCCCAGCTGAATGGCGCTGGGTTTGTGAAATGGAGCAGCTGCGGTAGTTTTAGCTTGGCTCACAAAACCATTTGCTTTTTAATCAAGAACTTCAGATTCTGTGGTGGTTGTTCATGATGGAGATGGCCAGCTATGCCCTGTGAGACAGCTGTAGTATAATTGAGACAGACTATGTGAAGCAAATATAAATGCTGCATGGAGGTCTTAAAAGCAGAATATTCACTAAACTGTGACTGAATTTTTAAAAGGATGAGAAACATTTATACAGGCAAGAATTTATTACATGATGGAACATTTTATGCATAGAGATGTTCTTACATATATTGCATAAAACAGGGTTTAAGTCTTCAGCATTAGCATTCAAGTTATACAGTGCAATAATCCAGGTTTTGGTGAAGTGTGTATATAACTGCATAATGAGAAATGCCCCACTTTTTGAAAAACGTTATCACAAATATAGTTGAGGTCTCTTTCTTAAATTTTCTGGGGTGTCTTGTTTGTCTGAATGCAGATATATACGTCACACATTGACATAACACTTATTTTAAGAAATAAAGACACTTGTATTTTATCAAATGGAATAGGCAGCTCCTGGAGGCACTGAGAGGAGTCATTAATCTTTGGTGGCAGTTACGGCAACTACACGTTTAGAAAAACTTTTTAAAGCAGGTAGGTATTGGGGAAATAAGTGCTCCATCTCGTGTAATGTAAAACCTCAGACTGACAGTTTGTTTTAGAAAGGATTTTTCTAAATAGCAGTGTTTGACTAAACCAAAAATATCTTGTTTCACATCACAAATCAAAAAGTGCTGCCCATATGTTAAAAAAAAGGTTAAGTTCTAACATTTTGTAGTAATTTTATAGTCACAGTTAATAACTATTTTGAACTTGGAGTGGCTAGTTGTATGTTTCATGCTGAACTATACATTCTTCATATATGTGACAAGTTTGTTATGGATTAATTATACCAATCAGAATGTTTCATGCTCTCCAGACAGGCTATTCCATTCTCTTGCTGCCTTTTACATGAAGTTCAGCTTAAATTTAAAAAAAAAAACCACAATTATTCCCAAGTAATATGAAGATAATAGTCCTTGTGGAAGAATATGATGTTGTTCCTTGATATTCTCCTTTGTTTTCAAACACTTTGTCCCATTTTATGTTTCCAGTGTGTGCAGTCTCAAACCTCTTTGATGCTGACTAATTGGGGGGGGGGGACGACGACACGACAATGTAAAAGGGTTAATCTGTTACATTGGTATTAATGAGTCAGCTGGATCCCTGCCATTCTCTCATTTCTGGTTCACTTAGCACCAGTTAGCACAAATGACACTTAGTTTTGTGGGAAGCAAGCTAGGAGGGTGGTAGGTAATGCAGACCTCAGATGAGAACAGCCTGGTCTCAGGTTAGTACAGGTAAATAAATCCATGCTATGTGGGTTGAGATAAGAAAATAATCCTGTTTTTCTGCTGGACCCCTGGGAACACTGAGTGTGTTGGCAGGGCTGGGATATTTTAAGCTCACACGTGGTCGATCAAAAGGTGGTCAGGTTTTTTTCTGAACTCCATTCTCTAATGTGCTGCTGGATATAATGAACTTTGGATATACTCACCTGACACCCATGCACTAGAATTAAGATAGTGAAAGAAAGTCATTATTTGCATGTCTGTGCAACTGAGAGCCCATTTCTTAAATCTGAGACCTGTTGTGACAAAGTTTTTAAGAGGTCTGATTGGGTATTTATACAGTAGTAATGTTTCTATGGTCTGTCCTGAGCTTTTAATTCAGGATTCTGGGACAATAGTAGAGAGACACTAATTCTAAGATGTATTGTATTTTCATTACTTTTGATTGCAACTGTAATGGTAAATTGATTAAAGCAGCAGATGGGGAGAAGGAAATCGTGGTTCAGAGCACATGTGTAGTCCAGTTACTTTTTACGATATTTTTCATTAATTTCGGAATAAATTCAAGCAAGGCAAACTCAGAATCCCTCTACTACACCTTCACTCAACATACACGCTGAAGTCCAGGTGAAGCTTTGACTCCTGTCCCGTGGTGCTTCTGGCTTGGATCTTCCCATGATTAAAGCAGAGACCCCTGTTCCCACCTCATTCCTTCACTGCAGGCATCCTTTCACTTGCACTGATGCCTAAAAGAAAACACGTGCAGTGGGCTGCAGTGTGGGATGGACCTCAGGTAACTAGAGAGGGGTTGGAGTGTCTCTTGTGCCAGAGCATTTGCTTACTCACCAAATCTCTTCAGTTGCTGGGATGCTCTTACAGGCATGCTCACATCCCATGTCTGAAACTCTTCTCACTGTAGCAGAGCTTTTCTTCCAATTGCAGCCTCTCAGAACAGTTGCCTAGGTTTGGTCTACCCTTCATGTTGGAGAATGGTGTAGAAATCATTAATTAGGTCCCTTACAGGAGTATTTGACTTCAGATGTCTTCATCTGAGAGCAATTCTTCCAGTTTAGTCACTGGATGGAAAGATGCTCCCCTGCATATGGAGCAGGTCTTTAACATAGGTGCCTCCTGGTCACCTTCTGGGTAAGCTTGTTAGTAATAACTGTGTGGGGAGCGTGATCTCCTAACTTAGGGGTCTATGTTGCAGCTGTTCCCCTTTCCCAATGAATTAGCCCCAAAGCATTCTGTGTGTTTGTACACCACACCTACATTTTAACAAACTCATCTAACCTCCAAGCGGTTTAGAAAGTTTGAGACTGGTTGATTTTGAGGCCTTTGTTCCTAATGAATCCCTTTGGGGCAGGACAGTAAAGCAAAGGAATTTTTTCTAACCACAAAAGCTTTAAAGTTAAGTAGTGTGGGATATCTCAAAGGCAAAATCCTGTATGCTGTCTTCTCCCATGTCTGATCTTACTCATGTAAGAGTTGTTTGGCCAGCAGTGGTTTTGCGAGAGAGGATAATCTGATTTTATCAGCTTGCTGCCACCCAAAAGCAAAGGTGCTACTTTCCTCCACTTGAGTGAATCTTACTTTGCCCCAGCTCTGGTGTTTGCTGGACTTTGTCAATTGGCTCAATTCCCATTAAAAGATGGGTTAATAAGCGGAAAGTCTGATGTTTGTCAGAGTCAATGCTAGGGCAGGGCCTTCAAGTGAGCGGAAGAGGAATTCCCCTTCTTCATGGTGGTGAGCGATTAGATCAGCTTGCATGGTCTGACACAACTCCACCTTTATCCAGGCAACATTTAAAAGACTGATCATGTTGCAAACAGGAATAGTTGCTTTGTTGAGAAAATCACACTGTCTTAGGCTAGCTCCATAGGTAGCTGAACTGATCTTTTGCCCCCCTGAGGGAGGGCTAGGTCCTTCATCCCACTTCAGAGTCTACACTCCTGCCATTTCATTTTCTACAATTTTGTGAACTTTCTTTGGGATAGTGTTGTGCTGTTCTAGGAAGGTGAATTGGCTCAAAGGTGTTGAGTGATGGAGCCAGGTAAGGTAAGACGGCAGACAGAAATGGGAGGTATGAATGTATCCTTGGGCATTAGTGAGCTGCTTGATTGCCTCTTAGTGTCTCATTACACAGTACTATTCAGGTATCTTAGGGAGCCAGGTCTGTGTACTAAGGTGAGGGCAAATTCAGTCAGCTGAAACAGTTCTGGATTAGAGAGCAGAGTGAGAAGCCAGGCTAACCTCAGAACGGATGAGAGGAATGGCAAGAGCAAACAGGTCAGGGTGGAGAGGAAAGATGGGTCCGCCCATTTTGACAGCATTGAGTTGGTCTGATGGCAACCATGTACAGTATCTGCCCTGCTGTGGTGGTTGTGTGTGTAAACCTCTAGGCAGTAAGCCTGTGGTCCTCACCTCTTCTCAAAAGACATACAGAATTGGTTGTTCCAGACAGAGGCCGTGTCTTTGGGGGAAAAAGGAGTGTCATTCTGTGTTTGTGGCCTTGGATTTTTTTTCCTTCTAGTTCTTCTGCACATCAGGCTGCATACTGATTGTGAGCAGATCACAGTGCAAGGATTTCAGGTTCTGAATACAGGACACATTCCTGAGTAGAGCACACTTAAAGCAATAACTACATCATGGAAACTGAATTCTCTCTTGTTTTGTGAAAATCATTAATCTACCGTGACAGCTGCCTATCAAATACAGGGTTTCAGGTCTTTGTGACCTAGAATGTCACCTGCCAGTTTTCAACCAGTTGAATAGGTATCTGGGAACACAGCCTTTTGTGCATGGGATGGATTGGTTCATTGGCTTGTTTTATAGGGACGTAGCAGGCTGACATCGTTGGTCTGTGCTTTTCTCCGACTACTGAGCTCAAAATGGAGGTGGTAAGGAGTATGGCTAGAAATGGGAAAGAATATGACTGGTCTGGATCTCATCTTTGCAAAATTCCTCATGTTCAGGGTTCATGTAAGTGCATCTTAAACAGAACTTAGAAAAATTGCATGACCTTACCTACTTTTTTACTGCTATACCCACAAGAAATGAAATACTTGGATGGATGCTTTGCATTGACCAAGAAAGATTTCAATTTTTTCATAAAATTACTTTGCCCATAGTAATTCTTAAAGCCGGTTTATGGAAGTCCTGAAAGAGTTGTCATCCAGACTAATGCTGTTTGCTTCCAGAGATGGCTCCTTGAGCACAGCAATTCAGCTTTGTGTAGTAGGTGTTCACTTGTCTGATTCTCTGGGATCGCCAAAGTAAAAGTGAAAGCAGATTTCTCATGAGGAGAAGGCAAAAGACAGAAAACTAGATGCACTGTGGACCCCGTAGGAAGAAAAGGAAGAAAACTAAAAATGTCTATTAATCTCTAGTTTCTTACAGCCAACTGAAATAACAAAAGGAGCATTTCCTAGTGTAATAAATTGGGGGGTTTGGTTTGGTATGTTTAAGGATTTCATCGTGTTTTTGATATGTGAGTACTAGCACACCTTTGAAATTTTCCATATTGATTTGTATAATGTCTAGAGTGGAAGCTGCTTTTAGATCCAAAATACTGCCTTGTTTTTTTCATGATGGAAAGCAAGACTAGTGCTATGGTAGGGTGTTTCCGCAGGACAGCTGAGCCACTTAGCTGTCTGAAGAATGGGTCATCCTGCTCTTTGCTCCTGGAAGCAGGATTACTTTCCATCATCCTCGTGCCAGCTCTGAGGCTCATTTGACATCTCTGATTTAGCTCACTAAACTGGCAGAAAACTAACCCAGCAAGAAAGGAAGTATGCAGTTACCTTTTTTAACCAGTTCAGTGAGCTCAGGTGGCTCGCAAGACCTGAGGAGCTACAACAAAGGGAACAATGGGAGCATCAAGGCTTGGGGGCAGAGGCAGGACGGCTCCTTTCAGCAGCACTGAGCTGTTAGCCTGACTCAGCGATGTAATGAAAACTCACCCTTAGGTAATAGTGTTCGCACTACAGGTTGACTGACAGTTTCTCAAATAGTAGCCAGAAGGGAGTTACCAGATGTGCACAGTTTGTTTTTGTAGGGTGGCCTTGTCTGTTTTTGGTGTGTTGTGTTTTGAAACAGATACTTGCTCTATTCTAATGGTGTTATTGCATGAAAACGTTCCGCAGAAAAACTACATGCGCAGGATGGACCTGTCTGGGAACTTGATGTTAGGCAAGTGGGTAAGGAGCCACAGAACCTGGAAAATTTTGTACTTCAGACTCTGGGACAATTTGCCCACTGGATTTTGGGGAGTTGAGAAAAACTTTGTACTTCTGGTCTGATGAACTTTGCAAGCTTGAAAGCCTGAGACAGAGAGTAATCCTTCATCTTTGAACACTAGGAAGTTTTTCTTAGAAGATCTGGTAGCTGCTGCTAACGTAGCTGCCACATTGCCATGGGTCTTGAGTGCTCATAAGCCTGGAGTTCACTGGAAGCCCTGGCAGCAGAGTTTGAAACCCACCGTAGCTCACCCCGCTGGCTCCCCAAGGCCTCTGGGGAAGTGGGTGGTTGCCATCTCAGGAAACCAAAAATGCTCCTTTTTGAAAACTGCCTGTCTGCCTTTGTGCTCTTAAAGATGGCGTGATCCTACGCGGGTGATTTGTTGTTGTTTTTTTGACAAATTGAAATGTTTTGGGTTCAGCTGGAAAATGCCATTTCTGTGCAGAGTTTGGGGAAGGGACTGATGTACAGTGCAGGCATAACTTGGCGTAAATGAACATAGCCCTCAGACAGTTCCACACCATTAGCAGCTGATGATAAAAGTTACAGCTGGCTGTGACTTTCTTCATTTTCTTTATGTATGATCAGAATATGGTACAAAGTCCTGGCAGATTTTTTTTTTCTTTAACAAATTAATTTTCATTTTTATTGTCTCTTTGCTTTGTGGGCAGTGTTAATGTCACTTTTTGGTGTACATGCAGATGTTTGGCAATTTCATTGAAAGGTGCAACCAAAAACATACCAACTAGACTTTTTGATCTGTTGCCCTCATACCTTTGTAAATGGATATTTTATTGTGGTACAGTTTAGACTTTGTAAACTAGATTTCTCTGATCAGAAATTTTCATTTGTCCTTTCCCTCCACCAAAAGTAACTTCTGCCCTTCACTTTGGATGTTTTTAAATAATTTTGCGAGTGCTTTTCTGTGCTGATACTTCAAATCTTTTCCTAACAAATATCCACTGCTGTGTTTGTGTAATGTGGAAATGCAATTGAAGATCCAAAGTGTATGAAGGTTTTAAAGCCAGAAATACTAAAACTCAGTGAATATTTGATGCTAGCTATCTCATTGCCTTTAAAATCTAGCATTGTAGCGATAACATGTTGAAGTGAACATTTCCATGTTGTTTACACACAAGTCAAAAGTAACCAAGAAGTTCCATAGTGTAGTTTCTTCTACAAAGCTGGCTTTAAAATAAAGTTCCTAGAAATACTAAACCAGCTTAAAGCACAAAAGTAATCGGAAAATAACACTCTAATCCAAGTTAATCCACATTATTGACCTATGTGCTCTAAAAAATAAATAAATAAAATTATGTAGTCCTTTAATCATCTGCGTGGAGCTGGTTATTCATGAGAGAAGTCTGATCCAAAGATTAGCTACTGTGCTGGTTTTTGCCATTTCTAAGGATGGGTTAAATTGATTTATGTTTTATTTTTGTGAGGAGACTGCCTATTTCTTAACCTGTTTTGTTTGTTTTTTGGTTTTCAGTCCCCTTCCTAAGACTGAGGTAGATCAGGAATTGGTAGTAATACAATGGAATTAACAGTGTAAACCAAAAATAAGATTTCAAGGAGTTACGGAGGCAGAGATATTTTGCTTCTGTCACTGAATAATTTGTTAAGATTGCTTTTGGTTCTAAGTTGTCCCTTTTTAAAAATATATATTCAGAACCTTTGTGTAAAAATCTTAGGTATGTTTGTAAACTTGTAACTACACAAAATGCAAACAGAGAGTTTACACTTCTTTTTAGAAGAAAACAAAATATGCCGTGTTCAGAAACACTCTGCGAGCATGTGTCAGAAATGCAAAAGCAGCAGTGGATGTAACATAAGGTTTTAGACTCAGAATTGACATTATATAGATTGTCATAGTGACATAAGATTGCCATGCTGCTGTCTAGAAAAACTTTCAGAAAAATGCAGGGAGGGGAACTTTTTGAGCCAGAGTATTTGTCAGCCTTGTCTAACGTGTGTCTGACAGAAGCTTAGATATTATGATTCCACTTTCTGCATCACATGTATTGGTACCTGTATGTCACACAGACACATATAAGCTGTATCCATATAACTTTGTGTGTGGTGTTTATGTTTTAAATTAATTCTGCTTAACTTTTTTCAGAACTGTGTGGGAGCTTCCATGCCTCTGAGAGGATGTAGCAATTTTAAGTAGGAAATTATTACTTTGGAGAAGATGGTGTCTTATAATTATGTCGCATAACAGTTACCTTAAATGAGTGTTCTGTCCTATGCATTAATTCTTGTCCCACAAAGTATTATCTCAGCTGTCTGGTACTTTCAGAGTTTCTAGAAGATGTGACAAAAAAAGCATTCTTAATAACCAACATGAATGTTGTAGGCAGCTGCTCACACATGAAGGCTAGTTATTGGGATGAGGTTGTATATGATCATTTGCTCACCACAGTGTATACAAAGATGTAAATGGCCCTAATATGGGTAGACTGAGTGATTGATTTACAAATTCTTCGGTGGGGTTTTCCTCTCTTCTTCATTATGTAAAAATTATTTCTTGTTTAAACATACCTGAAATGCTATCAAGATAGACTAAAACATGATGTTCGCTGGAATAGGAGAAATGATGAAGTTCAGTTTCTCAAGGACCTTCTTGAGGATCTCCTAGTCCTTCTACCCTGCTACAATAGCCTTGGCTATTTCCCTGCATTATTCTGGTGGCCTCCCTTGCCTTCATTCCCAGTCACCAACCACAGCAATATTTGCCAATTGACCTCTTAGCAGGCCAAGAAGAGCAGAGGGCAATGGGTTTTTCCTTCAGCAGGGTCATTACTCCTGGTCTCTTTTTACTACCCAGCTGCAGATGATTATGTTCTATAAACAACTTTGAGTCTTCTATCTGTGCCAGTTTCAACCACAATTGACAATGTTTTCCTGCATTATCAGGGACAGAAGATTGGTCATGTAAATCTAATTCCTTAAGAAACCAGCTTCAATTTGCATTATTTGTTTTGTGACATAATTTGCATTTATGTAGCAAGCTTCATATGCAAATATTAGGCTATCAGCACCTCAATTTTTGACAGGCAAATAATTTTAATGCATGCTGCACAGTGTAACTAAAAGACTGAGCAGGCAGACCACACTGCAGATTTTTAAGTGCTAGGGAAGTATCTGTCCTTGTCAAAGTGGGCTTCCATGTGCTGTTTTCATTCTGGTCAGGATTGCATTTAGTACCACACCACCGATAAAACAGGAGGAGGGCAGTCCTAATCTCATAGTTAATGAGGATAGTGAAATAATCTTAATTTCAGAGTGAAAAGTTGAATGTTATAATAAATATTTACCTTTTGAACAACACCTGAGCCTGTAAGCTGAGATAGGTTTTATAGGTTAGTTGAACTAGTGACAGGAGAAGTTGCTCGCCAGCAGTACTCTCTGTGAGTTGTATTAGTGTCTTCAACTGAGTTTGTTGTTATTACTAATGTTTCCTCAAAGCCTTTTACAACTCATCAGGAACTGAAGAGATAAAGACTTTTATTGTTTTGAGATTAAACCTTTTATCATTCTTCCAAGCAAAATAAGAAAATGCAGGAAGGATTGTGAAGACGATGACTGTCATATTCTCATCAAAGGTAAAGAAGATGAAGTTAGGCAAGAGAAATAGAACAAATAAAGGCAAATACCACTGTCTTTATCTCCACCCCTTGGAAAGGCAAAAACGATCTAGTGGGAGACTGTAACTATCGAAGAAAATGTAGCTTTCAAACTCCCGCTTCTTTTGCGCTTATTGCATACCAGACCATCCCTATAGCACAGTTGAATTGTGCGAAGTGTAGACATCTTTCACTACTGGGGAAGCAGATTGGAGAGTGAAGTGGAAAGGCAAGAGATTCTATAAATTAACAGTAAACTTTTCAAAATTTCTAAAAATTTAAGGGACTTCTTATTTTATTCTTAACTTTAGAACAATCTGTGGGATGATTGAGCTGGTCTAGATGACCATGACAATAACCTAACACTTAGTGATTATGTAAACAATAAATCTTAAAAAAAAAAAAAAGGTAATCAGCTTATGTGCTGGGATAGAGTTAATTTTCTTCACAGTAGCTAGTATAGGGCTCTGTTCTGGATTTGTGATGAAAACAGTGTTGATAATGCAGAGGTGTTTTCATTATTGCTGAGCAGTGCTTACTCAGAGTCAAGGCCTTTTCTGCTTCTCACCCCACCCCATCAAGCGAGGAGGCTGGGGGTGCACAAGAAGTTGGGTGGGGACACAGCTGGGACAGCTCACCGCAACTGACCAAAGGGATATTCCATACTATATGACATCATGCTCAGCATATAAAGCTGGGGGAAGAAGAAGGAAGAGGGAGGTGTTTGGAGTTAGGGCATTTGTCTTCCCAAGAAACCGTTACACGTGATGGAGCTGTGCTTTTGTGGAGATGGCTGAACACCTGCCTGCCGATGGGATGTGGTGAATGAATTCCTTGTTTTGCTTTGCTTTTGTGTGTGGCTTTTGCTTTACTTATTAAACTTTTTTAATCTCGACCCATGGGTTTTCTCACTTTTACTCTTCCAGTTCTCTCCCCTGTCCTGCTGTGGGGGGAGTGAGTGAGCAGCTGGGTGGTGCTTAGTTGCTGGCTGGGGTTAAACCATGACAGCTTATAAAACCTTTCTTTTTCAAAAAAAGTAGATTAAATGGTTTACTTCCCCAGAAAAGTATGATTCACTTGGGCTTGGAACATTGCATTTGTTTTGATATGAAGAGGGAGGGCTTAGCTGACAGATAAAGTGAATGACAGGAAGATTTAGAGGTTCTCTAGGAATGTCAAGAACTGCAACTTGATGCACGTAGAGACTGGCCTATGGTATCTAATCTCTGCCTTCCAGGCAGTTGTGCAGATTATTTTTTTTAGGGACAATGTTCATGATAAGTGCTAACATATAATAGATATGCCATGGGCTTATCCACAGAACAGTATCAGTTGAAGAAAAGAAGAGTAGTGAATAGTTTTGACGTTCTCCCTGAGGCATGGGCACACATGCCCGGATAAGCGTGATTGCTGGGTTGGAAGACTTAGAGGACATACACTTCTCTTGTGTAGCTTTTTTTTTCAACTTCTTTCTTATGAAATGATTGAACATGCCATAAACCCTTACTTGGACTATGTTGGTTGCTTCAGTACTAAGGTTGTATTGAGTAGCTGATAAGTCATGTTGCCTGCTCATTCTGATAGCAAAACTAGGTAAGAAAGCCACAGTAGCATCTAGGGTAATAAACTCTAGAATGGGGTTTCCAAACAGGGGAAGTGAGATCTACTGAAGGATATGCTGTGGTGAGGGGGGTCGGTGTTTCTGTGGGTTCCTTAGAAAGGCTGGTATGTGCATATAAGGGAGAGCAAAGTACTTTACACCAGTAAAACAGAATGAGATTGATCCTCATAATTTCTTTATGCTTGACATGGAAGTGTCATAAGTTAAAACCAAAGTAACATAACATTTCATCATAGGGGATCTTGGCTGATGGAAGAATTAATTCTACAGCTTGATTTCAACATGACTGTGGACCTGGAGGTAGCAAATAGTAGAGAGCACTAAAACTTAGAGATGAGAGAGGCTGTGGAATCTCCATCTGTCATGGTTTAACCCTAGCTGACAACCAAGCACTATGCAGCTGCTTGCTCACTCCCCCACAGTGGGACAGGGGAGAGAATCAGAAGAGTAGAAGTGAGAAAACTCGTGAGTTGAGATAAAGACAGTTTAATAGGTAAAGCAAAAGACACGCACGCAAGCAAAACAAAACAAGGAATTCATTCACCACTTCCCATCGTCAAGCAGGTGTTCAGCCATCTCCAGGGAAGCAGGGCTCCATCACGTGTAATGGTCACTTGGGAAGACATGCCATAACGCTGAACGTCCCTCCACCCCTTCCTTCTTCTTCCCCCAGCTTCATACGCTGAGCATGATGTTATATGGTATAGAATATCCCTTTGGCCAGCCTGAGTCAGCTGTCCCAGCTGTGTCCCCTCCCAGCTTCCTGTGCACCCCCAGCCTTCTCACTGGCAGGCCGGCATGGAAGGCTGGACAGTCCTTGACTGCTTAAAAACAACTGAAAACATCAGCACATTCTCAACATTGTGTCATCCCAAATCCAAAACATAGTCTCACACTAGCTTCTATGAAGAAAATTAACTCTATCCCAGCTGAAACCAGGACACCATCTTTGGAGACTTTAAAAATTCAACTGGACAAGCACCTGAGGAACATAGTTTCACTCTGAAGTTAGCCTTGCACTGAACTGGAGGTTGGACTAGTGTGACCTGCAGGTATTCCTTCCAACCAAAGTTTTGCCTATGAAACTTTGGCTTTTGAGTCATCAGCTTTCTGAAGGAGTTGGGCACCTCTTAAAAGAAAGCCGTATAAATGGGGGTAGGGGGAGTTGGAATGATTTAGCCTCAGTGAAGTGGTTGGAGGTGGAGTTGGTTTTAAACTCTAAGGGTCCATTGTTTTAGGATCCAGGAAGGCTTTGAAAGAAGTCAAACTTTTAAGAAGCTTGAAATACAAAAAAGCACAGAAATAAAAAGCTTTTTGCAAATGTAAAACTATGTAGATCTGGGATACTGAAACTCCACAGGAACCTCTAATCCTCTCATATAGTTTTTCCATCACCATCTTCCTGAAAGGTTTTGTTTGGGGAAAAAGGTTTCTGTAAGGGAGTTTTTAATCTGTGTTTTTGCTGTGATCTTAATAGTGGGATGTGGGTTGAGAAGACCCTGACAGAATTGTTTAGGAAAATGGAGACTCTACATTCAGATCATCTGCAGAAGGCTGGGATACTACAATGAAACTGGGTGGCAATTTGGAGTGCCATTCCCATAATCTTCAGTGGCATGTGCTGTAGTTGGATTTGTTATTCCTCTTAATTAGGAAAGGACTGAACCTTGTTGCTTCATGTTTGTAAATGCAGAAACACTCAGGATAATGTTTACATCATTACAGTTTCCCCATTCCCTTTTACAAGTTTGAAGAAATCAGTCTTTCAGGGTTCTCACTCTGCAGGGTTTATATAGATTTTTCTCATGGTTCATCAGGATAATTAGAGAAGATACTGGTAAGTTCTACTCCTGATCAAAGATTTATTTGTAGGACCCCTTTATAACCCAGCTATAAAAACACTGTTGAAACTTAATATAAGGCTGCCAAAGACTTACCATGTGCCAGCTTAAGCTAACACAGACCTCTGCCTTAGAATGGGCTTACACAGACTTCCTTCTCATTCACCCTTATGCAGCATAAACTCTTAAACTCTTGTTTTGCTGAAAGTTGCAGCTGTGGAGAATCTTTTTGCTGATATATTGGATTTTTAGGGGGTATTATTAGCTTGCTGAAATGAAACTGCTGTTGATACGAAAAGCTTTAACATGAAACCAGGATGAGGTGACCTGAAACTAGGATGACTTCATTGTTTTACCAACTATACATATTCTTATAAGGCTATTATGTCTTGGCCATATGTACATGGAAGCTAATGAGGATTAATGTGTAGGTTTTATAGCGCTAATGCTAGACAGAATGGTAGTCCCACTTTAAAGAAAAGAGAAGAACCACCTATCCATCAATGTCCCATCTCTCCCATTGAAGAGGATAGCAACTGGGTGGTGCCTTATTTGATTCAGATGAATCATTGAGTGGTCTGTTAATCACCAAGGGGAACTGTCAAATTGCATACGGTTTATTATATTTAACTATAATTGTGTACAATCCATTCAGGGCGCTTGGACTAGATGATATTTAAAGATCCTTTCCAACCGAAACCATTTTTTTATTCTGTGCTCATTAGCAAATATTTCTAAAGTTCTTCCCTCCATCTTCTGTTAATTGTCTTGATCCCATAAAAATAGCATAATTTTGTGTTCTGGGTACTGCCGTAACTGCAGTCCCCAGCTCGCTCATTCACTAGGAATTGGCTGGTAAACATATTTGACTGATATTCTGGATTGGCAGCTCAGCACTCTTCTTTGCTACTAAATGTAGCTATGGACTCTTCTTGAAAGGAATCAGGGCGACTGAGATGAGGCTTGAGGATGAGAATGGCAGTGAGAAGAACAGCAACTTGACATCCATTGCCGATTGCCCATCTGCTGTATGCACAAAGAAAGGAAAAGAACTTTTTACTAATACATTTGCAGCGGTGCTGGAAGTAAATGGAAGCTGTTGAGACCTTGTTAGTGGGTGCTAGAGAAACAAGTAGAGCTGGGAAGAGACTGAGCAGAAACAAATTTCATCCCTGCTGAAGGAGCTGGAGGCTATTTTAAATGAGGCTGAGAGAAGAGCAGGACTCAGAAAAGTGATACTATCAAACTCCTTTACCCAAAGTGCAATTGTAGGGACTCCCGAGACTCAGATGTTCGGAGGAGAGAGGGAGTTACAGTACTTCTTAAATACCTCCCTAGATTGAAAGTGCTGCCACTATCAATGGACTGAAGCCTGAAGTTCTGTTAGTTTATTCTGGATCAGGGTGACTTAAAATTCGTGTGTCTGGCCTGTATTTCCTCCTTATCTCAGAGAGAGAGAGAGAGGGGAAGATTTATGAGTAAGAAAGAGGGGCAAGAAGCAGCAATAAAACCTTGGTGCTTCCACAGTGTCAGCCTCTTCCGTTTCCACATCCTACTAATCCTCTCTCAAAACTTTTTGTCTTTTTACTTCTAAGTAGAAGCCAGAATACTCTTTGGTCTTGCCATTTCCGTGCAGGATAAAGAAGATAATGACAGGCAACCAAGAGTTAAGCGACTAACTAAACTATAATGGAAAATAGCTGTCTTCTTGTTGAAGCTGAAGGTGACTTTTGAAAATCCATGTATTTGGTAAGTAGTTACTGCTTGCTGTGTTGCATATGCTTCAGTGTCTCATAGGATTCTTGCATAGACCAGGACAAATGGCAATCTAAGTTATAGAAGACTCTAAAATATATTTACAATTGGCTTTAATTTTTCAAACAGAGGGTAGAATAGACTTTTAAATGCCATCTGTTGATTGAGAGACTGCACAGCTTGAGGATAGCAAAATGCTGGAAGAGGAAAGAGTATAAATAGAAACCCCACTTCCTTGTTGTGTAAAAGCCAAACTTGTGGTTGAACCTTTCTATACGAGAGTTTGCTGAGGTCCAGGTAGGCAGCCGAATGCAGATTTCTGAAAAAAACAAAAATTCTTAGGTCTGAGCGGGGATATACATAGTACCTACTGAAGACTGGACTGGGTATTTCTTTCCTGCACAACACTTGGCTGCACTTCTTGGAAAAAGAAGATACCAGTGGAACTTGGAGAATGTTGGTGTAAATCCAGCACCAGCTCAGTGAAAGGAGAAATGTATGTCTGACTTTTGAGTGCAACACCATTTGGGCCTGGAAGAGCCTTAATACAACTTAAAAACAGCTTCCCAAGACTGAGGATTTGAAATATGGGCTTATCTGTACACTAGGATAAATATGTCTACTGCTTTCTTTTCAAATTTGAAAATATTTTTCTGTTGATAAGGGAATATTTTATAGCAATAAGCATGATTATTTTTTCCTCATAAATATTGCCAGTAATGTCCTGCATATTACAGATTATGCTGCTGATGTTTAAACCATATTACAGTTTGTGTAGCCCTTCATTTATAATTCTTACAGTCTCTAAATAGTATATGACATTTTTAGATATATGACTTAGATTTTTTTTAATAGGAATTTTATGATTAAAACTTTGCATAATGCTTTTAAAACAAGGGATATACGAGGCAGAATCTAATTGTTTTGTAAAATGGATAATTGTGTTATTTCTTCATTAAAGCACAGCTTTAAAATTGCTCTAGTGCAAACAAATTAATTCAAGAAATCTTATGGACTATATTTGTACAAGAGGTTAGGCTAGATGATTATGGTGGTTCCTCTGGCCTTATCTATGAACATATTTGCAGTTCAGTTTTGATGAAAAACTTTTTTGGGGAGTGGGGTGGGTATTTGGTAGCCCTTCCTATTAAGGTCATGTGTTTGTGATTTTTTTCAGAGCCAGATTTCAGTTGCTTAGTTGGACAAAAATGTAATTATATATCTATTTACATCAGGATTGTGTAAGGGGGATTGTTTGGGGTTTTTTCAGGGTGTTTTGAAGCAGGGGTGGTTTGTTTTTTTCCCCCAGTCAAAAACTATCAACCAGAATGTGTAAAGTGCTCAAAAGAACCCACATTAGTTCCTGCTCACAAAGGTCTGTGCTGACATGGGATGTCTGTCTATTTGGTGTTTACCTTCATCCACCTTCCTAACATGTAGGTAGATGGGAAGAGGCGATTGCAGGGTTGCAGTGGAGAAGAGGAAAAGCCAGATCAGAGGGAAGCATTTGAAAGACTGAGCCTGAAGAAGGAAGAGAAAGTATGACTTCCAGTTAAGGGAAGAGATTAGAATTGAGGTCAATGGGATTAGAATTGAGGTCAATGGGAAACCAAGGCAAGCTGAACAAAAAATATTTGGGGGTGGCTAAACAAGATGGGTCAGCTATGACAAGCTTGATAAGTTGGGAACTGGTGGAGCTGGAGAGGTATGTGAGAGTTAGTTCATTATTTGGGCTAGTAGAAATAAGGATGATTCATCTGTTTGGGTGTTTGAGATAGGAACCGGTGAAAGAAGTACACTGAAAATACTGATTTCTTTGGAAGACTGTTCTATTTTAGTGGACATCTTGGGCAGCTTGGTGTGCAGCTGCCTATAACTGTTATAACCCCCTTAACTCCATTAACTCAAATAATAAGCCTGTACAGTAATTCATGACTTATCTTTGCAGGACCATACGCCTGAAAATTTGGCAAGATGTTGGGGTTTTCCCATTTCCTTCGGGGGGGGGGGGTGTTTGTTGTTTGGGGGGAGGGTTGGGGTTTTTTTGGTTTTTTCTTAGCAAAGAAGAGCGCTGCATTAAAGTTCAGTTTACAAAGGCAATTTGACTTGTGAAAGACTATAGATATTGCTACATTTTGGCCTCCTTAAGAACTTAAGACCTCTGGGAGTTGAATGTCAAAGTTCTAAGTCAAAAAATTTCATTTCTGTCCAAATGAGCTGTTCTTATTCTTCCTTTCCTGTGAACATTTTTACATTTTTGACCTTTTGGTCCTGATTGCAAATGAAGATTTCTTTTCATCTTAAGGAAAACTAATCACAGGGAAAAAGCGTATTCTGGATAGCATTTACACACATGAATTTGGTCTTTTGGTTTTTTTGCATATAAAAACTTCCAAGTGCTTTCTCAGGAACAGTATATAAAGACAAGGAGTAAAAAGTTGGTTCCTATGTTTCATAAATCTCCCATGTAACTCTCTTTCAGTATGTTTATGCATACACCCAACTTTACCTAATATGAGTGATCTCACTGACTTCAGTTAGTTGTCCCTTTGCTACTGACTGGCTATGCAGCTCTTCGCGTACACACTGGGTGAGTCTTTGTCCAGCTTGCTGCGGTCTACTTGCATCTTCACAAGTATCCATGCAGCCAGCATAAGTTCCCTTGACAAATCCTGGTTTTAGGGAAGGATATCCAATGGAGTCTTTCCTCCTGCATCCTTCATGGAATGTAGGAATAGAAGGGAACACAAAAGATTATTCATGTTCTTTGTCTTGGCAGGATTGAAACCATTCATGACAGATGTTTCTTCAAACTACCTCTGAAATCTTCTAGAGATGGACCACTGTTTAGAGAGACCATTTCCTTGGGTTGTTTCAAGTGCTTAACTAGCCTTAGTCCTGGAGAAACTGATCTAGCCTAAATTTGGTACAATTTAAACTTGTTTGCACTCTCATCCACAGCAAATGTACCAAAAATCTGTCTTACTGTCCTCTTCGTGTATCTATACCATTTTCTTGCCTCCCCAAGTTTTTACAGTCTTTCATTGCAGAATGCATTTACAAGACCTCTAATAATTTTTCTTTGCAGGCCTCTCTACTTCATTACAAATGTAAACTAATGGTCCTTGGGGGCTGAATAAGGCATAGGGCAAGCATGTGTGGACCTGGGTTTCATTGGCTTCCAGCTAACTGGGCAGGGGCAGAAGCTGGCTGCTGTTCCCAACAGCTTCTGCCAGGTGCATCAGCTCTAGCTAAACCTCTGGAGAAAGTGGAACAGGACAGCCAAAAACACAGGCTTAGCAAAGGAGTTAAACTACTGTAACTTGAACCCTTTCGTTTAGAATTGTTGCTGCAGGACTCTTTAAGGTTACAGACTTCAGAAATACTCCATTACAGAAAGCAGTTCAAATAAAAGTAAAACCAGAATTATATGACTAAATCTTTCACCTTTCTAAAGTGTCTTCTCTTACAAACTATTTACTGAGTAGCACTAACAGCAGACGGAGATGATCCACAAAATATTTACAACTTTACAATATGTACACCCTCCCACTGAGAAAAAAAAGATTGGAAAATAGGCTAGGTGGATATTTGTTTTACAATATCTGAGAAACAAATGCTGTGTTTTTTATTTTACTACCTCTGCCTTTATAATAAAAATAATAATTGTACCTTTTGTCTTTAAAATAAATTTAAATATGCTTGTCTCTAGTTCATTGCTGTGATCTGCCCATCTTAGATGGGTACCAGCTGCAGCTTTTGGGATAAACCAAATCATGTCTTCTCAGTAAGATCCTGGGCAGAGGTAGCCATGTCTATGCAGTGGGAAGAGGTTAGTGCCCACCCTCCCAAGTAGTCATTGTCCCGGTATGGTCAAAACCAGGCAATTTCTCTCAGTATGTTGCATCTCTCTTTCAGCACTCGTGCACAGATCCTCTGTATGGAAAAGAGGTTATAAATGAGGATAGAGTAACAGTGCACACATCCTCCTAGCCTGATGTGGGATTGGGCCATGATGGATGCGGGCACCTGGTATTGCCTTCACACCAGATACTTGTACTGCTGTGTCCCCTTTGTTTGACACACTACTGTTATTAGAACTTAATGGTCCTAAAGTGTGCAAAAATAGGGGCCCTGCTTTTTTTTCTTTCTCTCCTTTTTTCCGCTGAATTTTTCCCTTTAACTAATTAACACAAATCTATTCACGGGTTTTGCAGACCACTTGTCAATTTTTTTCTCTTTCCTCATGTTCAAAATTGTAAAATACAAATGTGGCAACAGAGTTCCCCCTTTCCCAGGGAATTTTATAATTTGATTTTAGGAAGACTCGAGATTTTTTCTTACTCCATATAAAATATGAAATATTTCAGTGATTGAATAGGTATTTTTTCACTTTGATAGGTGAAACAACTGATGATCAAAGTAGAGAGTCAAAGGATAAAACTTCATTTCCGGAGACCAGACCAATGTACAACCAATCTCCACAGGTAGGAGACTATTTCCTTACGCACACATAATCAAACTTCCTTAGCAGCTCATTTAAGAAGCATGAATGTCCTGCAGGAGGAGGTTTCAACACATTCACATCTTCCATAGACTTGAGTGCCTACTCAGCCTTCCTTGTCATCTATCATAAAAGAAGCATTTGCTAGTAATTAGATGGCAATATTATTAAAGCCACCAATCTTGATTTGAAAAAGAAATGGTAAGAAGGCTGGGCCGTATGCTGTTGCTGAGTATCTTATGTGCAAGCATGAAACTGTAGCTGGATGTTAATGGATTGCATAAAAGCATTAGTGTGGTGAGTATTGATAGAAAATGTCAAACATTTTCATAAGTAATTTATTTCCACAGCTACCATTATAACTAACATGATGTAAATGTGTAAGTATAATAGACAGTCTTTATTGTGTGTTTGCTTTCTGTTTCAGTACTGTGTGGCTGTAAATCTGGACTTCTTTTTCTTCATCTGCTTTTTTTAATATTTAATCCATGTATACCAAAGAGGGCTTTTCAGGATATTTCTGCATATGATGTACACATATTTTCTTCTCCACCTCCTCTGAAAACGTTTTTGCAATAAGTATGAGCCTGTTTTCCATTGCCATATAGTTTTAGATATTTGCAAGATAACTATGAGACGTTTTGCTTGGACCTTTTGTGCTTTTGTGGTGTTGGTTTTTTTTTGCTTCACCTATACTTTCTCTCTCTCAGATCTAGCCTTGGAACTAACTGTACCTCTGTCTGTCTCTCTCTTAATGCCATTTCAATACTTATTATTGCCAAGTCCCTTGGTGTGTCAGAGGTGTGTGGGATAATGTTGCATCTTTATGAATAGTCAACATGTGTGTGTGATCTGTAGTCTCCTTTTTTAATTTCAAGTTAAAAACTGTGTCTGATACAGAAATCTTTAATTCATCATAAGTAATGAGTGATGAGTGGTTTGCCTCTGATAATGTAGAAGTATGAATTAATTATGATTAATTGCAAAATTTTAGTCTGACTTCTGGATCCGTGCACATCTGAGCCAGGGTGTTTTGCAACTGAAGTCCTGCAATTTTGAGGCAGTATAATGCATTGATGTTGTGGTAACCTACTGTACAGACATAGTTTCCCTTAATGTGATCTTCTCGCTAGGTATTGTGAACTGCCAGTTATTGTAGCCTCAGTGGTTTGTTCAATTCCGTGGAATTTCAGTAAAATAGGAACTTCTGTAAACTTTAAGTGTTTATGAGTTAGAGGAAAGAAGCAAAGTTTTCAAAATAAAATAGCAGATATTACCGTGAAAATAAAACATTATTTATTTTAAGCTTTCTACTAAAAGACTTATATGTCCCAGAAATGCTTGTATGAACTGGCTTGCCACAAGATCAGTTAAATTAAGATACAGCATTTGCTGGTATCTGAGTTATAAGTTCCAGTCTAGATTTTGGTATTTGGACTTCACATTTCTTTGAAGGGATTCTCAATGTCTCAAATTAAATACAGTAACTTTGAGTATTATGAAAATGAAATTAATAATTCTGGCCGTTAGGAAAGCAATATTCCTATTGGCAGTGGTGAGTATATTTTTATACATATACTCTACCAATTTAGCAAAACTGGAAAATCATTGCATTACTTATTCAATGTCATTGAGACATAGAACATTAATTGAAATAATAAACTTGTTAGCATTAAACCAACAATACGTCATAACCGTAGTACGGTATGTTAAAAGAAATTTGTTAGACTGTAAAGTAGTATCAGATATTTGTCATGCAGGGTTGAACAGAAGAGTAGTTAGTTCTTCAACTGCATCTTTCAATTGTTGGAAACTTGCTTTTATTTTTAAACAAACTATTTTACAACTTCTTAGATGTAGACTTTGTAGAACATGGAAAGTGCTTTTAGAAATGTGATTTAAAGAAGAATAAAGTAATACTTTGTTCATGGGTCACTTCCTTATTCAAAAGGGAAATGAGGTTGGGTTTGATTTTTTTGAAGAAAGTATCTTCTGGAGTATTTTTTGGTAACTGTCATCGTCTTTGGAATTTCCCATTTACTTAGGTACTATTAGATTTGTTTGCTGTAGGTCAGTGGATTCTGAAGTACATTATTTCTGTATAAACTTGCATAACTTACTTAAACTAGTGCACAAATAAAAGCTGACACCAAGTCATCTTGCTGCAACTAGCAACATGTAACAGAGCCTCTTGTAACAACTGCAATACCTGCAGTCCGTGTTATTTTAAGAGGTTTTGATGTTGCTTGCATGTTAGAGGAACTGCAGATATTTAGAAACTTGTTGGAGGAAGGGTGTTCTCAATGGCCAACGTTAGTCCAAATGTTTCATCTTCTGCTGCAGAGAGTGGGAACAGAAGCTCCTGCTTTGAACCGGAATATCCTCTCCATCTCCATGAGTATGGATGGAGGTTTGGGAGGGTCATCTCGCCATGTCAATCCCAAGTCAGTCCTAGAGAGATGCGTTATCCAGCAGGGTCATGAGTGCTCTGGGCCTAATCAGGCATGTACCATCCCGCTGAAGTTGCTTCAGGCTGATGAACTAAAAGTCATATGCACATTTAAGTGCTTCTCTGGATTGGGGCCAAAATGCTTAGCACTGTGCAGGGCTGAGGACTTAAATTAGTCTCTTTGTGACTGCGAAATACAAAGCTTCTAATTTTAACTGCAAAACCATCTAGAAAGATATTATGGTTTTATTTTTTTGTGCATGGAAGTTTTCCATTATTATAGTAGAATTTCCAGATAATTCAATCTTTATCTGCTTTCACTGTGAATTTAAGGTTATAGAAGATAACAAAATGGAAAGATTAGTTTTGATCTGTGAAGAGTGCTAGAAGCCCTAGTAATGTGGTGGGTTATTTTTGATAATGAGCTATTCCACTGGTAAAGCAACTTAGTGCAACCATGTATTTTTGTCCTACTGTGAGAGCAATTATGTAGCATATCTATTAGGAGACATAAAAAGTATTTTTGACAGATGGTATGGCTGTGAATTAGGATTTATTAAGATTATTGTATGTCTGGTGTCCAGGACACCTGGGATTATTAAATTGATGTAAGAAACAACAACAAAAAAAATTACATTTCTGGTAATAGCTGCAATGTTTTGTATCTCCCTACTGTCACCTTAAGAAGCAGCTCGTGTTTATTTGATATTGCACTTCTTCATAATCTGACATGCGCTCTTCAGCCAACAGATGTCAGCACACTGAATGGGTGAAAACTGAACCAGTAAGTGTATTAAAATAAACTACCAAAAATGAGAGCCATCTTTAGATTGTAAATTAAGATTTTTCTCTTACTGTGTGTTCTTTTTTTTTTTTTCTTTCTTTATAGTCCTATTTCTCCCTCAAATACTTAATAGCTATTGCCTTCTATCTAAGGAGCTTGTTATACGTTTTCTAGGGCAAGAGAGAATCCCCCAAGGGATTGCTTAATCCATAATTACCTAATTTATATGTTGTTGTTATAGCCACTCTTAATTACATACCTTGCTGTGATACTTATCATCATAAGACATAGTTTTCTTTATGAATTGCAATAGCTCTGTTATACTTCTTGTGCCCTTTCTTTGCATAATTTCCTACTACAAACTGAGAACATAGCAGATAGAAAGATCATGTTTCCTGACGTAAATTTAGTTATCCATGTTTTTCTGCATATAGATATTGGTGTGCACTATTTTGGGTGAGTATCCAAATAAATTAGAAAAAATATTTTTATATCATAGAATTGATAGTTTGTGTTGGAAGGGACTTTTAAAGGTCACCTAGTCCAACCCCCCTGCAATAAGCAGGGACATCTTCAACTAGATCAGGTTGCTCAGAGCCCAGTCCAACAATATTTCTGAATTGGCAGATAATGTCCTCATTAAACTGATACTTTGTAAAGCTGCTATGTAAGGATTCTGAATAGACGTAAATAACAATTTCCTAGGCATCTGGTTAGGGGTCATATTAGTCGACTGGAAAGACAGAAATACTATGAGATATAAAATATGAAGGAAAAGATAATGAAAGTTGTGAGGGCACAATTGGGGGGGGGGGGTGAATTTAATTTTCTTTTTAGTCCTCTCGGGGATTTAGCAAGTATCACTGAAGTTGATAGACTTTTAAGATATCCTTTTGAGCAGATCACCTGATGTAATTCCAGGGCATGAATAATGCTAATATTACGTTGTTTACCTTTTTTAAAAAATAAAGATAACAATTAATTGGTTCTTCCAGATCTGTTTTTGCCCAGTTTTTATTAAAGCTTGGCTGTCCGGAGTATTTTTACAAGTTACTGGAAAATCATGTCATTTGTGATCACCCAGATCTTAGTTTATGGTTCAGAGGATCTCATATTTAAAAACTTGAGAAGGGTGTTCTGGGCTAGATTTTACTGCATAATTTTAAATTCCCTACATTTGCCTTAGAGGAGGTGGTTTATATTTCAAAATTATTAGCCAATGTTTGTGATTAGTTTGCTCCATTTTGACAAAATGTAGTGTCTATAGAAAATGTTAGTGCTTAATTGGCTTTTTTTTTTTAAGCACTCATTATCTAGAGTTCTAGTCATGGAGGACTGGTTAGATTAACTGCTTGTCATATGTCACATTAACTCCAAGATCTTTTTTTTCACCTATAAGTCCCTTAAAGCATGTTGGTCCATATTTTCTCTCTTCTTAATTGGGTATGTAAGCAATAATCACTTAATGAAATTATCCACTTTTAGAAGGGACTGGAATAAGTCTGCAGCAGGTCATCAAGCATGTACTTTTCTCTCAATACTGGTGCTGTCACAAGAAAGATCTTCTGTTTTACTCAACTATAGTGTATGATCATAAGCTGTAGGAAGTGAAGTTTTAACATTACCTTTAAAGAAGGATGACTAGTTTTCAGTGTTGGTGTCTGCAATGGACATCATCTTTCTTAGCTCCCTCCATCCTTTGCATATATAGTAAATAGCTGGCAATTCTTTGGGGGACCCGTGTGCAGCCACAGATAGAAAGTGCATACCAAGTAGAGCTGCCATATGGTAAGAAGGGCACAGTATATGGTTGTGACCTTAACTGAGAATGAAGGTAAATAGCCCAGTCAGCTAAAAAAATCAACTATTGCATACTATATATTACAACTATTACTATGCAATAGCATATTTACTTTATAAAGCTTCATTATATTGTAATGTTCATATTGCTATCTGTTTGACAATTGACTAAAATATTTAAGAGGTCTTTTCATATGAGGAAGACCTCCAGAACGTATGGACTGGTGGACTTCTGTCTGCCCTCAACAGTTGGACAACTTGGCAGGGAGGGTGTATGTACATATTACATATAAATGCATTAGATATACGTACATACACATGTAAAGTTTAAGTGACATGATCATCCATAAGAAAGTCTGTATCTGCATGCCACAAAGGATAAGTTGCAATGGCCTCACAAAGAACATTTTATAAACTCTGATTTGTGCAATCTGTTGACCCAGGGTCAACCAGTAAGACCTGGGGGTGTCTTGTAAGACTATCACCTTGTAGGGTTTTTCTCAATTCTAAAGTAAATAGTTCGACGTGTTATCTGTGTAAGATGATACACAGCTGGGGTTATTTCAGATACTTAGTAATCATAGTAACGTCAAGAATGCTATGTCCATTGTCTTTTTCTTAAGGGGAAGCATTATATTTTTAGATATAGGGAACTGGAGTGGGAATTGAGAGATATGAATTAATGTGGTTCTCACCAACTTCCTCTCTGAACTTAGAAAACAGTTCATTTCCAAAAAAGTAATGCAGTGCTCTCTTACAAGGCCCTTTGCAAGTGTGAAATACTGTTAAACCCTTTGTTGAACTTCAGTTGAGATTTCATTACTACAAGAACTGAGGAAGTTGTACAGTCTTTTAAGACGGGACTTGAATGTCCCATCTGGCCAGCAAATACATGTAAACACAACAAATGGATTGGAGTGTCCCTTCTGCCCACAGCCCTGCCAGTGCAGTCTGGAGTCAGTGCAGTGGTTGGTCTGTATGACTGGCGAGGTCTGAGCAATGGAAGACAAAACCACCTCCTGTAGCGGAAGAACAGCACATGAGCATGGTGTACTTTCATCATTTAGTGCCTATGAAGAGCAATGTACATATCCGCATGTAAAAAGTTCATAAAATAGTAAAACTGGCCTGATTGGCAACCTCTTCATTTTGAGAGCTAGGCTTTAGTAAAGGAACATACACTCCCAACAGTGACCAAGGCACATGTATCCATGTCCTGGTTTTGGCCCATCCCACCGGGGGAGGGCAGGCCGAGTGAGTTGCTGTAAAACTACTGATTATCCTGTATCTCTTGCCCAAACACATGCAGTTGGACTAAAAGCCAGTAATGCTGGTTTGCTTCGCTGCTGTCAACAAATTGATTGGTCAGTCATCCTGCCTCTGGAAGCAACCCTTCTGGGCTTTCCAAATATTAAAATTGATCTAAAATGCAATGTAGATCATACATCACTTGATGAGACTGAGTGCTAATACAAGCTGATGGTACAGTGATATTTACAACATGATGCATTAGTGTAAAATAGTGGCTGAAAGACTAGTATAGGGCAGCTTATTAATAATTACTCTAAACACCAAGTAAGGAAAATAACAATGTCTTCAGGTTAGTTTCAGTGCCACTTTCAGGGGAAGAAAAAATAAAAAGCACAGAGAGCAGTGGGCAATAAATTTTAATGGAAAGGAAGTATGACATGAAAACTGTCTTGTTTCAGTCCAAAGTGCTAATATTGATAAGACAGGAATATGTTTTTCTGTACTTTCCATCAGTGTGGTTTGAGCCTTTCACCATAATGTGCAATGTAATTTCAATTAAAATCTGTAATTTCTGCCTTTAAAACATCCCCAAGATTTCACTATTCTTCAGTCATATCAGACTTGTGAAAGACTGTGCATTGGGTAACACATAGTCAAATTTTGTTCTTAAGCACTTTTTAAAAATACAAGATAAAATGGAAAATATGTGTTTGCACATTTCTTTTCCTTGCTTCCACAGTATTACAGATTTCTAGTGTTGTAATGGAATTAGTAGACTTGCTTGATAAAAACAAATCCATTTTAAAAGAAAAAAAAAGTACCCTTCTTCCTTTTCATTATAGTCCAATTATCTTCCTTCCATAGAGAACCAGGAGGCTGAAAGAGGCCACCTTGATTTATCAAGATGACCAATATTTGTTTCCTTATTTAATTTGTTTCCTTTATTTAATTAATTATTTGGTCCTTTACTGCTTTAAGAATCATTGTGCTTTTATTGCTATATCTCAAAAGCCTAAGCAGTAGGTGCTGAGGACAACTCCACCTTGTTACTGTTTGTAGATTGAAGTTTTACAGACTGTGGCTCCTGGGAAGCTCTTTGCTGAAGGTGCGGTTGACAAGTGCTCCAGCTACACACTGTGTATGGAGGAACTTAAAGTCAAACATCCATCCTTCCTTTCTCTTATTGACTTGAATCTCTATGGAGGAAGCAGGTGGAAAGTTTTTTAGGAGATACCTGCCTAATTCACTTTTTTGGCATTAGAATACTTTAAATTTGTAAATAAGACATTGCTAGTCTTGCCACATGCTTGGATTTTAAGCAGCACAATAAAAACCTCGGAATAAAGCACTCATTACAGCAATTTTTATTCACACATCTGCCTGAGAATCCATTTGTGTTCTTCAAGACTGAGGAGAGAGACCATTAGGAAGATCCAGAGGTTTAGTTACCTAACAAAACTTCTGAAAGCAATGCTGAGGATGTTGTTCGCAGGTATTGCTGGAGGAAGCTTCACCTGGGTTCAGACTAGTAATTCTTTTCTGTTCACTGTACTCAATTAGCTTTTTCAGAAAACCAAATCAAAGATAATTTCCTTTTCCTTTCCTCTTATTGTAGATGGAAATTGTTATCCCTCTGTCTTTTTCATCTCACTGATATTACCGTTCTAGGGAGACATTTCACGGATGTTGCTGACTACCTCAATTACTCAAGGAGAGATTTCCGTTTCAAAACAATAACATCTGATTTAGACAGCTTTTCCCAGTTGGGCCAATTTGCTGAAAATTTTGTTGATTTTTTTTTTTGTGTGTGTGTGTGAAACCATGTTTGCTAAATATTTTCTCGCTAGTCTTTTATGTTTAATTGACTTTTCTAAAGCCTTTTCTTAAGTACACAGCTTCCTTTCCTATTCAAGTCCTTGGATTTTCATACACTTAATAGAATAATGAGAGAACACAGTATTATCCCTCTTTTTTAGAGGTTCTGCTCCATGGACATCTGCCATCTCAGAGATACTGTCATCTTTTTCCTGCCATAAGCACGTTATCGTACTGGAGCTTCTACAATAGCAGGGCTTGGGACCAAGAGGTATAGACATGGAGGCAGAGACCCAATTTCTCTAAGCTCCTCCTATTCAGGACATCAGCTTCCCAAAGAGTCTTCAGGATATTTTTTTGCTTGGAGCAGTAGAGAGAATCTTGAATCTTATTGTCACTAACTGCATCAACCAAATGTAGCTGCTAAATTAAAACTGAATATTTGAATACCATTTATGTCAATATGCAATTAAAGTTTTATAGAAAATTAATTTCTTGGTATATTCTCTGGTTATATTGAAAAGTTAAAATATAGCCTTTCGTCCTGATTCCAGCTCTGTTAAAAGAGTATTTTCTAGGTGGGTGTGTAACTTTAGCATCCTAGTTATTTAAAAATTTTTGCCCCATATACAAAGAACTCGTTCATGGTTCAAAGTTGGTTCAATAGATAACTGCATTTTAATGGTTAATATCTGTGTTTTGTATTACATCAGGAATGAAGGTAGCAGCAAAAATAAATGTGAGTACTTTGTGCTTTTGGATGACACTGAAGTTACAGCACAAATCCATTATCAGCATTTATCAGACTTCTCTATTCATTTTGCAATATACTGACTTGTCCTTCACTTCTGATTTGTAGCTGTGGAATGCACTGCTGGATGTCTAGAGCTGCCAGTATTTTCAATTATAGTTCTTCTGGCTTGAAGTTTACTTACTATAATAATTTTCATGAACTTTTTAATCTTTCAGCATACATGCTACAGGAAAAAAAAAAGAAGAAAAAAAAAGATCTGGCCTAGTTAGTAACATTTTCTGGCACTGGCAGAAGCATAATGTGCTGAATATTGTTCATGTTGCTTACTATAACGTATGAGATCTTTGCTATGAATAGCTTGCATAGTACATCGAAGGAACAGAGGAACTAGATAAACTGTTCCTTACTGAACCCACATCTCTAAGAGAATTCTTATCACAATATTCATGCTGCATAGGGGAACGTTGTCCAAAATTCACCTCTTAGAACAGTGCCCGAAGCTCAGGGGCCTCCAGAGAGGCACAGAGAGGCAGCAAGAACAGGAACCTAGCTACTGAGGGGTCATAAAAGCTGATACAGCTCATCAGTTATCAGATTCAAAAGTGCTAAAATTGTTTGGGATACAAGGAAAGATAAGAAAATAATTATTTTTGTTATGGTGGGAAATTAAGACTTTGCATTTTTAATAAAGATTTAGAATCCTTTTCTGCTTACTTCTTTCTTCTGCTTTCTCTTAGTTCTGCAGTCTTTCTTCATGTTGCATCTTATCCCCATTCAGAATTTTATAGTTTCTTATTAGAGATGCTCATGTTTGAGATGTTATGGTTCTCTGTCTTTAAACAATTATTGAATGAACTAATTAAATAATAGGAATTAAGAGTAAAGGAATAAAAATATCATACTATTTCAGTTATATTAAGTTCAATGTATTTGCTAAATTTATCATCAGCCCCCCTCCAAATATTTCCTGTGCCTAACTGTTATTATAGGGAATTGAGTAAAAACACAACCGTAATCTTTTTCTGGTTTGAGTTTGCAAAATTGTTAATGAAGAAAAACAATCTTTATTCTTGTAGGATGAACAAATGAGATAGTTGGTTTAGACACTAGATATGCAGTCTTTTGTGGTACTTAAGAATACTTCTTAGGGTAGAACTGCATTTTCCAAGTGTTTCATAAATGAAACTCGCAGGCATCTCTAGTATTTACTAGGATAATTAAACGAACACTCTTTAACCATGGAACATTCGGAGTATCCAGAGTTCAAATGGCAACCTCACAATTCTTCCCCTCTGCAGAGATGAACAGTTTTAGCTGTCTGAGAGAGCAAGGAGCAGGTACTAATTACAGAAAGTTCATTCTGCATTTAAACTATCAAATTGTTCCTACATTAGAGAAAAAGATAATTCTGAATACTTACACTCTTCTAATTGCTTTAATGCTGATAAGGATGTACAAATGTACATTGTTACTGATACCGAAAGTGTGGTTTAGCAAAGATTCCCCTACTATTCTTTGCGGGACAGGATACTCTGTGGGGAGCTTTGCTACAAGAGCGAAAAACTGTAGAATGTCACAGGCACTTCTCACTGTTTCTTTAGAATTTTTTTTTCTGTAATATTTCAGTAACATTAACCTGACCTTGATTGCGTTCTAGTCTAAGGAATGGCTGGAAAAGCATGCTTTAAAGTGAAAAATGAAAAAGAAAAACATCTAAAATGTATATCACAAATCAGGAAAAATATACTTAATTGCCTATTTGAAAATCTGGTTCTGTTTTATTCTGAACAGCAAGAGTGATAAATGGAGAAAAAACATGCTGCCTACTAATCACACAAAATTTGTACAGGTAGCAGCAGCTCTTTAAGAAAGACAAATCACTGCTGTATTACAGAACGAGAGTCATAAGAAGCTGGGAAACAACAGCCTAAAGCAAATGGGAAAGCTGATTTCCACTGACAGCCATTGTTGCTTCTAAAAGCCTCTCCAAGGACTCGATCTTAGCCTGAAGCTTTCAGCGTGGAAGTCTGCCCTGTTGCAACCACTGACAACACCAATCTTAGGCTAGTATTACAACCCCACTCGCTGCCTTTCTGTTAAGAAAGCAAGCAAGCGACCAGCAGCCATTTGGATACAGCAACAAGCTACTGCAAGGTCTCCAGCACTACTTCTTCCATCTACTTTTGTTCTTCCAGATAGAAATAACTTTTTTCTTGAGGGCATGCTGATTAAACTTTTGAAGTGAGCCTTGGAAGGATAGCAGCTCTCGTGAATCACGTGAGGTTTTCTGAACCATCTCAAGGGACATCTGTATTGTGCTTGTCCGGGTGGTTTTCTTCCTTCTTACAGTTCTGTAAGGATACAGGTCACATACTTATTGGTGTGTTGGGTGTGAGGGTGTTTTGTTGTTGATGTTTTGGGTTGGGTTTTTTGTGACATTTAAGAACTATTGTGTCATGTACACTTTCTCTCTTCCCCCCCCCCCCCCATTTACTGATCCTTTTCTCATAGCTTAAATTTTTTAATACAAAGTGCTAAACATTCAGAGCGTCTTGCCACTAATTTTTCTTTTCCCCTTTGTTCCTCTTTGCCATTACTGTTCATATTTGAAAAGTGAATCGTTGTCATCAACGGAGATGCTCACTCCAGAATTCCTACAAATTTTCTAAAAAGGCCCAGTGAATACAAATCATCAACTGAAACACAATTGGAAGAACAATCCCCTAAGACAATTTCCATTTCTAGATAAATCAGAAATAACTGCATAATGCTAGATAAATTCTGAGATACATTATGATACACTATTTGCTGTAATACGGCAAAATTGCCTGGAATAAATATATTTCTGTATCACCAGTAATGTTGTAGGTCTCTGTCATAATTATGATATTGCTGGATATTTACTAAATACTCTAGAAGAGTGAACATGCTGTTTGTTTCTTAAGGCTGTCTTTTTAAGGAAAATGGGTCTGCTTCTGGGAAAAAAAAAACCTTTTTTTTTTTTTACAGAAAGTACAAATTTCTTAAAATGAATCACTTTTTGCTAGAAAACAATGTTCAATAATTTGGATGATAGTAATGCTAGCACTGATCTTTGATTCTTCTTCAGAGCACCGTAAATCCAGCTTCTCAGTACATTGTAAACCATGCATTTTTTCTTCCTTACGAGACTCTTGGCAGACCTTATGGTTAGCACACAGAGATGCAGCAAATTAGATGTTTGTTAAAGGCAACTGAGAAACATTGAAAAAAAAAAAGCAAAAAGGAAGAATTTACTTTGGAGAATAATTTTATACTTCATTAGTTTTGAAATAGCTTATACCACCCTTGCTATCAGAGTGCAATTAGTATCTGGTGGCCAGCTACCATATATGTTTACATACTGTTTCTTTTATCCCTGTTCATTTGGATTGCAAACCAAGCATGAAGAAAACACCTTGCTTATTTGAATTAAATTTGATTACCATACGTTCTGTAATTTTAACTGATTTTTTTACTCCCTGGTATTTGGCAAAATAGCAATTGTTTGGTGATCTTCTAAGTGCATTCAATTAGTATTTTTCATAGCAGGGTTGTGTGTCATAGCATTTGGCAGTGCTTTGTTTAGCTAATGTCCAGAGAATATGCTCCGAATAGATTGCATTCTGGATAAATAAGTTAGGCATTTAAGTAGAAAGCCGTGTGACTAATTTGGGATATCAAATTCTCTAGGACTTGCTGTTCTATATATGCTTGAAGAATGCATGCGTGAAAACATAAGCCATTTCATAACCTTTACTTCGATTGCATCACATAGCTTTGTGCTGGTGTTTGCATTGTAACCAGCTTGGGCGATCTCAGCACTGATGGGTGATTGATGTTCTCTGATAGAGTGTCCAGTTCTTCATTACATTACCACAGTCACTATAAAAGCCTGCTGGTCAGGTTGGCTTCATCAAGGTCTTTTCATTGATGTGGATTCTCCAGCACATGAGTGAAATAAGTCTTAGCCCACTTAAAGAATGCCTTTATGATTTGGAAGCACAAAAATATGTCTAGCTTGATAAGATCTTGCACATGAGGCCGTTCTCTAAATGTCACTGCAAGAGTGCTCAGAAACAATTCTGCATAGCAATGATTGCCTGTAATGACTGTGCTAGGCAAAACTGAAAAATTACTTCTTGCAACCTGTATTGTTCAGGACAGGAACTTTTTCTTTGTATGTAGATACCTAGTAGATAATATGATATATAAATAATATAACATATGCTATATTTTGCATATGACATACTGTCTACCAGATAAAAGGATGGGCTCCACAGTATTCAAGGAGTTAAACTGCAAACGTGACATAGTTTTCCAGCAGCCTATCTTCAGTTAACCTTCCAGGTATAACTTTGGCCCGCATTTTTTCTACCATGTTTAGGTTTTGCATACTGCATTAAAGAATTGTCCTCTCCGGGTTTTGTATTTTTCCCATTGCGTAATTTGTTGGGATGTCATTTCAATAATAGTTACATAAAATTTGACTTGCTGTAAATGAAAAAGTGAATGTGAACATTTTAAGATGGTGAAGAATAGCCTTTTTCATGGGAGACACAGTAGTGGTTTATGTTTGAAACTGAAATAGGAAATCTTGAGTCCTTTTCTTACTTCTGCTATAAACTGATCTTGTCATATTGGACCCAAGACCTTCTCACGAGGCATTGGGTAGACTGAGACCCAAAGAGCAGGGGTTGATAGATCAGATTATGGCATTTGTTATACTGACCTGACACTTTTCTTTGTTCCTGACTTATCTGTACTTCATTGCTCGCAGCCATTTCGGGCTTTATGATACTGTTTTGACCATTCAAATAGTATCAGCATCTGTAGACTATTAAGAACCTCACTGGCAGTATGCAGAGATTGAGTATGGTAAAATGATGTTTGGCAGTAAAATAATCCTAGTGTAATTCATCCTTCATTGCTGCAGTCTTGCTTTGAAACATGGAGCGGGACTTGAGAGTAAGAAAAGCTGGTTCTTGCTCTATCGCTGTCAATACATGGTATCTGCTGTGTGCAGAAAGCATTTTAATTTCTGGGGCTGCCTATTTGGCACCCTTGTAACAAATGTAAGGTTTCTGGACCAAAAAAGATGATCCAGGATGCTTTGTGCTCTCTCCCTTTTTTTTTTTTCCCCTCTTTGAAGTTAGTTTTGCCACATGATAGTCTTAATTTGCATTGTAAATTGAGTTCATCCAGCCTGTGGGACAATTAAGATTGAAACAGGTGTTCATAAAAGTATAATTTGCCAAACAAAATAAACATTAGGTTCTAGGGATTTCTGATTATTATCTGAGCTATGGGAATAGGACAGCGAGTGAGGGATCATTTTTCCCTGGAATGTGGGAGTGAAGGACCCTTCTGCCTCCCCTGTTTAATTGATTTCTAGATGTAACCTTTTCCTCCTTTTCATTTGGGGCTTTCTGATTCTGCTCTCCCCTTCAGACTATGGGACCGATGTACTACAAGCAAATGCGAGCACCTCAATAAGTGCACCACAGGTTATTCCTTTCAAGAGAGAATGTAACAAATCTCTGCAGTGTTGAAATTAAGGGAAGTTTTTAAGTTTACAAGAGCTACAAATTTCAGTACTTATTTGAAGTATGGTGGTTTGTTGTTTTGGTTTTTTTTCAGATAAATATCGTTAACATAAATAAATGTTCTGCGTGTTTGGCAGTGTTCTTGGCAAGAGCATATGCCTATAGCAGAAGGATGTTTTTTAATTTTGTTATGATGCACACCTTGAGCCTATTTGGCCATGGCAAGAGGGAAAAGTTCCCTGCAAGTGTTATCAATTAGCAGCTATAGAAGCTAAAATCCCTTTTAAAGTGAGAGCTACTGATCTTTGACTTGGTGGTAACTGTACTGATTAGAAGAGACAAATACAAGAGGTTTTAGGGTTTTTCCTGAACTTGCAGACTGTGGTTTTTGCTCTGAGCTTGGAAAGCGGCATTAGGACAACTATTCAGGCTGTCTTCCTAATTTCTGTACTAGCTTTCCTATGTTCCCTGTCCTCTAAAGATACCAAGAGATCTTTATCACCTCTTGTCTCTATACTGTTGCATGTAGCTTTCTGAAGAGCTGTTAGCTAGTCATAAGAATACAGAGCTGAGAAAAGAAAAGCTAGGGGAAATGAAGAACAAGAAGAACCATCTATAAACTGTAGTTGTAGGAATTATGTAGTACAGACACGTCAGTATTACAATAGCTTAGAGAATATCGTAAGGAGAAACCCAGTGACATACCCTATCCGTAGAAGGCTGTGAAGTGGCCTAGAAGAACAGCCAAAGATGAGACTGCTCTTTCCTTTTTGAAACCTAGAAAGTAAAATAATGTTTTATAGCAATTAGCCAGAAGGTAATCTGGAAGACCAAGGAAAAAAAAAATCACATAGGATTTGTATTGGGAAGTGAATCCCAGCAGCTCAATAGGGAGCTCGTTTGTATTGGATCATAACCAGTAAGTTTAGTAGTTAAATCTAGCGGTCATTCCTTTTAATAAAACTTCTTAACCTTAAGAAATTTTACATTATTATTCTGTGACATAATAATAACAATTTTGGGAAGTTTAGCTTAAGCTTTAGATTTCTAGTCATTGTGAGTATAAACAAAAGCTTCTAAATGAGGGTCCATTTCAGAGCGTGCAGCACCGCTAACCCCTTCTGTCCCGGTAGCTTATGGAGGAGTGAGCTTCCTCTATCATCTAAGTATTGACTCTGAACTGACTTAGATTGGCAAGATTATCTATTTCATTGTTGACACTTTAATAGAAGGTTTACTGTTTGTTTATCTGTCCTACTAGATGAAATGTTGGGTTGTGTAAGGGATGACTAGTGCTCAGGTTGCGTTCAAGTCAAATGCAGTCCTTCCTTTGAGAAGGAGATGCCTTTTACCTGGCTAAAGGCTTAGCTGTGTTACATACTCCCAGGTTTAGAAAACAAACAAACGCAACACCACCCCAAAGTCCAAACTGTCCTTCTGTCAAAGAGCCACAACCTCAGGTTCTCTGTAACAATCAAGATCTGTTACATTCAACTCCAGCACAGGTTCTTGAGCAGTACAATTCCCCTAAAAGTCATGGAATGAAAGTGACCTCCATACACCTTGATCCAGTTAACTCTTATCATCAGTTGAACACCAAATTAACGTTTAAAGCTTTCAGTACTCTCCCTTCCCTAATAACATTGTAAGCTTTTGATTTTTCTGGCCGTGTGCTGAGTATGGAGGATTGAAGTCAAGACTGCAATCAGAAATTCATGTCTAATGTTCTTGGCTCTGATATGACTTGTTGAGCATGTTAATTTTATACAAATTACTGAGTATTTCTATATGTGTGCTTATACAAAATAGAAATCTGTATAAAAACCATCTTACTCCTAGAGATGACGTGAGAGCTATCAGTTTGCGTAGCATTTTATTGCTACAAATAGTGAAACAAGTTAGATTTGATTTTTAGAGGCAGAGTAAACAGTCTTTTCTTTATTTTTAAAACAGTATGAGTTTTAGGATAGACACTTAATAAGGTCATATTGGTAGGCCAATATCAAAGCTTGCCAGTCTGTTGGATCCAGATCCTATCTTCCTGGCATTTTCTGTAAATCATATTGATGACTTCTGTATGGCAGGATTTTCTGTATGGCAAGATATTTCACAGTTGGTTTTGATTCAGGGGTTTTTGTTGTTTTTTTAAAGTTTTGTAAACTGTGTTTTTCTATAAAGCACGTATTTGGCAATGCATATATTGCCATATATAATAGACCTCACCAGCCAGTCATGCAATTCCATTTGAAATTGGAAAGCAACATCAGTAATACCTTGAAATAATAGGGATAGGAATGGTTTTTAATCATCAAAGTCATGCCTTTGCTGAACAACTTCTGAAAAGGCACAGGGGGAACAAAAGATGGAGCTTCATCAGTTTATGAAAGGAATTATATGAAGTAATTTCCCCTAAACAAGACTGGACATAATGACAAAAAAGGTCCCACCAGCCTTATGGACTTCATAAATGCAGAGTAACGTTAGGTAGAGAAATCCCACTAATCATTCAGAAAAATGTATTGTTTCAAGTCAACCTGACCCAAAGAATTATATTGACATGTATTAAGAATTGCTATTTTAGATCTACCTGAACCAAACTCTGAAACTGATTTTATTGTTTTATTTTTTGTTTTCCATTTATTAACAGGTCATGATGGTTCTAAATACAAAGCCTTAACTGCCTGATTTGTAGTGTCTAAATTTCTGTTCTTCTATTCTCTTTAGGTAAATACAGGGCACCGATCACAGCTGACTGTATCAAGTGCAGAGGTGGGAAATGAAAGGAGTCAAAATTTGGAAAGCAGCCCTTTCATGTCAGATCTTCTGAGTGACGTACCCTTTGCCCTAGCACCACATGTGTTAGCAGTACAGGGCACCCATAATGACGTTCCTGACCGATTGCTCACCTACGACATCAATGATAATTTATCAAGATTTTGGTATGACTTTACACTTGAAAATTCAGTGCTTTGTGATCCGTAATGTTTTCTTTATTTTTCTGTCTGTGTCAAGGAAAAAGTCTTAAGGTGAAGATAAAGACTTATTCTAAACATCTTTATATTTTGGGGGCCTGCCACTGATCTATCAGATGCATTGGATCAAAAGGATTATTATTCACAACTGTGTTATATTTCTTAGCTTTAAGTGAACTGTAACCTACTATGTTAAGTATTCTGTTTATCTCCAAAGAAATCAAGCAAAACTGTTTCAGCCTGAACAGGAGACTGGCTGTTGGTATCTGCTTCCCGTAGGTAGGCTGCAGACACAAACATTTCATAACTTTAAGATGAAGTCTATGCACGTCTGCACTGTTTCGTTATTTCACTCGGATACTAAACACATGGGTCCTGTTACATGTGTTCAGATCACCTCTGATTTTCTACAGATAGAAACCAGTATTCATGCTAAAGCAATGCTGCTTTGCACTACTGGACACACATTTTTCCAGTCAAACCGAGTTTTAAAACTCGGACTTAATTATGAGTACTTAAATAATTAGGAAAACTTAATAGAATTGATTAAGCTTACCAATTTCAAAGTGCAAATCAGTTCCCTTCCCAGTAGATGGTATTTTTGTCCATCTCATTTTGTGCCTGGAGAAGTCCTCCCTGCCTGCCTGTTGGCTGCTGTTTGTTCTCATTACCACATGTGTTCCTGATTTATACACAGATCAGCTTTTCCATTTTAACCTCTTTGCCCCCTGAAGAAGGAAATCTCAGGACACGTACTTTTAATGGTCACACCCTTCTTTTTTTAATTTGTGTGCCAGAGATACAGATGGCAATGTTTAACAACAGGAAAACATTACATTGTTTCTTATCCAGCTAAATTAAATGGCTAAATACCTAAACATGCATTCTCACAGACCACTGTGTTCCCGGCTCACAAGCTTTCAGCATGTTTTTCCCGACTAAAACCAGAGCTGCTGTTGCATGAGCAACAGCTCTCTGATGTAACACCATGATTTGTCATGAATAATGATTGGTGTCACACAAAAAGACTACACTTGTTTTCTTTCTCGGGGCAGAATATTTCTATTGTGCCAAACATAAGTGAATATTTTCATATATTTTCTATGCTCTGGGATAGCTTAAAATATACATATTTTCAGACTTTTGTCCTTTTACAGTATTTGAGCCAAATACTGTAAATGATGGAGAAATTACATTGTGAATATGTCTTAGGTTGTTAAATATTCATGTTTTAGATTTTTTTTTAAAATGTAGCTATTTAATATTTTTGACAGCTATGTTCGTGAATGTTTTGAAGTTATTGTTTTCAGGGAAAGTATCTGTGCTGCACTTCAATAAAAAAAAAGCTAAATAATAGTTATTTTTTATGTGTGAGAGTAATTGCTTGGCTTCATCTGTATTATTTACTATAGCTGTGACCATTCAGACTTCATGGGAGCTTGAACTTGGAAATTTAATTTGGAAATCTTTTCAGTGTCATTTAAAAACCATGGTTCTTCTAATCAAATACATCACAGTTCCATTTGATGTATTCTGTGTGCTATGTTAGGCGACTTGCGGTGGGTGGTTTAGGTGGCATCCATGACACGGCTTTGAGGATAGTATGGCTGGGTGAGCTGGGAAGTACTCAGACCTCTTACAAGAAAGAATTAATTTTACCAAGCTGTTTAGAACTGTTTTGTGTGCTCAGTTTTCTAGTTAACATGTACCTGAAGCACTAAATTGAATTTTTGTTATTGATTTATATTTAATTGTTAAAAAATTAACCATTCTGCAAATAGCATATTTCTGTTCAAGTTGTCCATTTCAAAACTGAAATGTTTCTGCAGCTCAGCTGATCTAGAAGCAGAACTGTAAAACACTGTTGAAGAACCAACAAACTCACAATACATATTCTTTCCTTGCTAGCTGAGTTGACATGATTTTTTGGCATTAATTTTTTGCTTAAAGATAGATAATTTATCTAAAAATCACATCTTGTCAGAATCATGCTCTGTTACACTCACAAGCCGATATGCTGTTCTTTCAAAAGAAAAGAAGAGGCAAAAGAGGGTGGGGAGAAGGTTGTAGTGAGAAATGTGGACAATACGCTGCATCCTTAATGATATTCTGTAAAGGGTAAAATTTACACCTAGCAAGAGCACTAGTAATGAGCACTGGGAATGTGTCTCCTGACTGCTCTCTTTAGCAAGAGCTGGGGTCTCCAACCTCTCCTTTGCTTGACATCATCCATAAAAAGTGGATTGAAGCCTAGTGGTATCCAGAGAGTAAAGGTGAATTTCTTCCCACTGGGATAAGAAAAAAATACACTTAGACTGTTATAAATCAGTAAGATTTATGGATATTACTATTTGCCCACTAATAACATGAAGATGGCACAAAATCTCCAGAAAATTAAAGATTTCAAAGAGTCTTAGCTCATATAAAAATGTCAATTGCTTGTGTAAGGTATGTTTAACATCATACACTAAGTGATTATTGTGTAGAATATATGTGAATATATGTGTATCCATCACTGTCAACAAATACTGGATGGTTCTATGTATTGTCATTCAAATATTTGACCACTGATGAAGGAATATAATTATTTTTAATGAAATCTATTAAAATATAATCAATATTGATATCAAAATAGTAAAATGCTCTGGCTGTCCTTTCTGTATATTCTGTATGTAAAAATGAGAACTTGAATACAACTGTCTGCTTTGTGTTATGCATATATATGTAAATTGTTTAGACAGAGCTGAAAGATATTTCATAGCTGATGTCATTAACGTCAGAATTAAGATGGGTTGTCAACTCTAGAACTACTAATGAAAGGCTGAGGTTTGATCCTGGGCCAGTGAAGTGCTGTAAATGGGAGCTTTGTTGCTGCCATTAGTGGACGTATTACTAGGCCTGCACTCCTTTACTAAATAATTTATTTAGAGTTACTTTGGTTCATGGGAGATTTGAATTTTGTTTGCAGTTCTCTACGATTTCCTTGCAAGAGACATCCTCGGCACTGTGTGATAGCTTCCTTATGGAACTTCCTAATAAATCAAACGTAACAAGACACTTCTTATTTCCTCTGGAAAAGTTGTAAATACAGGCTCTGGAAAAGTCTAATTTTAAATGTAGAAAAATGAAAGCGAAGCCCACATGTTCAAAGGTAAATCAAAGAATAATTGCATCCAGAGCTGCCTGACAGAAGGCTGGGCGGGAGCTGATCCCTACAGACAACTCCCTGGTGACAAACTCAGAAGTGGAACCAGACAATGCCATGTCCGGCAGGTCAGTCAAGGAGGTGGTTACAGATCCAGTTCCTGATGTTTTCTGTTAAGTATGATCTAAACCCTGATACTGCAGTACTGCAGCTGGCAGATACATACTTGTGTGGTCATAGATGAGACTTTTTGACCCTAGAGCAACTAAAGGAAAAAGGCGAAGAGTATATTCACTGCGGTAATTACAGTATCTCAAAATAAGAGAGAGTTTATTTCATTTTTAGCTGGAGAACCTGTTATGTTCACAAAGGCACTAAAGCAGCCTTCCAGGCAAGATGAGTAGGTTGTTCTAAAAAACAGCATTAAACTTGCACTTGAGAAACCGCTCGCCTCTCCTCCCCACCACCCCCCTTTTGTTATGACATGATAATTCATCTTGCTTTGAGTTTTCTCTCCTCGGCCTAGTGAGTATGGAGACGAACCAGAAGTACAACTCGTAGGGGTAAGTCCTTCCCTTCTTAGGTAACTGCAGCTCTTCTACTCATGACAGGACAATTCCAGATTAACCAGATTTTCTTTCAAAGCCAGAGAGTGTCTGTTACAGCAACAGAGAGGCAGAAAATCTCCTTAAAATCCAAGGGTATGCTCCATAGTGCTGTAGGAAGAAGAAGGTTTAATAAGCCAAGCTGGGTTCATTCAGCCCATCTGCTGTGCTGCATCTCTTCATCGGCATTACGCTTGGCATTCTGTAACAAGCTTGCAAAGTTACAAGTAGGTACATCAGGCCTCATGTCTTCCCACCAATATGTCAAATTCCTTAGACAACAGAAAAGTATTAATCTCCCTGTATCCTTCATTGAGATCACATTCGTTCTCTACCGGTTAGATATTTATGTCCTTTGATTCTCCTAAAGAACTACCTCTTCCTTTTCAACATCTTTCACAGAGATCAGACTACAGAAAAGAGACCTGGGCTTCATTCTGCAAAAGGAATCTGTTCCCATAGATGCCTTCTTAGCCTCCCTTTTGCCTGAATCACAACCATCCAAAAGAAGAGATGTAAGCATTCATGCTTACTGGAAGGGGAGAAAAGTCACTACCTTGTTCCCATTGTGTTGACAGTCAACTTGGAAGCGTCACTGCCTGTAGAATGAAACTGAGATTTTTGTCAATTCAAAATTTGATCATTTTCAGATGCCAGAAGTGAAAGAAGTAAATTTGGACTTCTAGTAATGGCATCTCACTGTCTGTTTAGTTCTGGAGCAGAAATTTTAGGCTCTATGTACAGGTCTGTGAAGTTTTCCTTTGCACTATATGATGCTAATGAGTAAGACTGTTTCAATTCTCCCGCACATGCTGCCAGGCCAGCTGAATGATCTAAAAAGCACTGAGATCCAAAGCACTGTTTTGACCTTTGGGGATGCAGTTCTTCGTAAGACAACTCTGTGCAGAATATTTTTTCATCCGTGTATAAATGGTTTTAAGCATTCAGTAGAATTCTGTCATGGTTTAGCCCCAGCAGGCAACTAAGCACCACGCAGCCGCTCACTCACTCCCCCTCGCCCAGTGGGATGGGGGAGAGAATTGGGGAAAAAACTCGTGGGTTGAGATAAAAACAGTTTAATAGGACAGCAAGAGAGAAGGAAACAACAATGATAACAATAATAATACCGACAAAGGAATGTACAAGAACAGTAATTGCTCACCACCCGATGATCGATAGCCCATCCCCGAGCAGCAATTTCCACCCCCGGCCAACTCCAGTTTATGTACTGGGCATGACGTCGTATGGTAGGGAATACCCCTTTGGCCAGTTCTGGGTCAGCTGTCCTGGCTGTGTCCCCTCCCAGCTCCCCGTGCACCCCCAGCCTGCTCGCTGGCAGGCCAGCACGAGAAGCTGGACTGTCCTTGACTGCTCAGCAACAACCCAAAACATCAGCACGTTATCAACAGTTTCTCATCCCAAATCCAAAACATACCCTCACACTAGCTTCTGTGAAGAAAACCAGCTCTATCCTGGCTGGACAGGACAAACTCCAAAAGAAAAAAAAACACTTTAAACTTTATTTTCTGAAACATGTTAATGGAAAAATTCTCTACCTTTCTGGTGAGTGCAACAGATCTTGACTAATCCTGGCTATTCTACACGTGATTACTTTGAGGCCATTAAAAAATACTAGTTTTTTACAGATATCTACCTTGTATGCAATGGCAAGGTTCTCCTGTGTTCATGATTTCTTTTAGTTGTATTGAAGTAAAAATACATAGTAAAATTACATCAAACTAAGGGAGGGGAGGGAGAAAGGACACGTAAAGCAGTTGTCATTGAACGTTATTTCTGTAGTAGCTAACATTGGCTGTAATGAAAATACAGACACTAAATGAAGTGAGGGTGGTAAGAATATGATAACACTATCATACTGGTGATCTGAATCAGAAGTAAATCGGTACTGTGCCCCACAGTGTCTTTTTTTGTGTCCATGAAGTAGATAGCACAACAGTCCCTAATGCTAATACCTCTGGCCATTAACATAAATAATGGGGGAGTAATGATGGCTCGTACACTCCTCCTAACATTTCAGAGCAGATATTTGTTTTTAGTCTGCAGCCTTACATGCTGCAGTCTTTCTAGACTGTTTTACCAAAAAAAGACAGTGAATATGCTATTAGAGTTTACTTTCTGATGAGGTATCAGGGTGGCTCAAAGAGCTTTGCTGTATCGCAGCTCAGTGGTTTGTCAAATACAGCCCTTCTACAGAACCAAAACACTGCATGGTTCATACAATAACCCAGGAGCTGTAAAGCTTCCAGCGTTGTACTGCAGGTTGTGATGAGATGTTGGAGAAGTCTTTTTTTTTACTTCTGTGGCAAAACAGAGTATCTAGTGGTGGAAGTGGAAGTTATGATGACCCCAGAAGGAAGCAGCAGCTGTAGAACAGAGACAAGAGGGCTTAGTTCTGCCAGCCAATTCAATTCACTTTTCCTTGCTGCAAAGATAAAATAAACTCTTGAGATCAAAGATCTCATTTACAAGGCTGTCCTCTTAAGTCAGTCAACACATGCACTTCAATAACAGAACATAAAAGAAACTGCTCACAAGCAAACAAAAAAAAGATGAGCCTCAATTATAAACATCCCTCATCCAACTGTTTGTGGATATCGGCACTATGGTTAGAGTAGCCACTCACGTGTTCATGTAACCCACTCCAAATGTTCATGTAACTGTTCTCAGAGGTCAGCTTTGGGCATCCATCTAAATCTCACTGGAAAAGGAGTCTGAAGCAGATGGGCTCAGAAAACAAAGACTCTGGTGAAATGGACCATCACGGTGAGAAAGGAATTACTTATTTAAAGCAACTAATACTTGTTAGAGCTGAAAAACTCCTTGGGACTTCAGTCTGACTAGTATGTCACCCTGTTTGTGAAAAGATCTATTTGTCTGTGTTCCTTAAGAAAATTAAGCAATGTGTTATATTTTGGAAACTGTTCTGTAATTTCCTTTTTCAGCTGTTTTTAGAAACTACTGGTGCATCTGCTTGGCTTATTCTGCTCTTAAAGACATTTTTAGATTCCTGCAACTCTGATTTTGTCTATTATATGTTTAGATAGGGCTTTGTCAAAGACTTAATATTTATCTTACCAACTGATTCAAAAGATCTTTGTTGTTATTTGACTTTTATGTCTTTTGCTGTTTGGTTCTCCTTCAGTTGTCTCTCAAATAAAAAACATTTACACTTCTCCCTCTACTTGTTGGGTGGAATAGAACATATGCATTAAATTTATCCCAGAAAGGATTGCCAAATTTTATTTCAAGTAGTATTACAGTACTTGCAGATATTATATATCAATCTTAGTATAATTATAGGTAAAACTATACATGGTTAACATATTCTCTATCTTTTGATGTAGTTTTAACTCATGTTGTAATTTAACTCATGTTTTGGGAGTAGGCAAAGTGGGAAAGTGTCATACAGGCAATTGATATTTCATTTTTATATGTTTACTGCAGGTAGTGTGCAGTATATGCATCCACTCAATGATCAAGTTCAAATAACTGCTTCAAAGCTAGAAGTTGCCATCAGGTTTTTAAATGGCATCAAATAAGAGGCTGTTGATTGAGAAATAGAAATGTAGTGCTTTGCTGCAGATCTTTAGAGTAGAAATCAGTATTAAGATTCCTTTTGAATCTTAATACCAAAAACTAAATTGAAGACAAGTTTTAAATCTTAGGACAGCTGTAAAAAAATAGAGTGAATGAACAAAGATGGCTGATGTATTTTTGTTTACTTGCAGGCCAGCTAGTGAAATGATTTCTATTCATGTTGCAGTTATTTCCATTTTAAAAATTGTATGGCAGACTGTTGTTCTAGCTATTGATTTGTACAAATCTAAGAATCTCTATGAATAAAGCCATTTTCCAGGATGATAGGCTTTGTCCAAAACTGTTCACCTTCGTTTTTAAGACCTCTAAGTCTTCTCAAACTAACCCTCTTCACCACTACCTCCACTGGCTGTCTCTCCTTCATAAAAAAGTTGCTCCCTATTTTAGAAACATCAGTCCAATGCCTCCTGGGGGATACTATACTCCATCCAGGTGGGTCTTGACAGGTGCTTTGCTTCTGGGATGGGGCATATCCTGGTAGACAGGCATCTCAAGCGTGACAGTCCTTAAAGAAGAGGGTGTTGCACATGGATACCCTGTGGGTAAAACCAACGCAGACTTGACTATTTCCATTCCTATCTCCTACATGACTAGCCATGCAATGACAAAGCCCTGGCACAATCATTCTAAGCATGCAAGGTGGTGCTGAAGTCCCTCTCTATCTTCTTGGAAAACAACTTGCCTTTAAAAACTTTGAACTGGGCATGATCGTCTTCTGGTGATACGCCAATCTCAGCAGATTGCCAGAGCCATTTCACCCTGCTTAGACCAAAAGGGGAGATACGGGTCAAGATGCTATAGGGTATCTCCTTTAGCGATAGAAGTCATCCCAAGACCGATCTGTTCACCACATCCTCTGCGAGGATCTCCTGTAGCAATGGAAGTCACTGGCTATTTATACGAATATGCGCAGAGGGACTAAGAAATCCCTTTTTGGTATTAGATGGGTTTGTATTTCCTTGTCTTCATGGCACAGAGTAGGAAAGATGTTCATAGTGTGTCCACTGCAACAGCAGCCTGTCTGTACAAAGATCATTTTCTCCAAAATAAAAATAATTGTTAGTTAAGAAGAATAAAAGCCAACTAGTACACCCTTCTTAAACAAATGAGGTAATTCAAGTGAAGGATAAAATCTTACTTGGAAATTTGCAAATAGATTATGTTTTTAGATAAATTGCTATTAACGGAACAAGGCCTTTGGCACCTACTGCCTCATCCTGCTTCAAAGGCTTATTTTGGCTCGTACACAAGCTAATATTCTGCTTCCCTAAAGAAACAAACTATGAAGATAATGCTGAAAACGTTCTCCTTTGAAATACCATTTGCTTCTGATGTATCACTTCAGTCTGGAAATCATGACCCAGTAATTTGTCAGTCTCCAAGAGAATAGTCCACTCTCTTTTAGAACTTACTCCAAAACTGGTATCTGAACAGATAATCCATGCAAAACCATCTGAGCAAACTGGATCAATGTAGGCATTGCCAGAGCGTTAGAAGATGAGAGAAGGGGTAAGACAACAGGGATTAATGTAGAACACTGGTGGCATCAGAAATGAGAATATCCTATGCTTTTCATAGGGAAAAAAAAAAGTGAGGTAGCAGCATGGCACTTTGCTCATATTTTTTAAAACACTGAGTGTTTTAAATATCTACTTTATAATAGCTGACAGAAATATTTTTGAGAACATGGTAACTCAGCAATACTTGGCTTACTCTGTTTACCTTTTCCCCCTCTGTACATATCTATTGATCTTAAACTCCTCTGACCTAGAGAAAGGCTCTTTCTACATATTTCATTATGAAGATGATGACATTTGGGGTAAACAGAGAAAAGGGACGATTCTTATCTGAGAATTTCCTCCCTTGAACCTTTTGTCCCAGATACATCCAACCTGGACCTCTCCTAAGGTGTAGGTGCCTCTCCTAAGTGCCTAATGGCATGCTGGCTCAGGCCGGGCCAGAAGGTCCAAGCGGGGACTTTCTCAGACACAAATCTTTTCTCTGCTCCCTCCACGCTGATGTGCTTAATTACAATCCCAGCCATCCCAGATTCCATCTGCTTGCAGGAGAGGAGGGAAAGAGGAACTCTTCGGCCAGCATGAAGAGGAGAATCACCCTCTGGCTTGTCCTCTCCTCCTTCGGCTGTCTACGCCGGGACCCAAGCGGGACTGCTGCTGCCAGAGATGGCTCCAGCAAAGTGCCTGGAAATGGGACAAATTTATCTATCTCAGCCTTTTTGTCCTGCTTGTCTCCTGGTGAATTATTTCTGCAGAGATCAGACCTGTCATTGGCGCTGGAAGGCTGTATCACAAATAGGAATTCATTTACTTTTAAATAAGTATTTTGTTTTGTTCAAAGTGTTTAAGTCCTGAAAATGTGGTCTGGGAAAGGTTCAGTGGGCTGTTCTTTTGCTCCAAATATAACGAAAGGGCTGGTCTGTTGCCAGCCATAGAAGGATGAGGAGGAAATTAGAATACGCAGCATTCAAGGAAAAAGTCAGATAAAAATAAAACTTCATTCTCTAGATGCAGTTTTAGTTATGAAGTGAGCAGCAGTTCAAAGTAGAGAGATGTAGAGGAAGTTAATTTATAAGGACCACTTCCTGAGGTGGACTGAGGTGGAATTTGGAGTGTACTGCTTAGCTGTAGGCCAGCAGCCAGCCTTCTTCAACCTGCTGCTTTCTCCAAACGTGTGAGAAAATGGCCCTGCGAGTTCACAGGGCTTTCACGAAGCTCAGTTGCCAGTTGGTGCCTACATCTTGTCCTCAGCGCAGAGATATTTTACACACACACAAAATCGCAGTTCTGAAAGGAAAAAGAGATTTTTGCACAAACTTGTGTTTCAGTGAAGTTGTTAATTTACATCATCATAACTGAGAACAGGATTTGTCCTAAAGGCTACAGAAAAATTAATGTAAAAGGTTTGGACAACAGAAACGTCTCATAAACTCAGGTACATAGACAGAGAATGTACATACATATTATATATGTGTGTATATATGTAGGGATAGATAGATAGATAGATAGATAGATAGATAGATAGATAGATAGATAGATAGATAGATATAAAAAATTATTATTCGCAGAGAGGTACATTGTGTGACATTTGTCTTCAGTTCTTCCAGAATAATTTTCTCACGTCCTTTAATTCAGATGTCAGATGCTTCACACGACTATACTGGCTGGAAAATGTGTAGTTTTGCTTGTGTCTGCTGTTAATAACAGTTACTAGCTAGCCCACGTGAAGAAAAAAGATTTTTTTTTTGCAACACCCAATAAAAAATAGGACTTGAATATTTCCCAATTGTAGCCTGTGTGAAGGGGCAAAGTTGCTATATACATAGATGAAGTTGCAGTTTCTAGCCCTGAATCTTTGCTGTTTTCTGCGAACCATGTGCCTTTAAGAACTTCTCTCTATCCTTATAATTCCTTATTATAGGAAATTGCAGTTGGCAGCAATCAGGTTAAGTATTTAATTATTTTACATTTGAGGGGATTAAATTCACATTTCCAATTTAAAATGTTTTCCCATCTTAACTACAAAACCTGGTTGCGTGTTTTAAAGCTTTTTTAAAATGTTAATACCGACTTAGTGTGAAAATACTTGATTTCAATGGACACAAAAAACCCACATTATTTTTTTCTTGTCATGTGAAGAAAGACATTCTCTAGCAGGCACCAAATTGTTTATTATTTTGATTGCTGCCTTCCCTTCACTCCCTTTCTCCATCCCTCTCCCAGTGATTGTTTTTAAGCGTAAAATGTGAAAAAATCCTCATAATGAAAGAGCAGGCAGAATCTGGTCAAGAACAGTGATCCCTCTTGGTAGGGGATCATGTCCAGCTCTTTTTTTGTAGTCTGTATTTCCCTACTTTTTTAATCTAAGTGACTTAGATATTTGCAAGAATGAGGCTCAGGGAAAAGGAGTTGTGGTGACCTCTTCTTTGAAGTAAGATTAAAAAAAGAACGGGGAGAAAGTCTATTAAAATGTGGCTGCCTTCCATGCTTTTTAGAAACACGCTGTTTGTGTGTGCAGTGCCTGCCAAGGAGCCCGTCTGCATCTTGTGTGTTCCAGCCCGCAGCGCTCACCCTGCAGTTGTGTCTCATCTCCATTTTTAGGCAACTGTGTCTCACCTTTTCTCTGCTTTTAGCAAAATATCTGAGAAATTTGCCCGTACAGTCTTCTGTACCGTTTTCATGATGGTTCCAACTCTCAGTCTGGTGAGACAGTTGAACCCCAGTGCTGTTGATAGCCCAGGTGGGGCAGCAGTTCCAGCCAACGTGATGGGTTTCGGGGCAAGAGTTGGGTTCATGTTCTCCTGGGGTTGTTTTTCCTTTTTAAATCTAGACAATTCCAGCCATATAAATCCTAATTCAAAAGACCATTAAGATTGCAAAGCTAAGCATGGGAATTCTGCTGCTTTGGGGGGAACAGTCTGCATGTGGAGTATTTCCAGAAGCTCAGCAAAGTGGCTGAGGGCTCAGGGAACCACAGGCTTCCCAAAGGCAGCTGATGTGGGAGCTGTGCTTTGTAGGACAGCACGTTCAGCTAATTGCCCGTCTCGCTGACATAGGTTGGAGCCTGCAGCCCCTTGCTGGGTTCACCTGGAGACAGAGTGATCATTGATCTCAGTGGAGGCATCGACATCAGCTTTTTTTTTTTTTTTACAAAGGCAAAATGTTGCTCCTGTGACTGGTTGTTGCTCCCATTTCCAAGCTGCTGCTGGATCTGAACGCTGCTTCTCGTGGACATGGACTCCTACCTCACAGTTGCTAGTAATTATACATTTAATTCAGGGGTCAGAAAGACACACTTCTTGCCTCAGATACACACCCCAAATTGTATCCTGGGTGCACATCAAGACGAGGCCGTGGCGTCTGCTATTTTTTCCCCACGTTGCCTTCATTTGGAAAGAATGTGTGTGGGTAGAGGAGGAGCTGTGGTGCATTTCAGCAGATCCCTATCTGGACCATCAGAGATCCAGGCCTGTGGGGGACAACATCCCGCATCCCAGAGCATCCCTTCCCAAAGTCCATGTTCAGCAGCAGTCTGATAGCTTTCACAAGGGGCTCTTGACCCTCAGGGTTAAATCCTTGCCTTCCTCCTCTGTTTCAAGCCGAGGGGTATGTGTTCCACCTTTAGAGACTGGGTATAACAAACGGAAGCTTTTGAGAAAAAAAAACAAAATCCGAGAAAGATCATTCAAGTACAGTCTGTTCATAGTCAAAATAAAAAGCCCTTGGAAAACAAATGTTTCCAGGTGTTGCTCGGAGTGAAGGGTGAACTAAGCCTGATGTCACGGGCAAACAAGTTCTACACGCTTGGGCTCACCATGGCAACACCGCGGCTCCCTCGGTGCCTCGGGCGGACCAGCGCGATCTCTGCACGCTGTGGACGTGGCGCTCCTCGGCGGGGGGCACTCGGGCAAAAACTCGCATACCGCTGAGACCAACCCCATTAGGCACGTCGAAAGCCCGCAGAGCCAACTTAAAATCAATCTGCCGCTTACTAGGGAAACTCGTCAGCTGTCTCGGGGCGGACACGGTATAATCGTGTTTGTAACCTGCCAAGCGAGGATGCAGCGGGAGCAGCGAGTAATGGAATAGCTGGGCTTGAAATGCGTGCAGGATGCTCACAGGTTTTCAGAAAATCCTGAGCCCTATCCATCCTCTTAAGCAGACATTGGTTTAAGATGATACTCCGGGTACTATGCTTTGTTAATACCCAGAGTAGTAACACATTGGAACAAGCTGCCCAGGGAGGTGGTGGAGTCACCGTGCAGACATGGCACTTCGGGACATGGTTTAATGGGCATGGAGGTGTTGGGTTGGTGGTTGGACTTGATGATCTTAAAGGTCTTTTCCAACCTTAATGATTCTGTGATTCTCTTCAGCCTTCTCCATACTACAGCAACTAGTGCAGCCCAGGAGGAGTGGATCTGTAGAGTAAAAAAATAAACCAAGGCTGTGGGTGTAATGCCCGCCCTTACATGCACTTCCAGTTTAGGCTACCGTTGCTCTTGTCCTATGGGCTGACTGTCCCCGCACGCCAAAGCACATCTTCTGGTGTAGCTCCATTCAGAGGGAAGCCAGCTTGCTCCGAGATGCCTCCGTGATTCAAACGGAAACACGGTAAGTTGGGATGATCCGGAGACAGATTCCCAAGTGGAAACGCTAACATATATGCGCCCCTTTTACTTAAATAGGACTTCACTGAACGAGCTCGGCAGGCACAGAATTGAGCTGAAGAGATGCTGAACGTTCCTGTGAAGTCACAAAATGGGGATTTGTTACAGCAATTATATAATTACTATGTAATTGTTACAAAAGTGGGAGTTGTCATAAAATCTCTTGTCCTCTTGATGCAGATCAGATAGATAACTATATTTTTCTTCCAGAATATCATCCAGTTTCCTAGATCCATTCACTCTCTGGATATACTAAAACACTACAATAAATTATTCTGAAATGGCTCATAATTCTCCATGCTTTGCCTTTTATACACATAACTGTTGGGAGACAGATTTTGTATTTTTTGGAAGATTTTTGACAATTATTATTCCCAATTGAAAGAAAACAAACTCGTCATGGAGTGAAACACAAAACAGGTCACTTCTGGGTTTGCATTACTTAAATCTGTAAAATACTGTAAAAAATCTTTTCCACTTTTAATATTCACTTTTGGCAAAGTAAGTTTGAAAACAAACTACAACAAAATGTTGAAATAGATATTAATGAAAAATTCTTCTTTTCCTTCTAAAGAGAAAGTTGCCAGAATAGTAAAGCATGTGAAGAATTTAAATTTTGATGACTATTTACTTTCTAGTGGAAAATATTCTCAGTAAAACTGATTAGTTTCTTCTTTAAAAGTAAGGAGGAAGATAAACAATGCTTAGTAGGAAAATGTCTTAATCTATCCAAAAGCAAAAGCAACTATAAGATTTTCAAACCTCTTTGGGTTCTTCATAATCATTACTTGAGATTGCCTTCAAATTATGATTGCCACCAGCTTCGTGATGAGGATTTTTTCACTGGAAAAAGAAATGGGAATGTGAATTGTGTTTTGAGCACGGTGCACATGCTTTCCTAACGTTTTCCTAATCGCACCATGAGCTGTAACACAGCCTGGTAGTGCCTACTAAGAGTTGTAGTTGAAAGAAGCAGCACTTTTCACTATACAGCCTTCAGATGTAGCTTTATATGACTCCTATATTTATATGGCTCCTTTATATGACTCCTATATTGAGGAGCTTTATATTTCTCCTCCAAACACAGTCATCTTCCCCTAATCCATACCGTGTCAAACAATTTGAAAATAACATTATTAATGGGAAGGCAGTCACCCACAGAAAGCATAATCACATTTGATTTTAGAACATATTAATAAATTGAACTCTCTGCCTGGATCTCACTTGCCTGTTTGTCTTTTACAAAAGGATAGATGGGCTATGGATAATTTATAAAGAAATAGTATTATACTATTGATCACTAATCTCCATGGTTACTGGGCTCCTCCAGTTTCATCCTGGCTTCTGTGTAACTAAAACATGTGGCACAAGTACAGCAGCGCAAGCTAGATTAGGCTAGAAACACGGGAATTGTTACAAAGGACTAAAAAGGAAGTTTCCTTTATTTTTCACCATGGCCTAACTGGCAGAGCTCTTTCGTCTCCACATACGGAATTAGCGAAGAAAAAGCAACATTGTGCTCCAGTGCCAGAAACTTCTACAGTCATCTTGGACAGTTCTTGGAGCAACAGTATGGGAAAGTTTAAAGTAAACTTCAGTGAAGTTTACTTTTTTAACAAACGTGTTTTGGATATTCTTCTATGTCACCTTTGAACTGATCTGAAGCAGGTTAGTCCTCTTCTAGATACCTTGAGTCCAAGTCACTAACTACTTAAAATGCAAACAGGAAAGAGTCGGGGATGCTTTTGCATCTTGAAATAACTTTTTAAAAAAAATCTCTCTTTTAGTCTCTATGCACTGATTATTCTTTTACTTTTCCTTATGGGACTGTTCTCCATTTAATTTTAGTTTCCCTGTTTCTGGATTCAATTTCCCCTAGCTTCATCTTTGTGGCATATTTATCCCGCCGCGACGCTGTTCCCCGAGGTTGTGGATATCTGCTTTCCAATCTAACCGCAGAGGTAACTGCTCGGAAGGGCACGGTCACCTTTACCGTGGCAGCTACCAAAGGGCTCACCGACTGCTCCTTCTGCTCGCATTTCTGCATATTTTCAAACAAGAAGGTACTACTTGTTAGCCTTGTCGATATTTTCATACTCTGCGGCCTCTCTCCTTCCTTGCGATTTCTTAAAGGCCACAGATTCCTTCCCCAATAAAGCACATTAATGATTTTTTTATTCTTGTTCCACTGTAGGTTCACTCCCGAATATGGTACTTTTGGCATCTATCATATCTCTTGAGGGCTCCCCATGGCGTGGATACTCACAACTAGCATCGGATATTAAAAACACAAATGGGATTTACAAAGAATTTTCACAGAATGTTCTTCCACATAAGCCATTTCAGAAAAAGTAGCAGAAAAGAACGGGTTTAAATACACAAAACCCAGAAAGAGGTACTACTGTAGTCACAGAAGGACCATAAGCAACAAAGAAATCCACTTTTAAAACGCGAATATATACAAGACTACAGAAAACAAAACAGCGTGTGGAAAGAGGATTTGTGGGTGGTTTTGGCTAGATCAAATCCCAAACGCTGACAACAGGAGTCCTTCCGGAACGGCATTTAGATGACACTTTCATAAAAACCAGTGAGGCAACAATATAATTCTATCTACATTTCCGCACAATTGCATCATCCTCCCCACACAAATGTCTGGTTCCCCCAAACTTCCTGTCTTCAGAAGGAAAACCGTGGTGAAGAAGCGAGCCCGAATGAGCCCACTAGTGAGAACTGAAAATAGGGGTTTGCAAAGTGGAGTCTATGGAAAATTACCGTGAGATGTACCTATTAGAAATTATTTAAAATGGCTTCAGAAATCAGAGAGAGTAGTTTGATCTTCACTTCTTTCTAAATAAGAATAACAAATTGCAAAATACACAAGGCTGGATCACATTAGAGAATGCTCATAAATTATATATTGCATAGTTGGACATTAAACTGTTAATACAGGAAAGCTTCAGAGTATGGGTTTCCAATTTCCTCTTTATGAATTTTTGTCAGCACAGCTTCCTGTGGTCAGATGACGTATCCTGTCAGTTGCCAGGCTTTTTTCCCCAAAATTCTTAATTTATTTTTAATGTCACACAGAAACTCACACACCGGTGTTTGACTGAAAGGCAGTGCTACGGACCATTCTGATTTTTTGCTCCTGATTGTACCTTTGTGATTTCTTACTATATTAATTCTTATAAGCATGTAACATTTTTTCGCTGAAGACACAGCCATGTGAGCCTTAATTAAACACGTTAGTTGTCATGGAACAATTAAAGTAAGTCTTCGTCAGAAAGCATTGGTTTGCAGGGAAGAGGAGCCATAGAGCAAGAGTACTGTGTGCTAGCACTTTATTTACAAAGGCCACGCTGAGAAAACCCAAGACCAAATCAATAACAGTTTGCCTAAAGAAGAAACTATCATGCCTCACGGATTGAGACACTAAAGTCTTCTTCGTGCCTATTATTCTTAATACACAGCCACTGTCATGGAGCTTCATCAGAATTCATGAAGCTGCTAAACGCAAGGAAGATTATTGATCTTATTAAAGATGTAGCAGCACCAGACTGAGAAGACGGGGCCTCCAGAGGAAGGAGAAGACGGGAGCCTGCGGGGGAAGCCGAAGCAGATATACTTCACTCAGCCTTTAGCTGGCAGGTTCACCGCCACGAGAAACCAGAAGCATTTTTCTTCCATAGATCAGGAGCTTGAAATCCTGGGCACAATTGCCCCATGTTGAGCATCTAAATCTCTTTACCCATAGCTTCTAAGTACGCCTTCCTGGTCATCATCAACAATGTTTTAATTAACTTGGAAGACTCAATTCCTTCTTCAGTTAATCCTGTCTAATGCCACTGAAAACAAAGGAGTGGTAGAGGTGTAGCTGGATGGGAATTTAAAAATTGTAGATTACAAGGGTGCTACAGATGGCCTAATTTAGCCGACACAGCTGGTACTAACACAGAGAGAAATCACCTAGGAGTACTTTTGTATCCTAGGGTTCTTTTGCTGTACTAACTCTTTTTAGAGTGCAAATTAATTGCTATATTTATAGAAACTATTGAGTGATAAAAGTGGAACTAGAACTGTGCGAATTATTTTTTCAGATCGGTTGCCAAACTGAAAAAATAAATAAGATTTGTTTAGACTTACTCAAAATAAAATTTTTCAATTTTTTCTGATGAAAATAAAACATGAAAAAGTCCCAGTTGGAGTAAGTTGTTCCATTTGACAGGAAGTTAGCTATTTTATTTAGAGGTAGCTAGAACAAGAGGAGTCAAAGGACTCAATTCACAGAAATTTGGAGTGGAGGGTTCCCCCTGCTGAACGGCTGCGCGGTCATGCCGCTTCACTCAGTGAGATGCGAGAACCTGGGTTAAATTTGGAGGCATCCTCCAGCCTTGGGAGACGGGATGCTTGGAGTTGAATCTCCCTCAGTCTCTCCTGCTGCAACTCTTCCATCCAACTTCTGTATGAAATTCATAATAAATATTAGGTCCATTGGAGTGCATGCCCATCCGTGTGAGACACAGACCCCTTATGTGTGGCCCTCATTTTTTTCCTCCTCTGCCAAAGGGATGGAAAGAAGGATGACAGAGAAGAAAAGGCACTGGCTCTTGCCTTCCTTCCCCAGGCAGGAAGGGCAGAAGAGCCTGCAGTGGACAACTTCAGGGTGATGACCTGGAGCTCCTCCTAACCTTCCCCTTTGTCCTGCTTGCCGAGGTGCTGCTCCACCCTGGATGTTTAATTACATACACAAAATACACCAGTATCAGGAGCAGGGACTGAGAACCCCACCCAGGAAAAGCTAATAACATGATAATTAGAGGACTAATTTAGGTAAGAAATTAAAAATCTGAATTCAAATAATCTCTTGAACAGGAAGGTCTTGAATATACAGCACCCGTGTTCTGCATCAGTTCAGGTGCCAGGCATTGCACCAAAGGAGGCAGAAGCCTTTCCTTTCGCTCGTCCAGCTTTACTTACCTAGGAAAAAATGTCCGCTGAAACTATTTGGCGAATCTGATCCAGATTAAACTGGGGGGGAACTCAAACCAGTACTTTTGATAATTACTGTAGTCACCTAAAACATTCACCTAGCTGAACATCACAGTGGATTCCTTACAGCACACCTGTGCAGGCAGGATCATCAAGCTAAACTGGAATTCATTTTATCTCTCCACAGCAGGTGAAAATTAAAGCTTAAAAACAGAAGGCAGTAACACAGGTCTCTTGGCCAGCAACCACTCTCTTGATAACAGGTGACATGCAGCTGCTCTTATCAGGATAAAAGGTACTGCCAGAGAGGTAGGAAAGAATTTTTGGGTTCATTCCCACTGCAGAAGGTGGCAGGTTGGCACTGTGTTGGCAGGAACTGTGGGATGAGCTGTGCCACTGGGAGGAATCCCTTCTGGCGCTCTATTCTTTCCAGAAATCATAGAATCACTTAGGTTGGAAAAGACCCTTAAAATCATCAAGTCCAACTGGAAACCCAGCACTGCCAAGTCCACCACTAAACCTTGTCCCTAAGCACCACATCTACACATCTTTTAAATACCTCCAGGGATGGTGACTCAACCACTTCCCTGGGATGCCTGTTCCAATGCTTGACAACCTTTCTGGTGAAGAAATTTTTCCTAATATCCAATCTAAACCTCCCCTGGTGCAACTTGAGGCAGTTTCCTCTTGTCCTATCACTTGTTACTTGGGAGAAGAGACCAACACCCACCTCACCACAACCCCCTTTCAGGTAGTTGTAGAGAGCGATAAGGTCTCCCCTCAGTCTCCTCTTCTCCAGACTGAACAACCCCAGTTCCCTCAGCTGGTCCTCATAGGACCTGTTCTCCAGAATCTTCACCAGCTTTATTGCTCTTCTTTGGATGTACTCCAGCACCATAATGTCTTTCTTGTAGTGAGAAGTCCAAAACTGCACACAGTATTCGAGGTATTTTTCACTGCGGTGTGCCCTTACATGCCGGCCCAGACACGCTTGGTGAGGGGGACCCACATCCTCCTGCGAGAAGAAAGAGGGGCCCAAGCACATGCTCCCCGTTTGTCCCTCAGTAATTCATTACTGCAGCCACGTAGTGAGCTGGAGCATGGCTGTGTGTGTGCTTGTGTGCTGTGCAAAGAGCTCATGGTGTCCTCGCATTTCATGCCAGTGACATATTTCCCAGAAACCATGGATCAAGTTAGTCTTTCAGTTCCACTGTGTTACTGTGGTAGTGTCATAGATTATTTTTTCATCTACAATTTATATATTCTGTATTTATGATCTATCCAGCCTATTTGAGAGACTTTTGGTTGTGAAAAGGAGATACAGCTTCAAAAAGAAAGAGACTAGAAAAATGCCAGCTCAATCTTACCAAGCTAGGTAAAGTATTTACAGAGCATGCCCCATTGCAAAGACAAATTTTATTCTGACTTTCCTACATTAGAAAACCAAGCTTCTGCCTCTTCTATCAGTCCTTTGAAATCAACCTTGATCGTTTCTAGAGAATGAGGGCTGATCTCAGCTTGCAGCTGTGGATCCAAGTGTGCCAACTTACATATGCCATGTATGTTTTAAGCAAATAATTTCATGCGTAATGTCATTTACCATCCATGTCAACCCGAGTAGTTAAGAAATTAAAATTCTGTGGTATTATGGATTCACTGGGCTGGTAATATGGTTTGCAGCACAGAATCTAGTACAAAATAGTCAACACTTCACATGAAAACAGAAGAGGCTGCCCAAATGCATGCTATCCTTTTGCAACTTTTTTGTGTATCACTATACCCCTTCAAAATATTAAACATGAACATGACTAAAAGCAGTTGTAAAGTGTTTTATTTCTAGACTGGAATACTTTCCAGGAAAGGTAGTACAGGTGTGAAGCCAGGAGGGTGGACTGCTGAAGGATTTTTTCCTAGGCAAGAAAGGGACAATGATAAAGCGCTCTCTGATCTTCTAGATGTGATTATAAAAAGACCAGTGAAGAGAGACATGCCTTACTCCGAGGGGCAGCAGACACTGTGTTTCCATTGATACTACGTGCAAGTCCACTGTGTGGAGAGCAGTATTTAGTCTCACACAAGAAATGAAAGATTATCTCACTATAGACTGAGAGACAGGAAATACCCGTTCTGCAAAAAAATGACAACACGACAACTACAGAGTACGTAATACCAGCAACAAGGATACTCACAAATAAACACTTCAAAAGGGCAGAATTACCTTAGGTCAGAGTTCTTTGCCATTCAAGAGTAAATGTGCTGTAACCAGTACCAAAGACTTGTTCTAAGAAATCATATATAATTAGAGCCATTTAGGATTGATTTAGTAAAGCATGAAAAAGCATCTCATAGGAAATCCCTTGACACATTTTATTGGTGCAAATAGCTACACATTCTTCTGTGTACATCATATGCTTAGTATCTCAGGAGGAAAATAAGATACGAGAATATAAAACTTAACCAGTAATTCTGACTCTCATCTTCCAATTAATTTCTTGTAGAGGTTTCTTCCTTAAATAAGCTACAGATCAACCTTATTACATTGTTATTCTATCAATGTACCATTATTATTTTGATAACAGTAGATCAAAATCAACGTTTCTCTTTCCAAACTGTTGATATATAACAAAATAACTTCCTTGGTCTTCTTAAAATTCTATCATGTAACTACTACGCACTCCCTTTTCTCGCTGAATCTATATGAATTCATAACAGTGTACTTTTATAATCAATGTTTTTCTTCTAAAGATTCAGGTTTCCTTGTTCTGAAGAATCCTTTTAATCTCCCATAAAAGTTGGAATGTTGGAGGACGATGTCTTTTGGAGCTGCTGCTGTGTGCTTGTGAGTATGCTGCACATCTTGAAAGAAAATGGTGGTTTCAGGACAAACCTAAATGTCTTGTAACAGCTAGTTCTGTACTTTTAATTTATGTTACTTTTTGAACGTGTTAAGTTTTCATTTATACGTAGGCTCAGCCCAGTACTTTTTTATCAAGTGTGTATGGCTGCTGTGGGGAGTGATGCGCTACAAGCTGTAATTTAGGGGCTGGTGGGAACTGCCTGAAATACGTGTATCTTCTAAGTTGTTCCTAAAATGCAACTATTACCTGAACTCTCTCTAGTTTCAGAACTAAATACCCTTTCCTTCCCCCTGCACAGGACTAGAAAGGCGGTGAGAGGGAAGCAAAGCTATTTTTTATTTCTGTGGGCGTGGAGCTGTTACCGCTGCCAGCGGCTCCAAGAGCCCACGCTAGCTGAGGGATACAGCTGGGCTGCCAAGGGCTGTGCTAGCTCTGGGCAAAGCAGGGATTTCCCAAACACTAAGACAACCTCAGAACGATAGTGTTGGACTATGGGCACACTTAACAAAGCCGATAAAAAAATACAAAAGGCCTGCTTGCCTATCGTAAACATTTAAAAGTGAGAGGCATGTATTAACGTGGCACTCGGATGTTACAGTGATGTCCGTTTGATGCAACCCAATGCCTGGATCAAAGGATCAAAGTGATCACACTAGTGTATGTATTACAGTTTCTAAATACATTAATTAATAAGCTATTGCAAAAGCTAAGCCAATGTGGTCTTTGTTCTCATAAACTTTATAGTTATTCCTTACATAGTGGCTTGTACGTGAGACTCTTGTACAGCTATTCAAGTTCTTGAGTGTTTCTATGAAACTAATACCAGTTAAAATTCTTTACTTGCATATAATAAAGTGGGATATTTTTAGTGTCATTTAGCACAGCTACCTTGTATATATGGAAAATAGCAATAAAATACAGAAATTTAAATTTAATAAACTGTTCAACAGGAATTTTTAAATCAGAACTCTTCTTTGGAAAGTTTGCCACTTGGAAGAAGAAAAGCTCTTTTACTTGGGAACTTAAACCTCAACTGGATGGAATATTCCAGCTTTTCAGACTATTGGAGGGAGAAGCCAAGCTTCGAAATCTCTTCTACCCTTCTATGTCTGATCACTGTCACTGCTAAAATTAAGCAGCGAGAAGCTTAATTTATAGGTATTAAGAATAATAAGCAGCTACACGAAATGATGTGTACACAGCAGTTATGGGCTATTTATCACAGGGCCATTGAAGAAGCAGGGCAATGCCTGGGAGCTGGCAAAACACTAATAGCAAAAGTGGACTTCCACCTGCATAAAACACAGGAATAGGACTTCTAATTTTTTTAAAATCTCTTTGTCTTAACAAAGAGAAAGAGATTTATATTAAATGTTAATATATAATAGGGAGTAACATTCTTGAAAATGTCATCTTGTTTTCATCTACACAAACACATACTTCCTGAGCGGCAGAAGACAAAAATTGGCTCTCTGATAGTTGCTTGGAAAATAATCAGTCCCCACACAAATTCATGATAATATTAAAACTTTCTGTCACCATCCAAGGATCTTAGTATTATTTATACTTCAGACATGAGATTGGAAAAAGTTTTTTACTTTTTACATAATTGTCATATTGATTCAAATTAAGTAATGATTTCTCCATGTTTATAATATGAAAATACATTTGCTTTTGTGAAATACAAACATGTAATTCAAATAATTCTCTCATGAAATCAACTTCACACACCTCTGCCATCTCCTTATCCGTGTTATCAGTTCTTTCTTTTTCAAGAGAAGAACTAATCAAAAAATCCACATTCTTTCTCCTTTCATCCACTCTCCCACTTTTTCCTCTCTCTCCCAATCCCTTGTCCTGGCAATTCTTATCAGATTTTCATTTTACCCCTCCTCCTTTACCAGTAATCCTGTAGTTTTCTATTTGTTTGGGTTTTATTTTCCTTGTTCTTTGGTTTTTTTTAACTCTTCATGGCCATTGCAACATAACATAGAAGGATGTCTGCCTCATTCATATTTTTTAAAATCCTACATTTGACCTCATTTTGCTCTCGCATTTCTGTCGAGCTTTCCTCCTGTCCATAAATTATAAAATAAAATAATGCATTGCCTGAAACAATTACCTCAGATGGCTTTCTGCCAACTTCACCTTTTCCCAAGTTGTCTCTAATTTCGGCTGTGTACACTCCACTCACCTCTTCTGAGGTCACTACTAATGATGTGACTGAATCTCAGGACTCCTTCCATCTCCACAGTCTGTGACATTATTGATCATAGCGTGACTCTGAAATCTTGTCCTCTCTTGACTCTCTGTTTTTTCTTGTTTTTTTTTCCAAATCATTGCCAATTCCTTAACCTTTCTTTCAGCCATGGGAGATCTCCATCCTAGCTTTCTCTTTCAACAGATATCTCACCAGGCTTTATTTGTACTTCTTACTATTCTACTTGTGTTTTCTTAGGTGATTTCTTGTGATTGCATCAATGCAACTGGCATCTCTACAATGCAAGTTCTCCACTTTGCATTGCACATACCTGGTTTCCCCTTGAGCGTAAAACAGTGAAGTCAAGATGACCTTCCTGAATTCTTTCTATGATTTTATCAGCCTGTCTTTGTATTCTTCCCTGGCATTCCCCTTTCTGCCATTTTGAATACAAGTTAGGGGCATCCATCGGGCACTCATCTATAATCTTACCTTGTATCTTACTGTGCAGTTTGTTGTTCCAAGCTGATGATGCCATTTTCAGTTGCCCATACATCTCTTTCCCAGAAGTTCTTTCATACACATCTTTCAGGATTTCTTCTAGAAAACTATCCCAAAAATAGACTGTAAAAAAAACCTACACAGCCTTCCTTCAAAGTTATCTCAAATCCCACTACTTTCATGATGCATTTAGAAGACTGAGAATTGGAATCGGTCTGCAGCATTTTCAGTGGGGAGTGTTCTTTTTCATTTATCTCTAGATTTGTAAATATGTTGTGTGCTACATTTTGCGGTATAGACATCTAGTCTACACTGAATACATACTCCACTCTTGTTCTCTTCTTCTTTTTTAATTCAATTTCTTTTACAAATATTACAAGCGCTTTTGCTTTAAGAACTGCTTTTTTTTTTGGGTGTGCACAGTAACCAGTACAACATGCCATGACACAAGAAATAATACTAATTTATTTTTTTTTTAGCTTTACTCACATGACACTGATGAAATTTCCAAAAACACTTATTCACCCTGGACACCTGTAGCAGCATATACACAACAATAAGACTCGGTGCTAAATAATGTGATGGCAAAAAAGTAATTAAGTTCAAACACGTCAGATGGTTTGAGGCATTAATATTGTGGCATGTCAGCCCATTTCATCTCATTAAAACAATGTAAAAATATAGTTTGAAAATCAAACCTTTGTAGTATTGCACGCTTCAGTGCAATCAAAATCTTTTCACAATCAGGATTTCACCCCTATTTTTGGGATAGTGAGGCAGATAGAGATTCCCACTGCTGACAGTCAGACCTGTATCTATCAGGAGAGGAAAAGGGGATGGAGAAGTATTTATATTCCATGAATATACAATGCCAGACACAATAGGATCACGACTGACCACTACGTCACACAGGTGCTATGACAATGAACAGGAAAAACAATTGAATTAAAGTTGGCTAGGGATTTGAATTTAATGTCTTAAAGGTGTGAGAATCCCAGGCCATTTCAGATCAGCATATTCTAATCTTACATAAAACAAAAAAAAAAACCCCAAAATACAAAAGTCAAGCCCACTGGATTGCATAACTTATAAATCACTTCAAGAGAGTTCAGTGTGAAAGGTGATATGAAAGTGCAAGTTGTTAACCACCGTTGCAGCTGACTGAGCATTTTGTTTATTCTCTAAACCAGATTCTGCTTCAGGAGTCTGTACCACAACTAATTAACCATAATGCTTTATAATTGTATAAACAGAATATATAATAGATCTGTATGATATATAATTAATTCTGCCCTTAAGGAAAGCTTTTGTAAGTCAAACCATGTGCTGTTTGAGAACTGCCTCTATGTTCTCGCTCATAAGGCAGGCATATTTCCCTGCCAGCAGAGCTCAGGGAAGATTCTAGAAAATAATGTTTGTTAAGACTAGCCAGATGTTTTCTTGCAGGACTGCCTACTGGGAGCCCCATCTCTGAAGCTGAGGTGGTTGCAGCTGCCTCTACCCCTTCCTTTATGCAGCCTGCAGTGAGGAAAGGGGCTTCAGTACAGAAATTTCTCTGGTTTTAATAAAATCAAGCTCACTTGCTGTTGTCATGCAGTGGTTATTTGTTTAATCTTGGGTTTTGTCAGCCTCACTTTTCTATATTTTTGTGTGTATTAAATTCTAGGCTCAACTCCATTCTTACCACTGGACCTGCAAGACCAGAAAAAAAACCCAAACACACACAAGTATTTTGTTTCTGGATTATAACCCATAAATAAGCACAGCCCAATGTGGTTAGAGGATCGCCATTCTCCCGTCTGGTGTTTGATGTGCTTGCTCTTCCTGTGAAAAAAAAAAAGGAGTTCAGGAGACCTGGGGGATCAGACACCTGAGTTCATTAGATGAGGGCCTGCTTCCTTGAAGTGACACAACAGGCAACATCCATCTTCAAGACCCATTCAAGCAAAGCTGTGGAAATGCCACGTCACTTTTACGTGGGGACCAGAGCTTTGTGTGGTAAAGAAGTCTTAAAACACCAGGCTTAGCAGAGCTGATTCAGTCCAGTGAAAGACTCCACCAGACTGTTTTCAGAGAAAACTTGCCATTGTAAGATGCTAATCAGAGCCAGCAGCCATCCAAGCACCCCAAGATGGGAAACTCCCATCTACCTAGTACTCTGCTGATGGTCTAGCTGGAGATCCATTTCCATGGATCCATGCCTTGGGGCATTGGTTCACGCTTTGGACATCTTAAATGTACATGATAAAAGAAGTTAATATGAAGATAAGTTGTTCGCTGAAAGAAAGGAAGAAAAACAGAAAGAGAAGAAAAGAAAGAAAGAGCGAGCAAAGCACAAGAAGTCTCCTTGATCTAGCCACCACTCGGCTGAGCGCGAGGCACAGGTTCACATTACACTCCTCTGGAATGATAATCACACCCTCCCTCAAGCCTGACACACCACTGGGAGGATTATCTTTGCATGGCAGCCTAGATCCTTCTCACTGATAAAGCTGCTGTATCTGAGAAGTATTTGGCAGAACTGTTGCCATACACACAAACAGAGGAGCTGACTCTCCTAACCTCAGAGGCTTGGTATGGGGAGTAGTCTATGTCAGCTCTCGTGCCCTCCAGATCAACTCTACAGATCATCTATGTAGCTTGTAGGACAAAACACGCAATTCCCTTGGGGAGCTTTGAGGTGGTTTTATTAATTGGCTTCCAAACCATTTAAGGTAACATTTTTAAGGTAACAAGCTTTTTCTTCTTCCATTGCTTTCCCACCCACATGCACTTCTGAATTCAAAGCTGTCTTCTGTCCCCTTGTGAGCTGAGAAGTCACAAAAAATTTCTTCTTCTTTCCAAAATTAAATGATAGTTTCTTCTACCCTTGCATGATGAATTGCACTTCTTACTCCCTTTCTCTACATTTCTTATGATGAGTTATCTCATATCGTTCTTTTTCCAAATACACTTTCCGTTTAACACTCCCTCTCATATAACAGAGATGCAGTGTCTGCTGGAAGAGCCAAACCTGTAACTCAGTACTATAGGGGAAGGTCTTCCCCTTAAGGCATTTCATCCTGGCCTTATCATAGCTGAACAATTACATCAAAGAGTTCAACTTCTGCATGACAACACTGATTTCAACTGTTTATTTGAATGTAGTAGTTATATCTCCACCAGTAGTGGTTGCAATAATATCTCAAGCACCAAGGAAATTATGTGTGCCTACGTCTACCTGGCTGGTCAGTCCAAGTTTGCATATGACAAGCTTCAAAAGAATTTCTTCAAGTAATGTGTGGGCTTTTTGTCATTTAAGACTATGAAGAATCTGAAGACGTACTTCACTGGAACTGTCCTGATCTCTCAAAGAAAGAACACTCTTTCTGGGCAAATAACACAGATAGATTAGATAGATTAGCCAAATAATGCTTTTCCTTACAAAGACCCATAAATCTCAGGTTACTCTTGAGAGTAATAAATGTTGCAATAATGCTGTTCTTGTTTACAAGCAAGACTGTAAGAGTTCTGACTGGTAGTGATTCCATAATTATGTTTGATTACAGACATGCTCCTATTGTACCGATGCAAAGGGGTTATTTGTTGCCTTCTATCAGTCCACTGGATTCCACTGGAGACCAAAAGCACGCCGCGCCAGCATACACAAACTTACTCAGCTGCCTTCCTCAGAGCTTTGTCACTAAAGCATAGCATTTAAAAGCAGGACCTGTGATATTTGGGTATGCAAAACCTTTCATGGAATTGTAATTAAAACGTTATGTAACTACACCACCGATGGCCACTTTCTAAGAGGATCCTGAATTTCAGCAACTCTTGAGGGCTCGATCTTGCAAATAAAGCTTTACTTCACAGTACATGGGCTAAAGATACTCATGCCTTTACTATATTACCATTACTATATTACCATTACAGAAAGAACCAAAATGACAATGAGAAATAAAGAAAAACTATATCCATAATATTGTCCATGCTTACTACTGCTACAGAACTTTAAAACCGAAAAGCTCCATTAAGTCCAGTAGCCCTCCCTCTGTCAATGAACAACAACAACAAAAAATCATGCCTTACAATTTATTCTCCACTACTTTGTTTATTTGGTATTAAATGACTCATGGAATAAGGTTTCCACCTCTCCCCGTGGGAGATTATCCCAGCTGCTGAGACCTACTAGCAGTTCCCTTTCCTTTGTCTCTCTTTCAAAGATGCCTAAATTTTGCATTCTATTTTAGCTTGGGAAGTAAAAGCTACAAAGGAAGTTCACATCCCCAAACCTGCTTTTAAATGCAATTAAGGCCATGACATGAACCCACAAACCCAAGGAAACATGCAGTTAAAACAGAAATGCATCATATATTTCACTTAAATACCATGCCACCTCAACAGTACACTTTTAAGGTAACTGCACGCTTCCGTGTTTTTACGGGTGTGTTCCTTAGTGTTATGTAAATGCACTTTTATTGTATGTAAATTAGCATAAGGCAAACTGTTAAAGCCTGTTTTATAGCTGTCACACCAACAAACCACATTTACAAGTAAATATTTGTTTTACAGGCAAATATATTACCTGCCTGGAAGCAATAATTATTTCCAGCATTTCGTCTCAGTGCTGTGACTCTGCTCTGGCCCCATAACCTGTCGTATGCACAGAGGCTCTCAAAATGGAACATCCTCAATAAGAGTACACCACTTATGGAGTAGTAAATCCTAAAATTCTTTAACCAATATGTGGCTCTTTTTATTCTTATTCTTCTCGGCAGGCTTACATGTTATTCTTCTTAGCAGGCTGCAAAATCTATTTAACAAGAGAATATTCTCCTGATTTGAAGATGTAGAGACAGCGTGTTTACTTGCCAGTAGTGGTTGTGGAGTCCATTGTGTCTCTCAACAGTGTTCCATTTGGCTGGTAACAGAATAGGGGTGACAAGCTCCAAATAAAGTTCAGTGCTGCTTGTTGTGCCTAGGAAGAAAGATGGTGGTGAACAAGGCTTTATTTGTAAGAAAAAGTAAAGTTGGATAAATAGACAGGTAGAAGAAATCCAGATACGGACTCTCTGAAATAGAGGCTGGAGTTCCCAAACCCTCAGATTTGGCTTTTAAATCAGTATTGTCAAAATGTACCCTTGTTAACACTACCACAAACCCAACAGCTAGAGCATTGGTAGGGGCATCCATGGTTAATGTAGTTCAAAAAGAACAAAAAAAACCCAGATCTAGACCAAATCAAGAAATCTTAATGGAAAGATATCAGGGAATCTACTATCAGACACTTACAACTGTTTTAATGGATCATAATGGCTTCAAATCTACCTCATTAAGGGGATGCTGCTCATTTAAAAAGTAAAATGCCATATAAATCAAAGTACTATGCAGCGCATTTGCACTTACCTAATATCCTTAGCAAGGTAACGGCTCACATGAAGTGATGCCTTTCCTTGGTATGATTAGGAATAAATATAAGAATACAAATACATTCAGATTGCTACTGATATTTGCTCACTGTTTCTATCTTTCCTATTCAAGGTACTGTTGCTGTACATACTTAACATAGAGTACCTAAGCTACCCTGAAAACATAGTATGTTTCCTCACAAATGATTTTATGATGTAGCATGAGGGTGTTTTATAAATATGAAGAAATATTTTTATTATGTCCTTGCAAAATGAAGTGTTGCATTATTTAGCTGTAATTCTTGATATTTTACAGATAAGACACTGCCAAAAGAAATTAAGGTAAAAAACACTAGAGGTGGCCATTATTTTTTGACACCCCAGGTTATCAGAATACTTAGCATTTTACACTGTTTCATTAATTCAATGCACCGTATCAATCAGCTTCACAAATTTGGTTCAGCAACCCCACAAATTTGGCCTCTAGTGTCCTCATACCGACCGCCTAGAAATGGAATAAAGGGAAAACAAATCTGCAAAAGCCCTCAGCTGCTCCTGTGAAAGGACTTGGGCTTAAGTCCCAATGGTGCCAACTGGATTTTTTTTTACCAGATCATGAACTGGGGAATGGAGATGGAGACGGTGATTGAGTCAAGTGATGAAACTCGAAACAGTAACGAAGGGCAGGGTTGCAGGCTGGAGAAAACTCAGCTTCTCACGGGGTACGGCCTGACACTGTTGATTTGTTAGCTGAAGGAAAGAGTTGAATGGAATTACCTGTACCAATAGAAAGAAAAACTTCAGACTGAATGAGGAGCCTGGAAAGAAGAAGGATTGGTGATTTTAGTTGTGAGTTGAATGTTTACCTTTATGTTAAACCAAATGCCTAAGGAATACATAATTCAAAAGTCCCAAGTGGTTGGCCTCTTTTCCTGAAGGAGAGAAGAGGATGTAGCAGCAGGTCTGATTCCAGATGAGATAAGATTTTGTTATAACGAAAGTAATGGTTAGTGGGCAGGTTCTGGTTTAAGTGAGTTATTCAGTATCACAAAAAAGCTTCTGGAAGACAGGAAAAAAAGACAACTATCCAAAATAGTATTCAATTTTCTTAAGGGAAAATCTTATGGTTCTTATCCTGTTGTTTCTTGGCTTGTTTATTACGCAGTCCTTACTCATAGCGACAATGCTGTGCACTGAATGAAACACAGATACAAGTAGTAGCATTTGACTAAAAAGACAGCACTATAATACCTTTTTGCTGAAATTTGATGCTAAACTTAATTCTGAAATTTTTCAGTTTGTATTCATAAATACTAATTTGACCTAGTATAAATACTGTTTGACTCCATAGCTCTAACATGCCCTTACTTAATGCCTTTTCCCCATCTTCAGGAAAACAAAGACATGAGGAAAGGAAATCTAACGCTTGACCACATGTTTGGCCCTAAACTGGATGATCAGCAATGTGAAAGTAAGTCCTCAGTAGTGGGTTTCCTTTTGTTGTTGGAAGATAACTTGAACATGTAGAGACTTGAAAGTCACCGCGAGTTGGAAGTGCTGTAAGTGGCACTGAATGGTGAGACAGACGTTTTGCCTGCCTCTACCCGCCCTGTTTTAGCTCCTGATCTCCTTTATTCTCTGTGCCTGAATCCTGGCTCTCCTACCCCATTCCCAAATACCTTCCTTCTTCTTTATATATATATATATTTTTTTTTTTTAAGGTCTTGTCCCATTTCTCACTCCTCTGCATTTCACCCAGATTGCTTAACTCCAATCTCTTCCCTGGTGAGTGTCAACAAAACCAGATAATGACTGTATCAGCAGCCCTGGAGAATTCAAGGGCATGATTGAATTCCAAGGGCGAAGCCTGTGGACAGAGAGTGCTCAGCTGATCTGAGGAGATCATACCTGTGCCATTGAACATTGCGCACTTGACAAAGGCAGTGTCCAGCTGTCAAAAAACCCTATAGTAAAAAATTCCATATTTTTTTTCCCATGACTGACTTGTTCTAGCTAGAACTTTTTCACAAGGCAAAACAGGCCAAAAACTAAACCAACACCCCCACAGCTTAAGAAAGACATTTTCTAGGAAAATTTGCAACTCCTGCTTCAGCAGAGTTACTCAGCAGCAGAAAGCAGCATTTCACACAGGAGCTCTAACTACAGGTGGCACTCCCATTCCTGCCTAGGGGTACTGCAAGTGCACAGTGGCAAGCTTATTTTAGACACAATTTTACAATTTGAGAGCTGTACCTTGGGTTGTTTGGGGTTGTTCTAGTTGTCAGCTGCAGCTAATGCTTTCTGGTCATCTCTTCCAGAATATTACTGGGATATAAGTACTTCATCTTGTTATTTCTCTTTACCCAAATGCAATATTCTCACTTGCGTATTCATTACAAATAAGTGAAATACAGGGAATGGATCCAAAGATTCGTGAAGATAAATGCACCATTTCTCATTACTATTTTGTGTTAGGCCCTGTGTGAAAACCTCAGAGACAGTCACAAAGGACTTGTTTCTAAGTGGAACGGGCAAAGGGCAGCAAAGAAAACACAGACAGAGGGAGATAAGAGAGAAATAAAAATAAGGAAACAAGCAGGTGGGTACACTGGAAGCAGAGTATTGATGGCCTTATGCCCAGGTAAGTGCCTAGAAACAAAAGATATGTCCAGATTTGAAGGGTTTTTCCTCTCTAAAACCTTCAAGTAGGAATAAATTAAGGATTAGGATTGCACCATGTCTAGTGACCGCCTAAACCTTCTTGGTTTCCATGGCTCATGGCACTCAAGGAAACCTGTCTCTGCCCCCAAGAAATGAACCCATTAGTAACTGATAATAGTAGGAGAGATGTGTCTAACTTTGCTCCACACTTGCCTGTCATTGCCCCGCTCTTTGAGGTCATTCCCTTGCTCCCACGCTCTTGCTGTGATGTATCATTTCCACTGCTTTCAGGATGCCTCTCTCTCCCAGAAGCTGTGCTAAGGACGCCCATGTCTCCAAAAGGATTTAAGTTTCAGAAATACCCATTACCTCCAGTGTAAACTCCCTTAAGCTCATGCCATCTGACAAGCTAGTTTCTTAAAATGGAAATGAGAAGCAAGAAATGCCTCTTATGTGGCTTTTGAAATGTTGTCTTGAGGTATTTAAGGCAAACTTGGGTTTTTGAAAGATACGAAGATTCTGATAGGAGCTTGGTTTTTGCTTCACTTCTCCTGTTATATCTTCTGCTGAGTATTACAGGGCAATGTATTCCCTGAGGGAAGTGCTTTGAAACCTAGACCGAAAACATAATGAAAAATTCAGCAGTTGGCATACCACTTTAAAATAAGGAAGAATACTTTCATCATCTCTTCTGAAATCACTGTTTCCTGGGCACATGGCGTGGTGCTGTTATACTACGTATGCTAATTTTAGTTAAGAAAGGGACAAGGATGGGAATAACTTTTGGGGATCGAAGTTGCCCCTGTACAGCTGTTGATGTGTCTGGTAACAGTTTGACTGGAAGAGGCCCAAGTGGATCTTTTCTTATTCCCTTGCTTTGAAGGCTATGCAGGCGATGTGTCGGTTCAGTTCGGACTGCAAGGTTACGGCACAGTCCTCAGTTTGTTTAGAAAGGAAGACTTGCTACTGGTATTTTACACTGCTGTGTCCTACGGATTGGGGGGTTAGTTTTGTTTTGGGGCTCGTGGGATTTTCTGTGTGTCACACGTTTACCTTGTCTTTATGCATCTATTCTTCTTGTTCATATATCTCATTTGTTTTGATGGGGAAGAATGTGATGGAAGTATTTGCAGGGATTGTAGAATAGTGCCTAAACAGCTACAATCAAGAGTTATACCGGATCATCTTTACTTTACTCTGATGCAACCCTGAGCACTGGCAATAGCTGCAACGTAGCAGCTACTGTTCTAGTCAAAGATGCACCTTTTCTCTCAGCCGACACCAAATGATTTTCAGTCTTAAGACATTACTGTATCAGCAATGCTATCTGACAAATAGAGGAAAACGTGCTTACTGTTTAACAGTAGTGTGGGCAGACTACTTCTACAGGTGAATGCTTTCCAGCCATTTTGATCTCAGTGCAGTGAAGCAGAAAAAACTAGGTAAACTTCGTAAGCTGTGATTAAGCACAGTGCAAAATCCTTGGGGGAAACATCTCTACACCACAGTTATACAAACAAATTTGGCTCATGCTAGCAGAAAAAGAAAAGACTGGACTAATGGAAAAATACATGCTTGCTGATTTTTCTAAAATTAATTTATACAAGTGACTTTGTTGCTCGAGCACATGTTCTTGTGGATGTGAGGTGTATTATTCCAACCCTTTCTGTAACACAACCGCAGTGACTGCGTCACATGGTGCTAGTGCAAACAAAGTCTCGTTAACAACCCATGAATAGATGCATTTTCCGAGAATACAGTTTCTCATTGGGACTCACTGGTTCCTGGGCTACCAGGGGATAAGGACAGGTATGGGCAGCTTCGGAAGTATAGAGTAAGCATAGTAACATGCCGTGCGCTACAAGACAATGTGTTTATCCTATGATCAGAAAGAGTACAAGGGATATAGTTAGTTCTGTGACACTTTTGCTTGATTACTGATTGACCTGAAAGCAGTATCTTATATAGTAGAATACAGCTTGTTAAACACCAGCCATTCTGCCTCTATCTATGTCCTTTTTGTTCTCTTAGAGCCTGCACTTGAATCTGAGAGGCCATCACACGGAGCTGGCTTCCTCCACAAAGCAAGACACACTGCATTTTTCCTTCTCCTCCATCAGCATCCTATTTCGCATCAGATCCAACATAAACACTGCTCTTCTGATGGACTCAGCTCAACTTATCTTTCTGATCTTAGAGCCATTTATTTTCTGTTATTAAGCTACTCATCTTAAATCTTTCTTTCCGTCCCATTGTCTCATGTTACCAGTTCATCTAATGGGAGCTCTTTCTTGTAGAACAAAGGCACTTTTCTTAGTATTACTGTAAAACTTTTTATTTTCCTCTCGACATTCTCCAAAAACTGTTTTTTGACATACATTAGGAAAAAAATCTCATAAATTCCATATACACTTATACGAAATGATGAAACTACATTTAATTAGAATTTGAAGAACATCTTGATCTTTAAGCAAAAGGAAAATCGTTGTGAAGGCTCGACAGTCACACATGATGGTTGTGAGTAAACCTCGTTGCAGGTAATTTTGGCTCTGTTTCTGAGCCTTCCCTGCACGGGAGCAGAGAAATGGCTTAGAGGTAGAGAGTCTTCTGGGATTAGGGTGAGTGGCAGCCTCGGTTCAGACCACCTGCTCGCTGTAGTTAGTATTAAGTCGGCATCCTCGTAAAGTGAACTTTAAGCTCAAGATCGCATCTTGATACCTTACTGACCAGGCCCCCCGCTGGGCTGCTGCCCGCGCCTTTCCACCGATTGCCAGTACAGCCCAGTGCTCCCAATTTACACAGACCCGCGGGATCGGGCATCCCACCGCAGCGTCTCCTGGCGGCGCCCCCGGCCGGCCACCCCCCGCACCCGGCCTCGCCGGCGGGCGGCAAGGAGCCAGCGGAGGAGGCCATCTTTACCGGCCGCTCACACAGCCCCACGCTGGGCGGCCCGGGCGGAGACAGCTTTGCGGGGAGAAATCGCCCGCTGCTCTGAGGTAAAAGCTTCACGAGCACAGTTGCACCGGCCCCGCCAGGCCTCCTCCGACCGCCAACCACCGGGCCGCGGGACGACTCCTCTCCCCCCGGCCCTCCCGGGGCTGCCACATCCCACTTCCCTCAGACCGCCTCCGCCCGCCGGCGAGCCCGCCCCGCGGGCCCGCCCCGCCCCACGCCGCACATCGCCTCCTTCTCATTGGTTGAGAGCTAAGAGCGACGCCACCGCTAGCCCATGGAACTCGAGTTGGCGCGGCGGCGGCGCCCAATCAGGGTGCGCGCCTGCCGGCCCTGCCCGTCGCGGCCGGGCGTCGGGGCTGCGCGTTGCCATTCGGAGGCAGGGCGGCGCGGGGAGCGGATGGTGGTGGCTGTGGCTCCCGGGCGCTGGCGGGGACAGGAGCAGGAGCTGGCTGCCAGGGCCTCCCCTCATCCCCGTCTCACTCCCTTTGCTTGCGTGCGCCTTCGGCGCGCCACACCGCCGCCCGCCCTGAGCCGGCAGCGCTGTACGATGTGAGCGGCCGCGGGGCTCGGCAGCGCCCCCGGTGCCCACGACGCTGGGGCGGGCAGCGATGGCCAGAGCCTGGCGTGGGAGCAGCCGCCGTCGCCGATAGGAAGCGCTGAGGGCAGCTGGGCAGGCGACGCGGAGAGACTCGCTTGGGCTGTGAAACGCTTGTCCCGTCCTGCCCCGCCCCCTCCCTTCTTCCTTCCCCCCTCCCCTCCTCCTCCTCCTCCTCCTGCGGCCGGTGCATGCGGGGCGCCGGGGGTCGAGCTCGGGCTCCCCGCAGCCGCCGGAGCGAGTGACCCGCCGGGTCCTGCGCATCCCCGCCATGTCCTCCTCGTCCAGCTCCTCGCAGACTCCTCCGTCCCACCACCAGCCCCCGCCGCAGCGGATGAGGCGCGGCGCCGCTGGGTCCCCCACTGCCGGCGGCGGCACGGCCGGGGGCCCCGCTAACGGCGCCGGGGGAGGCGCGGCGGGGACCAGCCGGTTGCTCCAGCCCATCCGAGCAACCGTCCCGTACCAGCTCCTGCGGGGCAACCAGCACAGCCCGACTCGGTCCCCCTCCGCCTCGGTGGGCAGCAACACCGGGCCGGGAGGCGGCGGGGGTCGCGGCGGAGGCAGCCCCCCGCCGCCGCCCAGCGCGACGCCGCCGTTGGCGGCAGGAGGCGGCGCGGCGGAGCCGGGCAGGGTGAAGGGCAGGCAGCGGCGCTCGCCGGAGAGCGGCGGCAGCAGGAGGAGCAGCTCACCTGAGAGACGGAGCCCCAGCTCCCCGGTGTACAGAGGTAAAGCACCGGGACAAAGCCGGCGCCCTGCTTCCCTGCCCCCCGCGGGTGCTGGCCCGGTCGGGGCCGCTTTGCCTTCGGGCACCCCCGTCACCCCCTCCTCACCCCCGGCTCGCCGCTGAGGGGCGTGCGCCCTGCCCTCCCCCCGGGGCCGCGGGGGTGGGAGCCCGGGGAATGCCGGCCCGGCCCAGCGGGAGCAGCCCCGCTGGAGTCTTGGAGGGTGTGTGGGGGGTGCGAGGATGAGCCCTACACACACTTCCCTTCCCGAGAGCGGGGCAGGTGCCGTGCCCCTGCCAGTACGGCAACCGAGCGGCGGAAAGCGCCTCGTCCCGCCGCTTCCCCCCAGGGAGGCGAGGAGCCCTTAATGGTTATCCTCCTCCTCCTTCTCGGAGGGCGAGGTGGCGAGCCAGCCTGGGAAAAACACCCTGGTCGTCGTCGTCCCCGCCCCCGGCCCTCTCCCCGCCGGCCTCGGGAGGAAGTGCGGAGCGGGGCGGGGGGAGCCCCGCCGCCCTCGGGGGCCGCCGCCGGTTCCCCCCTCCCGGCCTGGCCTCTCTGCGGAGGGGGGCTGCGGGGGTCTGCCTCTGTCCCGCCCGGGCGGGCTGCGGGAGTGGAGGTGTGCATGAGAGGGACGAGTCTTAAAATCAACACGCTTCCCTGCCTACAGGTGTAATTATTCGGTACGGGTTGTTAATGGCTTAGATGCGTATCTGGGGTGTCACAACCCAGTTCGTAAGTGGTGTGCTTAAAACCAACCCCGAAACGCTCTTCCTTTCAACAGAGCTCGGTTTCTGAAAGACTTGCGGTTTTATAACAGGTTAAAATATGTAATGTTTTCAAGCACAGACTCCAAAACAAAAAGGAATTTCCCATCTTGAGATGCTTAAAAACAAATAACACAGTCTGCCTCCTTGTGATACTTAATACTGAATCCTTGAGACTGTAAAAAAATCCCAGCAAAACCCAACCAAAAAAAAAACCCCAAAACCCTCCCCAACCACACCCAACGTAGCCGAAATAGGCCTGTAAAGTTTAAAATGTAGAATTGATTCCGTCCAACTTAACCTGCGTCAGGTTGTCTGTTAAGTTATTGAATGTGTTAAAGTGGCAGTGGCCATCTTACCTCCCCTCACCCTTCCCCCATCACTTTAGCAGTTGAATGGATCGGACTAAATCCACTTTTTATGTTACCCTGCTGTAGCTATCAGGTACCGCATATCATCTCTTCCTGGGAACGGTTTATGTGGTTCAATACCCCTCGCTTGTTCTGTCCCTTCCTTAAGTCTCACTGTGTTTCGTTTTTGTGTCAAATTGTGTTCTGTGTTGGTTGCCAACGTGTTTTGTAGCAGTGGAATCTGTTGTCTTCTCCCTGCTCCCCCTCCTTTCAGTTTTAACGTGTAGTAAAACCTTACAATCTGTAGTATTTGTAACTTCGGCAGATCCCTGTCATCAGAACGGTCCTAGGACATGGGCAGCATTTTGCGAATGAGCGAAATGTCACTGCCGGTTACGCCTGGAGTTAGTTTACCCGATACAGTATTTGTGCTTATGCAGATGACTAAATTGGTTGCGTTATAAACTGAGCAGAGATACTTTGTAACTTATTTCTCAAAACCAGCATCTATTTATGCAGAAGTTTTTGCATGCTTGAAAATGGAACTGGACTTCAGTGGTTTTGCTTCATTCAAGCTATATTTAAAATTTTAAAGATCGTATTTTTCCCACTGTATGAAACAGTTCTAAAATGTAGACTTCTTTTTTTCCTCCTCCTTTAACCTTTGGAAAATGCTAATGGGGAACTAGGCAAAACAAAAAAATCGGTGCATATGAATAGTGATGGTGCTGATGATGAATACTGTAAATTATTTAATTATGGGAACCCGGAGGAAAACATTGTAGTGCTGCAGTGTGTAAAGGTCTACGCTTAAGGTGTATTGAAGGGGGAGGAATCTGGGCACTTACCTGCAAGCAAGGAAGAATACTGCAAAGCCGTGAAGTATTTCATTATTATGTACGTATTTTTTGTTAGAGGGGAAATTTTAATTTTTAGAAAGTGGTTTCAACCTTCTTCCTCCGTGGGCTATTTTAGCCTTAATAAATCAGACTATAAATTAGTATTGAATGACTTTTCTGTCATTAAACTTGTTTGAGCTTGCCTCACGGTGAACCACGTTAGCAGCATACATGGCTTGATTCGGTTTAATGAGTGCAATGTATAAAATCATAAACAGTCCGTCAAGAAATGCATGCTGTAAATCTGTATGCCTTGTGAGGAATGTGTTCCCCCTCCTCCAGGTCAAGCCAGCTGCTGCTGCAGAAGCTGACATCCTCTAGCAAATCCTGAATGAATGAATGAAAACAACGTGATCGCCCTAATAATGACCACAATTGCACACGTCAACAGCTTTATTTTACCGAAATACAGGCACCATTTTCTAGCAGGCGAGAGCAATAAGATACCCTGTATCTTTGGTCTTGCACATGAAAAAAGGTTGCCACCCCCCCTCCCCAAAACATAGAGCTGTTTCTACACAATCTGGAATATAGTTGCATGCCACGGGGCAGGATTTGGTCTTTGTTTCCCTGCTTTTTCTCAGCATTTTAGTATATATGATGTGTGGATACTAAAAATGATGTTTGTAGTCTATACGGTAGTAGTAGTATATAGAAAATTGATTGCTGAACCGGAGGACTGCTGCAGTAATAATGGAGGACTTGGCGGGGAGCAGGGGGAAATGTTCTGATTTCAAACATGGACCATCTTGCTGCAGCTTGTTAAACAATGTGCTACTCTGGCTATTTATAGTTGTTATCAGTATGCAAGTCTTGGGGAAGCGACTTAAGTTTTTTTTTGTGTCAGTTTTGAAAAAAACATTTCCCACTGCTGTAAAATAGCTGTAAAATGTGAGCTTAGGCTCTAGGTATAATCCTGTTGTTTGTCTCACCAGCGCAGGAGATCTGTTTGTCTTTGGTTCTGCAGTCTGACTTAGAGTGTTTCATGAATGTGCTCTTACTGGAGACTGCTTATGATTCTGATGGACAGATGTTTTTCTCTCTTCTTAAGACGCCTGCCCCTTCCCCACCTCCTTTCAGCCTTTTCCAGTATAGATTCCTTGAATTTGCTATCCTACTAAGCCATTTTGTTGTGGATATTTTAGTGATTTGCCAGAGGTTCTTTTTATAAAGGAGATTTCTGTGAAAACACTCCAGCTTTGAGCCTCTACAGGTCAGAGCAACTACCATTGCAGGCGTTGACATCACTACTACATGAATGGAAGCAGCATGCTCTGTTTCTTCTCCCATCATCATCATCTTTTCTCCCCTTTCTTTCTAGGATGCTGTAGATGTTTTTGTTCTGCAGCAAAACCCCGTGTGTTTAGAGCTGAAACATTAAGAATTTGATGATGCTTTCTTTAAGTTTGTGGATTGTATTTGGTTACTACTGATACCGAGTACATGAGAAATCATGAATGCTATGTACTAATTTCAAGGTGCTAAAAAAGGAAAAAGAAAGGGGAAAAAATTTCTGATATTGTGGAGTAAACCTGCAATGTGTGAGTCTGCTCCTTTCCTCTTTCTTAAACATGTTTATTCCTTACTAGTAGATATGTTTTTATAGCGTGCATTCATGCTTCAGAGAGTTGGCAATGTCAGAAGCGTCTGGCTGAATGTAACAACACATGGGTTTTTTTGAGGGAATATATCCGATACATCTCTGATTGCATAAATGTAATGTCAATGGAACGTGAAGCAGCGTGGTTTACGACAAAGGACATTTCAGTAATGATGCAAAAAAATCCTTTGAACAGGTCAAACAAAACATATTAGTTGGTTGTGAACATTTCTGTTTTACAGAAAAAGGGCAAGTTGTTTTCTTTCTTGCCTTACCTGGATAAAATCAGTAGTTTCTGCTATTATGTAAAGTAGCTTGCATAAATATAAGAGAGTGGGTTTCCTGTTTAGTTTGTTTTTCACATGGTATGTGATGTTTTGTATACAAGGAGGGTATAAATGTCTTCTGTATGATTCAAGCTCAATATTATTTTATCAAATGCTTTGATTTGTTCAGTGTTAACTCTGGTGGTACTGTAATATTATGCTTTGTATTTTTCTAACTTTCACTTACATAGTTTATAATATAAACTTTTTCCATATTAAATTTTGGAGGAAAAGGTTAGTTTTAAAGACATTTGAAAAATACAAATCAATTTGGCTGTTAAAGGTTCCCAATATATTTTTCCTCCCAAAATAACTCCTGAAGTGTTGCCAACATCCGTAAGAGAAAGGAATTTAAAAAGGTGCAAAACAACTGCATAACACAGTTCTGAGTAATAAGTGTGTATATCTGTCATTATGCTAGTAGATAAAAGGCTAGTGGCGTAAGACAGACAATATTGCTATCTCGAGACTTGTTAGGGATATCGGCATTTAAAAAACCAAAATTCAGACTTCAAAAGGCAAAACTATTTTAATATCCTGGATTCAAGCTATCCAATATTTTGGCATCATAAGCACCTACACGAGAGATCAAGATCTTTTCCTTTATTTTTAACAAATGTAGGTAAGGAAGTAATTTTTGTGACGCTTCCTATTTCCTGATGCCTGAATAATAGCAGTATTCCCATAACTGTATGGTCAAAACTGTTTTGCTCCAGCTTTGTCCCTCTCTCTTCCCAAAATAGCTTTCATTGGTGTATAATATGATGAAATAAAAGACTGGCTAAATTTGAACCAGTTGTCTTGAACTCAAAGGCCTTTTAGTTGCATGTTTTAACATGACTTTAAATGAGACTAGTATATGAGATGTCCTTAATAAATACATTTCATAAAACAAATTGATCTTCTCTTAGGTGTTAAAACAACTGCAGGAAAGAAAAATAGAAAGGTATTTTCTCCATTGAACTTGAATGCTACTGTAGTAAGGCATTAGCTATTAAGAAAGCCTCTCCCCCCACCCCCACCCCCCCCCCCCCCCCCCGCTGGAAAAAACAACTTACAAAGTAGATGTATATATCTATTTTATATCAGAACCTGACCTTTAATTCTTATTCTTTGGATGTAAGCAAGTATTAGCGTGTTAAATATGGTTGAACTGAAGTTACTTGCCAACATCCATGATCCATGCACAGTCAAAAAGTGGCTAATACTGACATTTGGTTTCTGAAATTCATGGTTCCTGTTTTTTGTCCTTTCCTTTCCCATGGTGGTGGGGTGAATGGAGGTTCTTAAAACACAGGGAGTGTAGGTGAAGGGACTTTATCTTAGAATCCTACAAAAAAAGTCAGTTTGCCAAGTATAGACTGACAAATAATGAGTTGTTGAGCTTTGCTATATTGTGAAAATTCACAGTGGAAACCTAGTTATTTTTAAAATTGGGTTTATGCTACTACTCTCAATATTATCACAAAAAAAAAGATAACTGATGCAGTAATTCTGAAATTTCAATTCAACCTGGACTTGAAAGCAATAGTTGTAGCCATGCAAAACCTATTGGAAATAAAGTATATGGTCGTCAATGTTTCAGTTTAAGTGAATATTTGAAATACTTTTTTATGGGATGTAATCAGTTGAGTAATTATCTTCATCTGAAGAAGGTTATAGTTTTGGTGTGTTTTTTTTTTTCCCCACAGTGAAAAATGGAAGTTCCTGTTGAAATCGGTTGGCAATATCTTCAATAGAGAAAAGTATTTCCAACACTTGGCACAATAGTTAGTTCTCTGTGGATTTAGCATATGTTGAGGAAAGGTTGTTAATATAGTAGGGTTTAAACATCGACTAGCATTTTTTAAAAAGTATCTTTTATTAATGGAAAAAAAGGACCCTGTAGTAAAGATACATAGCTGGAAAACTTTGCTCAAGACTTGAGATGGTTAACTGTTAATGATCATCATCTTGCTTTAATGTTAATATTTAAATGCATTGAATTCTCTGTCTTTCAACACTGCCTCCCATGTAAACTTGTAGTGCCTAAACAATGGCTTAAGGCATTTTTCAGGCAAGTGAAATAATATTTACATCTCATCATTAGAAGGGATACATCCACAGCAACTTGTCAGCCTGAGATTATCCCCTTTTCCTTCGTGTCACCATTTTTAAGGTGTAAGCAATTGCAAAATGAAGAGAATCAGAGATTAGAGTGATGGAAAATGGGTGTTTGTGCTTAACAATCTAATCCTTCTTACATTTTGTGTGTGTATTTACCTTTTTCCAAAAATTAGATTGTTCTTCAGTTGTGCTTTAATTTTTCCCCTCCTTATTTGACTTTGAAGTTCACCGCCACCACTAATTTGTATTACGACTATTTTTGAATTGGAAAATAGCTGATGTGTACTGAATGGGATCACAGTTTGAGAGGTGTTCAGTATGGATACCACACAGAGTGTTAATAATACAAGGTATAAGATCAAACGTTTTGAATGGTGACTAAGTTTCTCCAACTCTTTATTTTTCCAACGCTAGGATACTATCCACGGAAACACCCAACCCATGGTTGAAACAGAAATACACATTCTGTCAGGAACCCTTTCCTGCTCTCCCAGCAGCCTGAATATGGACTTAAGGGAACATCTCTGGTCCTATGTGGTTCCCTTGGACTGTCTGGTGGTGACTCTGCTCAGACTACATGTTCTGCTGCTAGTAAAACAGAAGAAAACATGTAGGAGCGGGAAGCTTATCTTGGGGAAAGGAGACCCAGCCAGGCCAAGTGGGGCCATGCTGGGGAGCACCCTCAGCCCGCTGCCTCTGGCCTTGTAATGCTGCCCCGGTCCTGTTCATTTCTCTTCTGCACCCCCCATGCTCCTTTGGTATCTGCATCACTTCTTATTAGCTGCTGCTGTATCCTACCAAACTATTGACTTACCACCCTGTTAAAAACAGATTAGCTTACTTGGGAGGGTGGGGGGGAACCAGAAGGTGTGGATGTCTGGCTCAAGTGATAGCTGTTTTCTGCACAGTTTGTAAATGGGGATTAACCTAACCAGTTGGTGTTGGGTTAATGGAAGATGGTTTTAATGGAGAGTTTTCATTTTTTGTATTAGTAGATCCCCTAATTAGCTTTCCATATTAGATACTGCTGCTTCAGAGACAATATGTACTTCCCAGCAGGTCATAAAATGTTACAAGCTTGGGTTTTGAAACCTGAATGCAAGATACTGTATTGGTTAGACCTTATTTAGTGTTGCATGTGCCCTAACAATAAATGATGTCACATATGTTGGTGTTTATAAGGATTTAACTTTCACTGCTGCTACTGTTGAGGAATAGCTGTTTGCAATGGATCTTATTCTCTGAATCAGATACAAATGAGTGATTAACAACACTGGTTCTTATATGCCATTTGTTTTGCACAACCTGAAACTAGTTTTACCCAAACTACACATTTTGTTTCCTGTTTAGGAAGACTCTGTCTTGTATTTTGCTCATAAGAGAGGTGACTGAGTACTATAGCAGTTGTGTTTTTTGAATAATCTAAAACCGTATTTGCTTCTCACTCTGCCTTGAGATAGTCTAAACTGGAATAATAATTACAGAATCACAGAATGGTTTGGGTTGGAAGGGACCTTTAAAGATGAGCTAGTCCAACCCCCAATTTGAGTGTCCCATTCCTTGAACAGTGCAAGTCACCTGTTTGAACAAGGTTAGCTTCATCCTCCTTTCCTACACTCTCAGCACCAGGCAATAAGCAAGGAGATTAGTTGTAGACACACTTTTGAATTTCAGGAATTAACACTAATATTTAACTGGCTTGGTTGATCATTGCAAGATCACTGGCATTCATATTACAAACTTGAAACTCATTTCTGCAGCTGTATGAATTCTAATATTGTTTTAGTACATATAAATCTGTCTTTTGGAAATGCTTTCTGTAACAGTAACCACTCGGTTGTGAACCAATTAAATGTATGGCAAAATGGGTATTGTTACATGGTGTGCCTTTTAATCTCTGTTTTGGTGTACAGTGCCTATTCTGGAGTTCTGATGGAAATACTTTGTGAAGGTTGACTAGCTGGATTACCTGTATATCTACATTTTTAAAAAGGCTTCATGGTTAGAAAAAAGTAAACGTTTTAATACAGGTGTTTAGACCGCAGTACTAAAAGTAATCAAAACTAATAATTTGTTGACATCTGTCAGCATTTGGAAATCAAACTGTGATTTGGAAATAACATGTTCTTTTCAGAAAACAAATTCTGGTTATTCAGTACTCAATCACTAGCAAATTCTGTTAATCCTAGTCTGCAGAAATTAGTCTGTAAATACAAAGACCACTTTTTCAAAGCATGACATGCGGTCAGCCATTGGCTGTTTGGGAGCAGTTTACCGAAGTGCAGATAGAAGTGCCTAGGCTTGTGAACATATGGCTTCCAAGGATAACAGTACGTCTGTTTTCATTAGACGAAGCGCTGTACCCATGCGGGATCAGAAATATTGCTGGATAAACCTTGTTCCCAGAACTCAGGCCACTGACACACAGCATGGAGGAGCCAGTGAGCAGCTCTACAAGACCTGTGGGTCGCTGGTATTTAGGTTGGTATTTAACATGGTCTCACTACCGCTGCTTCTGCACGTCAAGGCAGAGCTCATTAGGCCAGTCGGACTAGAAGATGCTGATGGTTACAGCAGGTACCTGTGTGGTGCAATCTGTGCTCTGGAAGGGTTTGGTGAGTGCAGTTCTCACACATGGAGTCAGCTTAACTTCAGGGCCGCATGTCAGCTAATCAGTCTTACTGGAGTCTGGAGCTCTGGAAAGTACCTTGCAAAACCCAAGTGGCTTTGTGGTGTTGACTGTGCAGTTAGGTGTTATACCTCTGTATGCAGTATGTCATATATAATTCAAAATCTTTCTTTATACTGGTATCTTAACTTTCTGTTATTCAAAGTAATGGAGAGGGGACTTGCTCACTAAAAATTAAACCCAGATTTATGCTGAGTGTCCCGGAACAGACTTTGAACAGTGTGACTCAAAAAATACCAGCTAACTGCTGAAGAATGCAGAAGGTTTACACAGTAGTTGGGAAGCTGCCAGGTTAAAGGAGAAGCTGTCTTCACAGAAGTAAATTTCAGTTAAGGTGTTCAAATTTTCGTTCTTAACTGATAGCTGTGTTTGCTTGATTGTGGCAATTGACAGTGGAATACTGTTACACATCCTTTCTCTCATACTCTTGATTTCTCTGGTATTTCACCTTCAGTGGCTCCTTTGTTGTACCTGATACCCTGCCCTGCATCATCATCTTTGCAGTGTTTTCTCCTTCCCCGCACCCCACAAAGAAACCATAAAATATGCTTGAAATACTTGATGTTCATTTCAAGGGGAACAAGAAAAAGTCCTAATCTGGTAGAGGAAAGTTTCTCATGGGCAAAAATGTAATTAACTCATGCACGTTTGAAAGTAATGTGTATTTGAGAAATGTCCATACAAGGAAATGACTGGAGGCACATACTCAATTTAGGAAGTTGTCCACACTGAAGATCCAAATAATCTTTTGGCATTACTGTAGAAACAGGGACACTCATGCTTTCAAACCAAGTTGTGTATTGAAGTGTGCAGTCCTTATATTGTTTAAAATACTAATTTTGTGAAACTGTTGTCTACATCTACCTTAATTTCTTCCAAAGAAGGCACTAGCCTGTTAAGACTATTGGAGTCTTACGATTTTATTTAGTGGTGTGTGTAACCTTTAATACAAAGATCTTTTGATTGCAAGAATTATAGCAGAAACTCAGTTTGGCTGCATGGAAGATAGGAATACCAAGTCTGACAACTCAAATCTGGGAGAAGCAGAAGAAATGGGTGTGCTGGCACTGTATATACAATAAATTTTAGGTGTTTTCTACAGCTAGGACTTTTTAATCATGCAAATTTACATGCATATACAGCAAACCAAAAAATCCTACATAGAGATATGTTCTAAAATTCATAAATCTTGAGTAAAGTTTCAGATTTCAGAAATAAATAGTTTGAAAATTTGGCTAACCAGGGTTGCTCTGACTTGAATATGGAGAGGATCTGTTTTTATGACAAATGTTAATTAACACTATTGGAATCTTTCAAACATCAGAACAACTCAAGGAAGTGATCTGATTGCATGGGCACTTGTCTCAAAAAGTCAGCAATGAGAGAGAGAGCCTGCAAGAAACAGCGGGAAGAACTGGGAAAAGAAGGTCACATTATCAATTAAAAAGTGAATCTTAGCTGAGAGTTGTTAAAACCCAAACTGACTTGGACTTTGCATGCTTCAAGACAGACAATAGAAACATGCAGCTAGAAAAATAAAGAAAAAGTAGTTGCAGCCATTCACTACCAAGAAAAAAGAGATTAAGGATGGTCTGAGATTGATTTGCTGGCATGTATGGTTTCAAAATCAACTCCAAGGAATAGTAGCAAAAATCTCAGAGGAAATAGCACAGGTAGTTATGCAATGCTTTGTGCTCACCAGGACGAATTATAAGTAATCAAGTTTCAATAAGGAGAGTGATTTTTAACCTAGTCTGGTTCTAAAAGATAGAGATCTGTTGGTCTAACTTCAGCTATAGGTGAAACTTCAGAAGAAATTCTAAGGGATGGTGGAAAGCAGTGAGAAATGTTAAAGTGCAGAATGAGCTTTCCAAATTGTGTCATGCTAACCTGGTGGTTTTGATAAGAGAACTGATTTTCTAGACGGAAAATAGATCTTATCTGCTTAGGCAAATTTTAAAATTAGGGTGATGAAACCATTGATGAATTTTGAGAGGTTTAATTAGTACACAGGAAGGTTATGCAACAAGAGTTGACAGACCTTGGGAATGGAAATAAAAATTTTTGAAAGTGAGATTTAAAAGTAAAAATTGGAGGTTTATGTATGTGAGGTTGTTCTTGAGCAGAATATATTTTCCTTGAAGTGGGGACATGTAATTTGAAAATGCTGGAGGGTGGAGTTAGGTGATGGTGGGATCTCTAAACTGCCAACATGAAGTGACTGAAAAAGTACTTGGGCACAGGTCAGGTCTTGCAGAAATGAGCAACCTGCTGCATAGGGGCCTGCTGAGACGTCATCTGGGATTTTGCACACAGTTTTGGTGCTCTGCAATTTAAGAAAGATAAAATCAAACTGAAGTAGACTCAGAGAAGGACTACTAGGTTAAGAGTTTAACTACGTGATGATAAAAAAAATCTACTCTGAATAAAAGTACAATTGCTTTCTCTGAATCCAGGTGAGTGGGGAAAGGGATGGAAGAACTGTAAGTTAGTGCTAGGACATGAATGGGTGGATTGGTTTGTCAGTGTAAATATTTATGTGGAACGTATGGCCTAAAATCATGGGGGGGGGGAATCTACCTGGAACATATTCCAGTAGGAATCGTGGGGGCAAAATACCCAGGTGCTGTAAGACTTAAGTTTGTAATCTGTTTTTAAGTGATTATATGTATTTTGTCAGTGATAGTTGAGAACTGGGCTCCTGATTTAGGAAGTTGTTTCTAGTCCTTTGTTTCAATGACTTAACTGATAATGAAAAGATAATTTATTTAATCAGCAAAGTTGGGTAGCCTGATTTAAGTAATCAATTTTAATCTGGTTTTACATTTCTATTTTTCAGTATTTTTTTGAGGAAAAATATATTATTCTTGTTTAGTATAATTAGCTCTGGCTAGGAGAATGCTTTCTATCTCTAATCACTGGTGATTGTTACAGTGGTATTGTAGAGCCTACTGTGCATTTATTACAGTTCTTTGTGTATTTTGATTGTGAAAATGGTGAATGATGCCTTCTGATTTTTTTTAAAGGGTTTTTATTCACAATTATGTTCAGCTGCATTTTTATGGAAAGTGGAATTAGATTACAGGTGTACAAAACCCTCACTTTTCTACATTTTGTTAAATTTGAAGTATTACAACAACAACAAAAACCGCTTCAGAGGCATCAAGCTTATTCAAGAAAGGTGATATTATCTTTAGTTACTGAATTAATTGCATGTGTTTATAATTTCCTTCAAGATTTTAATTATTAATACACTGGAAGAAAAAAACCAAACAGCTTTAGTACTCTTTTTGGTTCCCAGTTCATTCTCGATGTTGCATTTATCATTCAACAGATCTAAACTAATGAACTAAAATGTAGAAAATTCTCTGTACCTGCAGAAGTGCACAACAGTTAATGGTTGGTTGCGTGTTTCAATGTGCTCTTTTTCCCAAGTTCTTAGCTGCTGAGCCCTAATCAATTTTGTTTTAACTTTTTAAAGTGGGAACATTTTTGAGATACTTTATTAAATGATACTAAGTTTAGGTATTTGCATAGTATTTAGGTTTGAAGTGATAACAAAGAAAAGTATGTTCTAAAAATGTGAAATATATAAAAATCTGAAAGGCTTGGGATTAGTGTTTTACCTACCTAGTGTCCTGTTAGAGTGCGAATGTGTAGGTTACATCTGTTGAACAAAGCAGGCTTTTGTGGTATTAAACGCTTAGTCTTTTGTATACAGGTCCTATATGTGCCAGCAGTAATCTTTGTTAGAAGAATAACTTAGCTTTAGAGGGCTGAAACTTTCTTCCTTATAGTTTGTTTACTTTTCTTACTGAGATTAGAGCATTCTTTCTATGCTTGATCTCTAAGGATAATGTTGATTTTAAACAGGGGAGTTTTGCTGTGAACAAAATCTGAATTCTGAAAGATGCATAGTCATGTGTTACCATGTGTTATTTGACCTGTAGTTGAGTGGAATAGGGACATGAGGTAGAGACCATGTTTCAACATATATGCACAGGCAACCAAGATTTGAGAGTAAACTGTGGGTCCAATGAAATTCATATGCCTACAGGTTCATCCATCTGTCCCTCTTCCTCCAGGTATCTATAGCCTAGCTCTAAGCATTGTGCTTTCCTCTACAGTTAGGTGAGTAGAGCTGTATGTCCTTGAAGAGTCATGCATAAAACCTCCTTGATGGAAAGAAATGCCTTGATCTACCTGTTGGATTCAGTGACTAATCAGAAGACCTCTTCCCTTTCTAGGTGGCTTAGTCATGGCTATAAAAGGTAACTCAATATGGTTGCGTCCCAAAACCCTTACTGTGGGCCTTTGTCTACAATTTTCCTTTGACAGAACAAACTGTTCTTGTTTTGTTTTGTTTTCCCAGTATAGGCTACCTCTTGCATTGATAGTCTTGCTGTTTCATGCAGTTCAGTTTCAATTCTTGTAAGCCTCATCAGGTACAAAACCGAATGTGCCCTGACTACCAAACTGTAAAATGGCCTTTGTGGAAGACTGATTCCCCTCTTCCCCCCCGCCCCCCCAAAGAATCTTGAATGTAGAAGGCACTTCATTCATGGACCTGGATCTCTGAAAAGATCTCATCTTATGAAGTGGACTGCTTTCTGCTTGTTCAGTTTGGTTGTTGGAGCCTTGGTTAGGTTATGGTGCTGTTCTGTGCCTTTTTTTTTTGGTCAGTTCAATGCTATAGATAATGGGAAGAAATTAGAGTGCGTTATGTCAGTCTGTTCAGAGTAGTTAATTTAGAATGTCATCCTCCTTCATTTTTAGTCATCCTCTGTTTCAGTTTCTGAAAACAGAAACTTGGGAATAATTTCTGAAGTTGATACAACTGAATCAAAACCAATGTGGTGCACATAATGAAAACACATTTTACGGAGCTGAACGTAAAATAGTTTTGGAGATGTATCAGAAGGTAACTTAAAATGACCATCTCTTGTTATGTCCTCTTTGATATAACCTTTTGATAGTAAAACACTGTACTGCATGTTAAATGTTTGAAAAAGCTGGTATTTTGCTTCGTTTTAAGCTATTAAACAGGTTAAGGTGTTTAATTTGAAATTCTAGAAAGAAGAGTGCAACAACTGCATATTTTTTCCATTCAATTACATATTAGGGTGTTGTGTTTTTTAAGTTGCTATTTAAAATCCTTTTTTTTGTTGTTATTTTGTATGAACAGTACATTACAAACAGTATGCTCTTTGTTGTTCTGCACCACTCTGAACTGTTAATGCAGTCATTCAGCCAATTTGCAGATTGGGTCAGAAACAAGTCCGTCAGTCACTGGCAACTGGGAAATGTCTTTTGAGCCAATAGATCTGTCCTGTGGAGTAAAACTTCTAGGGACCCCAAATCCCTCATTAATCCTTTTCTTGAGAGATTTTGGCTCCAGTTACAAGAGAAAAGCCTTCTTGAGAATGGAGATTGAAATATTTTTTTGAGTGGCCTCTAAATCCCTATTATTCAGTCTTTTTCTTCACAGTGTCAGAGACAAATTCTGCAAATAAACATGCACTGGTTTGTCCATCTACCTACATAACTGGAGTGGGAAAGACCAATCAAATATACATTCACACATTAGTACAGTATCACTATATACTCGCTTAAAAAACAAACAAAAAAGCAAAAAACCCCTTGACCAGACTTTTCAGAGAATGTTCCTCCTCTTGTATCTGAAAGTCTACTTTTGTAGTACTCAAGGAGTCATTGTCCAAAGCAAGCAAGAGCAGAGGAATCCCTTATCATGCTTGTAGAAGATTAACAGAAGAGGGGACTTTTGACTAGAGATGTGTGGGGCAGTCAGCAGCAGCCACTGCTGTGGTAACCATGACCTAAGTGTTGGGCCACGATTCTTAGTAGTCACTGTGGGTCACAATTCCTTAATATTCAGCTTTCAATTTCTAGTTTATGACTTCCCATGCTGCATTCCCACATATTTCATTATTTAAGAGGCATTCACAAAGGCACTTCTGAATCATCGGGTTTTGAAGATTGTTGTAAATTTGTTACCCTCTCTAGTAGGAATGTCCTAGAAATATCTGAAACTCCTTCGTAATGTGATATCTAGTCTCTGCGTCTCCTTTGAGACAGACTACTTGAATTCTGGGGTTCATGGAAAGAGTCTTGAGCAGACTAGGATATCCATCAGAGTGAGTACTTCCAAGAATCTTTAGTATTTATGGAGAGAATTCTTTTGAAGTTAGTATTCATTTCCTAGGTAAAATCCAAAATTCTTTAGGAATGGATGAGACTTAAGCTTGGGACTTATTTCAGTAGTAGATCTGAAGGTGAACCAGAAAGATCTGCAGAGAATTATTAACTGAACTGAAGAGAAACAACATCTCATGAAACTTAATTGTGGAGTTCAGTACTGATATTTCATGGTGTCATGACTTGGCTGTCTTGGGTAAATAGCTTAAGATATAGACAAATTTTCAAGAAAAAAGATCAAAGATATTACTGCAAGAATGTTGTCTCACCTTTTAGCAGGAGAGTGTTACAGCTGACATGGATAATGAGATGACAATATTAATGCTCCTAGTTTTAGGGAAGAATGAAATTTATTTCATTTCATGTTTTTCATTCAACTTTAGAGGTAACTGTGTCATCTGAGAAGTTCTTAGGATAATTTTAGTCTTTTCAAGCTGGATATATCAATGCAAGGATGTGAGTGGAAAAGTTTTGGCCAAATTTGAACTGCGTCTGCTAACTGCTGAGAGAGAGATGCGAAGAAAAGATGGTGATGGATGAGCTCTGGTGGATTTAGCTGTTTTTATAATGGTACCAATGCTAGCTGTCAGCCTTGCTCTTCTGCAGCAGGTGATTTTCCTCACTGCATGCACGGCAGAAAGCATTATTTAAGCTAAAATGGACTGAATGTGGTTTTGAGATTATGTGCAGGTTAGCTGCCTCTATGTTGGATGGGAAGGCAATCTCTTCATTTTAGAGCTGTAGCAGATGGTTTTATTTGAGCCCTATGTCCTTTTCAAAAGAGCTGTCATATGTTAGTCTCTTACTAAATTACATTTTGCTGGCAGAGAAATGGAAACCTTTTTTCAGTCAGTCTAGGTGGTGTAACTAGAATTCTTTTGGCTCTCAATGCAGCATGCAGAACCATAATTTCATGATTTCATGCAGTTTATTTTAGTTGATTCCTGCTGGGAGGTAGGATCACGCTGAATTTCACCAGCTGTAGTATTCAGGTGGAGCCTTGTGCCATTTTATGTAAAATCATTTGTAACTAGAAATGTGTAGCAATAGCCCCTAAATACATACCATTAAAACTTGTGGCATATTTTAAATAACACATGAGGCATTTTGCTTTCCTATGAGCATGCATCTTGCTTTTGTAATTTCTAGCTAACTTTTTCAGGTAATGTTCTGCTTCTTAAATACTATGTTCCAAAGTTTACTTGTTCGGGAGGTAGAGCTGAGCTCCTTGTGAGATATGTCACATGTCACTGAGAAAGAACAGAATTGTTTTGAGTTACCACTGCAGTAAAATCCGCTCATACACTCTGACACAATACTGTCAGGTGTGGTATAGTCTGAAACTTGGGTAAAATAATTCTGTAATTTTAGAACTTTCTGAATATTGATGAAGCCTTTCTGAATGCTGAAGTCTGGCTAACTTCAGGAGCTGTTGAAGTGCTTCAGATATCTGATGGCACTTGCTGCACATTTTTTTGCTTCTGTGAGAAATTCAGAGCATGAGGTTTCCATCTGGACAAAGTGATTGGGACTGGAGAAGGATGTGCATGATAGGAGCATTGAAATCCCAATGGTAATGAAAGTCTGGGGAGAAGTGAAAATTCTGTAGTCACTTGTAAAGTAGGAAGAAGCCAGACTTACAATGAGGTGAGAAAAGCAAAATTAAGGAATAAATCCCGAGAACAGTTTTAGTATTTAGAAAACAGTTTAAGCTGATTTGAGCCACCACTGTGCTGGTCCAGTTCAGCTATGCTCTCCGTGGCATCCAGTCATCTTTAAGTTCATTACTATACAAGATGGTTTGTCAGATGCTAATTTGTAGACGTTCCATCAAATTTCATGCTTTGTAGATCCCTTCTTCTTTATTTTTTTATGGTCTAAGGATATATATCATAAAAGAGTGAGAGCCGAAACTGTTACTGAACAGACCTCAGTGCTGCTGCATCCCTGTTGTTACTCCTGGATCTCCTGTGGTTGTTTCTGCCTCTTATATTATGCAAACCTGCCTGTAATGGGGAAAACCGTGTGTTTATGACATTTTTCAGGTAGGTTTTAGTTTTCTTTGTTTGACTCAGTGAAAATCACCTTACTAGGTGGGTTCATACATCTGCGCATGCCATCGCAAAGTAGATGGAAGGAGCGCAGACAGCAATGGAATAGGGTTGGCGTTACACTAGTGCTAACTTGGATTGGTATATGCAGTTGAGAAGCGGTGTCGTTTTGTTTCCTGTGATTCAAAAAAATAGTGAAGGGTAGTAGGGACTTAGGAGACTGTGTCTTGAAGTTTCCTTCTCCTATTTTCAGGGTTTGATAGTGTCCGGCAGTCTGCTTCCAAGTTTACCATGGGAAAATATAAATGTAGTAACTTCTGGTGGTTGTGTCCGTTGCCATTGCAGTACAATTATGTGAGTTACTAATGCTGGGATTGCTGTTGCCTTTACTCGGTGTCAAACAAGATACAGATCTTGGATCATTCTCTGGTTGTATATATTTTATTTCTGTGTTTGGACTTGTGTTTTCTTGTAGGTTATTTTTTTTTTCAGCACGACTTTATAAATTTAAAGTTAGCAAAGGTAACTTTGCTTAGTCCTTATTTCCCCATCTTCAGACGTTGTCTTGCCAGTTTGTCTCTACATGGTCTCTAACTTGTTTTAAAAGTGCTTTTTAGTACATACTTAACTACTTACATATTTAACAAATTCCTGATAGATTTTTCATATGTAATGTATTTCTAATGAACTGAGCTTTTGGAGGAATTTTCAAAACTCAGGCTACCTGGGAAAGTAGTGTATTGTGCCATAGCGTGGCAGTGAAGGTTGGAAGAATGCTTTGTAGGTACACGTCCCTTAGGTGCTTTTGTGTTTCGGCACAATGTAAATACTGGTTTCATGTTTAAAATTTGTCGCCTTTATTTTGGATTTCAGGCTTTCTTGCTTCTAATAGTTCAAAAATCTTTCTTAAAATGTGAATGTCACAATTGGAATCCTATGAGAATAGATCTGTTTGACATTGTAGGGATTTGGTTTATAGATAGCATTGCAATCAAAGCAATTATATTATGCAAAGGCAGTATGATGTCATGCAAAGTATCATGCTTCCAATTCACAGCATTATTTAGAACTCTTCACCTAAAATTAGCTGTCAATGAAGTGTTTCAGCAGCTCTACATTTCTCTAAAATGGTCCGTTTTAACATCATCGTATTCATATATATCATACTATAAGCATGCTGTATTAGTGCAAGCTGTACCTTAATCATTGTGCTGAATGCGCTATAAGACACTAATGATGGAGTCTACCTTTTGAGATCCAGCAATTCGAGATGATATACAAAGAGAAAATGCATGTGGAGGTCAATGCCCGTCTTTGGTCTCGGAAGTGTGCTAGCAGGTCTGCTCTCAAGTTCCGAGCAGTGAGTAGGATTTTGGTGGGTTGGATCAGTGTGTAGCATGTGACTAACTTGAAAGTAATCTCACTTGCAGACTTCTTTTAGTAGGGGTGAGCAAGAGAGACAGTAGCTGTAATGTAGGGCTTAGGTTGGCTTATGTAAAGTCTAGAAAACGAGTATATGAAGTAATTTTGCCTAAAGGACAAAGCAAGATGATCCAGAGAGCATGCTGTAAAACTCTAATGTGGGAAAGAACAGTCTCATGAATCACCCTACTCTCTGCTTTCCAAATTAAATGCAGGAAAAAGTGTTCCATGATCTAGGTGTATGGGGAGAGAGGTACAGGGAGGAGTCAAAGATTGCAGGCGCTTTGATGAGTGAAGACAAACACAGTAGCTGCCTTGACCTGAGCTATGTCGGGGGAAATAACGCACACACACTTTCAGCTTGCTAAGGCCTGTATTGGGATCTTGTAAATAATGTGGAATGACATACATGAGAGCGAGAAATGGGATATGTGTCTTCTTAAGGATCACAATTTTTGTCATGATTTGTATTTTAGAAAGCTAAGCAAGCTGACTTAAAAAAAAGTAACCCAATACTGATGTTATATTTTCTATTTCTCCATGCCTGGCTTTCCTGAATTGCATTATCACCGTATTTAAATTTGCTTGATGTTTTTTGTTGATGAAAATATATCACATAAATAGCCTGGTTCTTTGCAGATATGAACACTTCAAGCGTTGTTGTTTTTTGTGACTGTTAAGTTTTTCCTTTTGTATTTTTTTTCCTGTGTCTGATGTTATTTGCTTTGATGTGATAGCATTCTTTTCAACTTGGTATTTAGACAGAGTTTTCTGATTTGTTCTTGCCATTGTGTGTCGTAGCTAGCTTTTAACATTTAATATCAAATTTAGCCTGACTTTTTTGTTGGTTTTGTTCTGATTTTCTACAGTGGACAGGCCAAAATCCCAGCAAATCAGAACTTCTGGTACCATAAGGCGAACTTCTTCTTTGGACACAATAACAGGACCTTACCTCACAGGACAGTGGCCACGTGATCCCCACGTACACTACCCTTCATGTATGAAAGATAAATCTACTCAGGTAAAAAGCTGTAAAACAGGATGACAGAGATGTTGTCATAATTTGTTGTTGTCAAAATCCATTGTCATAATGGATGTCTTCCTGATAATACTTTTAGCACCTGATCTGGAATCTTAGCTCAACTTAATTTTGAAGAAATGTGGGTTCATTTGATTTTATTATAAAGCCTTAAAAATAGGGTACAGTAGTGTTTTTTTAATCAGTGCCAGTTCAGTAACATGGTATGCGACAGATAACATTTTTATGCTTTTAGAAAACAGTTGTTAAAAATAATTATCTGTATGTGGGCAGATATGTTGAGGCTAAATAGCAGATTTCAATCTCAGCCTTGTGTCTGGTTTATTTTGAAGCTGCCCTATGCAAAATGGTGCTGAATGTTATTTAAAAAAAAAAGATTCCGTAATACTAGTGGCTGACAAACTAAAGATTTTACTGAATCATGGTAATAAATCTGTGGGTATTAAAAAGTGTATTTGGGGGGGGAGGAGAGAGGTTACTGTTAAAAAGAATCGATCATTTTGTCACTAGAGGGGAAATCAAGAAGAGAAAGCTGGGAGTGAGCATGTAACGTGGTCTTGAGATGTTACCTCTGCTTAGTAGCAAGAAAGACAAACAAAAATGGTCTGTGGAAGAGTGGCCTCTTGAAGCCAGACATCAGAGTGAGAGCCTTACCACCAGCTACAAAGGGAAGGCTACTGAGATTATTTATGGCCTGATACCCTTGTTGATACCCTTGGATCCTCCTCTGGGCTCTATCCTTAGCAGGAACCTCTGGCAGCTAGGCTGCTGTAGCATTCATAATGCTCCAGTGCTCTTTGGCTAGAAAGCTGAACATTGTTTCTTGGCTGATTCCTACTCATGCTGGAGCTTGTTGTCCACAAAGATGATCACTATAAAACAGGTAAAAAGGACATAATTCTAAAAAACCCAAATTATTAGCAAAGGAGTTGCATTCCTGGTTTTTCAGTAGTGTTATTAGGGTATGGAGTAAATCATCTGAGTTTGTGTTCTAAACTAAATTGGAAACGATAAAAAACTATCGATCTTTGGTTATATTTTCAATCTACAGGCCACATAGGAATGGTTGTTGAATCAATTTCCCATCTCTTGTGCCATGATTCTGGCCCATTGTTATCATGGGTGTTCTGCAAAGAAAAAGGATGCTTCTGTCATCCTACCTTTTGCTTATAACACTTTTGTGCCATTAAGAATTGTTTTTAATGGAAACATATGTGTCACAATGTGTATGATACCTTTAAAATGTCAAGGATTTTTCTGTCATAACTTGTAGGTTTATAGGATTTGGTTAGTTTCCACTGACTTGCAACGTTCTTGTCACCCATTCTGTCACCGTTGCTTAGAGTAAACGCAGCAGCTCTTTAAATTGATTCTAGGGTTTAGTCTATTTTGTGTAATACAGAATTTCTCAGGACAAGTTAGAATTTATAAATGATTTCCCACATCTCTCTAAAATCTACTGTAACACAAAGCAGGAAGCCCTCTGATGGGGGAACGATAAGTGTAGAATGCTTAGAAAAGAAAAAAGATCTGTCTGTATGATCAAGAAATCCTATTTAATGAATTTGGAAATCTGATGATTAAAATTGTTCAAGGAAACTTTTAGAAACTCTGGTGGGACCCTTTAAGAAAATGCTGTCTTCATGTCCTACTCATTCATTTTGAAACCAGCTAGCCAGTTTTAGCAAAAAAAGAAGCAGCAGCAGTCATCTTTACTGTCATGAAAGATCTACCTTCTTAATCCTGGATTTACTGCCAAGGTGCCTTCCTTTCACAATACTGTGCCTTGAAAGTCTTTGTTTTGAAACCATAATTTACATTCAGGAGATTTTCGGTAGCATACTTTGTAGTGACTATATTCTTAACCCCTCTGTCATAAAACAGTTATCCATATCAAAGTTTGTAAATACCCTTATGAATAGAAAATCTAGACTATTTAAACATTCACAAACAAACCTTTTCACTAGTTACAGAAAAGAGAAACAAACTTGTTCTATAAATATTTGAGCTTGAAGCATTTGGCAGTAAAATTGCTTTTCTAGTGAGCTCAAGTAAGTGTTTGGGTTATTTGACCTGTTGGCTGCCACCCTTTGCCTCATTCAGAAACAGAGCTCAGGGAGGGGAAAAAAAATAAAAAAGAAAATTTTACCTTTTCAGCATAATCAAATGTAACAGAGAGGAAAGGCACTACTGTTGTCATTACAAGGTGAAGTATTATTTCAGAGGGATAAGGGCAGGGGAGTTTCATTTGTGTGGATATCTTCTAGTAAGGAATATTAGCTGTCTTTTTGTTCAAATTATGTAAAAATCAAGAATTTATCAGTGTTTAAGTTGCGTTGAAAAATGTGTGTCTTGACTACTCAGGACTATATGAATATGTAAAATGTCACAAGCACAGTGACTGGCAAAGTTGTTTTAAATAAAACAGGGAGGCTTGTAGATGAACTTGATCATAAAATATTGACTTATGTTTTGGTTGCATGCAGTTTTTTGTTGTTAGAGCTCTGTGTAGTTTGAAGTATATCTAATTTCAAGAGCTAAGGATGAGTTCCAAGTCGTTGATAGGATGCATGCATGGCAAATTAAGTTAAATTAAATTAAAACCTTGCTCTTTGCCTGAGTACCAGCACAAGTACTTCCACTACTTTGTGTTTGCTGGCTAAGTAACAGTTTAGCTCATGGGAGTTCATATAGTTTACAGTAGCTAAAAATAATAACACTTGATAGTTTAGCAGAGTGGATTATGGTATCAAACAAAATAAATAAAAACAAGATAATGAAAATCAATAAACTTTTTTTTTGTATGACCATGTTTCATTGGAGAATAAATTATCGCTTGTTCTAGTTCTAAACTCGTGAAAAATACTGTCAGCATAACTTACATTGTAGGTGGAATAATTATTTCTCTTTCAAGGGTACTTTTTGTCCCTAATGAAACATTAATTTAAAATCCAAATTTTGTGCACTTGCGTGAAGGTGGTGATTATGGCTGTTCCCAGTTTCTTAGAATTCTTGTATTTAAAAAAAACCCAAAACCACAAGAGTCAGATTCTGGTCTTCATTGTGATCTGATGAACCTTTAATGAGTTTTATTCCACGTCCTTGTTTCCCACTTAAGTTCTATGAAACTCTGTAGTGCTCATGAATAAAATATTTCTTCTTTCCCTAAAATTAAACCAGGACATTTAAAAAAGGGTTCAATAATATCTCATTATTTAAATAAAGGAAACAGATTTTTGTTTGTTTGTTTTTGGTTTCTGTTGCATTTTGGAGAATAGTAACTGTAGTTCAAATTTCTGTGTCTCCCTTACCCACCTCAAGTGTTTTGATTGAAAACACTGAAAAGAAGTGAGGTTGTTTCATTTGCTTTTGGAAAAATATACTATGATGCTATGCATTGTGACATTTACACAATTCCAGATTTCTAAGACTTCACCATATTGTGATGCTTGTGTGTGTCTGTGTGCATTTGCATACAACTAGCTGCTCTTTTAAGGTGCAGCAAGTTTTGGATAATCAGAGGTACGCAGTTTTATTTAGTAGTGTTTTAAGTATTTCAGAAATGCAGGGAAACTTACTATTCTAGGAAATTCTTACATGTGTTGATATACTTTGTGATCCCCTTCCCAAGTTCCTCCGCTGTCCTACTTCCCTCTCCTTTTCAGTAAAATCTGAACTCTTCATTAAGGCTATTTAAAACACAGTGTAGCTTCCTTCCCCATTTTTTCTGTCTCTGTTTGGAGCAACGATGGTGTGATTTTGTATACTTCTCCTTCATGCTATACATGTAAGTATTTCCCCCTTCCTAGTATAAGGAATAATTCAGTGTTGAAATAGTTATGTCTAACCCCAGAATCACAGAATCATTAAGGTTGGAAAAGACCTTTAAGATCATTGAGTCCAACCATCAACCCAACACGACCGTGCCCACTAAACCATGTAGTGAAGTGCCACGTCTACATGTTTTTTGAATACTTCCAGTGACGGTGACTCCACCACCTCCCTGGGCAGCTTATTCCAATGTTTGACCACTCTCTCAGTAAAGAAATTTTTCCTAATATCTAGTCTAAGAATCTTCAGAAACATCGTCATAGTTTATTAATATCATTACAGCTAAATAATTTAAAAGATTTTTATAAAATTAAAAAGGAGGATTAGGGATAAACATATGATGTTGATGTCATAACAAAGATATTGCCAGTTAAAGTTCATCTATGTCATCTTTCTCGATCTAAATAATACAAAGAAAAGAACAAATGACCAATTGGAATATGATTCAGTGATTTCCTGCACAACCCCCCCCCCCCCCAGTTGACTTCTTAAACTGGATTCTGATATGTCTGGATATGCCTTTTTCATTGTATATGGCAATTACATGTTACACAAATGGAAATTAAGAAAGTTTGCAAAATGCCTTTCGGAAATTTTACTTTAATCTAAAGAATAATCCAGAGTTATTAAACTGGAATGCTTGGCTAAAATATATTTTTGTTCCCGTCTGTGGGTCAAGGCTTTAATATAGTTACCTCTCATTTATCACCTGAGTATGTTTTGTTTTCATTGCTTTCATGGGGTATTTTAATGATGTACTTTGGGCAGAAGGAACAAGGAGGAAGATATATGTGTCATATAACTGAATTTATCTTTCTAAGTTTTCTTAACCTGTCTGATGTTTAAGAGGAGTAGTCACCTACAGTCAAATTAACTTCTAACCCTTTAGGCCATTTCCTTCTGTAAAATTTCTAGAAGGCCTTTGAATGCTTTAGAAACATCTGAAGACTCATCAGACTTTATCTTCTAGTGCTGTTGTGTTTCTTTTGATTGTGGAAGTTCTTCAAAAACATTATTGCTTTCCCTGTAAAACCTAGACTTGTGTTCTTAATCTTTGCACCCATCCCCCAATGTAGTTAATCTGGAATGCAGGCTAGATATAGTAATTAGAGTGAAGGGCTGGCAATAAAATGTGAGATATTTAGCGTAATTCAGTCGTATTTTTGGTTTAGGTAGGTTGGTACTCCAGTCATTCTGATTTAAATGAAGTGGAGAGAATGTAGGTGTGTATATCCCTGACATGGGTGGAAAAGCAAGGCAGAATTACTAAACACGTTGGAAGAAATGCTAATCTCTACAAGGTTGGGTGAGTTAGAACAATGGTAATTGTGATTTACATTAAGACTGAAGAGAGCAACCAGATGTGGTGTTCTCAGCATGTCCTATCCCATGCGCATGCTTTAAGCATTTTGTCAACTGAAACTGGGACCGTGAACCTTCGCATTTCGAAATATCAGCGATCCTCCTCTTGAAGCTGCAGCGTGCGTTACTTAATGTTTTCAAGGTTCTTCTCCTAAAATGTTTTAAAATTTAGTTTCTGAATATAGGCTTGCAGGAATAATCCTTCAGTTTCATGAAGTTCAGTTCCTACTTAAGTGATGCTGTACATTTGTTTCAGCTCTGAAATATTCCCAGTTTCACAGATAGTGCCTATGACCTCTTTCACTCTGACTTGAGGTGCTGCAACTTTGGTTTCATTTATTGTGATTCAGAAATTTTTCTTCAAATACAGTTTTGAGTTACTTTTTTTACTTTTTTTTTTCAATATGCTTAACACATGGGAAGTACATTTGCAGCTTCAAATGAAGGCTTCCATAAATAAGCCTGTTTTGTAGTTGTTAATAAAGATGGGAGAACAGTTTTTGTGAGGTGTGGCATATCAAGGGTGCTGTACACCCCCATCGTATTTGTGATGTAAATTACAACATTTAAGTGAGACATGAGGTGCTCATACCTGAGCTAAAACAAAGGCAGAATTTCTGTTTAAATGTAACAAGTGTGGAGTTTCTTGTTTGTTGTGTTTTTTTTAAAAAGCTTTTCCTTGACTCTAAGGGTTTTGGGTTACAAACCCAAAACTTATCCTCATATAATGTGGGTTACAATATATTATAAGCAGCAATTTCTAGAATTTGAAGAAGACAGTCTTGCTATAGTATTCTTGTAACTGCTTATGTTGTGTTATTTTTTTTAACATTTTTCTTTTCTCCATCTGAATATTATTAATATAGCATTGCCCGACTTCAGTACTGTGCTAGGAACATCGTACAGTATTTCTAATCTAATACTGCAGGTGAAGTTGAGGGACACAAATAGTCTGATCCCTGTATACTGATACTTGTATGTATATTCTGAAAGGTTGTGATTTAGCTTAATTTACCAGAGATTGAAAGCAACTGTGTAATCCTTGTCTCAAGGGAGATAGTATTTGGGTGGAAGAGAGTGTCAAAGCATATTTGAGAAAATACAAAATTTCTTATTAAGTGAATGGATGTTTTATATTTGTTATTTTTGATTTCTGATTAAATCAACTGCAATATAAGGATTCCCACCTCTCTCTAATGTCACCAGTGTTGTTGATGAAGTTCTTCAGGGTGTTGCTATTAGTTTGTTTTTGGTCTTGCTAACTGAATTAATATCTGTGCTTATTAAAAAATACAGGCAAGCTCTTGCTTTCTACAGAATGTTTTGTTTTGGTTCTTAACAGTTTACTTCTCCTTGTTGAGAAACTAATTTTGGCTTTTAAATAATTCATATCTCTTCTGTTTATTAAGCTGTAATTTAAGGGCTGTAAGCTTTTAGTGATCCCTGGTACAGCCTCCTGCACTTACAGGAAGATATGTAAGCACTTGAAACGCCTGTTTCTACTTTGTCCAGGAGTTGTTCCCCGAACTATGGAGCACTGTTCAGAATACACTCTTCAGAAGATAAATTTTCTAAGAATTCCCTTTGCATTGATGTTTTTCTGGTTTTGTATGAGTATGGTTCCAGCTGTACTTGGGATATAGTAAAATACTTTAAGAAAAGAGTAATTTAATTTGGAAAGTAAATTGTAAGAAATTGTGGAAGCCCATGATTTTGAAAAAGGAGCAAGTTTCCCCCCCTCCATTTTCTCTAGTTCGTTAGAAATCTGCAAGCCACTTCAGTGTTTAAAAAAAATTTGAAAGCAATACAGGGTCTTTTGCACAAATTTCAGGGAGGTGGCAAGTACCCAATCTGCAAGAGCAAGTAATTATTTAGGACATGGCTCTGCTACAGTGCAGAGCGGAGGCACACATCGGTCGCACGCGTGCGGCAGAGGCTCTGCTTTGGGTGACCGGAGTCATGGGGGGGCTGGCGGAGGGACTCCCATGTTTCCCTCACAGTTTTAAATTGCTGTTTTAACTCTTCCCTCTTGTTTTTGTTTTCTTTTTTTTTTGTGTGGTGGGGGGTTTTTTTTGTTTGTTTGTTTCATAACCACATTATCTTCTGGCTTCTTCCCTAGACCCACACAAGGAGAGTCATATAATAAAGACACAGAACCCTAATTATAAAGACTTGTTTTTTCTTTCCGGCAGAAAAACTTTATTACTGATTTCCACCCCCCCGCCCCTGTTTTGTTTTCTAATCACCCGCACAGCTTGCTGGGCCTTTGGTGGAAGTATTCCTGGTGCTGTAAAAATAACAGAGGAAAAAAAAAAACCCACCAAAAACATGGAAAATGCGGGGCTGGCAGAGAACACATGTGGGGTATGTAGGCCTGTGTCCACAAAGCGACTTAGCACATTAATACTAGCACTTACTGGTTAGGTGCCGGGCTGTAGGCCATACAACACTATGGCAGTGAAGTGATTATAAAGGTATAGCCCTGTGCTCTGAAACTACAGCTCGGTGCTTAATGGTGCCCGGCCTGGGGTGCTTGCCTTGAGTGGCCCCGGAGGGCTGCTTCCACCTCCCTTCCCAGGGCAGCGAGGATGAGGAGCTGCAGACATTGTTTTTATGGCGATGCCCGGCCTCCTTCCTGAGCAGGACAGTGTCTACTACGTGTGTGGGTACGACAGAAGTTTCTAGACCCCAGAGAGGAAGCAGGAGTAAGGAGAGGTCTGGAGGAACAGGGTTTCCATACATGAGAGGGAAGCCCCACACGCAGGTGGATCCCAGATCCTACCTGTCCTGCTGAGCTGGGGTCCTATCTCCCTTGGAGAAGTATTAGCAATGGTCCCCTCCCTGAAAAACCTCACTGCCAAATTGTTTTCAGTGGTATAGTTTTATTTCTTGTGGCCTTACTGTGAAAGATTCAGCTAATACTAGTAGGAGTTGTTAAAAAAAATCTTTTTTTTTTTTCTTTTGCTTTTCACCAATTTATATGTGTGCCTATAGCCCCGAGTTTTATATGGTTCATACCCCAAACTCTCCCTGGATTTTAGATGCCTGTGTTGCTCCTCTGGCAGCTGGTGACAGTCTTGTTCAGAAATGCTGGTGGATATCCTCAGTTGTCATAATAATCTTGTGGTGAATAAGTACAGGAGTGGGAGATCAGGCTTCCAGAACCTTCTCAATCTTTGGGGTTTAACTTTGTAGCTCCTACATCCAAGGACAGTCCTCAAACTTCTGAGCTCGCGGACAAGGCTGGAAGAAGTCTGCTTTTCACTGTTCTGCTCGTGTAGGTTGGCACCAAAAATAATAAAAGGTATATCCAACTCTGTATCAAGTCAGAGTTAGCAAGAAGGAATTGATTATGTGGCCCAGTGATTAAAGACGACAGGTGAGAGAAGTGAATCCTGGCTTTTGGTCTCTGAGTTTGCATATATATATATTTTTTTAATCTTGTGTTTTTTCACTGAGTGAAAACTAGAAATGGATGCCAAAGCGCAGATAGGACTAGCCAGGTAGGGTTTTTTGTGATTATCAGATTCTTCAGTAATGTGCATTGTCCTCATCCTTTGCAAATGCATGTTTACAAAGCATTAGTTTTCTGTATTTTTTTTTTTTATGTATTGAAACTGTTACTGTTGCATATCAGATTCTGAAATTTATTCTTCATGTATAATGCCTGAACTCTGACACTGCAGAAAGAATAAACCAATATTGAGCAAAAGTTGTTCTTACCTGGAGGATTCGGTACAATATGTTTTCTTCTTTTTTCCCCTCTAGACACCTAGCTGTTGGGCTGAAGAAGGAGCAGAAAAGAGATCACATCAGCGGTCAGCATCGTGGGGAAGTGCTGATCAACTAAAAGAGGTGAGAAGTTTTGCACAGTCGAGCCTGTCAAATTTTGATATGCCCAAGACATTTTTTAATTCCTATCTCAGGTCCAGGAAACTGCACCCTTTCCCTCCCCTCAGTTCCTTTTGAAATGGGTTTTACCTCCAATGTAAGAGTTGTTTAGAGAGTGGTTGTTATTTTATGCCTGTTGGATTTCCTCCTTTCCTACTACACAGTGTTGGCTGTGAAGGAGTGGCTACAGTGAGTGCTGAGGAACCAGCTTGTTGTTGCTTACTAATTTTTCGGTTGAGTTACCTTTCTGTTCTTTAACACTGTTCTCCTGAAAGAGGCAAAGTGTAAGTCAGTATGTTAGCATATTCTTGTTTAGACTAAATTTCATTCAAGTTTAAGGGTGGAGATAGAGAGGACATCACTTTCACAAATGAAAAAGGAGGGTATGTGTTGATACAGTAATGATATGATTACTTGAAATGCTCTTTAATCGTACGTATTTTGCTGTAGACTACAATTGCAACTAGAAAGAACCCACCAAAAGTGGAGTGGATTTGCATCATGAGAAAGTAGATATGATAAAATGATCGCCAACTCAGCTGAAATGACAATATTTCAGTTTTTGTCCCAGTAAACTCCGTTCTGGCCAGAGCTCATGTGACTCCAGCTCTGTCCAGTGCCTAATAACTGGCCTGCAGTTAGCTTCATGCCCCTGTCAGGAAGCATGCAGCCTTTCTCTAAGAGCCACACCTTTCTTTTTAAGAAATGAATCTTGCACATGTTCTCATGGGATGGGACTTTTCCTTGGTACTCTGGGCTTTTTGCATCTTCTCTCCTGGCTCTCTGTTTAATAAGACATTCAAAAATGAGAAGAAATGTATAGGTTGTCTGAGGAGATGATGTTACTGGCAGTATATAGGCCTCTTCTGGACAGCCATTGATAGGACTAATAGTTGTCAAAAGGAGTGATGTAAGTTTAATTACTTGAATTTTAAAATCAGATTTGAGAAACATGGAATAATCTTGCATTCCAGTGGTGGCAATAACCTCATTTTTAAAGATGAGGACCTGGGCCAAAGAGAGGTCAATCCAAACAGGGTTGTCTATTCCCATCTCATTGAGTAGCTGTTATGAAACCCATCACAGCTGATTTATTAGTACATGGGCCTTCAGTTGCCTGGGTGACTTCATCTGCAGCTCTGAGGAAGCACTCAGAATCACAGATTAAATGCCCAGAAATTAGTGCAGAAAAGTTTTTTGTGTCTGAAAAGTTTTGGCTTAAACATTACCTACCAACACAAAGGAATCGTAGCAGGGGCAGGAGTGGTATCTGTATTTCCAGGATAATGCTTGCTTTTACTGAGAGACCATTCTTCATCTTCTGGCAGTTCCCTATCAAGTTCTGCAACAAGGCAGCTTTTCTTCACCACAGGGCTGTGACTGTCAGCGATAGCAAAACCTTCAGCATGTAAGCAAGTGTCTACCATTTGATAATAGTGATCAATTGTGCTAGGTTGCCATCCTCTTTATGGACTGACCACAAGAAAAGAAAAGAAACGAAACATGTGTCCCATGGGTTTCATGGTTCCTTGCTGGTAGAACACACTAATGGAAAAAATGGGGTGTGTGGAAAGGAATTGTTTCTATCCAAATTTTGCAATGGTTATTCACCCCAAAACCTGCCCTTGTCTTCTCCAGCTTATAGGGCTTTGCCTTCCTTTGCTTTCCTTTCTCCAGCTTCTCAAACCAGTTTTCTTGCTTTTCTAGCTCCCTGGGTTCATAGTCCCAGTGGTGTTCTGCGTGCATTATCCAGCCAATTCTCGTCTATCTTCCCTTACTTGAGCTCTTGCTCAGTTACCTTCCAGCTCCTTGTCTGTTCTGTCTCCCAATCATTTGGCTTCTATTTTATCCCTTTCTTTTTACTGTCCCTCCCGTGTAAGTCCTGGTTCCAGCTTCTCTGTCTGCCTACTTAATGCCTGTGTGGTGGGTGTTAAGAGTTTGCTCAATACCAACAGTATCTGTGCACTCCATTTCTTTGTGACACAGTAATTGGCAGTTTCTGGAAGGAGAAATTCTCTGGGGCAGTTCTGTTCAAACTGTAAAGCCCCGTAGAGACTGAATTACTAGCAAGTGTAGCTGCCAGTTCCAGACACCTTTCTTGAACATGTGCAAACTGTAATTTTTGCTAAAGCTTTGCCAAACGTAAAGGTTTTTCTAAGGGAATAGAGGGGCACATTCTCAGCATAAAGGACTCCCAGGCAAATGTTTGGCTTTTTCTTCTGAAGTATTGGACAGCAGAGCTTCCCAGGTAAAAAGCTACAATAATGTTTTTTTAGCACATAAAATGGTAAAATGATTTCCACCTCCCTTTCATTTAAATCTCATTCTTAAAACAACTCTAATACTTGTACTGAAATTTCTGGTGGGAAGGGGATAGGAGAGCTCTATTTTGCATGGTAGACTTCAGAGAAAATTTGACAAAGCTATAGGCAGCTGAAAGCAAGAGCTTAAGTAATGGAAATAAAAGTTTCACCTCTCCTGGGCAACTGCATTTGTTATGAGTAACACAGGTAACAGTAGTTCTGCTCAGCATTTTGAATGGTTTCCCATAACATTTGACAGTAAACAAGTAGATAGCTGTTTACAGTTTCCTTGGCTTGTCTTAGCAGTTTGGATTAATGTTTTCTTGTTTCAACACTTAATGGAATGATTTCTAGCATGTATTTTTTATTATGTTGATACTGTAAACTAGCCAAATACTTATATGCACAGTTTTAATTAGTTTTGATAAAAGAAGATTGAATGTGCTTTTAAGTTTAAAAAATTGGTTTTCACTTGGTTAGTTTGAGGGCTATTACAATTAAATGCATTTATTTAACACAACTGGGAGCTCTTTTAAAAGTATTTACATTTCAAAAACCTAAAAATGAGTGTATAGACTTAAGATCCCAAGCAAGTAAATGAATTCTGTATTACCACATAAAAAATTTTCACTTTGGGTAGTTGAAAATTATTTTGCCCTTGAATTGAAATAGATGGGTGTCAGGATTGAATCTGTCTGGCAGGGAAATAGGCAATGCTTGCTTTCTCATAGTGGGTCTATTAAAAAATTTGCAACTCCCCAACTCTCAGTATGAATTTTGTAATGATAGAGTGTACATTTTTTATCACCTCCTAACAAGGTTTACTTCTTTTTTTAATTCTGAAAGGATCTACTGCTTCTTTTTACCAAGTCTTGAATATAACTTGCTTTAAGATAATGCCAGACTGCTTTAATATTATTTTAATAGATACATGTCTTGACTGGGAGATGAAGATTGCTATCGGAATCTTTGTACTGGACAGACACCAAGTAGTGGTTTGAACCATTGGTATTTTTTCCTCCTTTCAACCTGAATAGTTAGTCTGAAATTCTGTTGAAGTGTCATAGGGACAAGTTTAGTTATAGCTTACCCTGAACTGGAATTTACCCAGAGGTGAAAAAACCTGGGCTTTAAAACACATAGTTTTCCTTTGGTGTCATTTTTAAAAGACATATTTCAGAGAGCTAATTTTTCACTTCCCTTAAGCACCTCTGTATGCTGTATCTGTTACACTGACACCAGCAGTCCCCTACTGGAAGGTCCCTTTTGCTCTAACAGAGTACTTGAAAAGGACTTTGGAATAAAAGAGAATCGAATATGAGAGCTTGCACTTTTTATGTGCTTTCATATACCAATCAAAAGATTGTATTCAAAGGTTTAGGGTGAATTTCTAATGCTTGTTTTACTCTTTGACCTACTGGTTAACTTATATATTAACAAATGGTTCATGAATGAGTTAGAGCTCACTCCCATTAATGAGGACTTCGTGGCTTGTTCAGCAGTAGGAAGTTACTATGTTGTGTAGCCTGATTTCTAGAAATACAGCCTATTAACTAGTAAATATTGATGAGTATTTGGACAGGAATGATGAGACGTGACATGTTCCTTCATATTAGTAGTCTGCATTTAGGTCTCTTCCAATGAAAAATTATTAGGATACTCAGATTATTCCAGTGTTGTAAAGAACTGACCTAATTTGCTTATTTCTAAGCTTTGTGCCATTAGTTGTAACATGCATGCAGTCTGATATAAGTGGTATAGACAAGATTCATATTATTTCAAGTACACTTCTAGCTGTAAAAATACTCAGCAAGCAAAAAAATATATAGGGTTTTTCTCCTAGCTTCTTGCTTGTTTAATAATCTTTGATGATTATCTTATAGTTGGCTGTATGACAGTAAACCATCAAGGCTGAACTGCAAGTTTGTGTCCTGAATGACCTGCTATAGGTTTATTACTGTTATGATGCACTGATCTTTGTGTTTTCTTGGGTTTTTTTAGTTGGTGTTTTCTTTTTTATAAATAACTGCAAGTATGTCACGAAAAGAATCTTTCTGATACATCAACAATATTGCAGGGAACAGTCACTAGAAGAGGAAAGGCTGAAAACTTTCTTAATTTTTTTGAAATGTGCAGAGATGTGTGCTTTGTGCTCCCCCCGTACAGCCACATGAGAGTACTTGCCAAATGTGAACTAAAAAATATAATTTGAAATTTATGTGTCTGAGCATTGGAAGTAGGGCTCAAATTGCATTTATTCCTTGAGGAATTCCTTGAGTGTTTTTTTTTTTTTTAATTTATTTTCAGCTGTATCCTCTAAGAAAATGCCTGTATTGTATAATGAGAACTTTCTGCCCATCTTCAAGCTAGGTAGACAGGGAGAGCATTTGAACTGGTATACTAAAATCACTGTCACATTTTATGGATCTAAATGGACTTCTGTGAAAGGCCAAGACTTTAATGTTTTCAACAACTGGAGGCTTTAAAGGATACACATTAGATCTTTTTGTGTTGGTTTACATGTGTTCCTTAATATGATCGTGTATGCCCCAGTCACCTTCATGGTCAGTACTTGGGCATGTGAGGGAAATGGTGTCCCAAACCCTTTCTGTACCTCCTAGCTGCCTTGTTAAAATGGAGTGTTTTGTTACTGCACTCTTTTTTTTTTTTTTCCCCTGTATAGCATATTACTGCGTTTCTGCCTCATTTTCCTAACTGAAATATCTGTATTGCTGCCCTGAATGGAGTTCAGTGTCACAGTGTATTTACCCCAGTGTAATGGCTGGATCTTCAAGTACAAGTTTTCCTGATACCAATCACATGGCACCATTTTCTTTGTACGGCAAATTCCCTAGCTCGTATTAGTTGCATCAGCTGAGTGCCCAAGAGGCAGGATCTGCTGCTTTTTTGAGATACTTGGTAAAACAGGTGCCATTAAGGCATATGTTTCAGACTCCTTCCTTACTACACAGATTATATCTGCTTTCATAGGATTAGTGTACCTCATACCTATCTGCAGCTCATTTTGGTTATGTTTGGTGCTCTGATTGTGCTTCTCTGCTGCTTAGGAAGAAGGTGAAGATAAACTTCTAGCAAGCCAGCACAGCTACCTCTTCCTGTTAGTACTAGTGGCTTTATTTGAGTTTCAGAGGGAAAATAATTGGCAATAAAAAGATAAACGTGTAGAAGAAAAAAGCTGTTGGGATTTTAGGATTAGTTTTAGCAAGTGGTAGATTCACTGTGGACTCCCCTTGGTGAAGAGATGGAGCATCGTTTAGTTTGGGAGATACTTCTGCCCATGTACTCGCTGCCACTGCCTGCTTAGTGTGGCTGCTCTGAAGCTGGGCTGTCTGTGCTGACAAGCCTCTGTCTCCCATGTCTGGAGGATGAATAAGAAATGGCAGATTCCTTTTTTATGTGTCCATCCTTACTTTCTCTTTTTTTTTTTTTTGTCTAATGGTAACTACCACATCAATGGAAATCTGGAGTCCTTCAAATTCAGGGCTAGGACTAAGGATGATCTGAGAAGGCACATCAGTTTCTTCACTGCCTTGTATGTTTGGCTTACGTGATCATACCAGCTCCAGATACACAGATTCTTCAACAAGTTTTCATCTTTCTCCACAGCGACCCAAGAAGCTTTTTCTTTCTGTTACTGTCAAGAACCTACTGACTGCCAAAATATACATGAGGTGGCTGAGAGAATCTCAGATTCCAGGGGTCCATGATTCCTTTCAGGATATCAGAGCTTCAAGGTTTTGGTCAGCCTAGAGACATACCAGCCTATCAACACTCTCCCATAGAATACTTTCACTGTCCAAATTTTACAGTGAGAAGCTATGTTCTCAAAGATTTGCAAGCTGTTTGTGACAGAAATCAGTCAGACAGATTTCTGAGGTGGAATTGTATAGACTCTTTTTTTTTTTTTTTATAGCATGCTCCTGAAATTTATTTTCTGATTTAATTTAAATAAAAAAAATAGGGTATTTAACTTTTTAAATAGGAGGAAATGCACAGCATCAAGAAGAGGCAGCAGAAACAAAAGACTTATATACAGCACTCTCCCTGCTTTCTGATTATTCTTGTAGCCAGCCATCTTAGTCCTCAGGTTATCTGATCTGGGCATAATTTTTCTCTTCTGTTTTTAAGTTTTTTAAAGGGGAAGATGAAGATTATTTCCTTGTTCTCCCCATTCTCCAACATTTTGATGTAAGACATAAATCTTTGTAGATGTAGGTATACTTACCAGACTGGTTACCTACTTGCATGGAGCCATGTTTCTGTTGTGGTTTAACTTCAGCTGGCAACTAAGCCCCACAAGCTGCTCACTCACTCTCGCCCAGTGGGGTGGGGGAGAGAATCGGAATGGTAGAAGTGAGGAAACTTGTGAGTTCAGATAAAGACAGTGTAATAGGTAAAGCAAAAGCTGTACATGGAAGCAAAGCAAAACAAGGAATTCATTCACCACTTCCTGTGGGCAGGCAGGTGTTCAGCCATCTTCAGGAAAGCAGGGCTCCGTCACGCGTAACAGTTACTTGGGAAGTCAAAATGCCATAGCTCCAACACTAATTGCAATTATTCCTACAGGGAGAATGGGGAAGTTCTGGACAATTGGGGTTTTTTTTTAGAAATGAAATATCTCTTCAGACTCTTTGCCAGTATCTTCCAATATGGTGACTGAGTTGCATCTTTCATCAAGAGATTAGTCTCCCAGTTCTCTAAATCTAGCTTGTCTGTGTTAGAAGCTCAGTGGTACTAAGTGGTACTACATCTTTCTGGATGTATTTACATGTAGAGCCTTTTGGAGGTCTGAACTGTTTGTTGCTGAAAGATCAAATATTCAGCCGTTTCTGAGTAGCAGTTGTTTTGAATATGGGTAACAAGCTGTGGCAAGACTTGATATGAAGCCTAAAAGGTAGATGCTTCTTTTGTGAGTGACACCAGAAACATCACAAAGAAAAGTCCACAGCCTGGAGCTAAGCTCCATCCAAAGCTCTTCACCAAGCACTATCATCTCTGACACTGTGAAGAGTGATGTGAAATGATTCTCTACCACAGAGTTGCTTTGCAAGAGCACTAGTGATATATTTAACTATTTGGAGTTAACCACAGAGTGCATGTACTTGTAAGCTGTCACTCAGAAAGAGAGGTTACTTTCCAGCTGAAGTTCTTTGAAATACGAATTCTATGTCTATTCACTTCTTAGTCATCCTTCAGGTTTTTAAAAATTGTATCTCTAGATGAGTTAAAAATTAAATGGGGCTGTGCATATTTTGCCTTATATGCCTGTGTGGTGAGCATGAGGAAGAGTGGGACTTGAGCCCAAAGGAAAAAAAATTATCCAGTCTTAAGTAAGTGTCTGTACCTGTTGTGTGAATGTGGACATAGTCTAAACTTCTGAGACAATGCTTTAAATGCTTTTTCATGTAGAAATTATCTGGGAGGAATAAATAAGTGGAGGAATCCCCAAATTAAATTATTTGGTTTCTTGTTAAGGAGCAGGTCAAATGGATAATGGCTTTATTTACATTTGACCTTTAAAATACGTAACTTTTGATTAGACATCTTTGCAGCAGACAGCAGAAGAGATAATTCCGTCTGCCTGAAGGGATCTGTGATAGTTTAGCCTGCAGGGAAATGCTATTAAATGTATTAAATAAATTCTCCAAGATGAGCAATGCATATTGATTGCTAGTTGTTTGTGAAGGCTCTTTGCTTTTATGATGAATTAGAATTGGAAAACTTTGGTTCAGTTTAAGATCAAATAAATTAAACTCTAGTCTTCATAGTCCCCAGTTTAGACCAATTATAGGCCAGAAATTGCTACAAAATGTGATTCTGACTACTTTTGTTTGCATCAGTTATTACAGTGCTTGTTTGAGACTGAAGAAGTTTAGTAATTAAACTAAGCCTGCTGTCATATTCCAGTTGACAAATAGGGCAGATACTTTGGAGGAGGTACCTAATAAGCGGGAAGAAGCTTTTATGCTCAGGCTCCAAGGGAAGGCAATGCCATACGCTAGTAAAATCCTACAAAGAGGACCTAAAGTGTCTGTGATTCATTTTATACATGAAGATTTGAGCAGTTACCCATTCGATAACTCATTATCACTTCACCTGAACTTCTTTCCAGCAGATTGCCAAACTGAGGCAGCAGCTTCAGCGCAGTAAGCAGAGTAGTCGTCACAGTAAAGAGAAAGAACGTCAGTCACCTCTCCATGGCAACCATATAGCAATCAGTCAGACTCAGGTAAGCAGATAGTTGCTTATATTAACAGCCTCCTACCTTATCAGGGTTGGGTGAATAGCCTGCGTTTCTTCCTATCTTTCTTATGGTTGGTTTTCTTATGTGGTACACTGAAATGCTTAACAACCTGATACCATTGCATCTTCACTGAAATTTAACTGATAGGCATTGTATAATAAAAGAAAGAAGGGTTGCAGCAGGATAGCAACTAAAATATATTAAGAAGCTGTAAAAATTCCAAGCATGGCCAGAGAAGACTGTGTTTCCAGCAATATGTACTCGCTTCCAAGACTAATTTTTGTGGTACATTTTCACAGTCTCTGCTCCTTTGGAAGGTTATCAGTTTTGCAACCCAGTTTCCTCTGAGCTGGTTGAAAAAAAAAAAAAGAAAGAAACAAAAAAAAAGAAAAAGAAAGTACCAAGGGTAAGCAGTCTGGATTGGCAGCCCAATTGATCAGTCTTTGAGCAGCAAGCAGAACACTAATTGGCTTGTTGCAAACAGACTTCTAATTCACCTTACCATGTATTCATCAGTAAAAGACAGCGATGCTGTATCACCAGAGATTTGAGGGAAAAATCTCATTTCCTTGTCCCATTTTAAGAATCTTTCTGATACTGTGCTTATTGGTCAGTTCCTGGCCAGAGAGGCAATTTCCACATGACACCAAGAAAAACAGTATTGTGGTGTTTACTTTCTAAAAAGAAAGTGATAATTCACCTTGGATTTAAACTGAACTGAAATCAGGATGATGCTTACCACAGTACAGCATCCCTGGTGACTGGTGACTAGACAATCTGTCACACTACAGGATAAAAGTCTTTTTCTCCATGGTTTTGTCTAGGACATACCTCTTGGTTGTTACAGTAGTCCACAATCATTGTCAATACAGGATCCTGTCTTCTACCATAAGAGTTTGTTGTTGTGGTGGCTATGTTACAGTACAGTCATTACAGTCTATTTTGAGAGTTTCCATTGTATTAAATGGAAAAATTGCCATCACCAACCTGTTCTTGTTCCAGATACTGTGACTTACTGTAACACCTCAGTTGGACATTATCTTTAGGATACAAAATATTATGTCCCGATTATGTTCGTGACCATTCTCATGTTCTATGCTAAAGGACGTTGTGATGACAGGACTTCTCTCCAGACATCAGTCTATGGATTTGATATCCTCCTCTCTGAGAGGTTAAGCTCAGTTTCCTAGTCTGACAGCTTCTGTTTTCTGTTGTCTTATTACTTACCTATTTTTCCAAGTGATGTGTGAATTTAAGCAAATGTTAATATAGCCGATCATCACTATCCTGGCTAGGACATTTTTTTGTTTTCAGGTCATTTTCATGTTTTACCAAGTTATAAAATTTTCCTGTGCTCTGAGTGTATCTATATTTCTCCTATTATAAATATGCTGACACATATGAAGAATAGCTTTGGTCAAGTTACCTGGCTAAATTACCAGCCCATGAACTAGATTCTCAGCAGGGTGCAATGGAAGATGCCCCATGCAGTGTCTGCTCTAGCCATCATAAGCTGCCAGCGAAACTGAAACCCAGTTACGGGTTCTAAACCTCAGGCAAGGTTCAGTCAATGACTTTGTGAACCTTAAGCCACTTGTAGAAAGCAGTTAATAATTTCTCATTTGACAGTGCAGACATCTGAGTCCTGATTATATTTCACCTACAGTGGATTCTTAACTTGGACCCCATGTTACTAACAGGCCAGTATTTGAACTCCCGAAATGTTGCTTCTGTCATTGTGTTTCCTGACTCCTTTTTAACTAGCTAGTGTTTTAGAAAGAAGAGATTGAGCTGTGAGGGCAGATCCTTTATGTTCCTCCTGTTTGGACAAAACCTCGTGGTTAAAACCTAACCTTGTGATGAAGACATATAGGAAATAGGTATTTTTCCTGAAATTTATATGCTTCTATAACAAAGAACCCCACTACATTTTGCATAGAAAAGCATTTTGCTTTCCATCTCGAAGTAAGCTGTTGTAGGTACCTGTGTGACTATTTATAGTCACCGTAAAAACAGTCTTTGACACAGACTCAAATCAACCTAGGACATATGCTTTGAAGGAACATTCTTTAGTACTTGGAGCTCACTTTGGAATGGCTTGTGCGGCATTTTGATTTCTCAAGAAGGTGTTCTCTGAAAGGCCGGTGAAGTTTTCAGTTCTGGCACTCTTATGGGAAGCTGTCCTGCAGGCAGTGTGTTTTGTCAGAGTCAGAGAATGCCTCCACACAAGTGACATGCACCTTTGGAGCTGCACATTGTGCGAGGTTCATTTGGCAAGAACTCAAAAATAATTTTTACATTTTGTCTTAAGCGTCCTGTGATTCTGTGAACAAGGGGAGAACATATATTGGAAAGTGAACACTGTTCATGGCTGTCAGCATAGGTGCATCTATGCTATGTAGCTTCTGCCAAGGTAAAGCTTTTGAGGTTGACTGCGCAAGATGCATGTGCACTCTTCTGAATGGTTCCTGTTGGTAACAGAACTTCACTCCAGCAGGTTTTTCTGAAAACCATACTTCTGTTTATTTGCATGCTTGATTCTTAAACTCAAAATGATTTAAGACCTTTGACATGAAGTTCTGAAAAGCTATAAGCTAGTGAAATTAAAGGTTCAGAATGAATGCTTTATTTTTCATTCACTAAAGCCAACCAAAAGAGAATAAAAGTGCATTAAGTAAATATTTCAGTTGAATGATTAAGCTTTTAGGAGTGTTACAAAATGTCTTTTGGATCCCAGTTAAACCATCAGCATCAGCACCCCGTGTGCTCCCCATCCCTCTACCACATATTTTGTAGTCTATATATCTGGAAAGTACATATACTTGCCTACTTACTGATAAGTGAAATAGTAGAATGCTTTTATTATAGAACACTTCTTTAAGTAGAGATGATTTTAGTGGCTTTTGATTCATACAAGTATTTCTCTTTATTTAAATTTGCCAAGTAAAGATGGTCTTCTAGATGGCAAAATTAATACACAGCTTCTTACTTTTTAGGTTTTTTGGTAGTACTGTTCTTAGACTTCTGTCTTTATTCCATTTTCCAACTTCAAATCATGTTGCGCTCTATCTTCTAGGCTTCTATTTCCAGATCAGTCCCTATGCCACTGTCAAACATTTCAGTGCCAAAATCAACTGTTTCACGTGTGCCGTGTAATGTAGAAGGAATAAGCCCTGAATTGGAAAAAGTGTTCATTAAGGAAAACAGTGGAAAAGAAGAAATATCCAAGGTAAGCATATACTAACATGCTTATGGTTGTTTCTTCTTCATAAGCTATAAACACATGGGAAACCTCCCTCCTGAGAAACCTTCCTCATGGCTGAAATTACAAATAATTTTCTTCAAAGAACTGTTTGTTTGAAAATTTTGTTTCAGTATTTTAGGGTGGTGTTTGTTTTTGAGGGTTCTTTTTCATGTGGTTTATTTTGTTGTTTGTGGTTTGTTTTTTTTTTTTTAATTTATTTTTGAAGGGCTTCTCGCCAAACATACTTTGTTTAGAATGCTCTTTCTTGAAAGTTTTTGTGCAAAATGGAAGTGCTTGAAAATTTAGATACTTCAGGCTACAGCAGTAAGTAATTGGAGACCAGGAGATTAATTTATTTGCTTCATTTTGGATTCTTTTTCTTAGGCAAGACTTAAGTTTCCTGTGCTATGCTCTGCTTTTTGGTTTTAATGCTTTTCTTCCATAAACTGAATGCGGACCATTTTACTTCCATGAAACCACTGTGATCTGTCATGAGAGATCTCCATGTGGGAAATACTGACAAACGGGGCAGCTTTGCTTATGGGAGAACTGGACCATTGGAATTGTCACTGGGGAGCAGTGGAGTGCTCAGATGACACTTAAAATATGAAATACTTAGTTTACAGCCACTGTTTCCTATATAGCCAATGAAAATTTTCTCCTGTGGAATAAACTACTGTTTTTTCTAATCTTATCTTGGACGTAGGTTCTTTTCTTGTGAATGGTCATGTAATACCAATTCAATGTACAAACCAAGCTATAAAACTTCAATTGGAAGTTTTAAGATTCCAAAGCCTGATATTTGTAGTTATTCATTTTGGCAGTAAACTTAAAAAGTTTTGGAATAGTCTTGGCTTCCCCAGAGACTTAGTTGTGCAGACAAAGCAATCTTAAGAATGAAATACTGTAGTAGTAGTAGAAGTTTTATGCTAAGTTTGCTTTCCTAAGGCTGTCTCATCCCTTTAGAAGGGGTGTGTGTTGTAATGGGGGAATAAGGAAAAAAACAAACACACAAACCGAAACAGAAAGCCCCAATCAATAAACCTTGTTACACCATCTCTAAAGAGAATATAAAACTGTATGTATTACAGTGCCACCATTGATCTTGCTATGGCTAAGATTGTAATCTCCTATGGTTAGAGGACATTTCATTTGTTTATCAGACAAATAATCTTCATAAATATTGTCCTTGAGCTTTAACAGCTTATTACTTGGGTTGCAGAACTCAGTCTCCTAAGTTACTAAATGTACTGGCTCTGATCCAGCAAAACAGTGAAGCACATACTTTAAGTGCATTGTTGGATTGAGGCCAGAGGTGCTCAGCAGTTTACGCAACCAAGGCAATAGTGAACCCTTCCTCCAAACATCTAGCTGGGAAGAGTCTTCAGACACAAAAGAAAGTCATAAATTAGATATTGCCCTTGAAGTCAAGCCCATCTTTGTGGGCAGAGGGTTGTTTCCTCTTATGTAACTGCTAATTTCTATGAAGTCTGGTCTAGTGGGACCTGAAGTGGAACTTCTAGCACTGTCTTACAGCTTACTAGATCTTGTGTCTTTCTTACGGAAGATCATAATAAGAGTAATTTACTCAGTCTTACTGTTGGTGAACTTTCTCTGATAAAACAATTTAGCTTCTTTTTAGCCTGGGGGAGTTGGGGCAGCTAGGTTAAAGGTTAGGAATTACTGAACAAAAGATAAACTATAGGAAACCAAATTTCATTAGTTTCACTGCTAGTGAAACAATTTGTTTTTCTTTCAATTTTCTGCCATTCATTCTTGCTGTAACATTCTGTATTTTTAGAAAGTATTTTAAAATAGCAATCAAAGGTTGGTTGCTTCAAGTGATGTGTGAAGCATAAATTATTCTATAGACTTGCTTGTAAGATTGGTGTGTATCTAGATTTTCAGCTGGTTTCTTTTAACCTTTTTAAGCTTTGATGCTTACTTCACAGTTTTAACAGTGCATGTTCAAATGTTAATTTTCATATGAATCGATCTATACGGCTGTATAAAACATTTTGTGCCCTGTTGTGAATCTGTATTCATTTGGCAGGAAAGATTTGGGGAATAACATATAATCTGCTGGAAAAACTGAGAAGGAATATTACCTTTATTTTAGGTACCGCTCACTACCTAATTTTTAAATTTTTTTCTTCTTAAATTCAGTTATTACATTAGTAGCTTACTGATTTCTTCCATTTCATTTTGATAACCACGTTTGGGCTGTCCTAAGTAAAATAAAATGCATTTTAGTTCTGTTAACTTTCAAAATTTTAGTCTAGTGTTCTTGAATTTTTTTCTATTAGTCTTTCATCTCTTCAGTATAAACTTGTGATTTTTTTTTTTTTAACAAACTTTCTTGAAATCAGGCTAGGTTATATATAAGACAAGAATAAGCTTAAGGTTAAAGCAGTTTTATGGATAGTTTTATGAATATTACTTGAATTACTTTTGTTAATTTAGCTGCCAGTTAAAATGGGTAACCAGGGAAACTTTCCTTCTGGTTTTGTACTTCCTTGCTTAGTCTTCAGATGCATAAATTGATTTAATTTATTTTTTAGATTTATGTTTTGGTTTTGTAGGATATGATGTTACATACCTGCTGTTTTCCCTTTTGCTGACTTAAATTTTTGTAACCCTCCTTCTTAAAAAGTTTATAAATTGATCTGGAATATGTCTTCTGTCTTCTGTCATGCTGACTTTGTTCTTTGAAACACTGCTCTTTGCTTTTGTTTTAAATAGTATTTTATTGATAATACAGGTTATACTTATAAAAGTACAATTACTTATCAAAGTAAAAATAATTGTTGTAGATATTAGTCTCGGTATTTTTGTGTTTCACAAAGATAGTTGATGATACAATAATGTCATTATGTCATTGCCTTTGAATAATGTAAATGACCATAAAATTTGGAGGGATTGCATTATAAGTGGTCACAACATTCCAAATATTTTATTCTGAACAGATTCGTACATGTATGTGTATATTTTTTCAAATCCTTCATCTTGCTTAGTTAGCTGAAGGTGTTCTCTCTTTTCTTTCATAAAACTAAGTTAAAGGTGGCTTTTTTGAGTCACTTCTTAATCGCTTCTTTCTCCTCAGATTTATTAATAAACTTTAATTTTCTAATGCATTTATTCAAAAATCCTGTCTATATTTTCCTTCCTATTTTATAACTTGTTGACGAGCTTTCCAGGTAATTGTTACGGTGTGTCTGTTCCCACCCTTAACATGAAAGAGGGAATCAGCTTTTTGTGAAGTTGTGACAGGCTTTTGTTCTTTGTCCTGTTGTGACTCAACAACACAAACATTGGAGACTTCAGTACAATAAGACGATGGACTTACTGTAGGGAGTTGGGGGGTAAGAGGTGTTCCCTCTTACAGAATACATTGCGAAAATAGGGAAAAGTGCCCTGTAGCAGGATGCAGACACATTCGTAGGTCTCTTATTAGGAAAAAAATACTCTCTTTCAAGTATACAGAAGTAATAAGAAATTAAGCAATTTTGATGGACTATCACACAATGTAAGTAAAATGATTAATGTGTTTCTTGTTTGATTTCTAATGCTCCTGGAAATAGATAGCAAGACGGTTTTTTGTACCTATCAGAAAAAATTCTGTAAAAAAAGGACTTTTTCTAATTTGCCCGTTGCAGAGGATCCTTACTTAAATCTTCATATCCTTCATCTGAAAAGTTGATGGTTTTTTCCAAGTGTTCCTTCCTGGGATACATTATATTCTTTTGCACTTGCACCTTATCTAAGGCATTGATGACTTCATTGATGCTAGATGGACAAAGCACTTTCCTATGTCTGCCTTTGTGTTCCAGCCTAGAGAACATTTTTTTAAATTGAAAGCATCGAATGCTTTGCTCTCAAGAAGTTGCCTCCCAAACAGATGTAAGGCTTATGAAGAACAGATTGTTTTTAAAGCTCCTGTTGGTATATTATATCATAGTAGCATTCCTGATGCTTCTGGGGAGGGTGTTCTTGTTTTTTTCCAGTGAAAATATGGATACTGAAAACAGTGTTTTGAGAAATGCATGCTGTTGTCAAACTGATAATTTCCATACCTTTGCAGGGAGATGAGGGTAGTATGTAACTGTGGCTAAGAATACACTGTCACATAGGGGTTGGCAGGTGTCCTGTCAGAATGCATTTACTATAAGGTTAGTACATGACTGGACACTCGGGGGGGGGAAAAAAAACCAAACCACAAAAAAAAACCCAATACAAAAAGAACAAAAACCAGCATATAGAATGCAGTAATTTCCATGCATTGAGTGTTATGAAAACTAATAGCAGCTGTACCAAATTAGTTACCCTATTTCTTATGTTGTAAGGTTGTGAGGACTTCAGTTTTTAGAATAGTTTAAGTATGAATCATGGAAAATAACTTCTAAAGTATTTTTTTTATGTTGATCAGCTTTAATACATAAAGTTTTTAAAAATTGGAAGACTTTTAGTTAACATTTTCATGAAGTTTTTTGCTCTTGTCAAAACTTGTATTCAATATTAAGGGAAAGATAAATACAGCAGCACAGTAATCTGAAGTATGTGCTGTTATTTTCTATGCCTTAAAAGTTATTTTACTTGGAAAGAGTGATAAATACTTAGCTTTTTCTACTTGTGTGTATATTTAGAGGCATGTCTAAAAATATGGTTAACTTTTTGTACCTCAAATTTTAATTCAGTGGAGGTTGAAATATGTTATTTGGGATATACTTCCTGACATAAGACTACGTTGTTCCAGGTGTGGAAGGACATCTGTGTAATCCTGAAGTCTTTAATTATGTAATCACTTACTGTTTTTTCTCCCTCCCTGGAATCCTTGCTTTACCTGTTACATGGAGCCATAGTACATGCACTTAATGAGCAGCTGTTCGGTGTTTTTGTTTTCTCCTCATTAGATGTGTGTCCTAATGCTCGCTATTAAACCTTGAAGTCAGAAATCTGAATTTTTTCCTGGGTTTTTGCTTCTATATAATGGGAGAGTGTCTGAAATTTTATTCTCTTTTTATCACACCTATGTTATCTGCACTTTATGGACAGAGAAACACAAATCCATCAGGTTTCCATAATGTGATTCTTGAGGTAACTCAGGATACTGCATATCATTTTGAGTTTAAAGTACAGCTCCTCTAGTCTCCTTCTGCGTCTGTGAATGTGGAAGACTTTTGCAAATCAAAGTCCTATATAGACTGGGCATCTAGATAAGAGACCATAAAAGAGAGAGGTGGGTTCAGATGACTTCCTGGCATCTCATAGAATTTTTGTGGCTGAGATGGAAATAAAAACGCTGTTCTGCAAAGCAGTTATTTTTTTGGTTACGTTAATTATGAGATTGTTTTCTTTTCTACAGCTTCAGTCTTGTTTTCTACCTCTTTTCTGTCTGTGTAACAAATGATATAATGCTTCAGGTCTATCTTGTGCATTGAATGAGTCACGGCCTGTTAGGGGTGATGGGAATAGCAACACGTAGTCATGTTGTAACGCATATGCAATGTGAACTGAGCTGTTGGAACAGACCACACAGCTGTGTCCAAACTTTTGAACATTTGATGTACCAACTGTAATGCTCTCTTTATAGTGTGTTTCTTTGCTTTTAATTGAAATGTGAAATGGTATTAACTGGAAGGCTCATAAGAAGAAAAGGATCTTCCCATTCTCTTACGTCTGCCTCTTTGTATAATATGTGGTGGTTTTCTGGATAGGCTTTTGCTGGAAAGGGGAGAATGCAATACTTGGCCAATAGGTTTCATGTCCTCGTTGCTAGCAAAAGAGCGTTGGGTTGAATTTTAGGCTCTGGAACAGGCTGTTACAATTTTGGACTATATCGAGAAGAGGAAGGCAATAAAATAAAAATGTTCACTTGAAGTAAGATGGAAAGAGACATTAATTTTTTGTAGCTAGAACATTTAAGCTGTTCTCTATGGCTTGAATACAGTCCTCACTGAAGTGAGGATAAAAATTATATTTAAATCTTGCAGGCATTTTTTCCCATTCACTTTTAAGCAAAACCGTCATTCTCATTTGGTTTCTTACATTTAAAGCAACACTGTCTTTGTGATAAAACTAGTTTTCCACTGGGAAGGGCAAGTAAGTAGAGCATGCCAATCTACTACTGTAAACATGTCTACACAGTATATTGCAGAACGGGTGCAAGATCATTCTGGCCAGTGCCAACTAGGCTGATATGAGCAGGCACTGCTTACCAGCTGTGGTTCAAGACAAAGCTTGTGAACCTTATATAAGCCTGTGCATCATCTGCATAGTTGCCATTTTGTCAGAGGTCACCTATAGAAGCGAAGGATGGAATGTAGAGCTGTGCTAGAGGATTATGACCTACTGGCAAAACTTGTATGGTTTAATTTGTAATGGTAATTCACTTGGTTGCTATGGCAATAGCATGCCACTGTATTTGACATTTTCTGCTTTCCCTTTTATCCAAATGTGATCTCTGTCAGAGTACTTGTTTTTCCTTCATAATAACAGTGACCTTTACTGAAAATTGTATTACTAAGTATAATTAGAGATCTATTTGTTGGGGAGGTGGAGGAGTGGTGCTTTTTTAAAACAACAGTAAAGGAAAAACCCAAACCCAAAACATTATACTACCATTTGTTGAAGTGCATTCTGATGTTAACTTTGCATTAAGACGATGTAGTTGGCTTGGAACATCTGCACATTGTCCCAGTGTTCAGCGTAATTTATGTATGTTGTGTCCATTGTGCGTTGCATTGTTTTCTTGTATAAAGTTGTTCTTTCAAAAATGGCTTGTTTGCTGTTCTTAAGGCATTGCCTCATTACCTCTGTTATGTGTGCTACAGGCTGACATTGCTTTGGAGTTTGATCTTTTCTCTGTAACCTGAATTGTTTTGTTTCTTTTGCAGCCTTTGGATATCCCTGACGGTCGAAGGGCACCGTTACCTGCTCACTATCGTAGTAGTAGTACACGAAGCATTGACACTCAGACTCCGTCTGTCCAGGAGCGCAGCAGCAGCTGCAGCAGTCATTCACCATGTGTCTCTCCCTTTTGCCCTCCTGAATCTCAGGATGGGAGTCCTTGCTCAACAGAAGATTTACTCTATGACCGTGATAAAGGTGAGAGTAGAATGGCCTGCCTTTACCTATGGAAGGCATGTGATGTCCTGCTTTTACAACTACCTTCATTTTACTCATTACATCAGTTTTTGTTTTTGTTTGATTGTTGTGGAGGGACTGAGGATTTATCTTAAAACTGGTTTTGTTTGTTTACATATCTTTTTCCCTCTTGTTTGTGAAACTTCACAAACATCTTCCATAAATACGTCAGAGGAGCACAGCAAACAGTCTTAACTATTTATGAAGATTCTAATGTGAAGAATTCAGATTGTAACATGTTTATGTTTAAAAAGGGTTTCAAGAAGGTTTGTGGTAGACTATTCATCATGGGTGAGTTACTTGCTGATGAAAATGGTGATGAAGTTTTGGACTGCTTTTAAAAGTACTCTGCTTCTGAACGCTTACATTCCACTTGAAGCTATTTGCTGAGGAGCTCAGATATGAGTTTGAACAATCTGATGGAGAGTCATTATTTGTCTGTGTATGTTGCATAACAATCCAAAATTTCTGAATGATTTATGTGTTTATATGAGATATATCCTGCATATTTTTCAAACTCTGTAAAATGTAATTTGATTTTGTAGAGAGGGTAAACTGGAGTTTCAGTAATTAAGAGTTACTGACAGAACATGTAGTATGAAAATATAGGCACCAGTTTAAAAAGACTGATTTTATTCGATAACTGTTTAATAGTGAAATTATTCTTGGGCTTCTGATCAGCTGGAAGTGTGGACTTTAGCTTGGAGGGATGCAGGGTTTTGATAAAATGTGCAAGCTAGGAGTAGCAAGTTTCACAGAGGAAACAAACTTCCTAAGATTCCGTGTAGGTTTACTAATAAGCTAAAGACAGCAGTATTTTAAGGTTACAAGTAGGCTTTTTCTGTAAACGTTCTCTGTTTAATAATTCTTAAGGTAATTTGTGAATAAGATAGGGGAAGGCAGAGGGAGAAATAATAGCTTTTTTCAGTTTCTGAAAAAGTATTGCTTTCCCATCTTGGATTTAAAAGGAAGTAGTGGAAAACAAATCCACCTGCCCAAATCCTGAACTGGGGGTGGGTGTGTGCACGTGCGTAAGTTAACTACATGAAAGTAAAAGTTGCAGTTCAACACGATCGTTGGCCATGCTCCAAAAATATCAGCGATGTCAGCTTCACCCCCTACTTCTCTTATAGTATGCATGTGAACTGTAATGTGTTGTCAAGACTGAATCACTGTAGAGACATCTAGTAATGTACTAGCACACGGGGAAATGTCTTGACAGGTAAAGTCGTTCATATATGTCCTGATAACAAATACAAGTTAAAAAGCAAGGAAATGAAAAGAATAATTCCTTTTGCAGTTAGTATTCAATTATCACAGTAACTGGAATTTTAAGTGGTATTTTATTGGCAGTAGTGAGTGAAGACAGTTTGAAATAGTGCATCTTCTTAATACTTTTCAAGGGTTTTTATCTCCTGTCTCAGATTTTTTGAACAGCTAATGGGAGTAAAATTTATTGCTGAACTTCACGACGAATAGATATGTATTTGTGGATTTTGCTTTTAAGACTGGCTTTAATATGCTAGGTTTGTATCAAAAGTCTGCTTTAGTAGTAGTGCATAGGTGATGGTGATACTTTGATAGCCAGCTTTGTAAAGTTAATATAATTGCATTTTTAAATTAGTTTACGTGAGATACTTAATACTGTGCTTTTGAAAGATAGAAGTTTGAACTGCTCATCACAACTTCATTCTTTAAGGACAAGATAGAAACTAAAAAAATGCAGAGTGGTTTTTCAACAGAAAGTAATTTGTTCAGAGGTTGTAAAAGTATAGTCAGCAAGGTGCCTATCACTCTCAGTTCATTGTGATCCTGCAGGACAGTTGTTCTGAGTAAGAATGTTCTTTTCAAAATAGTTAAGTTATAGATAAATGAGGTATATAGGTAGAAATTATAAGGGACTAGCAAGTTTTGAGAGACAGTTTATGAACATCTGTTGTGGATATTAACTGCTTTATAAAACAAAACTCACACAGTTTTTCACACCTGCATTTTAAAGGTTTTTGTAGTGCTAGAACAAAATTGTCTTGAGTTTGCTGTGAGACCTGATAAGTTTTGAAAAATGCATTTATGTATATGCATATATGTATAACCAAACATAGACATTTTAAACTCAAGATTATTTTTCTGTTATTTTTCTCAAGTTGAGGTTTTAGTTTCTTCTCTATGGGAATAACTTGGCTTTACCATTAAAAACATATAATTATCAGCTTTATGAATGCTCCTGAGCGTGTTGCTGAATAGGAAAGGAAGGTTAGTAGTTTGACTGAGAGACATGAGCAGTGAGAGGAGCCAGCACTCTGTACAGACACAGCACTGCTTTACATTTCTAAAGCATCTTTTATTTCTTGTGCAAAGCTGTGTTTTGGCCTGAGGCCCTCACAGCTGCTCTTTGGACTGTATCAGCTGTTTGGTTTACATTTCTGCAAGAAGCTGCTAAATCTATCGAATTTTTCAAAAGAAAGTGAAAGCTAAATTTCAGAAAAGGCCCATAACACTGCTCCGAATGGAGCAGTGATGCTAAATGGTATCAACTGGAGCATAGAGGGAAAGGTGGGAGAGAAGGTGTTTTAATGGCACCTGGCTTTATAATTTTGTTTTTGAAATATCATCCTGTTGCAAGGCCAGTGATTGCCATGCTGCATTAAATCTACTGGTTTCACTAGACCTGTTTTTTGATACTCTGGTCCATGAGACTATAATATTCAGAGTGCTACATAGCATATTTAGCAGCTGTGACAGATGTAAAGTTCAAAGGCATCCTAAGGTATAAGCAGATGAAATTTGGGGTTTTTTTGTACAAAAATAGAGAGTATGAGCTGTTTTTCAGGGATTTTGAGTTAGGTGCTTTTGTGTACCGTTATGTATTCCCACTGCCGCTAGCACGCTGTTACAAGCAACATGTTCATGAAGATGAATTGAAGATACTTTTTAACTTCTGGGCATCTGATTCATGGTTTTTAAAATGAGAATTGTATGTGAAGTCTTTGTGATAGTCTTAAGAAACAAAGGTATTTTTGAACCTATCCAAACAAATCCCAAGACTCGCTGGCAAAGTTTCTTGTTTCCTTTAAGTTTTGTTACTCTAAAAATTGTTTTACAGATTCTTTTTTATTTTGCCTCCTTTGATGCTCTAACATATGCAAGCTAAAATTTGTGGTATTACGTCTTCTGGTTAAAACAGTGCTTTTAGTGTTTAATTACAATCTTAAACATCTTTTAGATAGAATATATCCATTTTGAATATTTATATTTAGAAATTTTATGTAATAAGGCTCCATGTTGTCTGCTGTGTGGTTATGGTAACAAAACTCACTTTAAAAGTTGCATCTGTTAATCTTCAATCATTGTCATCTTAATGAAATTTGATTAGTTGTCTGAAATACGCCAGCAAAGCACACCCTACTGGTGGAAGCATGGAAGATGCAGACGTGTCCTCTGACATGAAGACTCTGAGAAATTAAAAAAAAAAAAAAAGTGTAAACATCACAGTTTGAGAATATGCATTTGTGGTGTTATCAAGGATAAATAATGTGACAGTTTCGCACTTAAGTGCTTGCAGGATACGCAAGTGGAGACTGGCTTAAGCTGTAAATTCCACTTCTTACCACTTTAACTCCAGGCCTATTTTCCCAGCACTCTTCTGTTCTTGCACTGCTGCTGTGCCTGTAGGACCAACACCAAGTGTTAAGTGTGACCCTCCTAATAACAACACTTATTTTTCAAGTAGTGGTGTGGTGTGGTGTGTGTGTTTGATCAAAATGAAAAGCTAACAACTTAGCTTTAAAAGCAGGGAGGGTAAAGAGAGGAACAGAATAGTTAAATTATACAATATATTTTTTTTTTTTACTTGTTTAACAGCTGTCGTACAGAAAGTTTCAGCCAGACAGGGCTAAATAAACTGAAAACTTGATTGAAAACTGAACTGGCTAGGCAAGACTCTAAATATTCCAAGAACTGACTTAACTTTGAATTCAGTTCGATTCTTTCCTTGGATGTACTTCCAGAGTTTTCCACTATTTGGTGGAACGAACAGTAGCACATTTTATGTCTCAGAGTTTTTAAATAGAAACTTGGATCTTCAATTTCAAATATTAGAAGGAGGAAACAAACTGTCTGGGTTCTGTTAATGATTTCTGTGTTTGGAATGAGCTGTATGGGCCAACAGTGGAAAGATGCCAACAGGACCATCATGCTTCCAGCTTGGCAAATATCTGTATTGTCTCTAAGCTTTTTCTGCCTTCATACAGTTAACACCTAAAATTCTGTAAATAGAAGTTCTGTGTTCACTCTACAGCAGGAAAGAGCTGGATAACCAATATACTACTGGGGTTCACTTCAACTGTTTTTTTTAATCATATCTTTCATAGTAAATCTCCAAAGAGAATTGTGGCATTTGAGCTGCTTTGTGTCATCTTGTAAGAGGAAGCAGAGATGTTTCAAAACATCTAATGATTAGCCTTTGTATTTGAGTCACAGTTAATACAAATGTTTATGTAGTTACTGTTTGCAAGCTGTTAAAGACAACCTTATATGCTTCAGTGACTCTAGATCATAGTGCCTGAAGCTTTGGTGGGTTTTCCACTGTTGCTGAAAAGGCACCCACGAGCAACAATAGGATAAACAAAGGTATCAGAGTTAAAAATGGTAAGGAATCCCATATCGGTAGAAAGACTCAAAAGGAGCTAAAGCAAGAGCAGTTATTTTTCTCTAAATAAGGTGTGTTTGTAAGTTAGGGGATCCTCTTTAACCTTGCCATTTCACTTCATTTTTTTTTTAAATTGCAAGCCCAAGCAGAGAGTAGGGAGAAACTAATACTAGCCTGAGATAGGTGTTGCTCTTTGAAAAGGTAGAAGCCAGTGCACGAAGCTAATTTTCTGTGAGTAATTACTTTTGTACCTACTTTTATTTCCTTAATGCATTGAATATCCTGTTGTCAAGATGAGTGTTTAAAGTGAACCCTTTCATAGTCTTAATTTTTCAAACAGGTGTGCTTCTGTCATTACCAGAACGGAGTCTTACCTCTTATATTTTCCAAGTACAAAGAAATCTGCTTATTGCCTTGTGTCCTAGATCGTTGCACCTTTAGTTCTAAGTGTGTCTAGTAGTCAGCTGTAAAATAGACACAGACAGCTAGAGTTAGGAAGAATACTTACATCATACAGTTAGTAGTGATGAGAGAATCGAGTTGTGGAAGTTTTATTGTGGGTACTAAAACAACTTCACAATTGTGAAGCAAATAAGGTAGGGCACTGTAATGATGAGGTATCAGTACCTGTATTACAAATGTGCTTTCTTTACAAGTTCTGAACAATTCATGAGACCTGAGGTCAATATTCCGGTGAAGAATTATGTTTTAAAATAAGATACATGCTGTATACACACATTTTCAATAACTGTGTTTATACAGTGAGAAGGTGTATTATCATTACCACTCATAATTCTTCTGCATGTATTATGCATATTACCTTGTTCATTTATGTTTTTTGAAATACATAATAAAGAATGTATTTGTTTCCAGGATCACAGCTCTGCTTTGTTCCGATTGCAGTGTTCTGGATAAAAATATCCTCCTGTTATGTGTTGTTATATGATAGATTACTGCTGCACTGAAGCTTTTATTCAGAAGAAATGTGCTATACAAGGGTGTTAGAAATAGCCTGCAATAAAGGAAGCATTGTGGTAGAAGCAAACCAGCATAGTGGCTAAATTGTGAAAAAAGGCATCTTGTTTGGAAATCGAATTTAATTTAAAAGCACTCTCAATCTCTAGTAATATAACTGCTTTAAATTTTCAGACAGTGGGAGTAGCTCACCGTTGCCCAAGTATGCCTCATCTCCCAAACCAAACAACAGCTACATGTTCAAACGAGAGCCCCCAGAGGGATGTGAGCGAGTGAAGGTCTTTGAGGAAATGTCGTAAGTAATGCCTTTTATATCAGCTGGTATCTGCAAAGCAGTAAACCTGTTTACTGAACCTATTCAACTGCAGATGAATAAACTATTCCAGCTGATGAGTTTTTCAGGAGCAAACTATTCTTAGAGTTTGTACAGAAGAGAAGTTGAAGTGTTCACGTTGGTTTGAAGAAGAAATGGAGTCTTTTATGCTTGAACTCTTTTTGTGCATTTATAAAAAGCAACAAAAATCCAAGCAGAAAAGATAAGGTACATTTAATTTCCTAAGCATTTATAAACCTGTTTCCATATATTTTTTTTATTAACTTTTTAAATGATCATGGCTTAAAACAAAAACTCTTCTTGTCGTAATTTATCAGTTTCAAGCATAGGTTATGTTTTGATAGGTTTCATTCCATTTTATGTTTTATACATATGTAAAGTGTTTGTAGATGGTAGTCTACTTATAGCATAGACTTTGCCCAATATTTTTGTTGAGCAAGAAATCAGAAATTAAACTCTTGGACATCATGTCTTTTTCCCCTAGACCCAGCAGTATGTGAGAACATGCTGTCAAGGTTGCATGCTTAGCTCCTGTGGATGAGAGAATTAAGGAGGGGACGTTTCTTGCTCTAAAGCATTCATTGCCTGCTGGATGGTGAAGGAACAATACTGGGTTGTGGAGGAAGCCTCTAGACAAATTACGGAATATGGGAAAGGAGAGGTCTATTTCATGGAGGTTCTCAAAGTGATTTAGTATGATTAAATGTGTTGTTGCTGCATTGTTTTTATTAAAGAAGAATTTGTGCCATTCTAAATTACTGCAGCATTTTTTCATGTGCCTATGTAGTGCAGATTTTTCTTGCTGGAAGTTGCATGTTTATCCAGTAATTATCAAGTCATTTTTGTGACGGTACTATTTTTAATGCTGTGGATCAGTTAGCTGACTACCAATATGGAAGATGTTTGCCCCTCTGTCCAATTAATCTCATTCCTTGTCATTCACATTTTAGCAATGTGTAGAACCACAAAGCTCATGACATGTGAAACATCTTCGTTGGCCAGATATATAATCTTTTTTCTTGTTGTAGGTCTCGTCAGCCTGTCTCAGCCCCTCTCTTTTCATGTCCTGACAAAAACAAGGTTAATTTCATCCCAACCGGATCAGCTTTCTGTCCTGTAAAACTTCTGGGCCCCCTCCTTCCCGCTTCAGACCTGACGCTGAAGAACTCTCCAAACTCTGGTCAAAGCACAGCTTTGAGCACCCTGACTGTTGAGCAGCTTTCATCTCGGGTCTCTTTCTCATCTCTGTCGGATGACACCAGCACAATGGACTCTACAGAGGTCCTGGTACAGCAACCGTCCCAACAGCAGCAGCCGCTTTTGCAAGAAATTCAGACTGAAGACCATTCCTCTCCTCAGAGCTACGTGTTAATCTAGACAAAGGTGGAGCAGGCCTCTGCCCTGAAACAAGGATTGAGGAGATAGTTCAGATACATCTGCATGAGGTGGCAACCTTTCAGAACAACACGGAATACTTAGCAGCATTCAAAAAAATATCTCAACGCTGTTCTTGGCAGGGACAGAATTCACATTCAGCATTTTTTGTGAGAAAGCAGTAATGCCTGCGGAATCCATATATCAATAAGCGTTTTAAGTGGAGACTATGCATTTCATAGTATGTTTGACCAGATTAGTACTGTGTCCTGTGTTCTGTTTCAAATTCTACAGTATAAATAAGCTCTATATATATATATTAAAAAAAAAAGTTGCCTGTCTGAATAGAAAATGTCTTGCTGTGTTGTGTCCTATGGAAAATACTGTACTTCAGGATTATGTTTACAATTGATCCAGGTGTTTATGTTTCTAACTTCTGTAATACACACAATGCAAAAAAAAAAAAAAAAAAAAAATGGCCACAACAGTTGCACAGTGCCCACCCTATGGCCTAGCTTCAGGTACTTCTCTCGAAGTGTAAACTCAGGTAACTTGGAATGTATGTCATATTAGGATATAAAATATTTTACAGCTACAAAGCTAAAGAGGGAACATCACTCTTTTGCCTTTTCTTATTTTATGCATTAATACTTCCTCATTACATTCCACTTTCTTGGAATAAGTGCATTCAGATCCAGGTAAACGATGACCCTGGACATGGGTGAACATGAGGAAAACCAGCAAATCTGTGATGTATATCACTTTGTCATGTGCTTACAAGTAAAACAACTGTTGCATTTACTGTCATTTCAATATATGTAAAAATGTGGCATTTAAAGGTTTCAGGTGTTGCTCAGTTAATGACTGTTAAACTGTTGCAAATAAAGTGTTCAGTACTAGGCTGTACATGAGAAACATTCCACGTTGTGTGTGAAAGGATTTTGAAAGACAAGAATGTTTTTGTTCAAGGACAGAAATTCTTTCAGGTTTCACAGGGGGTGATGGGGATTTTCCTCTCATGTTTTTGTTGGCAGTTAAGGATGTGAAATGCTACTGTTGCCGTCTAAAAGTCAAATTAATGTTTAGTTTCTCTTTTGGAAATGTTCATTCATTTGCTTGTTTGAAATAGGTTTTCAGATTTTGTCAAGCAGTGTTAGATGAGCAGCATTTTATTTATGTAGTGAGTAATTGTGTTTGGATTAAATTCCAACAGTAGCAAGTGAGTGTTCTAAGAGGGGTGGGGAAGACAATAGTTTTAAGTTCATGTTACTTAATCAAAGCTTCTCCCATAACTTTCAGTTACTTAAGTTGTGTGTGTAAAAGTGTGTTTCTCCCCTCATTAAGTGTGAATAAAAAAAAATCCTTGTAAAATAATCCTGGTTTTGCAGGCTGGACACTTTCTCAAAATAGTACATGGCAAGAACGGGTTAGTGGTGCTCTTCTATTATACTGGAACAAGAGGAGCGTTGCTTTCAGAGGTAATTTCCTGTGATACAAAGAGGACCCCAAAGGCAAAATAAACTTGATGTTCTTGCTCCATTGCTTTCAGCTCAGTGGAAGTCCATTTATGCTGTCTGCTCCTAAGAGAATAAGGTTCACCTTTTCCAGGAATTGAAGAGATTAGTAGCCTGCAGCTACCGAGCATTTAAGCTTGGTCCATTATGTTTTTTTCCTCTTTTGAAGATGAGATTGGAGGGGAGTGAGTGTGAGCCACCAATAACTACTCACTAAATATGTGCTTTCTTTGGAGATAAAGCATCGTTTCCTTTTTATTACTGAGGTTTTGTTAATACTGTGTTACAAGGTGGAATTTGCAGCCTATAAAACAGTCACTGTTTTTTGACTCCCCTTGCAGAAAATGTAGAAGGAGAGCGAGGTCTGTCTCTAACAATTCTCATGTGAAAAACCTTGAAACACAACAGCCATCTTTAACCCTACTAATCTCAGGCCTAGGTGAAAACACTATATATTTTATAGACTGAAGATAAAGGGGAGAAAATACTCGTGATGTAAGTATCAATTCCTTTTAATATTTTTCTTTCTAGATTAACATCGCAGTATGATGACCTCCTTATGCTCTGGAAATGTCCAGATAAGAAATAGTAGTCTCAGTTATTGGTGTTAGGTTAGCAGGGGAGATGATGAGTGGTTTTTAGATCAGTGATGAACTCTGTACAATATTTGCAATGCCATTACATATTCTTTTTACTTTTTCCATGAGAAACTAAATATTAATTAAATTGCACACTTGTTCTTAGCAGATTTGAAGGTTTTGAACCAAATGTGTTAAAGCTAATGCTTTGCCATGTAAATTTCCCAGCAGTTGTTGATCTCAATTCTATTCTACATCCAGCTGTAGAAATTTGTCAAATATTGTTTAAAGTTTTGTACATAGTTGTACTGTTATTTCTAGCCACTGTGCTGAACAGTATTCAAGTTATCACACAATATTGCTTTACACAAGGAAATGTGTGGCTTTTGTTTTGTATTTTTTTCGGTATAGACGTTCCTGTGTCTTATTTAAATAAAAATTATAGTTAAAAAAAAAGTGATGGGGACGATACACAAAAGCAGTGGTTCATTTATTTGTTCTGGAAAGTCTATGAAACACCATAGAATGAGATTAAAGTTTAATAATATTCCAAATTTACATCTAGAATAATGTCAACCATGTATATTTATGACTAGTGTGCTGTGTCCTCTAGATAATCTCTTACCTATTGATTTTTGCGTAACACTGTTCTAGGAGGTGGGGGAATCTAAAAATAGCTGATGAAATATGCTTAAAAATAGCATATTTTATTTCTGCATATAATGAGGTTTTTCTTTCTTCAGAGCATAGAAAAATATTCAGTTGAGCATTATTGGAAACTGTGTATCCACTGCTGTGTTTGTGGTATGGCTAATTTCAAGTTATCTGTTGAAAATTATGAAAGCCATTAGATGTTTCACTATGTGAAACTAAACTAACCCCCTAAAGGATGTGGTATAAATCTACTGACAGGCTTGGTTTCATGTTGTTTTGTATGAGTCAAGTGATTGTCATTTGACTTGCAGAATAATTCTTTCCAGATGGGGGTGAGGGGAAGGGAGGAAGAAAGGATAATATTTAAATACATGTAAATCCTCCAAAGTCAGTGTTTACTGAAGAGCACTATGGTGATAACCAGCAAGAATGGTTAAATGCTTATTATCAGTAAGTGGAAATTTTAAGTTTTCAGCATCCCAAAGATTATAGGGTTTTGATGTGACTATGTGAAAAACATGCATGTGAAAGTTAACTGAAGGTGCTGAAAGTCTGGAGCCTCAAATGATGCAGTATCCCACCCTGCTATGAAAATGCTTGATGTCCTTCAGTCAGAAGCAGCTTGGTTTTAGCCATTTCATCATCAGCTTCTTAGGGCTTGCTAGGAGAAGCTTTGTGACTGCCTTGTCCTCTAAATGGATTTGGCTGCAGCAGTTTTGGGCTGTCCTCCTGTGGGAGGGCCTTCTCTTCTCAAGAATTACTTTGACAAAAGCATGTAGCTCGCCCTGAAAATACGTGATGCAACTTGTCCCATGGGTAACTTTTTCACCATCCCTGTGAACCTAGGCCTTGCCTGGTTAGTTACGGTTGTAGTAACGTGCCGCTTCCATGAAAGCCACACTTCAAAGTCGTGTGCTTGGTGTAATTCAGTGCGTATGACTTCGTCAAAGCCAAGGCAACTGGTCCGAAAAGCACAAAGAGAGCTAATGAAATAATTTTGCTTTGTGTCTTTGCTTTGTGACTAAAAGATCTTCCTTGACTTGAACATTTTCTAGCAATTTCCAGGGCTCTGGAAGCAGACTCTTCCGTGACTGGAGGACTGTGTAAGGGGAGCCCTTGGCTGCATATGCTACGGGGAGGGGGCAACAGATAGTGACCTGCTGCTTTTAGGAAGCAGGGTGCCGTCAGGGAAATGATTTATGGCTTCCTGACAAATCAGCTCTTGGGAAGGGCCAGATACTGGCCCAAGGATAGAGTCTCTATATCGTCGTGGTATTTAAATATAACCTGGAGTAATACAAGAAATTGAATGGATTAGAGGTGTTGGCTGACATCACAGTTGCAAAGAAAGACCACTGAGGCTTAGCAAACTAGCTCCCGGCCCTACTCCGCGGCAATGGGTTGATACCTTCATCTGTTACTTGAGATAAAATCCAAGCACCTTGAAGATGGCAGGTGACTAGTAGTAATCAATTACTGCTGTAAAACAGCCTGGCTTGCTTTGCAAAGTATAGCCACGCAAACACAAATCTGAAGCCACACAAACAGGAGGAAATAAGCATGTTCCTGCAGTGTGTTTGAACCTAAATGCAAGGGAAAAGTGAGTGAAAACTGGGAAAGTACCTCTGTTACTGGGACGTACATGTACAGGCGTTCATAGTTGGTGCTTGGATGAAGCAAGTTGTTTGATCAAAGGTTCTCATGCTGTTAAAATATGTAGATCTTCTCTCTGTTTGCATTAGTGTAACCAGTTCTGGAAAACCGTCTAGTTCAGGAGAGACTGTAAAAAGTTGGAGAAGGCTCAGGGAAGAGCTATAGGAATGAGCGAGGTACTGGAAAAAACACTCAGCAAGGTTTTGTAGGAGCTGTACATGTTTAACTTAAGGGCTGAGAAGTGACTTAATTCCAGTTAGTAAATACATGCATAGGAATTACTTAGTAATGAGCTACTTAAACTTAACAGACACGGAATACTGAACTCAAGCAGTACAAAAATGAAGCTGGGTAAATTCACACTAGAAATGTGTGTAAGGATAATTAGGTACTGGGCCAACTTGCAAAGGTGGATTTTTTCAAGGAAAGTTGTGTTTAAAATGAGATGAATTTACAAAATATGACCTCAAAGATTATGGTTTTATAAGCCTTACTAGCTCATTATTATTTGGGGCTTTTTACATTTCAGTTGACTTTAAAGAGGTAGGGTTTGTTAAGTACCTCAAGTATTCTGGCCTCACTAAAAAAAAATAGCATGCTGCAATATTTTTAACTAGGAAATTACCACTTTTTTAAACTGCCTGGAATAGTTCTTTGAAGATAGTTTGTGGCTTCTGAAAATATTTGGTTTGTGTCACACATGAATGAAGTCTCCAGTAAAGCAGAGGTGCTTGAGTAGCTTTATAGTTGTTTTGATTTCTGCCACCTCCTCAATAACACCATAACGTTGGAGAGATGGCAAGAAACTGGAGAGTAGGTAGTGTCTTTTTGTAGTGCAAGAGGTCACAGAAATAATGTCTTGTTCAAGTGGGTCTGGTAGAAAAATGCTGATCGAGAAGGTAGAGCATTTCCTCAGTAAAGACTACATTTGAAGTGAGTGAACATGCAAATTAAATGCTAATTCAGTTGACAAGAATAGCAATCAGATGAAGCTGGATAGAGAGATGACCCCTTTTTTAAGAACTTGAAATTTTATCTCAGGTTGTAACAAGTTCTTATGTTAAATTGACTGCCTTGAGCTGTAGCCTGGAAGCTCAGATGCAGAGGAGCTGGAAACCTGGGAGAAGAGGAAGTTGTGTAATCTTTTTTTTTTTTTTTTCCTCCCCTTGAATTAGAGACTGAGCTTGTTAGTGAAGCACAATTAGGCTAATAACTGCGCCTGTAGGAAAATAAGTTCTGGGGTTTTTTAATTATTTTTGTGTGTGTGCATAGTGAAGTGTGTGGTTAAACTTTGCAGTGATTTGTACAGCTGTTGGTTGAGAAATAGGGTTTGCTTAGGGCAACGTATGTTTAGTAATACCCATGATAATCTACTTCTTGTACCCTTGTTTTTGCTTCTCCAAATAAGCTGTAAGTAAATAGCGTTATCTAAATCCAGACTGCTAGGCATAGCAGTCACGTTAACTAATTCTGCGTGTCTACCTGCTTACTGCAAGAGGAGATGAGATTTGAGAGCTCTTGAGATTTTTGTGGAAGGAGGTTCTTCCTCCAAGGAGGAGAAAGCTAAAAGAAACTAGACTCCCTGTTAAGATTTGATGCCAAAGGGCTGGGTGATGCAATTACACCTTTCTGATTTCTATTTGGATAAGAATTTCTAGTCCTACTTTATGATACAGAGGTTTCTACAGCCTCCCTTTCCATAAGAGTGGTGGTATCTCTGGGCTTGTTACATAGGGAAGAAAGAACTCATTCTTTGAAAAAATTAAAAAAGTGAGGGTGTTGCCTTTGGAAATGAAACCTTATTCTTAGGAAATTGGAAAAAAAATGCTTGACTCTGCTTTTGTGGTTCCTTTGGATTCTAATTTATTGTACCTCCTGAGAAAACTCTGAAAAACATAAAGCATTTCAGTGTCAGTTGCTGAAAAAATAAGTTTTTTCAGGTGTAGCCTTGCATCTCTATGACAGTACAGAGATGGTACCATACTACAGGCTTTCACTGCATGGTTTTATTTTGGATGGGACATGGGCATGTATTTCAAGGGTTGCCACTTCTTTCAGGGGCTCTCATTAACGAAGTTGGGTACAATGGTGGATGTGTTTTCTGCTCTTGTGAAGAACATCAAGGAGACAGTTTAGATACTTTCTGAATTCAGTACTGAAGAAACCTGCTTCCCTCTAGGGAGGACTTTCTGAATTGACCCTCTTCTTCAAGGGAATACCTTGGGGGCAGGGGGAAGATGAAGATGGTGGTAGTAGGTTTTTCACTTTCGAAGCAACAGAAAGCAAAGGCAGCCTAGGCCCTAACTGTACCTGATTTGGAGGGCAATCTTGTATGTGCGTATTTGTATGTACAGGATGTTCTTTGGGTTAGGAAGACAGGGGATGCCTTAATACTCCAGAAGAGCATTAGCCTGGATAAGTGTCATTCATTCTCCAAATCAGGCCATCTATAGATTGTAACCTGTCTCTGTTGTGGCATCCTAACTGAAAGGTGATTGAATGCAGCACTGTATCATGAATTGTTTTTGTAACCAGTAAGTGAGAAAATGTACCTACTAGACTGGACAACAAACTAGACACTCAGGGAAAAAAAACTTGTTTGTGAATCCTGTGAGTACTTCAGTGGGGCATCCCAGCAGCCTGGGGTCTTTGGTACTTGCGTAGCTGCCCTGTGGTGCCTGTGGAAATGCACTGAGGGAAACTAACTGTCTACACATTTATGTGCCTTCAGGATTAGGGACTGTTGAATAGAGTTGTAAGAATATTCTGGATGTGGAAAGTTCATTTGTGGATATAGCCCTTTTGGTCAAAAATGTTATAATTGTCATAAATGTCAGCTGAAGCAGGTTGCTTAGGCAGTGTCCAGTCAGTTTGGCTTATCTCCAGGGTCCGGGACTGCATGACCTCCCTGGGCAACCTGTTCCAGTGTTTGACCATGTTCACAGTATTTCAGTTTGTGCCCATCATCTCTGGGCACCGCCAAGAAAAGTCTGGCTCTATCTTTTTTGACACCAATCCCATTTCAGATATTGATCCACATGGATAAGATTTCCCCCTGAGCTTTCTGCAGTGCTGGGTAGAGAGGAAGGATTGAGCTTGGAGTAGGTGATCCTTGAAAATCAACCAGATCTCCTGGACTCCTTTCCAGGGAGTATCCCATGGGATTCTTTCAAGCAGTTCCCTGAACTGGCCAAAGTCTGTTCTCCTGAAGTCCACAATTGTGATCCTGCTTTTTGCTTTTCTCCCCTCCTCTCAGGATCCTAAACTTTACCATCTTGTGGTAACGTTGGCCAAGGCTGCCCCAAACCTTCATGTTCCTGACCAATTGTTCTTTGTAGGTATGAGATCTAGCTGAGCATCTCCCCTCACCAGCTCCTTGACTGTGTCAGGGATTATCAGAGTACTGCAGAAACCTCCTGGATTGCTTGTCTCCTGCCATGTTGTCCCTCCAGCAGATCTCAGGGTGGTTCAAGGCCCCCAGGGAACAGGGCCTGTGAATGTGAGGCTTCTTCCAGTTGTCTGAACAAAACCTCATCTAATCCCTTGTGATCAGGTGGTCTTGTAGCAGACATTCACCACAATGTCACCCATGTTGGTCTACCTTCTAATCCTGATCCATGAGCTCTCAGCTGGGTCACCACTCATCCCAAGCCTTCCCACGTAAAGAGCAGTTTCCCCTCCTCACCATCCTGTCTGGTCCTACCTGGAGAGCCCATATCCAGCCATGGCAGTGCTCCAGTTGTGTAAGCTGTCCCACCACAACTCTGATCCCAGTGAGATGGTAGCCCTGTAATTGCATGCAGGCTTCCCATTCCTCCTGTTTGCTCCCCAGGCTGCGTGTGTTGGCGTACAGCCCCTTCAGGGAGCCACTCTCATCTCCCAGAAACGCTAGGAGAGCTCCTCACAGTGCTGTTGTCTTGGCACTTTGCTTATTTGGGCTCACCTGGGATGAGCCCCTATTTTGTTATCTCCGAGTTCTATCTTGACTGCATCATCCTGCACCCTTTGTTTGCCAAACCTGGACTACCAGGTTTGTCACTTGATAGGACAGGCCTCAGCAGTGTCTCTGTAACATCCCGGATTCCAGTCCCCAGCAAGCTGCAAACCTCCCTAGATGACAGGTTGTGTTGGCAGCAGAGAGTCGCCCACTGCTGTCAGTGGCTGCTCCCTCCTAGTACTGCTCAGGCTTGGCAGGTGCAGGGGCTTGGTAGGACATGGCTCCCAGCCCCCTGCCTGGTATCAGGGCGCTGGCCCTGTTCTGTGAATGCAGATCTGCAGGTGGAGCAGGAACCATCCTCCTGGTGCCAGAAGTCACCAGCTCCCAGCCTTTGCCATTGTGGGAGTCTCCATTTCCCAACCTGATAAACGCGGGCTCTGCCTGCCCCTCCTGCATGGGACTCTCCTGATGACCAGGAGAGGTTTCCTCCTCCTTGTTGCAAATGAAGATGTGACCTGGTCTCCTGCAGCCTTCAGGACCTAAGGTGGACAGCATCACGGTGTTGTTCTGGGCTTCGGCAGCAAGCTGGGGACAGGAACCACCATGCGCCTGTGAGTCATGGTAAGACTGTCCCCAAGCTACTTGATGCTGCCATGGGTTGGGTGCTTTTTTTTTCTTTCTCCATATGCTCTGGTGCAGAAAATTGAGCAACTTAGTAGAGACTTTGTCGATGCTGATGGTGTGTACATTGGATTAAGTCTTCCCTGAGGAAAGGCACTTCCTTCATTTTGGCAGTCCTCCCTGTGGAAAGGAACTTGTTTTGTTTTGGCAATGCTACACAACAGGAAGACTTATTTGGGACCATAAAAATATTTTCCTGTATATTAAAACACTTTCCTTCTTTTCACTTGGGTAACAACCATCAAAGAAAACAACATTACGTACCTCAACCTCAATTAAGCTCCTCCATTAGACACTTCATGTGTTTATGGGGAAATGGAGAGGGAACCCAAACCGCTTACAGGCAAGCTGTACTGCGCATTAAAAGCACCCCATGACAGACAGTTCAATCTGCTCCTGCAAATCTCAAGTAGGAAAATGACCCATTATGGATTTTCAGTGTTTTCCAATTGCATTTAACGTTTGCTAACAGGATGGGCTATTAAAATGGGCAGGGATAAGGGGTGGGGACCTTGAAGCAGTGTCAGTGCAGGCTTTCTTCCTGAATGCCTCTGTTTGCTTTTGAATCTTGTTTCCCTTTATATGTTGCTTTGACAATGTTCCCACGGCTAAAACGGCGAGCTGTGAGATGGACCTGCACTCTCCCAGGTCTACCCAGCCTTTGAAGCACAATGATAATAACGAATGAACGTGGCAAAGGCCGGTGAAGCCAAGAGCTCTCCCACCTCCAAGGAGCCTCGGATCACCACCCTTAAAAATGAAAGCAAAAGCTGCAAAGTGCTCAGTGTGGCAGGGGGAAGGAGGGTTAAGGGTGGGCAAAAGGAAGATTTTGTTTGATTAAGGCTTTTTTGTAATTGTTATTTCATGAAGAGCAGTAACAGCTGTGTATATATCGCAGGTAAACTTGGCGGTGGTTTGGTGACAAGGGGAGGTGACCACAGGCCCTGCCCAAGGGCTCTGGCAGTTCTGCTGCTGCTGCCAGTGTCTCCCCGCTGCGCAGGCTCGCGTGCCTGTGTGACCTCTGCTGCCTCAAACATATTTTTTTTTTTTTTTTTTGGGCCAAGTTTTCAGCCATATCAGTGCCATTAAAGCCTCTCTTTCGGTTGGAAAGGGCCTGCTAGGACACCTTGGGGTGCTGGCCCACATTTAGATGGGTTTGGGATGCTTACAGATCCAAGCCCTGGGCAGGCTTCTGTGACTTAACAGCATAGGCTGGCATTTTGGGGGACAAGCCTTGGATTGCTCGTGTGCCTGTGGCTCTCTTGCAGCCCTGGGTGCTGTCACCAAATCCAGGGACAACCTCACAGAAAGGCCAGACCAGCTCAAGACCTAGCTGAACTGTAGATCTGAAAAATCCCTCCAGGGCTTGTCTCTGTTGTCTTCTAAAAATCAAATCAAACTACTGCTCTGCCACGGGGAGGGTGGCTCTCTGTTGTCAGACTTTGGTGTTCTAAAGCTCTGGTACTCAAGTTCAAGGCAGAGTTCATCATGGAAGACCACACAGACTGCCCAAACAGTCCAGGAAAATATGCAGCTGTTAACAGCAAAGCAGTTACTTCAGTGGCCCATGATTCTAATTTCTGTATTTTATGTGTCAAGGGTTTATTCTGAAGATTGCACTTGGAGTAATAGTAGGTTTGGGTTTTTTTTTTCCCTTGTTGGATCCTGTTCCTGTTAACGTTCAGAATGCTTTTTTCCTGCAGCCAGCTGTTATCTACCCACCTAGATGGAGACAAGGGTGGATGATTTCATTGTGTAGCATTTCTAAATATTTTTTTCCTCGCTTCAGCCTGTTGACGAAGCATATGGCTTCCAGCACTTGTCCTGGGGCCTTTCCTACTTCCATAACAGCTATGGAAGTCCAAAGTAGAAGAAACACCCTACAGATTAGGTTTCTGGGCTAGATGAAAGACTTTTGTTTAAAGAGAAGGCTGTTAACTTCTTGAACAGCTTAGGTAGGTCTGCAGTCACTTCAAAAATCCCTTTCCTACTTTTTTGTCCTCCATTTTGTGGTTTTTTTTTTTTTTTTAATTTTTGTATTTATTAGCCCATAATGATTCTAAAAGCAACCAGTGTAAATAGCTGGCAGGTAGAATGAGATGAGCCAGACCTTCACCTCCAAGCTACAGCACGCTTCTCTCATTGTAATTTGAATTGTGTAATTTTTTGAAAGCAGCCAAAACTTCACACCTTTCCACTATGGATTAATTACAAGGTTGAGCATATCAGGCGTTCGCTATGGTAGAACAGAGTTGAAAGTTGATGCAGTTGATGGGAGTTGTACACTGCTGCCTGGCGAATGGCAGCCTCCTCACTTTGACATAGATTCACAGACTGGTTTGGCTTGGAAAGGACCTTTAAAGATCATCTAGTCCAACTCCCCTGCCATGGACATCTTTCACTAGATCATGTTGCTCAAAGCCTCATCCAGCCTGACCTTGAACCCCTGCAATAATAGGGCATCTGCAACTTCCCTGGGCAACCAATTCCAGGTTCTGACCACCCTCGTTGTAAAAAAATTTCTTCCTTACATCCAGTCTAAACCCTACCCTTTTTCAGTTTAAAATTGTTGCTGCTTGTCTGCAGGCCCTGGTAAAAAGTTTGTTCCCATCTTTCTTAGAAGCTCCCTTTAAGTACTGGCAGGCTGCAATAAGGTCTCCCTGGAGCCACCACCTTCTCCAGGCTGAAGAAGCCCAGCTCTCAGCCTGTCCTCACGGGAGAGCTGTTCCAGCCCTCTGAGCATTTTTGTGGCCTCCTCTGGACCCGCTCCAGCTGGTCTAACGTAGCGGGCGCCTGTGCGGGTAAATACCTTCTGTTACTTGAAAGGGAAGATTATGCTGGTTTCTAATTAGTCAATGAGAGGAAAAGTCGATTTTATGCTTAGGAGAGCGCTGTTAATGCACACCTGGGTAACGGTCTGAGCGCGAAGGCGGCCTGGGAGCTGGAGACTGGATGGTTACCCAAGGCCAAACCTGCTGAACCTGCAGGGCCTGTTTGGCCGCAGCGTACCCTTGTTTGCCGTCACCAGAGAGTCTCTGCGTGTGCGTGCGTGCGTTGTCGCACTCACTGGCTATGCGGCACCGCAGCCGGGCTCTGCGCGCTTACCCAGACGCCGAGCGAGGACGGCAGCCCCAACAGCGGGAAGCGGCTCGTTCCTACCTGGCTTGCCAACGCGGCGCTAGACTGTCTCAGCGTTTCTGCGGCCCCGCCGAGGCAAACCCTCTGCTGCTTGGCTGTTGGCAAGCCTGGTTGCTGCTCTGCTTCCTGCCTTCCCAGATGGTGGCTTGTTTCAAAATAAGGAGCAGAAAATTTTTTTTACTGTAAAAGTAGCCTAACCAGAGGGGGATTTACAGTAAGTGCTCGATGAGGTAGTAAGCCTAGGCTGCAGTGAGGGCTCAACTTCAGGTTACTTACACACCTGTGGTGTTAACCCCTAGAACCACCCTGGGTCCCTGGCTGGCTGTGGCGTACTGTGGCAGAAGTCCAACTCCTGCAACTAGTCCTCACTGATGAGGTGAGCAAGCACGGCCGCAGGCTGCCCAGCCCGCAGCACGGCAGGGCCTCCCTACGCTGCACGGCTCGTCCTTGCTGGCCTGCCCTGGTGCCTCCCTGCCAGGGAGGAGAAAGCTGGTGAGTGCTGGACCCAGAAGGAGGAAGCAGCAACTGCATGCTGGGCAGAAGAGGAAGAGGACTTGAAAAAATGAGACCCAACCCTGGCAGCTGCACCTTTACCACGTCAATGTCTTGCTGCTATGAGTAGCAGACAACTGCACTGAGAGAAGACAGGACCTTCCAGCTCTTCTTTCTTTGCCCTGGGGCTATTTCACCCCATGTACTCTCAGCAGCAAGCATGGACAGTATAACCATCATTCATTCCTCAGTGGTGCTCACCCAGTATCCTCTGTCAGCTGCAGTGGGATGTGATGGTAGATGGCAGAGGTCCCAGGAAGACTTGGCATGATGCACAGCACCTGGGTGCTGTGTCCTCATGTCAACCTTCTGCTCTACTGAGGCTTTCAAGGCTCAGATCCTGGAGCTGTCGGGACTCGTAGGCCTCCTGCTATTCCCACTTGGATCAAAACTGCTGCTGGTGCTGCTTCTCCACTCACAGTCACCTTGTTGCTTCAGTGGTCCCATTTTTCCTAGCATGTGCAGCCCCTAGTGATTGAAGGGCACCTAAAAAAGGCTGTTGGGGGATGGCAGGTGGCTGCTTGTGGCCAAGTGGTCCTGCTTTGAAGTACATCAATGTCATGCCCATGCAACGTTGGGTATGGAAAAAACAGATGGGAACAAGGTAAGTCATATTCTACTATGCTGGAAGTAAATTTTGATCACTTAAGAAGGCCAGGAAAGTTACTTGAAGAAGTTAAGTTACTTGTTAGTTTTCTCCATGAGCTGTTCAATTCCCAAGGCCCACACTCCAGTTGCCCTGAAGCAGCTCTTCTTAGGTTTGTAGAAACCTGGACTCACCAAAATCAATTATATCAACTTTAATAAACTTCCCGATAAAGACAGTTAATCAATTACCACTGTTTTCATCTGCCATAGGGGTTCTGCAGCTGTTTTTGTTTTAAAATAATCCACTACTCAACCAGAATATGCAACTGGAATGAAGCATATTAAATCAAGATGAATGTTATATGTGTAGAGCAATCAATCTGTAATTTCACCAGGATGATGAGCTACCCCTGTTGTCCCAACTACTGCTGAGCCTGTACGTACATCACAGAAAAGCCTCTCACAGTGGCACTGGGGCTCGGAGTTAGCTGCCAAGAAGCATGTGCCGTACGCTTCATTAGTAGTAGGGAAGCATTGTTTTTAACTCTGTAATTAAGATTTTTGCCTGAAAAATGCCTATTTGCAGGGTGTTAGCTTTCTTGCTCTAGTTTTCAGCTTCAATAAATGTTCATGATAATAATGTATTGTACATTGGCATTTCAGCTGCTTTTCTTTAAGCAAAATTAATTCTTTTAACATTATATTTAGAATTAATTTAAAAGTTTAAAAAATTAAGACCTTTTTTAGTTTGTAAGTGTGAAAAAATTGCATAGGCTAAAGACTAAAAATTCAAAGCTAACATTTAAAAACTTGCATATTACAAGAAATTAATACATAATATGAACTAATTGATAGTGCAGTTTGGGGGGGGAGGGGAAAAAACCCTGCAGCCGTGGTTTCTCTTGCATAAAAGGGATAATAATTCAGCTGGTTTCCTACCTAAAAACATGCTGAGGATTCAGAACATCTTTATCTAAACTTGTGCAATGGCCTTAATTGTGCTAATCAAGGCAGGAGACTTTAAAAAAAATAAATAGTGTAAGTCTAGAATCTGTGACCTAAAAACCAAACACAAACATTTTTCTGAATCTTCTTAAAGAACAGTTAATTAACTGTTTTGAAGCCCCTATGGCTTCTTTTTTGCTTTTATCCTAACTAACTACTTTTGCTACTAAAAATGCTGGAATGCATTGTCCACAAGTGTTTTAACAACTATTGAGACAAACACAATCCAAAGTAAGTTTAGCAACCACAGACTTGCTTAAAGTTGCAAGAATCTCTTTAATGATTTCAGTATTTATATATTCAGGTATTTAAAACCTGCTGAGGATTCAGTCAGATGAACTCCACTCAGACCAACCCCCCCATCCATTGATAGCACATAGCTTTTTAGCTGGGAGCTATCAAACGCACTTTAATGCTGCTCAGTGCAGCCATCAAATGATGCTCTGCTGCATTTGAGAAGCAGCAGGTCAGTTTGGTTAACTTCTATATTTATATAGTTATTTTCAAGTTTCCAATGCAGGTACTTAATTATCTAATAGACCATGAGGCAAGGATTAACTAATTGAGTGTCCAGTTAACTGGCAGTGAAAAACTTCACAAATGTAAAAAGAAAATTAACTGAATTAAAAAAGGCCAAATACAAGCAATTGCGAAGCAGGTCCTACACAGTACATACCGCAAATAGGCAGAACTTAAGATCTTAAGCAGCTGCTGACACATCCTATTTCCCTTCCCTTGCTGTAAAAGGAGAGTGGGGAGGCACAGGGACACTGAGTCAGTTCAAATTTTCTTACTGTTGACTGGATTACTATTCAGAAACAGTGTGAGGTAATGATATGAATGATTAGGTACTGTCTAAAAACTGATCATGTGTTTTATCTTCTGATGCTTGTTACGTACCATTTCAACAGCACACCAGCATTCCAGTGGGAATAAAAGGTCTTTTTTGTCAAAATCATTTTATTAAAGAGTTAAGGTCACAACAAGCTCAAAATAACACATGCTTCAGAAATAAATTGGATGAAAAATACTGCAAACAGAAATATGAATGTTTTGAAGGCATGGTAAAGCATTAGTTGCAAGAAACGTCTGCAAACAGGTGCAAATTCTGTTGGTGCAATGGAGAAAAACCTCAGAAAGGAAGCCTGCTGGGGGCATGACTTCTGTTTATGTAGTGCAGTTTGTCTAATAAGTTAAATCAGAAAGGGCACAATTTTCATCGCTGCACAGACCCAAGTGTATTTCTTCAATAATTAGCTCCAGCACAGATTTTTCACTGTGAGTACTAACAAAACAAATCTGACATCTTAACATAGCAGGAATATATATACTATATACATGATAGATGTTTGACTCATGCAGCCTCCTCAGTTACATGATTTTTTAAAATGTATTTATTTACTCAAGAAACATTATAAAAAAATAGGTTTGCAATTTGTATTTCACTCCAGTGTTAGTTCCGCATCACCTCAGGCAAAGACAGTGTTTCAGCAGATCATCTAATTTGGCAAGAAATCTGCCCTAATTTTTAACCTCATTTTTGTAAATCCACGTACAAAATAAATGTGAACTCTTTATACAAAACAAGAGCAAATAACTGTACCTATATAAAAAGGGATTAATTCCCTTTAGTTTTATTATCATGGCACATACTTTATAGTTTCACAATAGCATACTAACTTTCATTTAGTTTTGTTAAACCTCAAAATAGTGTCGATGAATGGAAGAGTTACCATAGGCAGCCGACTCATGCATTAAGCAATTCATGTTCTTTATCAGTTTTCCCAACAGCATCAGGATTGGATAACGGGTCAAGGTCAGCAAAGAGACTGAACCAGGCAGTCAAGTCTTTAGGATTCTTTGTAGGTTCTGGGGGGGCGGAAAAAAAAGTACAGACCCATCAGCTATTTTAAAACAAAACTGACTGAATGTTTGACTGATGTCAAAACACCATGCTGTTGTTTAATTTATTACTAAGGGCACTTCTGACAAGAAAGTCGGAATGAGCGATGGCATTTTAAAACACTACCTTTAACAGAATATAGAACTTCAGTAAAAGGAATGTTTTACATCTGTCTCCCTGTGTATTTTATATGGCTCCTGCCATGATAAGTACAGGAACACTTTAATTAAAAATAGAAAGACTCTTGCTCTGTCTAGCTTTGTTTCATGAAAGGTATTTTATTTGTGTGTGCACCTGCATGCCTGCAAAAAAAGTAAAAGGAAAGTGAAGGCAAATTTTACTTTCAACCTCTCTTATAGGGCTAAATTCCTTTGCCTAAATCCAGTTCATGTGACTGTTCTGTGCCCCTGTATATGACCACACAAGCTCATTACTCATCTGGAATTAAGTTTAATGGGAAGGTATTGGCTGGAGAGAGAGGGGGTACCTTTGATAGTTAGTCCCAAGGACAGCTTCTATGATTACAGTGTATTTTTTGTGGATATAAAAAAAGGTGAACCAGGAATATATTCCAACAGCAGCTGGACTATTGCATCTATGTGTCTATATTGACATACAGACTACACAGAGGTCTTCTACCTTCTCTTATTCCAACGGGGCAGATGTTCAGGTTAAAGCAGTGACAACTTTGGTTGCTATAAAGAAGGTACATCACCACTTGCTTTGTGTTTTGTGACCCTATGCTTAACATGTATTATATTGATCATGAAATAAGATGTGCTCTTCCACTCAGAGAGATAACGTCACATGAAAAAATTTTGATTTTCATCTTGGTGTCTGCAAGGCTGGAGTTTCTCCCATTTTCATAAACATAGATTTCAAAGTACCTGGTGAAGGTACTGTGGCTGTGGTATCATACCCATTGCCAAAATATTTTCTAAAACACCTTAACCCTCTTTTTTTCTGCTGAGCTGAAAAATGTCAGTCTTTCAATCCTGGGAGGCAGGAGAAAGAATACACGTCGCTCCTTTCTTCTGCACTGAACATCTTTGATGTAGTTCTGATTGAATGTGAATGCATAGAATAGGCTACAACCTGGCAATAAGGATTCAACATATTTATGGTTCACTTATCCAGAAAGCCCTAGTCAAAATCAGCAGGCCTTTATCTCAGTAGATGGCAGGACTATGCACTCTTGGCTCAGCTGCAATAAGTGAATTAAGTTTCAAACAGATGATTACTGATACGATGTATGCTATCAACAAAATTTGCAATTAGGGCTCTTCTGCCTTATCAGTAGCCTTTATTTTAGCCACAATGTCCTCCTAGAGCTTCAAAACACTGTTTAGCTTAGACAAAGTGCATGCAGATGTTATTCTGTGTGACTTAAAATTAAAGTAGTAAACAAAACTGTAGTTTCAGCTCCCTCATTATACTACTAGCACTGAAGTCTACCAAAAAAAATACACACACACAGACACACACAATCAATGCTGAAACAGAGGAATTAATTAGTGAGCACAAGATACTTGACATGTAACTACTACAAAAATAGGTTCTATTATGATAGAATAACTGAGAAGAGTCACAGCTGAAAAGGAAAAGTAACTGAAAAAAAAAAATACATGACTGTATCACCTTTCATGGGCGTCTTGTTAGCATTCACATTCAGGCTGTTTGGTTTCTGTGCTGGCTGTGGTAGAGATGGTGGGCTCACACTGTTAGCTGCCCATCCTAAAATTCAACAGTAGAGCAGTGTTAGCGTGAGGAATTACTTTGTTAACTCCAACACCCCGTTGCCTGGCAGCACAATGCACACGTCAGATGGAGCAGAATATGATGTTTATGGCCCTTCGTATCTTTTCTTATTCACAAGGAGTCAGATGCTGCAGACAAGCAACATCCTGAAGAAGAGAGTATCTGTGGATCAGTTTCATCATCTCCAGGTTCAGGCAACTGTACTCTTTTCAAATCTTTAACCTGGCTAAAAAAGATTTTTCTTGTTTCTTTTATCCAATCACAGTTAATACTTGTTCACAGAAAAGCTACTACAGTAATCAAGTCAAGCATAGCTGTAGGGAGAAGAGTATCACTTACATTTGGGTGAAAATATCACACATACTAAACATTTTTTCCACCTTTCTTTACTTTTACAGTTCCAAAGACTTTCATTTCGTCAACTATTCTAGAACACACATATTTAAAGACCCTAGATTTTTTAGTTAATTTTGAAATTATTAATCCTGAAAAAAATAATTTGTTGTAAAGCACTTTGAAGCATTAAATTCAAGATGCACTACTTTGAGTTAACTTAAAACTAGGTTTTAAAGGAGCGTTTTTTTGTTCTTCATTTGAAAGGATCTTCTCAGCAGGGAGAGAGTAAGTATGCAAGAAAAAGTGAAGCTGGGTATTCACAACTTTTTGTTCTTACATGCGTATTCCATAGCCACAAAAGAGTAATGATAAATACAGTTCATGAGACCAGATGAGCGAGGCTGGCAAAATGAACTAGAGGAGGCCTACCATGGAAACATAGTAGGCAAAAATTTTTGTCCCTGGCTTAAGATATTTAAAATTTTATGCTTTATCACATTTAGAGGACTGGAGGTTGTATTTCTAATTTCAATAATATCTCCTTTAAGTGTGGCCTGATCAATTATCCATCTATCTCAGGGATCTAGTATATCTAATTCTGCAGTATCACAAACAGGATATCCATCTGTGCACAGAGTCTTATTCAGTCTCTTCTTTTTTTTTTTTTACAAGTTCATGCTCTCACATCCTTTTCTGCTCTCTTTGTCCTTCCTCTTCTTACTTTCTCCTCTTTTGAGACCCCTGTCAGATATTGGTACCCTGACAGTTACTGTAGCAGCCATGTAAGTCACATAAACCCTTCCTCTCTCTAATAGATCACTCTCGTCACTCTCTGATCTTACCGTGACTATAAAAGGTCTGAAGCCCAAGCTATGTTATTAAAAAAGAGGCAAGAAGTGTGTTTCTATAAGATCACATGAATTAGGAAGGAAATTTAAAGCCACAAACATCCTCTGTATCTCTAAGGAAACAAACCAAAACCAACTTCAAAATCTGGATGCAGAGTGCTCACATATATTTGTTCTAGGCAAAAGTGATAAAGGCTTATGTGCTAGCCTGCGCACCCTGAAAATGAGATTTTAGAGTTTAATCTTTCAAATTAAGTAAATTTGAGTCATAAATAATGAAAAGTATGTCATTAACACTTCAGAATGACATACTTCTGCAGGCATTTTCTCTGCTTGGGTTACAAAAGAGAAGAATGGCAGTGGACATTACACACAACTACACAAAACTGTAATGCTTTTGTTCGTTTGTTGTGAGAAAGTGTTTTAATATATCAATGGATAGAAATGGATAAATTGAGCAGCTTAAGTGCATAGGGAAAAATCCTAATTTCACAGAAATGAATGGGAGTGCTGCCTGGAAACTGTCTGTGCAAATCCCAGTGACTCCAGTGACATCAGGAGTTGGCTCCCAGAGACCTCCTTGATGCTCGTTCACACTGATGTGACTGGCAGATCACTGAGCGAAACGCCACAGACCAGTTAACTCCTTTGGAGCCCTCCTTTTGAGGGCTCTTTTTGAGTCCCCCTGGACTAAGGCTTGGTAGGTAGCACATCCGTGAGAGATGCTGTGGTCTGGTTCTCTGTTGACTGAAATGCAGGTAGCTCAAGTACCACTTAGGAAACAAAAAAAACCTAACAGCAGCAACAAAAACATCCAACCAAAAATGCTCCAGAAAATGTGTGATACTTTCATTATGAACTTATCCATCCATGAAGGTACTGGGAAAGACTGACACAGAATTTTTATTAAATACTTTCATGAATTACATTTTTAGTGTCCACTCACAGTGAGCCACAGGGGACAACTTTGCCTTTCAAAACCAAACTGCAGCCTATCAATTTGCAAGCAGTTGTTGGCCCTAAGCCTGTTCTGGTTTGCCTGTTCACAGGACAGCTTCGTTACATGACTAGACAAAAGATTATTGCTGAGACAGCAAGGAAACCAAACAGCTTACTTTTCAGTTAGCATCTTCACAAACTTTGCCACAATTAAATTTAGAAATGGAAATGGTGAGCTGCACATTTTCTTACCAACTAGAATATATGCACATGTAGGGAAGATAAAGAGAAGCCCTTAGTGGTATGAGTAAGTAAGTAAATGAGGCCATAATCATCATGAAAGAGAAAGCCAATGCTCTCTCTGAAAAAGTGGAAAGGCAACCAAACTACAAAGCTGTATCTGGAGGAGAATCTAAAAGATTTGTTGAGAGCATGCTTTGTTTCTTTTTTTTATATATATACATACACACACACACATATACAAACACACACACATTTATATGCATTTTAAACCAGCACCTGGTAGTCCCATAGCAATTCAAAGTCCCATTGTGCTAGATCTTGGTTATAAATACAGCCAGAGAAAACTCCAGGCTGGGAATTCCTGACCATAACAGTTTATAACCTGCATAGCATTGTGCCTGTTTTACAGATTAAGATCTGAGGCAGAGAGAAAACAAAGCCCCAAAGATTTATGAGCGTGCTTAACGTAAAATAAGTAAGTAATCCCACTGAAGTTAATAGAAAAGTTAATGTGCTTAAAGTTAAGCATGTGAGTTTTAAGAACCTTTATGGTCTTAAGGCCAAATTCACACAGGAAGTATGCAACAACGAGGCTCCAGTGTAGCACCTCACACTGAATAATTATTAAGCAATCCTACCAATTAGGGGGGGAAAAAAGTGTCCTCGGGAAAAATTTCCATAATTCATATATTCTAGTATTTCCAACTTGTATGTTTAGGTATGTTTATACTACAGTTAGTATTTTGCCTGGGGAAAAAAGAAGTCTCTGTTCCCAAATTTGTTAATAAGGTCAAATTATGAAAGAAGTGCTGTGAAGAGAAATGAAACAGACAGAATTTTACCTTCTGTTAAAAAAGAAACAAAAAACTTGGAAAGAAAAACAGCTACGAAAGTTACATTTAAATAATGCACTTTGCAACTAGTCAACTGGGAACGTGCTGATTATCAGATACAATCATTCAGTTGACTAGCCCTGATTTTTCAAGTGCTAGTAGATCAGTTACCATGATCTTCTGCCAAAAACTTGGAAATCCATTCAAAAACATCAACCTATTTTATTATTCCAATACATATTTACTCTTTTTCTTATTCAAAAATGTTTTGGGATAACACGTTGGCTGGCATGGATTTTCCATTTCTAGTGTTCCTTGAATGCAACATATCCGAGTTCTGATTTTGAAGTGCTAACAGTGCAGCCAGTGCCAGTGTCTTGTGCCAATGAGAGTGATAACAGCCTCAGAAAGGATACCCATCCCTGTTTGCCATTTACACCTCAAAAATATTTTTCCTTCAAAAACATGCTTATATTTAAAACCATGTAAAAACTCTAGGGGAAAAAAAATCAATCCCATAATATTTCTGTTGCTGTTTTCAGTAATTTGCTTAAAATCTGTTTATGTCTATCAAGAAAGATGTTTTTCATTGTTCCTTTTTCCCCTTTCAACAGATAACCATGTCTGCTTCTGGTCACAAACTGTTTAATTTGACAATGCAATGGCTAAACCTCATGATTTTTTTAGCTCATATTTTATGAGGTCAGATCCTACACTCTTCCAGTCCCTCTTCACTCTAGCAATCACACTCATATATGCACGTACCTCATAATAAAAATATATCTAAAACTGTGCATCATTGCAAACGTTACTCCCCCAGTTTCCATCTAATCATTGAAGTCAGTGAACCCAAATACCTTGCTTTAGGGGTGGTGGTAACTGTGTTAATTGTAAGGTAAATTAGACTTTCTTATTCTTGACAAAATGTCACAGGTCATTTTACATCACGTATGATTGTAGCAGTTGCATGTGTTCCAAGAAGTAGTCCTCAGGACAGAATCAGTCTGCTAGTCTTTCCTGCATCACTCCTCCCCAAATGAGATTTAAATGACTTGGGACAGAACCCAAAAAGGCAAGCTCCTCCTCCAGTTTGCAAAGCCCTAGAAGAAATCTGGCTGGACTGTGGGGACAAAGGCAGCTGCTGTTGGTTTATCACCAGCCTGCCTTCCTCCTCTCCCTTCCTCACAGCCAAAGCAGCAGCAGAAAAGCTCTGCCCTTAGTTCCCCTCTTTCTTCTCCTCTCGCCCCAGCAGCAGCTTGGAAAACCCATGAGAATGAACTGCATAGAAGAAAGGGGAGAGAAAGAATTGTTGCCTGCATCAGGAAGTAACCAGCCTACAAGAGGAATCCACCTATATGGTTGCTAGGATGAGCCAACCCATTTTACCTTACCCATATCCCTACACGCAACAGTATGGGATACATTGAAGAAAAAAGAAAATGAATGAATGCAATTGATTGTCACTAAATTGTTTAAAAATAGTACTCCCAGACAAAATACAGTAATCATTTTTGGTTCTTTGGCCCCTTAACAGAAAGAGCAGTGTGATTTAAACAGTAAAACCCACTCAAACAGATTTTCTATTGCAGAAAAAAAAAAAGTCTCAAAGGCCTACAGAATATTTCAGGAAGCTCAATGAATGAATTCAAGGCTGTTAATTTTTACTTCAGGTTTCAGGGTACTTTGTTCACAAACAACAAATAATCAGGACTAGAAAAACAAATATGCTACTCACATGTTTTTCTCCAGGCCACACTCAGCTTTAACTTCCAAGTTTTCTGCAGCTATGGCACAACATAAGCTGTCACCACACTTCTACATAGCAGAAAGCCATACTCTAATGCCTAAAACCAAACACCAACAACAGAACAAGATAAGCTCTCACCATGTAAAGACGACTGCAAGTCGTTCATGTTTTGGTCTAACAGCTGTGAGGGCAAGTAGCCCGATGGTGTTGGTGCCACAGATGATGAAGCATTCTCCACATCTCCAGCTGAAGAGTTCACGGTGAGATCACCAAGTGCAACCTGTCCAAAAACAGCTGTCCACTCTTTGCTGAATTCCCCCTCGTCCAGGGAAGAAGCGTTGAGGATCTCATTCAGTAATACCATGTCATCCTTATCACCAGGTTCTGACTCCAAGGACCTCACAAACTGATCCTTTGAAGCTGTCTCAGAACAAGAGAGTCAATATAAATAATTTTTTAGACAAACAAAGAAAAGGAACTTTTTAAAAACATCCAGTCTAGGTTTTGTATGTTAAGTGAGACGGAATATTTTTGCGTGAATATTTGGTTTTTTCTCTTTTAGACCCAATTTCTGGGCTTGTAGCTTATGTAACCAGTAACTCCTTCGATATTCCTTAGATAACCTCACTGCTGTTAAGACTCATTTCTCATTAAAAACAATAACTATGCTTGAGAAAAAAAAAAAAAAATCTATTAAACACCATACCACAATCATGACATAGTCTAAAACACTGGAGAAGACTACTTTTATGTTGCTTTTTGAAGCATTATATAAAACTGTCAAAAAAATCAGACTGGTATAAATGGAAAATAAGTAAGAGTTGAGGATTATTCTAGAATTTTGTGAGAACGTACTTAAGATGACCTTTATGACCTGCTGACCGATGCTTGAATTATTGGGGTATTTCCCCATGAGAACGGGTTACTCTACACAGAGTGAGATTTCTACACCATTCAATGCTGTATTGACTTTTTTCATTCCTCTCTTAGGCTGCTGAGAAATAACTGGGGCCACTTTCTTCCTAATTCCCCTTGCTAGCACCAGAACTGGAACTGAAGAAGCTTTTAGATCACTCGAGCCATTACTTCTTAAAAATCAATTTTTCCTATTTTAGAAATGTTAAATAGTTATATGCTTGTAACCAGGATCATAATCCTTTTCTCTAGCTTACAAAAGGATTGGAGAGCAAAAGAACCGTCAAAGAAGTCCAAGTGTTGTTTTACTTGGAACCATTTAGAGCTACACTGTGGGAGTATGCAGAGAACAAAAATGATGGTTAACAACGTTGATAATGTTATGTTACTGAAACCCAGATCATTTTATCTCAATTATGCTAGTTTCAAAGTTGTGGTAAGGCACAGAAGCAACTTCAGTTGTCCAAAGTTTGCGTAGATCAGCTGAGCTCTCCAAGTTGCATATGACTTGCAAAAATGTTTTTAACCCTTTTGGGTTGGGATAAAAGATTGATAGTAGCAAAGTTGTTGCAACAGGCCATTTTATTTAAATGCAACGGTCTTCTCAGGCAAGTTCCCTTTTAATAGCTGTAATAATTTATAATGAAATGGCTGAGGTTGCGTCAGAGGAGAAAAAAAGCACAAAACTGTGTTTTACAATAGGCTGATGAGTCAACTTACACACCTATGTACTAAGAAAGAAATAAATCAACACATAATATAAGGATTTTATTCATTACTGAAGTCAGTTCTGAGATTCAGGTCCTTTCTAATTCACATTTTTATACACTTCTGTATCCCCTGACAAAGGGCAAAAAATTATAAATAGAAACATCACAAAGTTGTCAATTCCCCTGCTGTTCCCACTAGACTATAACTAAAATATCACAGGAAACAGTTCTCACAAATTTTCAGGCTGCTTTCCCATCTTCAGATAAACAGAAAAGAATGTTAAGGTTGTCCAAGCACCTACAATTCCCCCAAGTCTCTAGCTGTTGAGCAGGTGAGGCAGAGAGGTAAATCTTTCCACAGGGTAAAGTCACCTGCTATTTCAAAGGCACTTAAGAACTCTGATCTCTATGGGGCATCACCTTTCGGAGGTCACTTGTATGACCAATAATTGTATGCATTTTCTGTATGTCCACTAAGAAGGTCCAACAAGGAATGGAACTGAGTAAGGAGAAAACCAGAAGAAAAAAGGCCACTATCAAACATGCACTGTCCTTTTTTATTAACCACAGAAAAGAAGTCATCTCTACCTTATCTATCCACAGATTAGGGCTGCTTCTGTGCAGGCATCTGAGGAACTTTCCCTGTTTCTGCCTTCATGGTTGACTCCCCACATGGGTAATTTCCCCACAGTGCAATAGACTGCCTGTGGCAAATTCAAAGTTGAGGTGTTTGCAAATGTTCTCTTCCTTACCCATCATGAAGGCAGTGCCTTAAATACCCCCAAAACCACTCTCGGTCTGACTGAGTAAAGCCCACAAAGAGATTTTTTTTTTTCTTTGCTGCTTTACTACTTGCTTTTTGAGTTGTCACAGCTGTTTTTGTTGTTGTGAAAGTTTTTTTACTCATTCTTCATAAATGAGTGAAAAGCAACTGAGAAATTATATGCAAGACTCTTACTGCATATGAAAACTCAATATAAAACTTTTGGCCTACTCTTTCATATATTACAGTACCCTTTAGGAAAAAAAAAGGGTACCCTTGTACCCTTGAGCTGCCACTGATTGAACAAAAGCGATAATAGTTGAGGCTGGAATGAAAGATTGCTTTCTCATGTCTATATGAGAACAGCACAGCAGGTTTAATTAACTATCCCTGGAAGAAGTCACCTTTTTTTTTTTTTTTTTTAAAGAGGACTAAAAAATTTGTTTCTGATATGTAAATTTCTGATATAAAATCTTGTGATTACTAGCATATTGCCAAGGGTTGTGATACAACAACAATTAAAGAACCAAAAAGAAAAGTTTGTGAAATGTTATGGGAGGGGTAAGATTTACAGTGGGACCTACTTCAGTGGAGCAAATGCCATATAGTCTAGTATACCTAACCTTCAATCACCTGTTAAAATGTTTTATCCCTAGTAAGGTTTACTTCATATTTTAACATCAGGAATAGCATTTCTGCATGTATATGAAGTTGAGTTTCCTTTAACACTGTTTAAACACTGCAGATGAATAATTTCATTCAGAAATACATCAACGTTTTAGATTATGAAAACAACATCTAAGATTAACATTATACTTCGTGCTTGTAATTGAAAAGCAGCTGAAACAGACATGCACAAACGTTTCATACCATTTTCTTCAGGTTGCAGGTTTAATAAGTCATCTATAGCACCTAAAAACAAAAAAAGAAAGAAAAAAAGAAAAGCAACAAAGGAAGATCTGCAGTATACTGACAATCAGTATGTACACATCTAATGGTAGTTTTCTGAAGTATCTTCACCTGAGTTCTGTGTGTAGTTACAATTTCCTTGTAATGTGGGTATGACATCCTTGCCATTGTCAGCTGTAATCAAGGTCTATAAACATGTCAAATTGCACTTGGCACAAGACCATGCTTATAAACAATGTCACTGTAAGATCAATATGCAACAATTGTTGGTATTCATGGTCAAAATGAACCTGGCCACAATGGACAGAAGACCCAAAATATAAGCATTTCTAAAAAGTGGAGCAAATTTCTGAGTAATAACCTGGTGAGGGATCTTCCTTTGAATCACCACCTGCCACACTAGCCCATCTCCAGTCTGAATGTACCCAACTGAGCCAACTGCAAGAATCAGACAGGTCTCTGCTGCTTTTAGAAGCTTGTATTTACACAGGCCAGGAGAGAGCATAGAAGTGCTCTCATCATTCCTAAGAGGATCTCATCACTCCCTAAATCACCTTCCCTGACAATATGTTCTTCCTCATGACACCAACTCTGGGAACGGGGAAGAGGAATCTTTTCCAAAGCATCCCAGGTCAGGATATAAGTAACCTCCTCTCCTGCAGGGAAATAAATGGTCTAGGACCAAGAGGAGGGAAAAGTTATAGCTGAGAGTTATAGGCTGTTAGAGGTGAAAAAACACCACCATTCCCTGACTGTAACTACCTTAAGCTCTGAGCAAGTTTCTTAGGTTAGACATAGAGTCAAAGCAATCATCTAGATTCCATCTATCAGTGAAGAGAAAGACACCTTCTTCAGGTGATTAATAGCATTTAAGTTATGTAGCAAAACAGGAGGGATGAGTTACCTGCTGAACATGTCTTTTTCTTCCCACTAACTGTTGAAGAAATCTAGCTCCAAGACAACTAAGTCTGTAGCTCTAAGGGCAAATGAAGGGGTTGGTCACAGTATTGCCAGAACTGGAAGGCAGATCTGCTGGAAGCCTCAAATTTGAGGCTGGAAAGGAGACAAAAAATTCTCTATAGAGGAAGAAAAATTGACAGCCAAACCCTTTCAGGCAAAACTTCAAGGTGTGTTCAGAACTAAATGAAACAGAACAGCTTGCTCACTGTTTAAATCATACTACTTTAACAAGGCTTTGACTAGCACAATGGCACGGAAATGTGCCACCAGCACTAGAATCAGCTGGTCATTTAAGGAGCCATGATCACATCTGATTACACTCTATATAAATATAGACAGGAGAGGCATAGACATGCATGGCAAATATACATGATGCTTCCATACAAGGACAATGCACAAAGCCAGAGGGGAAAAAAGCCAGAGAGCAAAAACCCAACCCTAAACTGACTGGCAAGAGGGAAAAAAAATAAGAAAGAGAAGTTAATGAAAGACGGGATATGGATGGCCACAATTCTGTAACGAAAAAAGTACAACTGCTGCTGAAAGCCAGCCTTGGTTCAGTGGCAAATATGACGGAGCCAATCTTAAAACCACCCACAGTATTTTAAAAGAAAATACAGAGCAAATGATAAAAATTACGAAGTACAAGTAGTTGATGAGGAAAGCTAAGAAGAAGCACAGTTCCATCACTAGTAGCGCTACATCTATATTACTTTAGCCTGTACAGAGTACTTTTAAGAAAAAAAAAAATCTTAGCAATGGCACAGACTCACTAGTGTATGGAAATAGAAAAATTTAGCAGAGCAGGCAAAAGTATTCCAAAATACTTCAGTTCCTTTTAGGAGTGATGGAGAAAGAGACAGAAGGAGGTATTTATATTATGGATGATGGTGAAATATTTTACAGCCCATAAGTAACAGATTCTAGAAAGCATCTGCTAAGAAAATATAAGTCAGATTTTGTATCCAAGAATACTAAAATATCTCATCAAATATAGCTGATCTAATTAATTGCAAAATGAGTTAAGCTTCAAAACACTAGAAAAGTCCTAATATTGTGTCATTATTACAAAAACCATCCAAACAACAACAATTATTATTATTGTTAATTATTATTATTGTTAATTATTATTATTGTTAATAAAATAACAGGGTGACTCAAGTAATTGTAAGGTAACTATGGGCTGGTAGCTCAGCATTACTCCTAGGCAAAACATTAACTGAATCCCATTCAGTACGGGATTCAGCAAAAGAACATGAGCATAATAAATGCTCCTATAATAAAAGTTTTTTTCAAGGAACACAGACCTAATTAAAAAAATCCAACTAATTTCATTCTTTGATAAAACTATTACCTTTCTTTGGTAAAGATATTTGTTTAGAAGCAACTTGACTTTGCACTGCATAGCCTTCCAGCTAAAAAAGTTAGCACTGAATAATATCTATAATGAACATACTGAATAGATTAGGAACATGACAACTAACAGATGTCAAAAAACAGTTGTTAGGAGAAATAATTGCAAAGTAGAAGTGTTTCTAGTTTAGATCTGCAAGGTTTAGTGTTACATCCATCGCTATTCAATGGCTTTAGCAGTCATTGGGAAGTAAACACAAAATCAGTCTTGAAAAAAATGTGCAAACAACTAACAGACTATTAGAGGTGGTTGTTCAGGCCAGTCATTCAGTTTCTGTAGTCAGATCTGAGAGAATTTAATACCACCAAGTCATAACTTACACCCCTAGGAATAAAGGATATAAGCCACGCTGCTGAAAAGAAAAACGAGTCCTGGAAAGCTGTGACCAAAAGGAACTGAGTCTTGATAAACCACATATTCAAATACAACCTTCTAACTTGATGTTGCAGCAAATGACATAGCCTTCTTGGATATAGAGACAGGAATGCGATTTTACCTTCTAGAAACATGACAGGCAAGACCAACATCAGAAACATCTTTTACAGTTATGTATTTCACATTTTAAAAGGGATGTTGGAAAGTGGAATGGAAACAAACACACACGAAATAAAGGACTAGAGAAGATGTCTTCAAGACATTAATATGGTTAGTCTATCGAAATGAACATGTGAGAGGTGTCTTGATTTTAATGTAGTACCTTTTAAACACCTTAGTGGAAGATAAACAAAAATACATATTAAAGGGATTCTCCATCGATTTAGTATAAAATGTTTACTATAAGCCATGGTATTATTTAGGCTGGAAGGACCTCTGGGCATTATCTTGTCCAAGCCCCTTATCAGAGTAGAGCCAGCTATGAAGTCAGATCACGTTTCCCAGGGATCTGTCCAGTCAAGTCTTGAAGATCTCCAGGGATCAAGATTCCACAGCCCTTCTTCCAGCACTTCACCACTCTCACCATGGACACTTTGTTTTCCAGTATGTAATCAGAATTTCCCTTCCTGTGACTTGTGTCCATTGTCTCCCATTTTTTCCACTGTGCACCTCCAATTAAAGCCTGACTTTGCCTAGTTTTTAGGCAGAAGTTCCACCGAATTCATCAAGTTTTTAACAGAGTACATGTTCAATCAGTGGAATAAACTAGCAAGCTAAGTGGCATACTTTCCTTGTCTCGATGACTACTAATCTGCAGATCCTTTCCTTGGGACATGTCCTGTGTAAGAATTATGCTTTGGAAGACAAACTGTTTGACCTATCTGAGAGCAACTGAATGAGATGCAGTGGGATACAATATATGAGAGACTAGTTTTAACAGATCTTCCTGGCCTTAAGTTTTATGCACTTGTAGGGATTGGCTGGGTGAAGCTGAACATACATGAAATAAACAAAAATGAAAAAAACATGTATTACAGCACTTATGAAGTTATGATAACATGAAATAAAATACCTGAATAGTTTGATTCCTTAGTATGGCTCTCCTCATCTAATGAAATCAACCTTAATTTGAAAGAATAAGAAAAAAATTGAGAAAATAATTCTAAGGCTATAGAACAATAATACATTTTCCCCTTTTTGGTCACATCATTACAGAATCATATCAATAACAAATAAACAGTAATTCAGATGGACTCTCACATTTGGTGTATATGCTGGTCTGTTGTTAACTTTTATTGTTTCATTGGCAGAAGGCTGTTGAAAACAAAAATTAGATTGAAGACCAACTATCAAAACCTACCATGCTTCCATTTTTAATCTAACTAAATCTCTGTAATGAAAAATGGAGTGCATTCTACTTTTTCAGATTTGCTTTTTCATAACAATCATGAGGGAGGTACAAATGTTGCAAAACAAAAACAAAACCCGCTTTGCCCTTCTCTTTCTAACAGCAACTAATTAAAAATCAAGTCAGGTGAGTTTTGTCCCACATCAGCAGATTTCTAAAAAAACAAATCAGCAGTGTTGATGAAAAAGCTCTTGACAGAAAAAAAGCTGTGATTTACATGCAATTCTTATACAAAGGTAATCTCTTCAGTGAAGAGTATATACTTTCTAACTGCTATTATTTTGTGTAAAGCCATTCAACCAGAAGGGAATGAAGCAGCCACAAGGCTGATGTGGTGGTGAAGAAAATTGTGTAGGCACATTCCTCCTACCCTCTAGTGATAGGACAGGAGGAGCCACCTCCCCTGGTCTTGAGGATAGGCTTGTGGGGAGCAGAGGAAAATTAGATTCAGGCCAAATTCTAGTATAATGAATGTTTACTGTAAATGGAAAGTTCATGAGGATTTTAAAAGCTTTGTTTTGTGTAATTCTTCTAGAATCTTAGATGTTTGTTTATGATTTGTTTTAGACAGCAAAATGGTGACATATTTTTTCCCCTCAGTTTTATGACAGACAAGGAAAAAGATAATGCATAAATAAAACCAAGTACAACCATGACAATGCATCTGATGCATTTGCTGGTAGGTGCCAATGCACACATCTTGCATAAATCATGCATTCATTCTAGAATTTTATATTCAACATTGATGAAAACACATTTTTATAAAATTCTTTATTATTGTCACGTGAGATGCAGCAGATTCAAGGAACTGCTGTGGAGGCAACCGCCTGCCAAACGGTACTTGGCTGAGTCCTTTCTAATCTGTTTAGCACCAAATCTGACCGATTTATAAACTGGTTTTGGTCAGTGGTTCTGAATCTAAACAAGGAAAAGGACTGGAAAACTGAACTCTTTAAAAATCCATTATTAGAAACAGCTGAGCAAAATCCACTAATTATCAGTCAAGCTGTTCTCTGCTTCTTGACAGCTGATCCTTTGCTGGGTGCTTCATTTAACCAGGGATAGTCAAAACAACAGGTGGCAGCAGGATTATATCAACATTGCATCTCCTCGCAACTGAATCCTGACGCTCTCGTCGGGCAGGGATCGCACCCCGTTCTCCTGTTCTCATCTCCCCATAGAAGCCCATTCATAAGTCTGTCTCCCCTCAGAACTACACGTAACTCAAACCTTGATGGCATCAGCTCACTTAGGTGTACTTTTTACTAAGTACCTACTGCTTCATTGGATTACTAACCGATGCTGTATATGTTACAAAAACTAATAGCTGCTCAAAGCAATCAGGAACCCATATCCTATTCCCAGGTGAAAGGAGATGCTGCTGAAGGGAGAAATACAATGCTCATACATCTTTCTCCCATGTGTAACTGTTTACCATTTCTTTTACTAAAGAAAAAATGATGCAAAAGCTGAAACATAAAGAGAAGGCTACGAAAGATGAAAAACATACAAAGGTTTTATGGGTCTTTTTAAAGCTCTTAATTTCACCATAAAGTTTATTAGTTTTCATGTACATATTACAACATTTCAGGAATTCTTGTATTAAGCTTACTATTAGCTAGTGTGATCGTACTAGCTGTGTCTGTATTTCTCTTTATAAATGTTTTGTGACTTAAGTAACCAGAAAACAGATTATAGAAAAAAATACTTATTATTTTAATATCTAGGCCATATGACTTACTGACTCTGCTGATCTTGTACTGATTTGGTGCTCTCAATCTGCAGGTCCTCCTTTTCTGCTTTTTCTGTTAGTTTATTCACAGGATCTTGTAAACTCTAGATCATAAACATAATATAAATAAAGAAAACAAAATACAATCAGGGAAGCAAAAGTGCGCCATTTAAGGCCAAACCAGACTATAGAACCTACATAAATTAAGCAAGGATGTTTTTGAGCTGTATCAAAACTACATCTGACTCAAACAAGCAAAATAAAAAATGTTAGAAGGTACTCATTCAAACTGAGTCACATGAACACGTTTTATATAAGGTTACTCTTGGCTACTTCTAAACTCATATTCTGTTTCCAATATTTCTAAGTAAAGCCATCTATACTATGTGCAAAGCAGGCACTAAAAGCATGTTTCTTTGCCGTTTTGGGAGGTTTGCCTTTTTTTCCCCTCCTTCCCCCCTCCTTTTTTTAAGATGAGAAAAATTCGTTCTTTACATCTGTTTGTTCCTCATATATTGGTTTTTTTACTTCTTTATTCTCTTTTTTTCCGTGACACAACTATTCACACAACCTTGGCAACTGCAGTGTAGTGGGAAGGTATTACTTGTATCCTGAGTCTGAAAACGAGGGTTAAAATCTTGGATGATTAGTTAGATAGAAGCCAGGTCTGGTATTATGAAACACTACTGTCCCTTTGCAATTTGAAAACTGTAAGATAACAATGTACAGTTTCACAGTCAGCATTTTTAACACCAAAATTTGAACACGTGAACAAGCCAACACATAAAGCATTACAGACTCTCTGAGATCACGGAAGTGATAAATATACTACTGGTTGTCCCTGTTATGCATTAGTTAGGCTTTCTGTATGAAAAATTAAATGACTGAAGATAGTAATTAAATAATTGCAGATGGTAGCAATGTGAATATTTGGCTCTATCAAATGGTTTTGCTGTGAAGGTGAAAACATGTTCCTCTTTCCAAAGTCCCACTCAGTTTCTGCAAAACCCCCCATGTTTCATGTGACTAATCCTGACCACTTGTAATTAAGTTTGTTTATGTTTCACTGATATTCATAGTAGTGCATCTCGCCCATCCCTCAGAAAGCTGAGGCTAAAACAAATAAGCCACCTTTTGCACAAAACATAACAAACACAAAACCTTAGTGGCTTTGCATCTGAGTTTTAACAAAATGGTAGTATATTTCATCAGAATAGTAAAACAAAGAAAAAAGCGTGGCTGCTAAGTCCATCTCATCTACTGAAGAAAAGTTAGAGTCCCCAGCCCATCCGTTACAAGAAAAGAATTCCCAGGCATGTTGCAGGTCTTGTTTGCACTGCCCTGTTAACCAGGACAGATGAGTCCCCAGAAGGGGCACTCCAGTTTCTGCTTGGCTCAGTACTTGTCTGTATGAGGAAATGGACACTTCAATGTTTTAGAAACCAAACTAATGGACCTGTCGTATACTGCAGTTGCATTTCTTTTTTCTCTCAGTAAGTTGGTTCTTCTAAGACAACAGATTAATTTGTCATAAACACCTAGAGCACTGCAGACATCATGTGTCAAAAGATGAGGGATGACAAAAGCAGCAGTAATAGAGGCATTAGTTTACCTTATTCTGTGTTTGCCACGTTTTTTGGAAACTAACAGTGCTAACCAGAACCAACTGTAAGTGTACTTCTTGCATTATGAATAATGGACGCTAGCCACCTCAGGTGTATCACCTGTGAATGAATATGTCACCCTTTAACTGCATTTATGCCAGGTATTGATTAGATTCCACTTCTTGTACTATTAAAATTGATGGGTATTATTCCATTGGCTCCAACAGGCCCTGGATTAGAGTTCAAAAACATAAAAATATGCACTATACGTGCACAAAAGTGCAGTGCAGAGAAAGACAGCAGAGCTTTGCATTACGGGGACTGTACTGCTTTGGTGCTTGAATCATCTTGGACACCTTCGTAGTAGGGCACCCAGTTTACCATAATCAGGAGGTGATGGTGCAATAGTTGTGGTGCTCTGCCTGCCACTAAGTAAAGCAGCACAGAGCCTGCCCCAAGAAGGATGTAATGGCTTTGAACAACAAACAGGTCTATTTTAAGTACTGCCTGATTATACAAGTCAAAGAAAATCATCAGAAGTAAAATCTTCTGCATCTTCACCAAGAAAAATACAAAGAAATCAGCATTCTTCTTTAAGGAACTACATTTTATCATGCTTCCTTCACGAGTGTTTCAGGAAATCCATATTTAAAGGATTGTGATCAAACCACGGAAACAGCATATAGAGATGGAGTTCACAAGTACATTGGGAAGGAAATAGCATGATAATAATGGCAGTTACTATTTCCTGTATTAGAAAAATAAATATAGCTCCGAAATATAGCTTAAGTTTCAGTGGAGATTATGATAAAAATTGTTAAAAATCACCCACTGTATTTTATGCAATAATTAAATATAGCAATTTAGACAATATTCCCTCCAATTCTGTTAGCAAGTAGTGATACTATTTTCCTCTCTCCTGCCTCTTTCTACTCCACATCCTAACGTACACTACAAACTGAGGTATCTTTTAAAAAAGATTTTAAAAAAACCTACACAATGGGTATGAAATAAAACTGAATGTTAAAAAGGAGCGCTTCCTAAACAAGAACCCATGGTAATGTGATCACTATTGTCAGCACGTGCAGATATGAAACTCTGATATTCTGTTAATTGTTTCAGGTTACATCACAAGAAGGGAAGAAGTCCCTCATCTAGAAAGTGTAGTGATTAAACACGGCTGTATAGATACAGACTGAGTTCAGACAAAAGCAAGCACATTTCAGTTGGGTATATGAAGCATCCCTGACTTTGTTGGCTCAGAGCAGGCAAATGTGTAACTTCACAGCTCGTGTGGACTCACATGGACTTCACTGTGAGCTGCACCAGTATGTTACTGAAGGTAGGACCCTCTCGTGTTTAAAAAGCTTTCCTCCTAGCTTCATTATTTCTCTTTTACTATAAAAATCACGGTAAGACTGTACATACTAGTAGAGCAAGTACACAGTCATTCACTCTGCCTATCTTGTCTGTCTCTACAACCAAAAGTCACCCGCTGATATTTCATTTGCTCCCAGTACTCAGACTAAATATCCAAGCCAATAAGGGGTTCCTCCGCTGCAGAGTTAAGTCTGGTTCCAGCTCAGACATTGTTCCTAGGCTAACTGCTACTCACTTACAAAATTCCTTCACCTACATCTGGGCTGCTTTCAAGTCAAGCCAAGATCATCTGGACTACACACAAAACCTGTCCTCTGCAGTTAAATCACTGTAGCGTTGACAACATGCTCAGCTCGCCCACAGTTCCCCCCAGGTGCCTTGGACAACTTATGCACTTCCTCTTGACTGAGAGGGAATCAAAGCAACATAGGTAAAGGGCAGCTCCAGGAGCCAGGGATACATCCCAGGATGTCCTGACACATATGGAGAAGTGAAACACCACTGAGGAGACAAAAACTTGGGTATGTTTCATTTGCGGGGAGAGCTGAAAGGGGAGAGGAAAAGCAGGTAGTCTCAGAGTTTCCTCATGGAGACTCATAAAAAAAATAATACCACCCAAATCCCAAAACAAACCCAAGCAAAAAAAAGCCCTAGAGTCATAAAATTATACGCAATCTTGCCTATGAGTAAAGTCATGGTGCAACAAACAGAAACAAGAAAGGATACGAGACTACAGCAGAGGTCAGCAGAAGACAACAGTGTTGTAGTATGGACAGAGTTCTCCAAACCATGGTAGGAGCACAGGCAGCAGCATTCCACTTTGCACAGAAATAGATGGATGCACTGAGGTTTACGCTTTTTAACTCCCTTACCAGGGCCATTATTATTTCTAGGTTCATATAAACTCTTCAGGAAGTTTGGTATTATAGCATTAAAATGTAAAAAATGCAAGTAAATATTCATTAAGTAACTAAGGCAAATAAACAGGGACAGAAATTAGAAGGAGATATAATTCATGAAAAGTAGCCCCTGTAATAAATTTGAATTCACTTGATATACAGTAATTTCAAGACAATGAAACCTTAAAGGCTTTATCAAAACAGCAGCCCATCATCTTTAATATTACAGCAATGGATACAGTAAGAGATACTTTTGCATCACGATACGTAGAGTTGCTAGCGCATTAATAACCATCTTTCATCAAGCATAAAACTTGCAGTTAGGAAATACAGCTGCAATAGCACAATTATACTACACTCAGCATATACCCTAAAGCAAAGAAAACAAATGGGCTGCTTTTCATTAAGGGACTTTGGCAAACATCTCTAAAGACAATGTTTTCTTTCCAGAAACAATCCCGAGAGGCATTTAAGAATCTCTTTCCTGAGGTAAACCTGGTACATGAATATATTCCTACTACACAATACAAATAGTAATTTTCCAGTAAATAGCACCTTCCAATTTTTCAGTATGACAATCTATGTCTACGTCAAATATTAACAGTTTCTTTGAATTCTTGTTTTAAAATAAAACGCTAATCCTACATACATGTACACTTAGTTTAATCCAGAAGGATCACTTGTATGAGCAAAATTAAGCTGCTCGTACCAGGACTGGGATCATAAAAGACAAAAATGAACTGCAAACACCAAATTAAAAATTTTCTTTTAGAAAAGATCCCTCTTAAGATATAAGACAGGGAAAAATCTTCTAAAAGGGGTAACTCCCAATTAAACACAGAAATGGGCCCATTGAAATATTTTATGTACCTTATTAATTTAAAATAAATTATATTTATTAAGCAATTATATATTCTGATTGTATATTTTTAATGCATAAAGTCAACAGCAGACATGGCATCTTCATTGGGTACATTTTTAGACCAAAAGCTCCTCCCATCAGAAACTACACTTACCTTAGATCAGCTATAGCCATTTATTATACTTCATAAAAAAAATAATACCGTATAATCTCAATGTAGAATTAGCTTGCAGCTCCTTCTTAATATATAGTTACTCTGGCATGAATTTATGATATGAGTGGTAGGGATAAGTTCCCTAACCATATTGCTATTCCACACCCAGGTCTAGCAGAGACATGGCACTCATGGGAGTCCCACACCCTTCAGAAATGACAAGTATAGGAGAGGTGACTCACCCTAAGAAGGCATCTGAAGCAGCAACAGACACCTATTCTCTCAGGCAACAGAATCTCATCTGATACAACCATCAGATTTTGATTTAATCTCCTTAGCAATCGTTTAATGTAAACAAACAGAAACTACTAACTGGGGGAAAAGATCATGGAGGAGACATGATTTTGGTATAGAAAATAATCCCACACTCTAAGGACCGAAAGAAATAGACTTGATACTAAAAGGCAGTAACACAGTCTTATTCCTAAGCAGCTGTTTTCTGAAAGCACAGACTTCCATGAAATTCCGTAGTATAAATCTACCTCCTGATTCGTATAATTTCTCAGCATACCTATCACTCCACAAATAGGAAATCACATACTTTCAGCTCAGGAAGCCAGCAATAAAAATAGTTAAGATCCTCATAACAAAGTTAGGCTGCATCCTAAACACATTACAATATTCACAACCATTTTTACAGGTACTTTTGCTTCAAGGGAGTGCTTGTTACAGATGTGTGGACTCAAAATAGATTGTATTTTTTCATCATAGATTCCCAACCTAAGTTGAAGTTTAGATTATACTGAAATCTTTCACAGCAAGAAGTTTAAAAGATAACAAGCATCCACAAATCTCTCTCATCCTCCACTACAAGGGTACTTCACATTCCAGAAAAGGTAATTTTTCTGTACAAGTTTCTCTCCAAGGTGTCCAAATGTTACTACAAATTTTGAAACATCATATGTCTTGTCCAAGTAATCACATTTTTTGATATAAAAGAGAATAAAGAATAAATATCCAGCAACAATACAGGCTACCTACACAAATTAGACTGAAACTGGTTTATATCAAAGCAAACAGAAAAAATTCCTCAGAAACCTTCTAACACCAGGAAGTTACGAGAACAGCCCACCAGCATGGTACCCAAGCTCCTGAGCAGGACTCTGGCTGTGCTAAACCCAGGCTGTGAACTTGACATTGTTGCAATGGGAGGCGATGGTGGGGAAATAAAGGGGACTTCTTTTCTGGTTTGGAGTTTAATTGGTGAGGCTGTAGGGAATTACTAGCAGTGTCAAGATAACTATGCCCAACTGTATCCTGCTGAAATCTGGACATAAACTCTGGCTAAAACCCATCTTCCATGATGCGGACAAGAAAGAAGCTTAGAGTTAAGTTAACTTCATAGCAAATGAGGACTTGTCCTGCAAGACAGGATTCTGCAGAGGCTGGGTAAGATGAAACAGTTTATGAGCCTCCTTTTATTTCTTTCCTCGGTCAGGAGAGATTGAGCTTGAAATTTCTTTGTTGTTTGGTCTGTTGTGATATTTCAAGCTGTAGCAATAACAGTCTCCACAAGCTCTCTATGCACCTCAAAGTTCAGAAACTGTTCCCTCCCAACCCGCATTCTAGAAAACAATTTTAAATAGAGCATAAACATATGCTATATTTAATACAGACAAGTTTGGTAGTCTGGGGTGAATTAAACCTTATACCTTCGGGTGCTTCTTTTCCAGGAGCTCTGGGGTAGCCACAGGCTATATAGCATAATGGAGCCCGTCTTCCACTTCTACATGTCATATGCACAAGCGTTTCATGGATTGAGGCTATGACTTGTAATTGTTTTCAAACAATTGGGTTGTCTCTCCAAGCAGTGGCTTTGCCGCAAGCTGTTCATTCCTCACTTTCCTCCTGATGGCAACCCTTCCATCAGACCTCCTTCAGACAAATGTTATTCTTCTCCCATGCAAATAGGATCAACCAATCATGTAGTCATTACTTTGCACAAAATAACTACAGGACAAAGATCTCTACAGGGATAACTGGAAAGTTAATGAATATTTTTGCTGTTTTCCCATTCCTTTACTGAACCTCAAATTGCAATGGGCAAAGCAACTTCTTATGCAGGTGCAGGCAAAACCAGGAAGATACACAGTGCTGAGTGATTATTTTTAGATACCTGGTGAAACTCTGAACTCTGACTTCAGTCAGATATTGCACATATTCCATATACAAAGATTACAAAGGATCAGCAAATACCACTAGTCAAGCGAAACAGTATTTCCCAGAGCAGTTAAGGGTTAAAAAGTCTGAGTACAGGTGTGGAAACTCTGAGCATTCATGTACTCATATTCAGCCTAATTAGGTGTTCTTAAAGAGTGTGAGTTTTTAAAAACAGATGCAGAGGCAAAATAGTATTAATTCACTTGCAGGATTTTGGAGAGCAACATAAATCCCTAATTCTGTTGGATTTTATGATTTTTAGGAATAATCAAACATAATCCCAGTTAGCACTTAAGTACATACTTAAGTGCAGCCCTGAATAATGTCTTCCTTTAAAATATTCCTTAGTCACTGCACATGCAGGTTTTTTTGATCCTGCTAGCCAGAAGTGCATTAAACAGAAAACCTGTATTTAAATGAAAAGACAGGACAGGCATAAAATTGTCAGAAAATATACGGACAAAATACAAATGTGTGCTTTCTGCATTCTTATATGATCTCTCATTTGTTATCACTGGGCAAACAAACATATCTATATGTTCCTTACCTTTAACATAGTGAATTCATATGGCTGATAACCTTTGAAACTTTCATGAATGGCTGCCATCGTGTGCGAAGTTTTTTCCCAAAAATGAAGAAGTGTTGTCTGTAAGGTGGGATAAAATTTCAATGCAATGTTAGCTTTAACACCAATCTGCTTTCAGTGCAAATTTCACATCTCCCCTCCAATACCAGTTACATATTCTTGCAGTTGAATATTGCCATGGTAACCTCTTAAAAAACCCATATATTAACAGGAAATCTTTCTTTTGGAGGTCAACGTTTTCTTTGGATACCTGATACGTTGTTAACACGTGAGACAGGAGGTTGCATCTGCTTGCTCCCAAAAGATCCACTTTTTGACAGACATCAGTCTTCAGTTTGTCAAAGTTGAGTTTTGCATGTCGCACCTGAGCTTGAACCTTCAAACAAAGGGACAATTGTTTATGTAGTGGTTTCTTTTTTCTCTGTTTTTCATGAAAGAGCAAACTAATACAACTTTTTGGGAACTCAGACCACCTCACAGACTCAATTAAAATTTGTATAGAACTTTATTATAGCATCAATCCTACTGACATGAAGATATAGCAGACTGATAGATGCTAAAATATGGCACTTAATATCTTCTACGTTACTATTTTTCTAAATATATTAAGTGAAGAAATTTTGCTTTCTAACTCCTGTTTGTAAGATGGATATTAGTATTAAATATATACTGAGAAGATAATAATTGGAAAACATACTCATTTGGTATCTTTTTACAGAAATACCAATTCAAAGCCTGAATAACAAATTTGGAACTGAAAGTTTACATAATATGCAGGTGCACAGGCAAAGACATCTCCATGTACCTCTAGTAGGAGACAAACTGCACTGACAGCGTCTGTTACACAAGCTGCATGTTTGACAACAATACTGGTATTATCATGATTGGGTATCAGGGCAGAAATTTTATGTAGGCATTTTGTACCCAAGATTCCCCATTTTTCTGACAGTTTTGTACACTACCCAAATACTATACTAACAAAACAAATTTGTTTATAACAAAATTTGTATAAAAAATTTAATTTTCTTCCAAGGAAATGGGAAACAATCAAACCACAAAACATGATGCTTTTTCTGTAACTCTTTCACAGTTACAGCAAAATGTTTACCCAAAAAAACCTTCACAATGGGAAAAACCCCACTGAATGCAAATTAAATACATCTCCTTTCCTTTACCTAACTCAGACAGTAAACTGATTTTGTTCAGAATACGCAGACTCAATCAAACAATACCTGACAAACTTGTATGCTCCTGATCTTCAGAAGTGAATCTAGAACCCTGCAGCAAGTGCCTGTGCTCCTTGTGTGGTAAGGACGGGTACATACCTCATAAACAATCCAAAATGTTAGGGTTACCATATTTCTGATCTTATTTTCCCTAACTCATAGTATATGAGACTTCCAACCAGGCAGAAAACCAGCAAAAGATCTGCATCGCAAATTCATCACATGACCTACTGACACAAATTGTCGCACTTTCTGGGGTCGTTGGATGCATGGCAATATTTTTTCATTGATCAGATGAGCTGTGCATAAGTAATGTAATAAGGTAGCACATATCATAGTCTGATACGTTCATAATGAATGAACTACCATAATTCAAAATTGCTGATAAATGCAGCATCTCACAGGTGAGATTTTAATTGTAGAAAAAGATGACGTTGAGAAAAATTTGCCTTTTTTTTTTTTCCCTTCCTGCCAGTAAAAAAATACCAGTGATACTCTACCTTTATAAAACAGCTTTGTGGTTAGTGCATTCATCCAGAAGGGGAAATGTTCAAGGATAACTACATATTACACCAAACAATGAACAAATCTTTCTGGTAGTAACAACTACATCCCAGACTTCTCCTGACCTGATCCAGCACTCTAACCATGAGACTACAGCATCTTAATGATGACTTGCTTTGTTGTTTTGGCATATTGAAGAGCTTCAAACCAAAGAGGGGTGTCCAGAGCTGGAAGAGTTCTTGGGTAGTTAGGAGATGTTTTTGAGTTCCTTCAGGAAGGAGGAAATTGTTCCCATGGCTTCCACTCCTTACGCAAGCATGACAAATGCTAAGATATGATATAAGCAGCAAGGAGCAGCTACTGCCAAAATACGCCCCTACATTATTTTCTGAAAAGCCTTACCCAGTCGGAACTACACTGGCATGATCTGAGACTGCCTCTTCGTTTGGGATCCTCAAGGGACTTTACTTCTTTTAGCTTGTGGATCTGTGCCTGGCTGAAGCCCAAGTGAGGCACCATGCTGTCTGTGCCAGGAGAAGTCCCATTCCACGCAGAACTGTCTAGTCAAACAGCAGGGGGATAAAGAGCTTATGGGCCTCCAAAATTAGGTAGCAATGGAGGAGAACAAGAGCAGTGGTGGAAGCAGAGTGGAGGCTTTATCCAGTGCTCGTTAAAACACCTTTGTCCTGCATTAGGTCCTCAAATCCTTCATTTCCTTTAGCTCCGAGTAACTGAGAGCACAGATTTACAACTTTGGTCTAAAAAGAACACTTGTGAAGAAAAACATGGGCCTGTGCAAAAAGGAGCTTCTAACTGAAATCCAAACATGGGATTACCTACATCTTTCACCAGCAAGAATTGTTACAACAGGAAGGTATTTAAGTAAAAGATGTTGTAGGGCTTTGAAAAACCTAGTGAGACTTGAGATCAGATTCTTATCTCAGTTACAGTCATGAAAATCCAGAGAAATTCAACTGATGTCAGTGGAAACATGTCAAATATAAACCTGTATTTTACAATGGTGCAGCTGAGATTGGAATCCCTTTCCTATTCAGTATATCTTAGCATTAGTGAAAGCACAGTAAGAACAGCTGTGGCTTTGTAGGCTGATAGTCCAAGTAAGCAAAGAATGCTAGTTCTGCGGAATAGAAATAGAAATAGAAAATCAGAGATGGTGGGCCACAGGGGGGAAAAAAGAACTAGCAATCGTAATTATTAATTTCTACAACTGTAAGTCTGCACAAGGACTTCATACAACAGACTGGGATTTGGATCTACCTCATGTCTCCAAGTCCTTAAAGGAAAAGAAAAAATCCAGAAAACACAAAACCTGTAAAGTTTCCAGTTGCAGTCTTCCTGCATGCAGTCTTCAGGGAAGAAACAATGCCAGCATTTCTCTTAGTTTAACATGTAATTAGCTAAAGCATTCATAAAGAGGTGATCCACAACACAATGTGGAATACAAACCTGTATGTTTGACATGCCCATACAGATTATCCAAAATACTTAACATAGTGCTGTGTTACTAAATGCCACACATTTCTCTTGCCAAGCAAAGATGACACAATACTATAAGAACTATTAAATTAAGGATGCTTTTAGGTATTTTGATATACTGAAAGTTTATTGAGCAGAAGTACTCTCCATTTTGCAGCACAGTGCAAGTCATCCGAGAAAGAACACCGCATACTACACCAGCATAACCTTTTGCCTTTTATGTGTGCCAATAAATGCATTGTCAATTCAAATTATTATTAGACATCTTTTAAGATTACTTGTGGCTTCAGGAATTAGGTATAAAACCTTAGTGCTTACAAAGCATAATCTACTTAATACCACACAAGTTATCAGAATGAACCTTTCCTTTATACTCAAGGGAAAGCTGATGTAATACATACTAATCTTCTCCTTTCTCTGCAATTACTCTCTAAGACATGAGAAACAGGACCTCATTGTGGTCTCAGTCCAGCAATTTTTTATTCATATATTTAACTTCATTAAAGCTGAACATACAAAATTTCTTCAAAATCCTGGTCTGAAAAGTGTCAGGATTTATACTGATGAAGAGAACTGCATCGATCCAAATGTAACTTGAACATTTTATGATGAAAGAGCTCCTAAGCATCTGAAACTGTAGGTGCTAGTTGTGAGGTTTATGCTGTACACGAAAATCTTATGGTACTACTGACACAAAAAAACATTATTACTCTTCATCTTCTTCTTCTTCTAAGCAACAACCTGGAGCAACCTGCTTTTAATTTCCCAATGTAAACACTGAAGCACAATATTTATGGAATAGAATTCTTTAAAGAGAGCACATAAGAAAACATAAATTTGGAAAGCAGTATCTTATTAAATCAATAGCTTGATAAACTGTAAGATACCAGTTAAAACTGAAATAATTTTAAAAGACTAAAATAACTAGGTAAATAAATAAACGTTAAAATCCTAAATCCTGTGGGCTTGAAAGTCAGATTCTGGTATGCTTGATTGTATGGACAAATATTTGCTAACATTGGTTCCTAAGCCTATATTCAAGCAGAAAACTTCCAATCTTCAAGAGTACTAACATTAAAAAAAAAGTTCAGACCCAGTTAAAAAACCCTATTCAGCATGTTCAGTTACTAAAATACAGATTTGTCATGTATTTTCAAGGAATTTTTATGTCCTCTACAGTACATCTGTGCTATTCATTTCTTTTTGTCTACCACAAAATGCAAAACTTATTTTCAGTAGTAGCCCAATTTCAGGGACAATTCAGCTAGTGAAGCATCATCTCCAAAATGAACTTATATCGGATAAATGCACTAACTCACTTTACATACAGTGTATTTTTGTCTCAGCATTTCCAACATAGAAGCAGTAACAGATGCTTCCAGTCTAATTTGTCACCCAGCCTCTCCCTTACTTGATCTGAAAAGCATGCACAGCATGTGTACAGGCTGGAAGGAGCGGGGTAAGTAAATCAAGAGGGAAAAATGCCTGGAATATAGCAAACCTTCCTGTTGGGGGCTCTGGGTAAACTCTACCAGCAGATGGAATCAGTATGAATCTCTGCATTAAATAAGTATAGCACCTTCTGGCATACCTGATCGTTGTAAAGACTACATAAAATTGAATGCCGACTGAAGCAGGCTGTAGTTTGAGCCCTAAGTACTTAGTGTATAGTGTATCTTTACAGCATACAGATCGCATAAGGAACTAGATTCTCAGTTCCCACAAAACTGTAATAACTTCATAGCTTGAGTGATGTTACAAGGAGTACCCATTACATTTTTACACGAGCATATATGAGCACTTGCTGATTTTTTTTTTTAAGTTCAAGATTGATGCTGGGTAGTCAGAGAACAGAAAAGGTAATGTTTTATACAAAATAATGCATGTAACTAAACTTTTCCATGTGCAATGTAAAGACTTCCAACACAGTACTGAACCTGATTTTGTCTGCTTTGGTATGTTCTACATTTTGCAGACTATACTTTGACTCAACTGTTCCCTTGGGCTGGAATAGTATTTATTGCATTCATTAATCTCTGCTCCATCAACTTGTAGGAATAACACGTAAGAACAATGGTTAATGAAGAAGAGGCAGCATACTTCTGTTCATCTGCTTCAGCCCTGGTTATTAAAATCTTCATTGATGATCTCATGAGAAACACTGATAAAAATTAATTTCAGGAGATGAAATTTATAAAGTGAGAAATGCCTAGCTACAAAGGAAAACTACTTGGACAATACAATAAATCCAAATAATTTCTCAGGTCTGAAGCCCAGCAGATGTACATCAGATTTGTTCAAGAAAAGGCACAACTTTCTGGTATCCTAAAGTGGTAGAAAACTCTCATTATAAACAGACTTGATCAAAGCAAGTCTATCACAAGATACAATACAGCATACAGACTTTTCAGCCACAAAAGGCCATTTTTCTAGTGGCTGAAACATTCATGGTGAGAAAAAACCTAAATATTCAACTGAAACACAGTGATACCCAACATAATCCAATGAAATCAACACCTACTCAATTAACTGCAAATATCTACTAGCAAATTACCTGCAATAATTACCCAGAGATTTTAAATTTAATTGAAGCATCTAATTCACTTGTTCAGATTTCTCACTGGAGGCTGCAGCATGTTCATGGTAGTTCTGGAACTGAATGGAAGCAATAGGGGAAGAATGCTAAAGTACAGCGAAGAAAAATTAAAAAACAGAAAAATAGAAAAAAGAAAAAAAAAGAAAAAAAAAGAAAAAAAGAAGGCAGAAGCAATGCTATACCACTCCATAACACAATATAGAGAAATGCAGCTTAATATGGATTAATGTAGCAGGAACAGCATTTCACTGCATTTACTGGGACCAAGAACAATCATGTTCTCTGCCAAACAACTCAACCTGAAACTTCAATTGTCTACAGACAGAAGGACCACAAAGTCATTGTATGCTGGTAAAAAGTTTTTTTCCTCTAACCACAACACTTTTGTTTCAAGTCAGAATAATCAAATCTCCGTGATTTTAACATGTATTTTGCTCTCCTTACACTATGTTGAAGTGGTCTAGAGAAAAGAACTAGTAAAAAGTCAATTTGTAACTGAAATGTTATTCCCCCAAACCCAGCAGCTTTCGTGCAAACTCTGTCATTCAAACTTGCTACATTTAAGCTATTTTAACAATCCTACCCTATTTGAATTTGCACAATAGAATCATTCTTACACTTAGTTTTCCTTCTCAAAAAATGAGTTTAGTCAAAACCAGGCTTTTTCATCTACCTCTGCAATCGGAGTGGGAGACAAACTAACAGCTGTAATAGTTTTAACTCACACACAACACCAGCCTCTGATGATAATTCACATTTTCATTTGAATATGAGACTAGTCCCTTTGATTTCAAGGGTATTGCTCATTATTATTTAACATTTGTATTACAGCAGCTCCTGAAGGTTTCAATGAGACTGGGTCCCATTGTCCTTGACACCAGAAAGCACTGAATAAATTAAAGGTCTGCCCCAGAGTTACAGAATATTTAAGTACAAGCCCAAATGTTTGAAGGACAGGGGACTTAAATCAGGAGTGAATTGCGCTGTGAAAACAAGTCCCTACTGGGTATCTACATGGGTGACTCTTGCCCCTGGGGTAGTGGAGTCTACCCCACCAAAACATTATGACATTACAGCAGCCACTTGTTCAGTTTGCAACATAAAACAATTAAAGATCCCTGTCTGGTAAACATGACCATGAGAACAGCCTGCACCATTCTGTCATTTGTGTGATACAGTTCTCCTAAACCTCCACTGCACTGTACACACACGCATGTGCACACACATGCAGGTCTACTACAGACTTCTCTACTGCAACACCTGACAGCTAAAAAGCATTAGAGCTGCCACTGGAGCCTGGATATAAAACATTCCTGCCAACTTCAGCCTTCAGCTCTGCTCCTGATCTGAGAATTTGGAGAGTTTGAAGGGCTTGGAAGTTTTTTTTTCTGCTTATACTGATTCATAATAAAAATATAAACATATCCTGACTAGTGTGAAGATAAAATTGAACCTTTCTACATAAAATTCCAAGTTTTGTGGGGGGCTTTTTTTCTGATTTCTCAAGGGTAAGGCCATAGAATTTTAAACTCCTCTCTCCCTTTTCCTTCTAGCCCTCTCATGAAGGGCTAATAAAGATGCTACAGACAGGAGAATATTTGTCTACCAGGCAAGGAAAGGATTATATGACAGAACTAAATTTCACACGGACACTTTACACCGACACATGATAGCTTTGATACAACGCACAGCTCTAAATTAGCGTGTAGCACGCAACTGATAATACAACAGAATTTCTCTAGTCCATGAAATTAATAGAAATAAAAGAACGGTTTTTGAGTTCTATTCCCATCTGTGCCTGTGATGCTGTATTATGCTACAGAACAACTAGGGGGTTAATTCTTTTTTCATCAGGAAAGTGATCATGCTCTGATAGCTCTTACTTCTGCCTCTAGCATGCCCTGATGCACTGAATAAATTGTCATTTGAAAAGAAAAAAAATTAGGAGCTTTTCGAGAAGCTGTATTGAAGGAACTTTGCAAAGTTGCATTACTTAGACCCTAAATTATATATACATAGCTTCATATATATATATTTAACATTAGAATATCATCTCCCATAAATTTATACTTAATTTACTTTTTACACTATGATAAAAACACTTTATGAGAAACATTCAGGTAACTGTGGTTAACAAAATTTTAACCTCCAGGAAGCACCAAAAAGGATCCCATATTTTCTCCGATTCTGTGATTTTCAACACATCTTAATAGGATATGGTCCACTTCAGCAGTTCTTTGAGGAGAGCCATTATAACTCCCATAGTAATCGTCAAAACTATAGTCACTATTCTGGCTCAGTTTTTGCCAGAATTTGTCCCTGTGCACAGCAGGATTCCTATCCCCTTGGTCATTCATACCTGATCCAGCTTTGGGAAGCTCTGCAGATTTTCTAGAAAAGCATTCCTAGACAGTTGCCATGTATTTGGCTAGAGAGTTTAAGGCCAGAACAAATCAGCAGATTAACATCACAAAATATTACTCCTGCACTTACCTTAAGGCATGTCTTCCAGAAAGACACGCTAGGTGTGCCTAGCTCAGCTGTTGACATCTGCATTGTTACCCTGTAACCTGTTCCAGCGGATGGAGAGCTGGCCAACACAAACAATTGCGACTAGAGTTTGGTTCACACTGCCCTAAAAGAGCCCATTTCTCTCCACTGGACTATAAAGGGAGCTCTTGTTGATTAGTTTAAGTGCAGACATCTACACAGCAGATGTCTGAAGTTAGGTTTCATAAATCCTAACCTAAGTGACATCCAGGAAAAAAACCAATTTCCTTTATTGCTAATAATAAGCGCAAGTATTTAAATACGTGCCTTATTTGAAATCATCCAGGATATGCTTCCAAGCCATGATTCTTGATAAACTCCTGATGAGTAGATTGAGGAGCCTGAGCAATTTACATACCATGGTCAAGCCAACTCTATCTTCTCTTCGTTAAACGAGACTAGCTTAGAAACACCTCATTGTAAGTAATTTCCCCTAGTCCTGAAGATACATCCTACACTTTTTGATACTCTCCCTCTCCAGTTTTTCAAGCCACAGATGTGGTCTGCGATCTGTGCTCGCTCAAACTGCATCAAGAGATTCCTGCCACTGGCTGACAGCTAAGCTACATCTTTACAGAAGACCTTCATAAAAATTGTTGCAGAAACCTTGCAAATGTAGTTGCAAGGCTGCAATTAGCAATTTGCTGCCTGGGAGGAGAAAAGAACTAAATATACAAAAGAGATGAAATTGTGATTATATATACAAAAGACTTTCTTAACCTAGAACTCTGACCATACACTGTTGCGTTGTTTGTATCTCCAGTCACTGAAGATGTGGTTGTTTTGCTCCCGATACAAATATATTCCAGACAAACTACTACCGTTCTCTGTTCTCTTCTCTGACTACAGAGTCTCCTCTTTTTCTTTTCTCCTGCCTATGTAACTTTGTCCTAATTTCTAGCACTGCCCTTATCCTCTAAGTACTTTGGGTCACATGCCTGCCTTTTTGTTCCTGGTTTGAAATGCATGTCTATGGTCCTGGGTCAAGGAGAATGCCATGTTGAAGAGTAAAGTGCTTAATGAGCATTGCTACATTTTTTTTTTCCTCTTTAACAGCAATATAAAAATATAAGGTAAGAAAAGATGTTATTATTAGGTACACTGAATTAACTACTGCTGTTTTTAAATCTCAGTAGAGGGTTTTTTTCCTAAAAAAAAAAAAAAAATTATACAAATATCATATATACCAAACAGACAGGTTGTGGTCATGCACCATGACTTCTTTGTGGATTTTATTCAACAGAATATGAAATTTGCTCTTTGTGTCACATTTATGCCACATTTTCCTCTTAAGTTCTTCAGTATTCAGCCTGTAAAAATTTTACTGCCTTGCGCCTGTTGGCTCACACGCCATGTAATTCCAGCCTGGCAGTAATGAGTAAGCCATGGTCAAAACTGCTTAGTTCATAACCGCTGACAGTCAGCAGATGTGAGCAATTCTGTGACCCCTGTGAGGATATAAGGTTATGGCTGGCTTGAATATTCTTCCTTTTTTTCCTCCCAAAAAAACAAAGGTTGGTTGTACCATCTTCTCATATAGTCAGTGATAGAGATCACAGAAACTGAATCCTACCATAGCTTTGCCTCTTTTCTTTATGCAAACACATACACCTTTTTTTTTTACTCCTTTCTCTTTCTTTTTTTCTAGTGCCTCACTGCTTTCCCAGTCCTGTGTTTATTTCTGCTGTTTTATAATGTACCTTTTCCAAATCTCTTGTGTCTCTTTAGGGATGGGGAAAAACAAGAACCTCCTCACACATTATGCATATGATTCCATAAATATTATATAGTGACATGAAGATTTTTTTTTTCCACTCTATATTTTTCTTCCACCCAAAGCCAAGTTGGATCTGCAAGAGTAGATCAGTTCAGGCTTAGCAATGGGGAAAAAAAAGCAGGTGAGAACAAAATGTCTGATCAAAGATCTAAATTAGTTTCTGTAAAAAGAATGTTAGATTATGATTTTCCAGCCCAGAAAAAAAGAGATGATTAAGGAGGAGTATGATGGAAGTCCATCAGACCACACATACAGAAGTTGTAAAAGACCAGACTTGGGCCAACACAGGAACCAGAGGGCATTATACCAAATTAGCTGTTTAAACTCAACACCAGGACAGAAGATTTTTACACAAGTTCTGTGTCAGTAGGGCAGATCTCTGATCACAGCTATCTGTTGTGATGGTCAGAATTTACATTGGTTCAAAAGGCAACTGGGCAATTTTGTAGAAAAAACCTCAACCCTCCTTGGCTGTGACGTGGGAGGACTGATCCTGATCTTCACTCCAAACATATTCGGTCTTAACCAAGGGTCACAGTGAGGGCAGTTCTAATTTCTCTGCTCTTTCTCTTGCCGCCTGCAAGTCATCAAAAGGGTAACCAGTTCCTGATCTTAGGGCTATTTTTTATAGAAAAACCCCCATGTCTTACGATGCCTCCACTGGCCACTGTACTACAAGAGAACATCACTGTGTTTATGTATACAACTCCCTGGTTGTTAGCATTGGTCACCAACAAAGACAGATGATGGACAGACTGGATTTGTGTTTGAACTAAAGTGTCCGTCCTTAAGAATAAGGTAATCCTGAGGCATGTTTGCGAGTTTGCTGTGCTGGATTCAGACTGGCTCAGTGCCTTCTCATGGTGGGAGAATTCTCTAAGGCAGCACAGACACTTCAAATGAGCTTTTCCAACAAGGTAGTAATCTCTTTAACACCTGTGTAACAGCACATTTTCCATTATCAAAATTCCAAAGCATGTTGAGTTACAGAATTTTATAACTGGAAGAGTGCTCAGTTTCAATTGCCAGGGTGTATTCAAGCACTGCCTAAGCCTAAATATGCCTGAATAATAGAAAGCATGTACAAATGCTTCACATATTGCAACTGCATGACAGTATGTAAACTTTGCATTCACATAGATTAATTTGGAGAAGGGGTGGGGGCAATTCTGAGATGCTCCAGCATTTCTACAATTATAACTGCAGTGCAGAGAGCAGCTCAGATCTCAGTACTTTACTTTCACAAAATTTTGTACCCCCTTGTAGAGAAGTTTACATATATATTAAGACCTGGGTTTTGAATTTTGGAAATCGATTGCTGAAACCTACAGCATCTACTTGGACAGGCCCAGCTTATCTTTCAGCATCCATGGCCCATGCATGCAGGCAACACTCCTCTCTCCTTGTCCAAGTCCTAGAAGGTTGTCTTCTGAGTGAAGCTTTTACTCATGATATTTAAAGAGGGGAATGGTGCACTGAACAGTGCTATTGTCTGCATGAATCCTCTGGGAAAAATTGCATATAGCTAATTTTTTTCCCTTTTTTTAAAGAAGGTAGTTTGCTAAAAATAAATATTGTTGGAGCAGCTCTACTACTGGGTTAGATATTTAATCAGAACAGGCCCATCAGTTAAAGATACTCTAAATTCATATGCCAAAAGTCTTCCTGCTCTTCAGTCAACAGAGTGTTCTAAATAAAGAGGTCTCAAAAGAATGTGGTTTTTTTCCTTGCCTGTTTTAACTTTTTGGACTTGAATTTGACATCTTTTCCTCTCTATTATCAATACTATTGTAGTACAAAGACCCGGATCCAAACGTGTCTTTGCAGCAGCAAAGTTTTGTTACATCGAAATCAAATTTCTCTGAAACATGAAAACTATCTGTGGCAAGTAATATTGCTCTCTGTGCTAAATAAAACTTTTTGAACAGCTGCCCTGCAGCTATAGGAATACACTTCCTCCTCCATTATTAAAAAATAATGTAGTCCCTTCACAAGAAAAAAAAAACACAACAGTTTGAAAGGTACAGCCCAACACCAACAGAAACCTCTGAAGTTTTTTTTCCTAAGGAATTACCAGGAATGAAGGAGATATTTTCCTCATCCTTCCTGATTTCTGCCCCTCTAGCATGGCCCAGCGCAGACACAGCACGTCACTTGGTGAGAGCGCAGTCTGCAGAATCCTTTCCACTTATCCAGTAGCTGGACACAGCCCTGATCAAAGTTACATTTCTCAGCACAATCCACCAAGTTCATCCAGCCAAAAACCAGGCAACAAAATTTTTAGCTTTAAGCTTCACAACAGCTTTCACAAACAGAACAGCACAGTGCAATGCCAGGATATGAATCCAATTGCTCTACCACCCATGAGTTCATTGCAACAAAATATAAAATGAATATACATAGAAAATACAGTACATCAGGTTTTAAAAAAAATTCTATCAAATACAGGATGGAACCAACACTCAAATATAAGATGTAGTTCACTTTCATAACTCCAACTAGTATTTACCGCAAAATGAAGGAAAGTTTGTTAAATTTAAGAAGCTGAAAGCAGCAACAGTCTTCAATTTTTCAAAATCACACTCAAAGTCATTATTGAAATTAAGATCACAGTACAACATAAAAATCAGGCAAAGCAAAAAAACATTATTGAGTCACCCCATCTTAAAAGATTCAAGAGCCTACAAGACCACAGCCCTAGAAATGGAGAATGTATGTTACTTTTATGCAGCTTAACTAAACTGTTTTAAAAATTATTTTGAATTAAACAGATGCTAAGTATGTTTACACAAGACATTTCAAATTAAGAGTTGTTTACTTGAATTTAAGCTGGGGATAATACATTTTTAAGCTAAACTGATAGATGCTATTCTCAAAACGCAGCGAGTGTTTACACAGAGTTCTGCACCAGTTCAGCTCCATTTAGGCATCACCTTTCAGAAAAGCATCATCTCTGCATAGCCATACACCTTCCCCGGAAAAAGGGCTGTGTGTACTCCTTCCTGGCTTTTTCTTTCCAAAAATCTTCTTCCCCCACTCTTCAAACACATAGCCCTGTGCTCCTTATGTAAAGCTATCTTCCTTCTGCTTCCCTATCTCCTGCTTGGGCAGAAAGAAATCTGCTCCAAATTAGTGTGTGCACACTGTATGTAGGGAAGGGCCCAACCTCAGCAGCTTTGACCCAAAGGGCTGTAGCTCTTGCTCCAAAGGAGGGTACGGGGGGAAGCAGAGGGCTGCGGTCAGCAGCCACATCCCAGCTGACGACACTGCTGGCTGCATAAGGCTTCTCCTCTATTTTTCTCCAGCATAAAGACAAACTACTCACGGTTAATCTGTTTATACGTCAAACAGCACCAAAGGAGGGAGTTGTCGTGCACTCAGATGTGTGACAGCCGAGAGCCAGAGCGCACACAGCCTCTCCTCCTACCTCATCCACATTGGGCCTTTACAGGAATAAACTGTGTATGAGAGCAGCTCCAGCCCTCAGAGCTTACACCTTCCGGCTACTCTCCGATTACCAGCCAGCACAGAACGTAACATGCTCCTCAGGCTGTTAAGATGGAAAGGTTTCTCATAGCAATTTTATTAATTTTTACAGGTTAGATCAATATGCAAATCATTTCAAAAAGGGAACAAACATGAAATAACAACTTAAATAAGGAAAGGCAATAAATATGTAGCTTCTAGCCTCGCTAATACAAGGTCTGCTTTTTTCTACTTTAAGAAGCCTAGATACATGCCCCAACTTTCTGTTGGTAACAAGTTTCAGTATTAGTCAAACTCAGTATGTGTGCTTTACTAGGCCAAAAAAAAAAAAAAAAAAAAGTGTTGACACTAATACAGACCTTGAAGCAAGGACATGCAAAGAAAATAATTACCAATGATTTTTCTATTCTTGTGACCAGGAGACTCAAATTGCAACCGGGACAACATTCATCTAAGTAGCACTGCTTCAGAGTTTTGGGACAGACTTCTACATCATGAGCTGCAAATACACTTGTGAGTAATTACCACAACAGCATGCTTAGACACATACTATTCTAAACTGCAAATGGGTGCGCATTTTTGTGTGCGAACATATATCCTCTTTAGGGAAGAGTTTGGTCCTGGTAACTTAAAATATCTCCTCTCCTCAAATAACTACGAGGGGTTGATAAAATCCAACAGTTCTTTGCACAGATGCAAATAACTTTATGTAGTCTGAAAACAGCCACATTTTGTTGAATATGATGAACATCTACAAGTTGCCAAAGGTGATTGCAAAGATTTGTAACAAGAAGCAGGACGACCAAAATAAATGGCAAAGAAATAAGCTTTACGCTCTGAAAGATCATGTTCAGCTCTAAACCAGAAGTAACCTGGACTTAAGTGTTGAAAATGCTGAGAATTGCTCTGAGTTTATCGTAACTCAATTGCATTAATCATATTAGATAACCTAAGAGCAAAGGATGGCTGGCACACATGGTGCAGGGAGGGATGCTGGCAGGTGCAGAGCAATTAGTCAGTTAGCCCCTGCAGGAAACGGAGACAGGTAATTACTGCCTTTGAACACTGAAAGACCAGAGGGGAGATGTAAAGAAAATCGTAATATAGCATAAAACTAATCTCTCTATACGTCCATGATTTTATTAATCTAGTAATTACACAGTTCAGTTTATCTCATTTACTGAAGATATTTTGGAGATCTTCTTGAATCCTTTATGTGGAATGTCCTCATAGTTAGAAAACGTCATTTATGCTTTCATTCCTTTCATCCAAATTAAATTCTTCAGGGTCTGAACAAGATTGTTACTTGACGCTAGGTCCCTTCTGAGCAGGCAGATGGGGGGGGTGAATAAACTGGAATTAGGTAAAAGGGTGTGAAAAACTCAAGTTCAGGGGCAGTAACATTTTCCCCAGTGAAAGCACCGTAAAGCAGTAAGCTGGCCTGCAAGATCCTCTTGGCCAATGCAAAGGGTGGTGGGACGGGTGGATGTACAAAGGGCCAGGGAACAACATTGACACATATGCTACAAATCCTAGCTGGATATGACACCAACGCTCCAAGACACCTGTAACAAGGTCACCATGATGACCAAGTTGCCTTTAATATTTAGTCCCCAGATGCTCTTGCTGTCCTGAGCACAAAGCCACTCTGCCTATAGTGCTAATGCAGGAGTAGAAGTCCCATAGTTGAGGTTTTGGATTTTGTTTTCTATTTAATCTCTTTCTGCAGAGAGTATGAAATGGCACTCACTAATTATCATGATTGACTTGTAATACCATGTCTGTTGTACATAATCCCATGCGTTGTTATTGCTATATCTGGTTGGCACGTAATACATCAATAAGTATGCCTTGTTCCCCAAAAAACAATTGAATTATATTTTGTCCATAAAGATTGTACTTTGGGGAAAAAAACCCCAAATCTTTCTGTAGTGCTCTTCAGACATCACACTGTGCTATTACAGAAGAAACAACATTTTAAGTCTTAGCAGGGTTCAGGCAGAATATCCCTAAAACAGAGATGAAATGGCATATTAGCCATTTTTCTGGTTAGAACAGTACCTTTTGTTTGTTGGCTTTTTTTGATCCTATCTTCAACTTGGTTTCATTAAGTGAAGAAGAAAAATCAAACATAGCATCTTTGTAATCATTCAGAGCCCATGTAGCACATAACTGAACAGCAAAGGCCTTATGAAGTAAAAGCATATGGACTACATTATGCATGTGCCCAGGCATTTTAGGAAAGTATAAGAAGATTTCCTGGGCAGTGGCAACCATAGAAAAACTTGGTTCTCTTGTGTAAACAATGTTTTCCCCAACAGCTGTATTCCCCTTCCTGTTTATTCTTCTCTCCTGCAGAATTCTCTCAGTTTGGTCACATCTGTATTTCATTTATTTTTAAAAAATATTTCTTTAACTATCCTCCTAGCCTTTTTAGATTATTAAGGCTGAGGGAATTTTCCAAATCTCATTTCTCCTTTCACAACCTATTCTGTTTACATTTTTACACTTCATTTAGGTTCTGAATTCACATAATGATCCACATGGGTTAGGGGCTTTGCCCACACAGACCGGTTTGCAGGGTTAGAGTCTTCATGTGAGCAATACAAATTGTCTAGGCAATAATCTTTTCTTTCTGATTTTAAGGCCAAAACACAGCAGAATAATTAAGTGAAAACAGTATTCAGTTGTTCCTTTTTTTTTTTTTAAACATTTCAATATTACATTTAATGCTTACACATTTCTATAATTATTAGGCATATTATTAAATTAAATATTAATATAATCTATTAGGCATGAGAAAAATTCTTGGAGCTTAATTTTTCACATCATATTTGAGAGTGCCTTTTTAATATAGGGGCTAATAATTATTACATTAAAGTTGGACTTAACATTGCTATCAAGTTAAAACACTGGTGGTTTTTTTTATATATTTGCTGTATTCTGTTGAAACATTACAAGTTCTGCTACTTATGTGAATAGAATTTTTTAGGATGTGTCTGCCTCCCTTTTCTTGAAATTAATAGAAGTCTGAAAATGCATAATTAAACCAAGTCTACTTTTTTGTTTTTATTTCAGTTAGGTTACATGAAACAATGTTGTTAAAAAATATATTGTATCTGTAGCCTAGCACTTCATTTTATTCCATTTTACAGCCATTTTGCTGAGTCTCACCTCAGACTCCTCTTTCTAAAAAATAACTGAACAGATGATGAACCACCTCTCAAGGGCAAGCATCAATCTCTAGAAGCAACTATATTCTACAAGCAATACCTCTTAAGATGATGTAATCTGTTCCAAGAAGCCTGTTTCTATTTTTAAATGGCATACTAACTCTTATTATGCTTCTAAAAGGGCATCTCCATCACACATTGTTACTTTGCTTTTAAGCCAATAACAATCATTGATGATATTTAATATACATGAAATGGCTTCAGAAAATAATTGATTTTATCTTATTGTCTACTCTGATTCTTACAAATGGTATTTGAAATGGTAATTTAAAGTTATAAGACTATAAAATGCGTACACTGTCAAGAACATTTCTGCTTAAGGTCACATTTTCAAAAAAGGTGCATCTTTCACAACCGCCTTAAAAAGCTTGAACATTTTGTATGTAAAGTATCTTGGAATGTTTTGGTTTCTCCACTTAATGTTACAGAATTTGACATTGGAGAAACTGGAAAAAACATTAAATCAGAAACTACACAGAAGAAACATGCTCAGCACTGAAATTCCATCTGCTTTTACAAGGAGAGACAATAATGACAAAGTAAAAACTACAATTTTGTATAAAGAGCACTTTTTTGTGTGTTTTGTTTTTTACTACCATAATTTCTAGGTAAATCATTAAATTTAACATTTCCAACACCATATACATGCATATTAAAAAAACCCTGAAAAAGTAATGTGCTTACTGCTACTCCCTACCAGGATGGAACCAAACACACTCTTGGTGGCACAGGCATGTCACAAGAAGTGATATGTGTAGGTGTTGCTTATCATCATATTGTAAGAGCATGCTGTTTTCTCTTTATCTCTGCCATCACATTGCTACACTAAGAGTGCAGTGTGACACCATCTTACTAATTTTAGAGTATGCAGCTATCTTGCAGCGAGTATTATTGGATCTCCTGGAATCTCACCTATTCATCTCATGAGCAGCAGCAATCCAAATCAGCAAACAGACTGAGGTTTCTTTGGGTGGGGGACTTTTTTTTAAGGAAGATTTTGAACCAAGTGGGATAAAGATGGCTGTTGAAGTGACAGATTCTACCACCTCACATTCATCACAGGTATTATGAAAGCCAGCATTATATTTCACATTGTAATGCCACACATGTCATATCTAATGTGTGGTCTACTAAAGGTACTCAGATCTTTCCGACATTTCCAGAGCACAATAATTATCATCTGTTCTCTCACATGCAAAGGTCTACATTTTTGTCACCTAAAGACAAATGCACTTTAAGTTTTCCAGATGAAGTTAACCTTGGAATTTAAATATAGAAGTATTACCTAAGAGAAACAGACAACCACTGTCTACAACCTTCCCCCCCCCCGCCCAACCCTTGGTTTTTAAAAACTAAAAAAAAAGTTGGTAAACAGTGACTGTCATAGCTGGCTCTAAACACCAGTCACTTACAGTGCTATTTGTAACTATGGCAGCTGAGAGTCTATTGATTACACCACTGTGACTGCAATGGCCAAAGACATTTTTATTTGAGACGTTGGTATACTTTGCTGCTTGGAAAACCAAAAGACTTTCCAGTTCAATATTGTCTGCAGATGTAATTATCATTAGCACATTTTCTTTTGGTTGACTTTTTAATAATTGAACTAGAACACCACCAATATCCACAAAACTTCTAATAGTGTCACCCTCAACTGAATTATATTTATTAGAAGTAGAAAAACACTTGGAAATTATATTACAAATGCACAATTTTGTCCTGGCAGAAAGAGAGTTTAGTTGATCTTTAAGGTATTTTCCATCTTTATATTCTATGATCCTCTGAAACTGTTTAGTTTCCCTCAGCCAATATTCTCAACTCTCAGCTCGAGAGATCTTACTTTTCTAGCAAAGTTAAATTTATTTTTACAGTAATCACTCATAAGGAACTGCAACAGTCAAGATTTGCAGTTTTTTCCTATTAATTTAATAATTTGATTAAAAATGCAAAATAAGAAAAAAAATCTGTAATGTTATTTACAAACCTGTGTAGTTTACTTACTCTTCATTTTGTTAGCCTTTAAATGTCTACAGATTTCCTTTTCTTTCCTTTTTTACCAGGAACTGAAATTAAGTTTACAAGGATGGCAACTGCCAAGTCTGTTCTTATTACAAAGAGCAGTGTCGGTTTTTTTTTTTTTTTTCTCCTCCTTCCCCAGGCTTTGGGAAAACAAGAGGTTAAGTGTAACAAAGAATTAAAAAAAAAAATCCTCCAGCACATTTCCACAGTGCCTCCAGGTTTGCAGGACTGTTTGCAGCTGATGTTAATGGATAGGTGAGTAGAAGGAGAGCAGCAGATGATGCTGTAACATGGTACAGCCCTTTCATCATCACACAAATCAAAATGCACTCATAGCAGGCAGTGCTAACAGGCAAGGAGACAGCAAGGCTGTGGCAGAGGTATCTTATCCATACTTTCCAAGATCTTTACAATGAACACATATACTTCAGCATTTCCCTTCTCACCTTTTAATCAATGGATTTATTTAGATCTTCATTATTCCCCAGCTGTACACACAAGCTTTAACTTTTATTTCTTAAAAGATATTTATCAGACAACTTGCATAGATCAGCAACTCCCTACATGGGTACATTTATAAAAACAACAATTTAAGGTATTGTTGTATCATTACAAGTTCTTGTTGAACTTTCCTTTTTCTCACTGCTGTTCCTTCTCTCTTGCCAGATTTATCTCTAAAATGCCATTTAAGGGAATTAATTTTGTTTCAAGTATATAGTGTGCTACAACTAGGAGGAACTCGAGATAAACCCTGCCCAAACAACTCAGCTGCAAGCTTGCAAGTTTCTCAACAGCTAAAAATAACAAAATAACAGCTAGGCATTAAGAGTCCTACAATTGTTTAGGATCTTTTGGGGAATATTCTGACAATTCTCTTCCGTGGTAGGATCTATTCCACTTCTTTAACACCACTGAAGTAGTTCAGGCTTTGCACTGTGGGGTAGGGCCTTTCTAATCTTCCAGAACAAGGAAGCCCAGCACAAACCATGCTACTTGTTCTCCTCACAGATCCCAATCAAATATACTGATCAAAACCCAACTCTTTTTCCAGACAGTACCCCATCTAATACCTACAGCAATATCTGAGTTTGTAAAAGTATCCAAGTACCACAGAGATAGATACAGGACTTGCATTGTATTCCAAGCAGATGAATCTCATAGCATTTACAAAGCTCTGCTTCAACCAGCCCATGCATCGCTCCTTATCCTTACACAGCTTCAACCTATTCTTTCTTCCATCTGAGCTTCGTTTCATTCATACAGAAGCAGAGGTCCTAGGAAAGCTCTGGCAAAGCAGAGGGGACTAAACAACAGAGAGGAATGGAGCCCAACCCTCCAGGTACCCAGTTCTCAGTACACTGCTGCCGTGAGGCTTGACTCAGAGATGCCAGCATGGCCACTGGCTATTTACAAAGCTACTCCAGCTTTGGTTCAAGCCTCAGAATGAAGAGGAAGCAGAGGAGTAGAAGAATGATGGAAATGAAAAACAAATATAGATAGGATTAATTTGCTCTATCAATGTAGCATGATATATGTTCTACCATGTGACAGATATAATTTTTCTTATAGTTAGCCTAAAGGTCAGCATGATATTTTTTTCAGCTCTTTTTACTTGTTATGGGTGGAACTGTAATGTCTAGGTTTGATGAGAAAGTCTATATTGCACTGTATAAGCATCTGAGATAGCTTAGCTAAGTAAAATTGAACAGCAGAGCCTCTTCTGTGTTCCTGTAGGCTGCACATGGGTGGCTGTTGCCTGGTGGTATAGCCAATCTCTCTGCACATTGGCATGTTCCTTCTCAGGAAATGCAGGGAAAAGCTTAACTTTTTCAGAGCTGGAAGAAGAACACTGGACTATTAGCGCTTGGGTAATTTGGTCTATGTTTTTACAACATCATGGCAGAGCTCATGCTATAGTGTACAGTCACACGACAGATAAAACAGACTGGATTTAAGAACCTTAAAAACCTGATCAATGGTGGAGAATTTCGTAAAGGTGTATTAACTCATTCAAATTCTTTTAAATATCACAGCATTGCCAAGGTGCTGTCAAGAACTTCAAACTCTGAACTTGGGATGGAAGACTTCTATATCTAGAACAAGACCGGAGTGCCCATAAAAACTGTTAATAGAAAAAAACAGAATGAAGGTACATAGCATTTATAGAACTCTGCAGGCAAAAGTAAATATTTCACCTGTTTCCTTGGTTTGACTCAAGTAGCTACAGTCACATGGATATCTTCAAATAACAGTGTAAAAGGGCTTTTCTGCAGTGTTCTGGGACACTTTGAAAGTGGTAGTATTGCTGGGTCTCGCATATTTAGACTGATGCCTTCAGAAAAGCATTAGAAAATTCTTTCAAGTACCTCATTGTTTTGAAGGAGCGCTACAAAAATGCCAGTGTTTTAACTCAGATTTTATCAGCTCTGAAAATACTGACTCAAACTATTGATCTTTTAGCCTGAGCTATTCTGAGGGAAGGTATGAAAAAACCATCTGGATTGATTTAGCTTTGGTCTCCAAAAACAAGTACCATATCTGTATACATAATGATACATTTAGGATTACATTATAAAAGGCTACATACTAGAAAAACAGTCCTATAACCAAGTGATATAAATACTGCTGATGTACTAGATGCATTAAAGATCACTAAACCAGCACTGTTTACTTGAAATAAAAAAAGATGTTCACTAAACTAATACTTAGGATTTTTACAATTAGAAGTCTAAAGAAAACTTTCTTTCAAGTGCTCCGACAGGATCAGCGTCATTAAACTACTTGCTGGTGTATCACTAGATATGCAGCTCCAGATCAAACACTTCTTTCTGGTGATGGTGTATTTTGGAACCAAAAACCTTACATCAGTAATTACGATATCTTTCTCAACACAAAACTAGCATGACTTCTTAAATTGTTGTTACAGATCCAAAATAAGCCCTAAAAACCCAGCATTACACTGCCACACTATGGCATGATTAAGATCTGCAAGCAGGAATAAAACAGACAATAAAAATTACTCCTCTGCTTTAATTATTTAGGACTACAGTATCCACCATTAGTTTTGTTTGCCTACTACATCTGTAAGGCACTAAAAACAAACTGTTGTGTCTTGTTCAGCAACAGCTATCTAGGTACATTATGCATGAGGATTTTAGTTTTGTAATTTTTTTCCCCCCAAAATTAAAAAAGAAAAAGTTTATCTTCTGCAAGTGTTAAAATCTTCAAAGACTCATTTGATATGCCTGTTGCACAGATGGGATATATAGGGAAATGGATACCAAGGGCAATTCTTTACTTTCTTGCCTACAAAATATAGAGCTTTTTGTTCTCTCCATTACAATGTGATCTGGAAGGTTTTCAGAGGACAGCCAGTAAGAGGAAAGAAAGGTTCAAAAGACCTTCTCCAAGTTGTTGTGTTGGTGGGGTGTTTTTTTTTAAATAAATAAAACTATTTGAGGTAACACTACACAATTTTAGAATCTACATTCATTATTTCTTTATGTCAGAATATAACCCATTTCAGACCTAGAAATATTTCCAAATACTTTGTATTTCCACATTTTTACTACTAAGTTTTGCAAAAGCTTTAAAAAGAAGTAAAATCTTATTTTCCTGACCTTGAAGTACAGCAACCCAAAATGGCTGAAATTTCACATCTAACTTTTTGTCCACAGCAGCTCACCATACAAAGCATACATTGTTTTAGTTACTTTGCCATTTATATAATTTATACCTTCCATAGCATTTGTTTTGCAAGAAAGCTATAAATCAATTTTGTATGACCATTACCAGTACTGCTTTATTCATTCTAACATTCCATTTTTCAAGTCTTTTTCTAATAAATCAAACATTATACATAAGCAATTGGCTGAGGCCAAGAACAGACCAATTATTTTACCTGCAAGAACTTGCCATTATAAACATTTCCCACAAGGCATAATAAAATACATGTCTGGTGCCACAAGACTTACAGGAATATCCTGTACTGAAGCATTAAATAAAGATTAGATGACTAGCTGGGGTTTCATTTGTTCCACCCCTCCCTTAATTGCTATTGTCACTGCTTCAGTTTACAAAAAATGGCATAGTTGAGATGGATGCTAGTCCCTTCCCGTTAGGATGGTTTATTCAAGCTTTTAAAATCCCGAATTAGGTATCGTTCGTCTCCAAACACTTTCAGTCACAGACTGCCTAAGCCATTGATGGACACAGATTCTCATTTGTACGTTACCTAAGTCACACGCACATACATATATGCACGTACACTTTAATATGTTATTAGTCTCTGCTTTCAATTATCACACAATTTCTGTAAATTTTTTTACTGCCTTCAGTCAAAGCACAAGCCACCTAGGATCCTAACTCCTCCTAATAGTCAAGATTTATAAACAGCAAACTATGAACATTATAGTCTTTTAACACAATCAGCTCTGGAGTCTCACTAGCAAATGTGAATTTCTCATGAGCATTCCTGAACTGACTGGGACAGGATCAGTCCAAATAAATTCTATACTTGCACTTGGTAACAAATTTGCAGACTACCACCTAGGACCTGCGATTTTTGGAAGCCCTTTGGGAGGGGAGGAGTATAGCAATCCTGAGTGATGCTGAATGAAGACCATTTATGGAGAGTGTATTCTTAGCAGTTTTAGTGTTTAGCAGTTGCCCAAGAGTCATGCTGAACTGCACAAAGAACTTAAAAACAAATTCCAAATTTGCAACTCCGCCCCAAAATCCAACAGTATCCAATTTTGAAAGTGTTGGTCTTTAACTGCACACAAAAATTCAGCAGCAGATACTACAGGGTTTCTGTTATTCTGTACTTTTTAGTTGCAAAAATCAATTTTCCCTTCCCCAGCTGACAGCAGACATATCTTCTTCCATTAGTCTTTCAGGCATCACAGCTAAGTATTTAAAATTAGATAACCTTCTTTAAATAGATATATATATATTATTTAAATTGTAAAGATTTAGGCTGAAGTTGAATAAACTACTGGAAAATGCTGTTTCTTACTACCATATCTTTCCTTACAGCCCACTCTGTGAAGGATACTGTATTCTGTATCAGATTAATTTGAGTTCTGTAACATGGAAAAGATTAGTTACGATAAATAGCATCCTTCGTGCTGCTGAATTATGTCTTCCTCAGTAGAATCAAAAACACGCTTCATTGTCATTCAGCAGACATCCCCTTCTAGGAAACTACAGGAAACTTCATACCTTCCTGAACTTTTCCATCTGCTTATAAAGATCTGGATCCAGCTCCTGAGACACATCTTTCATCCAAAGTAGAGCTCCTCTGTATTCAGTCCGATACTGTTCCATTCGGTTTACTGTCAGCCACGTGTCTGAGATGGCCCTATATCTGAAAGTCTCCACTTCTTGATATAATCTACTCAAAGGAGTACGCAGTGCTAATCTGGGGGAAGTCATGAAGGAAAGGAAGGAAGGAGAGGAACGTGTTAAAGAAGTTGTTCCACAAAGGCAGACAGATTAATAGAACTACTGACACTTTACTAGCAATGAAAAAACCCATATACAGCCAAAATAGTTCACTTAAGTACTACTGTATGTTCAGGTGGTTCTACAGCTTGGTTGGGGGTACACATGAATGGGGTAATTTTGCATGAATGTTGTGTTTGTAACCTTCCTATTCAAGTAGTGGCCTTTCACTTACACATGCGAGTGGAAAAGGAACCTTTTCCAATGTATATATATTAGTTAGCCAAGCTGCTTGTATGTATGCTATTAACATTCCTCTTCGCAAGTTGCATTTAACAACTCTAAAAATGTACCTGAGGTAATTTATTACTGGATACATAACAGATGTATCAGGGTTGTCATGTTAAGCCTCAGAAAAAGCACTACCATTAGCCTTTTAATCTTCAAATGTACATGTAAAGAAAGACGACATCTGTCAAGTAGATAATGATCTGGGTATTTTCCTCCTTCTTCCTTTTTTTTTTTTTAAGGAATCTGAACAATTCCTTTGAAGCACATTTATCTTTTGGAAGGATTTTCTTAAATGTTTCTTCCAGCAACTACACTTTGGAAAGGCAGTAGGGGACACTGTTGTCTTCCCTATGCCTTCACTTTGGCTCCTAAGGGATGCCAGAACTAGACAGGATCATTCCAACTTTTGCTTTGCTTCCTTCTGCTGCTTCTCTTCCCTCTTGGTTGCCAGCGGCCACCTCATTGGAATAGGTTCAGCAAGTTCCACACCAGTGTACAGTTAGTTTAGTGTGCTACTTAGGTACTTCCTAGGCATAAAAGAATTTCTAATTTCAGCTCCAGTAACCAGCAAATTGTGTCTTCTTGACCTCCAGCTACTGAGCTATCTTTTGGCATGCGACATAAATAAGTGCAGTCCCAAATTCAATATGAGCTTGAGGATGGCTCAAGAGAAGACAGACAACCAACTGGTTTTATTTTTATTTGAGTTTATTTTAAAAGATGCCTTAAAAAAGCATTGAGTAAGAGATATAATAAAATGTGAACTTCTTATTGTGGCTTTTTTTTTTTCTTCGTACTTTTTCCTCATTCCACAAATACTTACACAGCCATTCAGGGGAAAATTCAGTTTATGTAGACATGTCATACAGTGGGATTTCTATAAACAGTTAATCTTTATAAAGAAGCAAGTCATCAGGGCTTTTGCCCAATGGTGTCCTACATGTGTTTTAAAGATCCCACTCATGGCTGTTACTGGATGTGCTAATGACCAAAGTCTAGCCCAAGATAAACACATGAAACTCTCAGTGCTGTGTATGTGATGTTTTATTTTGAGCCAAACAGCTGCACAGTTAAGCTAAAGCTGGAAAGTATCACAGTAATTAAGAGCCCTGAAAAATCCTGTAAAATATAATGGTATAGAATTTTCCCTTGCAAATTATGGTGAATTTCACACTTTCATAGTCCCAATACTGTTAAAAAAAAGCATCATAATACTCATAATGCCATCAACTACTGTTAGTTTTAAACTCTTTGAGCAAACACAGGGTCAGTGAGATATCAAGGGTTCTGGGTAACAGCATGTGTATGTCTGTTCCTCTGTATTCCTCACCTTTTACTGATTTGCTCCTACTCAACCTACATGAGCTCAGTGGGAATCTAGGATGTTCTCCTGGAGGACTTAATGGTTAAAGCAAAAAATGGCATTCAGACTCCTTTATCCTCTGTCTACTTGAGGTGTGAGACTCCATAGCCCAGAAAAAATCATTCCCTTACTACTCATTTACCTGCCCTCCCAGGATTGAGAAACCTCCACAACAGGCCTGCTGTAGCATTTGTCTGCAGAGTGAGAAGTGCCACCGAGCAGGAGAAGGACCTGATATCAGCTCTTTTACAGCCCCACTGCTAGAGAGGCCGTGCAAATGCACCTGTACAGCTTTAGAACTGCTGAGCTGAACAGGTGGGGGATCTGGAGATACAGAGACAAAGCAGGTCCATAAAGACAAAAAAGAGGATCGGGCAAAACTACACAGAGCAAACCAGTAACATTGGTAATACTACAGCAGGTTTGGTGAATAATAACAACTTTCCTATCATTTGGTTCCTCACCCATTTCAAATGGCAAAATGAATTATGCTAACAGTGAATCAACTACCATTATGCCACGTACTTTGTAAATCAGACAGTAATTCCGACGCATATACCTTTGCTGAGAAGAAAAGCAGAGGGCCTTTCCTGTCGCTTGCATCATTTTTCCTGCTCTCGTTTTATCCTGAGAACCCTGTGATCGAAGAAATTTCCCCAATTCATTTTCTTCCTGAGACAGAACTAACAAAAAATAAATGAGCAGTCAAACGTGTTATTTAATAGGCTCCTAACAGCTTTAAAACTGGCCTAACGACAAATAGGTTAGGTCACTCTAAATCCAAGCAGCACAACAAAAATAATTTCATGGAATTCCTGCATTTATTAAACTGACGAACTGATTCACTTGAGACATTTGTTGATATACTTTACAAGAATCACAAAATTCCATCAGTGCCAAAAGACAACAGGAGAAACGTGCTACTTCTTTCTTGAACAAAATAATTAGGTTGGTTAGATTACACAAAGGGCCCAAACTTGACTATAGTATCTTTTAGTCTTGGGTTTTTTGGTTTGTTTTTATTCTGTGGGGGTTTTGTTTGTTTTTTTTGTTTTTTTTTTTTTTTTTAAAATCCTTTTTTACCACATGGACTGCCTCAGCTGATCTTTGGTAGCATACTTTCACTGAAGCTAATTCTAAGTTATATTACCCAAAGCTCATTCACTTGCTTTTCTCTTGTGCTCCATTTTTCATGCTTGACTACAGAACTGAATTTTTCATATGAATAATACAGTACTTCATTTTAAAGAACATTTATTTTCAAATTACTTTACAAGATTATTTTACAACTTTGACTTTCTCCACAATTCAAACATTGTTTTTTAATTTATATTTAAATATCTGAAATTTTTCCATTTCAAATTAACTGATTGTTTTTTAAACAAGAAGATGAAGAAAAATAAGAGTGTTTTTACACTGGCTTGTTGACTACTTCCAAACTGGGACCATGGGTCTTCATGATCTCACATCCTTATAAAAACATTGCATTATGGTCTCATCTATTAGTCTTCCAAAGCAGCTGTCTCCTATAGTACCAATTTCTTCCCACTATCAATAGGGAGAATAGCTCCCTATATTCATAATATAATGAAAGGATCTCTTGAAGTCCTCTTGTCATTTTTCCAAAATGACAGTCAAATCCAATGCAGACTCATAGCATATTCTGGTAGAACATGCCGCATGCACATCTTTGCGTCAGAGACTTCACCTGCTACTGTGGAACACTTCTTGAACTCAATACACTACTACTCTGTATTCTAATTTTACCTCCAGATCCTGAAACATTGTTTCTGACTCTGTTCGGACAGGCAAAAGGAAAAGGAAAGACTGAAGAAAATATGGATAACATTCAACAAAAGAAAGTAAATTGAAAGATGTCTCCAAAGCTGGATTCTCTTTTCCAGGCCAGAAATCACAGCAGCAGAGAATCAAACAATATTGATCGCAGAGAACCTTTAGAGGTCATTTAATACAACCTGCTGTTTGAAACTTCCCAAATGAGGTCCCGGTTTCTCACTAATGATTGCCACTAATTACTGTACAATTGTTATAGCCAAATAAGCATCATCAAATTCACCATAATAGTATGGATTACTTAACTACAAAAGTAGTAATAAGACCAACAGTCTTCTCAGTCAATCCTGATTGGAAAAAAAAATAAATTAAAACAGTTCAGAACAGAGTTAGGATTTCTAAGATGATTTTCTAAGATGATGATTTCTGAAATTAAACAACAAAGCCAGTAATGGGAAAAAACCCTTAAAAAGCAAGCTTTCTCCCATAATTATTGCTGCCTATCACTGCGTAATATCAAATATACAACCTAAACCTAAGAACTAGGAGATTGCCAAGCAAATAAGTAAGTCTGTCTTTAGCTGTCTGCAAAGAATGTTATCTTTATTTTTAAACAGGATGAAACTAGTAGCTCTCCATTTGCATTTTTACTTTTTCATTTGTTCAATGATACCAAAATCCAGACCTCCTTATCATTTTAACTACTGTATTTGATCATACTTACAACAAATCCTTTTTTGATACAGTTCAATTGCTTTCAGCAACTCCATACACGTTCTCTGAATAGAATGGAACAGCTGATATTGAAACAAAAAACACAAGAAAACTGTAAGCATATGCAATAAACATTGACACTTAAAATACAAGAAAAGGTTTAATTCTTTGTAGAAATTATTAGGGAACACTATTTTCTTGTTGAACAATGAGTAGTCTTTCCAGCTTGAAAATAATTTTTCCTTATCGATTGCGCTTTTCTTTCCATTAAGTTGTGCACTGAAACTACAGACAGGCCAATCATAACTTACAAAAGGAAAATAAAGACAAAAATAATTTTGGAAACAGATCTATTCTGAACAGCTGATAGTCAAGCAAAAAATTCATGTGGGGTTTTTCCACTGATATCTTTGAACATATATGAAGATGTACAAATTTTTGTTTCTAAAAACTCACAGTGGAGCAAAAAGTTATCAAAATGTCTATCGTGTTTATCATGGGTAGCAATATGCACACTGAATTTTTAATACTGCAAAGTTTAGTGGAACAAATGTGCATGGGTATGCCAACATAGAAAGTTATTGATTAATTGAACTTTTTACTGGCATACCTCTGGTTTTCTAACCGAATTTATAAAGCAGCAGTTTCCAAAGGAAGTAGAAGGGAAAAAAAAAAACCCTCAGTCTTTAGTAAGTTTGCAGATTGTTTCTAGGAAATAGAAAAATTACTACTCTTTCTGTCTGTCCATTTAAAACCTCTGATCTGTAACTTAAACCTAAACTCCACTGTATCAAGCATCACACAAACATAAGCAAAGTGGACTACTGGCATGGTAACTGTCTTCCTTCGCATCTGCTTGACTTACATGGGTCTTGTCTTTTATACTGAGAGCATGACTTGCTGTTGAGAAGTTGTCCAAGTGATGTTTTTTTTTCTGGTAAACACAAGTTTCCCTATTTCCAATCCCACCTGAGCTAACAAAGCATCTTTCCTGGTGAATTTGCAACGCAGTAAGCATGGTACGAACTCAGTTATATATTTATAAAATATTGTTCCATCCTTCCAGCTTGTTTTACATCAATACTCTTGACTTACAACCCATCATGAAGACCCCCAAGCTAAAATCATCACTTTATATGATCACTATTATAGCTAGAACTACAAAAACTTATTTGTTGTAAAACTGCCTCTTGTATTTCAGCTAAAAAGTGAATAAACTAAGAATCCCAATACAACAATTTTCTAAGAAACTGCAAGAAAACCAGTCAGGCAAAACCTTTGCCCTTATGTAACAAAACAATATCTATAAAACTTACCTGGACACTAACTTGATTGTTACACTTCAGAAGTCCTTTTTCTATCTTTTGCTTTGTGTCAAACATGTTCAAGCTCTTCAATTTGTAGAACCTTAATTATTTTTTTCCCCCCTATTGGGGTTGAGGATACTGAGAGTAGGACTGTATGTCACACAGCAGGATTCCTTCTCTTGATTACAATTTACAGACTTTCAGAAACTTCTTTGGTCATGTCAAAACCCACTTATCTGCACAGAAGCTCCAGAGAGCAGAGTGCACTATGCACCTTGTTACTTCCTGGTACATTGCATGTTTTTCTGGTGTATGTGCTATTTTGTAACTGTATAAAGAATGTAATTTGTATATACTATAGAATACTATTTAAAAAAACCCATAAACTCAAGCACAAAGGAAGATCATCTGCTCCCCCCTGCCAACAAAAAAGAAAAAATCTGCCCCAAAACCTGAATATAATGGTAGGTTCCAAATAAAGTTTGAGAGACCTGGGTTTCTGTGTTACAAAATGCCACTATATTCCCCATATTTTCATAGGTACTTTTGTCAAAAATTGGAAGAGATATTACAAGAAAATAATGATAAAAATCTATGTACATTATTATATCCTATGTGTACACATATTAGAGGCTTGATGAAAATGAAAACATTTTAAAAATTAACAGAGAATGTTTATTATGTAAACATTACAAACCTCTAGTTTTGCATCCAGATCTGCATCTGAAGCCACAACATGTTCATCTTCCTTTTTTCCTGTAACTTTTATAAGGGTTTGTTTTGTTTTCCAGTATTTCTGTTGCATTTTATTGACCACAGATTTTTCTTGGCTTTGAGCATATTGGTCATAAAATTCCCTTGGATAATTGCTAGAATATTAAGCAACAATATTACAAAACTTCAACCGCATGCTTAAAAAAATAAGTCTAACATGCTAGATTAATAACATTTCCATCAAGAATATTGCATTTGCATGCAGACATGTATATTCTAACATGCATTTCCTCATTATGCATTAAAATCAGTACTATTTTTCCCCTCCTACTTTGGAAAATAATACACTGCTTTCAGTTTGTATGTCTCCAGCATGTAGTACTGCCAAATAATCAGCTGCAATCCCAATGCATTATAGAATGATTTATAGCCCATGGAATTAACTTTTTACTTTTATGTAACTAATAGGAGAGTTTCAAGTGAACTACCAGAGCTGCTTAAGGAGGCAGCAATTTTCATGCAATTTCAGCAGTGTCAGGATTTCACAAAGTTCATTTTATGAATGAAATTAGACTACTTCTTTCTTTTTTTACAATTGAATAGTAAAGAATTAGAAGAACACTAATCTCTTTTGAGCATGCTGTGTGCAAGATGGATAGCTCATGTCTGTCTTTATGCAATGACTACATGACAACTGTGGGTGCGTAACAGGTAGTCTTTTTTCAAGCATTATTTTCTACTAACACATGATTCTGCATTACTGTAGCAGACCTAGCAAAAAGTGTAATCTAAAGACAAACCCCATATTCCACAATATTTAAACCATACAAAGATGGTTTAGTAGAAAATACAGCCTTACAATGAAATCTTGATCTTTTTCAGGAAGAGTTATTCCACTTTTAATTTCTGCAAAAGTCCATGCCTTTTCCCCTATGTGCATATATAAAAAGTTGCAGTGATTTTGCAGATCTTTAGAAGTAAATGGTTGCTAAAACTTGTTATATTAAATACTCCAGGAAAATAAAGATGTTGATTTTATTTTGTAAAATATATCCTCCACCTGTGGAGCGACAAACTGAGATACTGACCACCAGCTCTGCTCACAACACACAGACAGCTCAGGAACGTTACCTCAAGGTCTTCAGATCCAACGTACACATCAAGTCATGCATTGAGACACACAGATATATAAAAGATACATACATATATATATATATGTGCTTGCTGTGAAATACTATGGCCATTCTGAAACAACAGGCCATCGGTACATGTTCCCCAAAAGCATGGCACATCTGCCCTATGTAATTACTAGTAACAGTTTAACCTGAAAAGGAAGTTTGTTTCACAGGGACTTGTTACTTACTGATGAAAAATAACTATAGCAAGTTAGGAGACAGTGCCTTAATCACCAAAGAGATGGTAAGAAATTAAACTGGAAGTGAGAGAGGACAAAATTCAAAATGCACTTATACACAGCACTTCTTGGCTTCTTCCCAAAACTTGAAAAGCAAAAATATTTATGCATTTAATTCTATGCAAACATTAGTTCCAAGAGTTTAATTTATGAATTTCATTAAAATTCAAATAAAGGCCTTTTTGGTGCTACAGCACAAAATAAACAACACATGCAAAACATACCACATTTCACGTGGAATTCTGGACAAACAAACCATTACACACTCTGACAACAGAGAAGCTATCAAATTAGGTGAGCCTATATTGACCTGATATTATGCTGCACCTTTAAAAGACAAAATCTACAACCTCTAATAAATAACAAGAAGATCCCCTTGCATTATGAGAAAATAGAATATGAGAGTTTAATAAAAACAGCATTACTTTACAAATGATAATAATTAAAAAAACCTCGAACTGCTCTCAAGGCAGTATAAAGACCCTAGCTGTCTGGCTAGTTGTGTGCTTTAACTTCTGCTACAGCTGTGCAAATAAGCAATATCTCAGTTCAGTGGTCAAGCAAAGAAAACACTATAATTCATCTGATGTCAACCAGCCTTGATATCTACCTCACTCGAGGTCACTAGAAATTCTGGGGGCATGATGCAAGGAATAAAAGTGAGTTATTAATATGAGGTCACCAAAAAAAAAAGAAACAAAAAAAGCTGGGATTAATACAGATACCCCAATTAGAGACTGATAAACCAATTGAAGGAATAAGAGGAATATAATCTTTTACCACTACAGACAAATTCAGCTTCTAATTTCATTTGGAGAATCTACTGGCTCCTGTTTATGCTTAAGATAATGAAAGATTTATAATCACATTACCGAAGTATTCAGTGGACAATTTTTACTGGTAGACACTTGTCAATAAGTTTTAAAATGGATTTTGTGGCAAGCAACCATGGACATACTTAGCCTTTGTTAAACCATCAGAAAATGTAACTAAAAGAAGCATATACTTTATTCTGAAGTTGGCAACCACAGATAAACCTCTTGAAATACAACAGTTCATACACTTCTTTACATTAAAGAGGAAATTGGTAGCATATGCTATTTTTCTATCTTGTCAAGTCACTTGTTTTTCCATTATTTGGCAATTTTTCATTGTTTATTTTTATTCTTTTTAAACACAGTGTCTACCAGTGACTTCATATAAATACTAGATGCCAGAACATAATGTGTGATAGACTCAGGCTGTGACAAATCAACATGCCAAACACCATTAGCTCTTTAGAATAAGAAAAAATGGTCAAGGTACTTACTACTTATGACCTTCCATGTCTCTGGTCTTCTTCAGACACCTAAATAAAATAAGAAATTATCAGTTAATACAAACATCTTTAAAACATAATTTTCAAGTTAGACACTAGCAAACCTCTACCTTTCACACAGAAAATTATGTTGTAGCATCTTATCATGTTACAACAGAAAACTTTTCAAGCCATGGACCAAATGCTTTCCTCTTGTAACACACAATTCTCGTTTAAATCCATGACAAACACATTGAAGTGGTGTTGCTGGTGTTGCCAATTACTATACGTTAGCAAATTTTCCAGGCAAAAGCAAATTTACTGGGTATAAATTCAGTGACTTTTGACGACACAAGCCAAAATTGTCCATACTAGGCATCTTCCTCAGTCAAGTTTTTCTCCCCAAAGTTTTAGCCACAATGCAGTTCAGCTACCTTTTTCGCCTGTGTCCAACTGATGTATTTTTTTAAAAACACTAGCTACATCATGTCTTAAGCCGTGATGCAAAATGCGATGCCGTTTTTGGATGCTTAATTTAACCAACAGGTGGTTTTTCTATGAGGGACACCACAGTTTCTGAGGACAGACATGATTTGTATGCATTTAGATTTTATAAGTTACTATCTCCCGCTTGGATACTCATATCTCCCACTGTATTTTGAGCTGACCAGATGGCATGCACATCACTTCCCACCGGTAACTGAGCACACTCCTTCCAGGCCAAATCTACAAGCAAAGCCAGACACTCCTTATACACAACAAGTACTTGGCGTCTCCTCTGCTGCTTTCAGAGAGAACGCTATTCTCCAGCATACAGCCAGCATGCGAACGGAGACACTGCAGCATGATCATAGACAAGACCAAAAAGAAGCTGGTCAGATGGTGCTGCCAGGAAATGGTCTTTGGCATGACCAGCCACAAAAGGAACACATCAACAGGCTGCACAAATATATCAAGCTCATTGACTGAAAAAACAGTAATAGAAAAAGCAGCTAGGAAGGTAATGGTGCTGAAACTGAACTTTGGCACTAACGTGGGCAAGAGAGAAAAGGGGTTGCAATGGGGAGACGTGACACCAGAAACATCTAGCAAAGTGCTGCTTACAGATGGCATGGCTAGCACTGGAGTGGCAAAGGGGCTGGAACAGATTGCAGGAACCCGAACAAGGGACTGCAAAGAACCTCAGTGCTTCCTGCAATCGTGAAGCACATGCACTTCCACTTGGAGCCGTATGGAGCCAAATCCCTGATCTCCGATTCCAACCTCTCTGCTGTCAGTACCTGTGAAACTTCCTGGCAAAGTTCCATGAGATGCTGCAGGATTATATCAGAGCAGGAAATTTTCCTGAATTGGAGTTTTTGTGAAGTGCTCATAAGCATTGCAAGAAAGACGACAAGAAAATTAGTAACCCTGTCTTCAGAGCAGAGTTTAAACATAAAGGCCAACAGCCAAATGATAAACAAAGAGGAATAAAGAACTGCTTCACATTGCTGCCTACATTATAGCACCACTGACTCAGACAATATAAAGAATGGACAGCATCAGTCATGGTTTTGCTGTAGTTTCTAGACCCATAAGGCACGGGCAACATTAACTCCAGTTTTCTAAGACCTTTATGCTTGACTTCACTGTTTTAATACTGGTCCTCTGCAAGTCAACTGTGGGTGTGTGCAAGTGAGATAAGAACACAGGATTTAGCCTGTATACACATCCATGACTCAGCTATTCAGCAGCCCACTTGGTTTGACAGGAAGCAAAGAACAGTCTATCTAGATGGAATAACATGCATATTATGTGGAACAAAGTGTAAACGACCAACACGGGGAACCGGTCTAAGGCACTGACCTTGCACACTGTACCCGTCTACTTGACTCTCCTGGAAAACAATGTCCCTAAAGAGAAGGGGGAAAAAAAAAAAGGGGGGGGGGAAGAAAAATACATCAGGGTCATGGTGAAACAGTTCTCATTTGCAAGCATAGCTCAAGCTCTTTCTTCATAAACATCTGACCTTATATTTTGACTTTGGGATCTTCTTACTTATGCTCCTCTGAGTCCTACATAGCACCCCTATGCCTTAAGATATTATTTGTGGGGCTTTTAGTTAAGTGACAACTGTATCACAGCTATTAGGACAGTGTTTTCATGGTATGAAAATGAGGGCATGTATTCCCTGTCCTGCTGTGTGACATGATGGCATTTGAGGGGTTAGAGGCTACAAGGTCTGCTGGGATAGTGGTGTATGGCCGAATAGGTTGGAAGGAAACAAAAGTGCAGTCTTACCTACACTGCCTGCTGCAAATGGCTTCTGGCATGTAGTATCATCCAAAACGTGCCAGGAGGGAGAAAGGTCCCAGAGAGCTCCAGCTGGTACAGACAAAAACCATGCCAGGGATCTTTCCGCAATTAAACAGCGGGAACAAGCAGCAGCCAAGTGCTCAGCTCAATCCCTGGGCCCATTTTGTTTCCAGTATGGAGATAATTTTTGGTCCTAGATGAGAATTCAGTTCGTACAGACAGCTTAATAAGCACTGGCATTGAATAAATAGAACTGTGGCTACTCAGAAAGAATCAGATGACTTTTGATAAGGCTTGCGGTATTTTGCCTGTGATTTCTATCAAGAAATGTTCATGGATCCCATTCATTCCAGATGCTGTTCAAGAAGGAACTTTCATAAAGAAACCGGTTATGCCTCAGAAGTCCCAGCTGAGTTTCACCTTTCTCAGTGACTGAGAACACTCCAGAAAACATGGATGTCCAGTACTGTGATGCCATTCTTTTAGCTGTTAATTCAGACCACAAACGTGCATTTGGTTTGGGTCCCACTAATCTCAATAGTACCCTAAATGACTTCCACTCACACAGATCTTGCTTCAAGTTAGATACACTTGTATAATATTTGCATCACTGTAAACTAATTCATATTTCATGCTTCAGCATTGCAATTAAGTTCTACTGAAATGGAAACAGTATATATTTCACATAGCCATGAAAATGATCAGAGGGCTGGAACACCTCTCCTATGAGGACAGGCTGAGAGAGTCAGGGTTGTTCAGCCTGGAGAAGAGAAGGCTCTGGGGAGACCTTATTGCAGCCTGCCAGTACTTAAAGGGGCCTTCTAAGAAAGATGGGGACAGACTTTTTAGCAGGGTCTGCTGCAATAGGTCAAGGAGTAACAGTTTTAAACTAAAAGAGGTTAGATTTAGACTAGATCTAAGGAAGAAATTTTTCACAATGAGGGTGGTGAAACAGTGGAACAGGTTGCCCAGAGAGGTGGTAGATGCTCCATCCCTGGAAACAGTCAAGGTCAGGTTGGGTGGATCTCTGACCAACCTGATCTAGTTGCAGATGTTCCTGCTCATTGCAGGAGGGTTGGTCTAGATGTCCTTTAAAGGTCCCTTCCAACCCAAACTATTCTATGATTCTATAGACATAGCTATTAAAATTAGAAAAAAAGGTAGAGAAACATAATAAAGGAATATTTACTTGAGCTGGATGTAGTTGATGTGCTATTACAGGAATTCTCATGTTTGTATCCGAGTTCTGCAAATGTATCAATTTTTAGCTTGTAATGTTAGGATTTTATTTTTAAGAAACACACAGTCTTGCTAGATAGGTCATATGCTTAACTGGGTTTTCAGGAGGAGCTCAGGACAACCGTGTGATCTTTGAGGTCAACTTTCTCAAAGCACATGAACAGCTCATTTCTACAGGGAGAAAGTTGAGCACCTGTGGCAGAAGGCCAAGATACATTAATTTTAATGAACTCAAATGCAAAACTAAAGCATGTAAAACATGGAGGCAGGGACAGGTTACTCAGGAAAATGCAAAAGCCTTCCCCGAGTCTGGAGGGATGGAGTTACAAAAGCCATGCTTTGGAAGGTTGAACCTAGCAAGGGATGCAAAGGGCAACAAGAAGTGCTCTGTAAAAACAGCAGCACCAAAAAGCAGGCTAAGACACAGGCCCTCTGCATTACAAAGAATACAGAAAGATTGAGGTACATTTTTATCTTGGCTGTCACTGGAAGGTCCACCCAGTCGCTCTCTAGTTCTCTGAGCATACTGTCAGGGTCTGTGGGTAGGTATCATTACCCATATTACAGAAAGACCAAGTTAAAAGGCACCTAAGCCATTTGAACATACACAAGTCCATAAGACCAGATGGGATGGCTCTTGGAGTGCTGAGGGAGCTGGCTTCTGTCATTGCAATGATGTTCTCTCTGTTCTCTTGGAGGTTATGGTGATCAAAAGAGGTGGCTGATGACTAGAGAAAGACAAACACCATACTAATCTTCAAAAAACATAGCAAAGAGGATCAGGAAAACTTCAGTCCCATCAAGTTCACCCCCAGTTCCTGGAAAGATCATGGAAAAAAAACCCTCCTGGAAACAATTCCCAGCCACATGAAAGACAAAAAAAGTGAGTGGGAACAGCCAGCATGGATTTATCAAGGGCAAATCATGCCACACTAACTTGATTGCCTTCTACTATGAGATGACTGCCTCTTGTCAATGAGGCGAGAGCAGTGGATGCTGTATGCTGATTTTAGTGATCCGTTTGTCCTGGTGTCCCATAGGATACTTACAGTCTCTTGTGGGACCACATGTGGAGTAGCATCCAGTTTTGTGCTCTCCATACAAGAAAAACACTGGCATACTGGAGTGGGTCCACCAGTCAGTTCCGGATTCCATAACATACCTGTTCAGCTGTAAGACCACCAGGCTAACAGGAGGCCTTATTGCTGTGTACAACTACCGAATGAGAGGATATAGAGCAAACAGTCAAATTTCTCAAAGATGCACACTGGAAGGACAAGTGGCCATGAACACAAGCAGGAACATGTGAAATTCCAACTTAACATAAGCAGGAAGGTTTTCACCGTGAGGATGGTCAAGCACTGGAACAAGCTGCCAGGTGAAGCAGCTTGTTCAAGAGTCTTTAATATGATACTGAACATGGCCCCAACCAACCTGCTCTAACTGGGCCTGGTTGAGCAGGAGGCTGGACTAAGTAATTTTCAGTGGTCCCTTCCAACCTATGTGATCCTGTGAAAAACAGTACAATGTAAAAGAAGATGAGATTGGAGCGCTGCAAGTTTGCTGCTAACATTGGTTTAATACAGACAACTTTCCACAAGAATGGTGTAAATGGACAGCAGAGTAACATTGCACCATGACCACTGTAGTGACACAAAAAAACAACCAACCACAAAAAAGAAAAAAGACTATAGCATGTTTTCTCTCTAAAAGTTATCTACAATTTTTTCAGCTTTTAGTCATATTGTTTATTTTCATTCATAGCTGAAACTTTAACATTAACAGTTTTCATTCTTCAGATATTGCTACATGTACAATGTAAATTGTCCTTGCAGTCATTTAACAGGGCCATAGTTTATGTATTTATTTTTATGATCTGTAACTTTATGTGTTGTTACTGTCTACTCCAAGTCCAAGAACCAAAAGAGGGTTAATATACTGGTTCACCTGTAACAAAGGACATTATTAAAAGCATCTGGGATAGCTGAAAGCAGTGAGATTTTTAAAAGAAATGCTAGAGTCATAAGTCTAGCCACAAAAATGCTAATAAAAGGGGACTGGAAACAGCCCAGGAAAATTTCAAGGAATTAAAAGGAACACTTCATAACCATGTACAAAGAATCCCTACAGTCATGAAACACGGTCCCTGAGGCTGCAGAGAGACCAAGGAACGAGCACATAACCTTTGACTACTTTAGGTTTTGAACTCTATTACGCTTTCGAAGAACAAGACATAAATGTCCCAAACAGAAGTAACAAGAGAGTTGCTGTGCTAAAGCTGACTACAATGGAAGCACATTGACACTAACTAGAGTCCACCAATACCTTCCCCGAAAACTGCAGTCAAACTAAAAATTATCCTATCTTATCATACAGTTTTATATATAAAAAACAAGCTTAACTTGCCACACATGGAGTTGATGTAAGGGTCTTTTTTTCTTCCCAGTGTACTAAAAAAAAAATTTTTCAAGAAATAACATTATGCTGACATTGATTAAAAAAAAAAAAAACAATCATCATTCACCACCCCATCAAAAAGCATTTGTGTCAGAAAGTTTCCCTTATCTTTGATGATAAAGAGTTACGCAACACTTGTGATCTCTGTGACAGCCAGCCTTTATCTTAGCTAACAAAAGGTAGGGATACTCTAGATAATATGGGGGTACACACACCAAACACAGGTGCTCTAAAGCGTGCTAGGGAACGCAATGCTACATTACAGCTGACTGTATGCAAATCCTCATTCACTGCTGCACAGTGCTGGATCCGAGATTTCCTGAAGAAGTTCACACACAGCTCCAAGTCATTTTGGAAGAACTTCCCAGTGTTTTGAGACAGACAGATGTTACCTCAGTTTCAGCATTACACCTGAGCTGGCCCTATTCATAACAATTCTGACCAGAACACAAGGGACCAGAGTGCCAAAACATCCGTTTCCATATGGAACCAGCTGGGTTCATAATCCTGCCAAAACCTTGAAAATCCTGATCTGGCCCTCTGAGGTGTCACCAAGGAGCCTCAGCATCATGTTCCACAAATGTCTCGGTTCGCAGACTGACACCAGAGAGGACTGGCACAGCCTATTGGCCTGGATACTGTGAAATACAGACAAAGTGTTTCTAGACAGCCTGGTTTCAGCAGCAGTACAGATGCATTCACGCAGTGCTCTGCCACAGCTAACAAGACATGCTGCAATCAAGATGGCCCTGCAAACAGCCAATTATGGCACCTCTGCACCTGTAGCAGAGTTTATCTGGGTTGTAGGCTATTTACCCACAAATTATTTCCACGGGTAGCCAAAATAGCTGGAATGCACACAGAACTTCATAATGTTTCTGGCATACCGCATGATCCTGTTTTCCTACTGAGATGTTTTATTAGCCATGATGCTGGAATGAAACTTGATGGGAGGGCACCCTAATTAGTGAATGGCATTTCTATTCCTATGGAAAATCCTCTGATTCTGTGTATTTTCCAAGACTATTTGAATACACCATATACATTTTTCTGTAGAAACAGGAAAACACTATCATTGTGTTTTGAATGATTTGAACTCCTGCATACCGTAGGCTTACCTTCCAGCTCATGCTCTGTACAACATCTGTACAACATTTGTACATGCCCGCTTCTCTTTTTTTAGCTTTGTTATATTACACTTTGTTGCAGCATAAGTTGTCCTATTTCCCAAGAGCTGAACAACTTTATACAAGTAGTACCTGAAGATTATTCATAAGAAAAAGACAGTGCCTTCTCTCCAACAGCTACATTGATAATTCTTCTGTATATCAATGTCACAGACAATTTTTCTTTTCCAGTGAGCGTAAATATAAGAAGTGTCATGTGACAAGGTGAAATTCAGATCTTAATGCTCTCCTAGGTTATGGGGAAATCAATTAAAAAATAAAATAAAAAAAATCTTTTTCCCCAGTTGAAACGTCTGTCCTTGGCTGAGCATTGGTTACACAGCTCTTACTGTGCTCTTAATATCTTAGACAAGGTCTTCTAGAAGAAAGCAGGAAGCAACCAGAGACAGCAAACAGGAATCTTTAGAACTGTGAAGACTGTATCTAAAACAAACTGTTGATGTAATCACAACTTCATAGAACCAGGAGATGAGCTGAAATCTCTGCAAAAATGTTTCAAATGCTGACCTACAGATCAAATTTAACATCCAAAGATTATCTATCATAGTTACGTAGGAAGGCAGTAGATTGAACAACACATTCTTCTGAGATACATCCAGAAACAAAAGGGAACTGAATGAGAGGCAAAGCAGAATTCAGCAAGTCTTATGTGAAAGTAATGTGTTCATCAAAAAAGACACAGATGAATCTGTAACTTTCACTGATAGCACTGTCCTCGCAGTTTACTATCTTTTCAAAGCAGCTAATACGTTCTGAGGTTCTGCAAATCCCAGCAAACTCTCTGCACCCTAAAAATACTGCAACTTATAACTTCAAACATGGCAGAATCATGCATCGCAGTCAATTTACTTAATCTAACAGTGTTATCCAAATGAATAATCTTCCAAGAAACTTTTAATACAGTAACAGTAGAGTGGTATGAAGTAGCAAAAGATAAAAAGAAGTTTAAGGAGTTCTATGCAAAAAGGTAAGTGTGATAGTTTCATTTATGCAAAATACTCTGAAGGGAAAAAAATGTGCTTAGGTGAGGGAATCAATGCCATCTGTGCCTTTTCAACAGTTCTTGGCTGACAATCCATCTCCCCCACTCTACTCCCTGGAAGCTGTGATAAAACTGAATCAAGTGCTTGCTTCAGCAGCACATATACTAAAATTGGAATGACACAGAAAAGACCAGCATGGCCCCTGTGCAAGGATGACATGCAAATTTGTGAAGCGTTCCATATTTTTTCAGCAGGTCAAGGGAGCTGATTCTGCCCCTCTGCTCTGGTGAGATCCCACTTGCAGTACTTGCGTCCAGCTCTGGAGCCCTCAGCACAGGAAAGATACGGACCTGTTGGAGCGGGTCCAGAGGAGGGCCACCAAAATGATCAGAGGGCTGGAACACCTCTCCTGTGAGGACAGGCTGAGAGAGTTGGGGTTGTTCAGCCTGGAGGGGCTTATTGTTCAGCCAGGGTGACCTTACTGCAGCCTTCCAGTACTTAAAGAGGGTTTCTAAGAAAGGTGGGGACAGACTTTTTAGCAGGGCCTGTTGTGATAGGACAAGGGGTAATGGTTTTAAACTAAAAGAGGGGTAAATTTAGGCTAAATCTAAGGAAGAAATTTTTCACAATGAGGGTGGTGAAATAGTGGAACAAGTTGCCCAGAGAGGTGGTAGATCCCTGGAAACAGTCAAGGTCAGGCTGGACAGGGCTCTGAGCAACCTGATCCAGTTGAAGATGTCCCTGCTCACGGCAGGGGAGTTGGTCTAGATGACCTTTAAAGGTCCCTTCCAACTATGCTACGATTCCATGATTCTAAATGGGCTTCCAAAGCAAGTAGTCATCTTATTGCAAGATGAAGATTAGGTAGTGCACAGTTACATCTTCTCTAATCTGTCTAGAAACACACAGACCCAAACAGTCAGGAGCTTCAAGCAGTGTTCCACTCTGCCTTTCCCAAGCAAAAGAGCATAGAGCAGCCTATTGGTGTGAATGATCCATACTGTCAATGCAGGAAAAGAGTGAAAACTGATGTCTGGGTCTATATGGGCATTCTGCATCAAGATTATACACAGACTTGTAAGTATTCCTACTCTAACTGCATGAATAGCTACCACTGTATTTCAGCTAAAATGAATCTAGAGTTTAAGTTATATTAATATATGACAAATGACAAGATTTAATTTTTCCTCTAAAGCTCTTAACACTCACCACTGATGTTCTAATCCTGCTGAATCATCTGTGCTTAGCTTTAAATCCAAGAGTATTTTCATTCTGTTAGACTACTCACTAATGCACTTGTTTATTAATTCAAACAGTTTGCAGAATTGGTCTGCAAGTACTGCATTAGCAGTTCCTTCCATCCACTACAACTTTTTGTCTATTCCTTTGTCTCAGACAGATCCACAGCTTTGCTACTTATCCTGAGAAGAGCATATCTTACAATTAGCTACAACTTCTCAGGAGAAGAAATACTGCAATTTTATAAGGGAGTTTTATCAACAGAATTACTCTTTCAACCTATTTCAGGAGCTGACATCCTGTTTCATATATTCTGAAGAGAAGCATAGGGAGAAATGGCATCTGTTAAACAGAGAGGGACTGCTGCTATATTCATACACCTGGGAGGTGCTGAGGGGGAAGAAGATCATGCTGTTTGGCCCCAGTTATCTAACTGTGGTGCCTAAATTACCATACAAGCTTCTCGATACTTAAGCCCCTGCACAGGTCATGAATAGAACCTTCAAAAAGCAACTCTGAGCACCCGAACCAGAACCTCACCACTGTCCTCTGAGTGCACAGAAATGATGGTTTCTGCATGAAGCACCTGAACTACACAGCTAAATCATACAGTAAGAGTACTTTTCTGCTCCTCTTAGAGCTGGGATTTCATGGTGGTCTGATGAATTACTGGGGAAGAAAGATGCAGCAGCGTACTGAGTAACACATCGTGCTTCAGCCACAGCCACATCCCAGAAGCCCACTGGAACCAATTTTTTCTTTCACTGCAAGCACTTCTGGAACCAACATTTCTATACACAATTTCTTGCATTTCCTTCTCCTCTCTATCAAGGTTTAATGAGATACCCCAGCAAAAAGTTCATTTACCCCATGCCATTTATTCCTTTGTCTTGATCCTTCAAAAGCATTAAAAGAAAAAATAATAAAAACCAAAATTTGACATGCAGAAAAACACCCTCCATGTACTTGAAACAGAAGTATCGGAGAAATTGGAGTATGTTTTTCAAGGAGGTAGTTTGAGTCAATATAACACTCCCTTTCCCTCCATTTTCAATCTACTAAAATGCATGGAGAACAAACAAGCAGGTACCTTAAATAACTAAGATTGCGTGATTAACGACTTGTACCATTAGAAACCGTGCACAAGGTATGAAGAAATCTGGGTATTTTGGGTCTTCTTTCTGTCATTTTGTAGTACTACCTAGGCACCTGTCTGCAAACAGTACATCCAACAAAATGAGTAGTACTATTGACATCAAGTATACAAATATTTGTCTTTCACTGAATTTTACACTCACTTGTAATACTCTATGCAGGGCAGATGACCAACAGCTACTGCAGAGAGTACTGTTAAGAGTTACTTTATTCCTAAAGCAATTATCATGCTTCTAATGTGGAATAATTATTTCAGAATACACAATTAACATAGGAAACTATTCTGCTTAATTTCCTGGTATAGTCTAAACAGAGGATGATATCCAGAGCCCTGTTTCTTATGCTATAATTTCGTCCTTTTTTTTTTTTCCCTCCCTATGCCCAACTCTGATACGTACGTAAGTTATTAGAAGACAGCAGCAGAGAAGCAGAGCAAATTTGCACATTGGTAATTTATTGCTTACTTATACCTAGAACTTAAGAGTATTAAGCCATCTGAACTGCACTGGTTTCCAGTACTTGAGTGGTTAGACTAATTTTTAGCTAACATGAAAAAGTGGAAATTTGGCACTATGTCACCATGCATTTTAAAACCTGTTTTTGATCCCACAAAGTGCAAGCACCAAGTCAACTGTTAGTATTCCTCTCTAAAAAACATTTTTGTGTCTACTAGGTACTATATGCCTGTCATATTATTCCAAAGACTATAAAGTCATAAGCTTACAGGTGTAAGTGATCTCCTCCTTTCTAGAGCATAACATGTTATTGAAATGACACTTGGAGTGGGGCTTTTTTTTTCATTTTTTAAACAGTTGAATGACCAATTCCTAAAAAGAGTGGTTTATTTCAAAAACACTGGTAAGAATGGCACAGGTAGTCATGACATAGTACATCTAGTTTCAGAACAAAGTATTTCACATAAGTGCTGGTAGACTCACAGTTGGAAGGATGATGAGCAAACAATAGCCCTTCCTAGATAAGTTAACTTGCATGCAGAACTTCATCATTGTCATAAAGACAGGGATATTTTGTTACACATAAAATTAATTTTAAATTTATTTTTCAGATTATACTGATTTTTCAGCTACTTACTGTGAAGTAATGTAAGAACAGCACATAGTATCACCTTGCCCTCACGTAATATCTTTTACTTGATTACTAGTTTTCCACTTATATTTATTAAGAACACCAAGCATATTTCCTTAAGAAAGAACCAGGTAAATAACCTAAAGTACTGTGTGTGTTTTATGGAAGAACAATTGGAATATAAGTTGTCAAGTGGCGGGTCTAACCTCACTCTGCAAGTGAGCAAAGCTGGGGATATATGCAACCGGTATTTAATCTCATTCTGAATGCAGACCGGCTTAATGCCTCTGAAATGACTATCAAATTGTTTTGTAATACACATTTGTTCTCTTAGTTTAAAAAACAGTATTTTTAAAGTTAGTAGCCGAATACTATGAAAGAAAATGCCATATGGAACACCTGCTGTGCATAGATTATAAAAGACAATATGAAAATTATTTTTGTGACACATTCTACCCATAATCAGTCTAGAGCCTTAATCTTAGGAAACCTTCCCTTTGTAGAAACTATGAGAAAAGCAGTGGATGTACAAAAAATCATGAAACTTTTTTCACATATATACTATAATAAATACAAACAAATACAGTTTTAGAAGTTCAGGCTAATGGCTCTTTTATTTAGATACCCCTTGTGCTGACATAGACAACGCTCTCAAGTTTCTGCCTCCCTCCTCCCTTTTCACCCATGCAGAAGCCAGGAAGCAATGCTATTATACCTGAGGGGAAACAATGCTGGGGGAGGGAACAGGGGAAAATAATTTTCCCTAGATTCCCTCAGGAGATCATTTCACATCCATGGATAAGAGATTTGATTAACAAAACAGTTTTAGCATGCACAGCAACAACAATACAGGGTGATCTTTCACCGCCGTTTGAGTAAACACCACAATCAATACCAGATGTATATTCTTGATAGACCCATGGTCCACTCAACTTTTATATTACCGTTCTCAGATCCTGGCACACCAGCTAACTGTTCCTAGAGCAGCAGTGATCCCTGTGAAGCTACTCGCAAGATGGACGTGAGTACTGTTTCAGTGACTCAGAACAGACAGTTCCCAAGGTTGACGTAAGCAATTGCGTAACCGGTCAAAATGCCCCTCAGTTTGCCATGGCTAACAATAGCCACAGGAAAAACTACCGTGAGACTATTATTACTAGCAACACGTAAAAGATCAAATGTCTCTACTGTTCTTGACTGCTTGGTTCTTTAACATTCTTCATTCTCCAGGCTTTTGTATTTTTAATGCTTCTACATCACATGGCAGAATTGTGTCTTTTTTTATGATTGAGAAGTGGTAAAACATCTTGAAGAATCTACTACTGCAGAGCAACACTGTTGGAGAAGATGTTGAAAAAGTATTAAAAAGAGTCTTTGAGGACATTTCTTGGCTTCTAGTTTTAGCTGAGATATTAGCACTTTTTTTTCTGCCAACTCATACCAACAGCTTTCAACAGTAGTTTAAGAGTGAAAAGAGCTGTTATTATTCATTTCTTCCAGAAAAGGTTACTTGGGAATTCATCAGAACAATTTAGCAGCCCTGTAGAGTATGGACAACAGACAAGAAAAGGCAAGATGGGTGGCCTTGAAACTCTACTAAATGGAAAAAAACCACAACCCTGTAGTAGAGTTCAACAGGAATTTTACTTGGCACTGTGGGATTTCCTCCACACCCCAATAATATAATCTTGTGGAAAAAAAAATTTCAGGAAACCTTTCCCCTTCCATACAGTCATAACTGGTCGCCTTGAACCTGCAAACCTTCAGTAACGTGCATATTTGAATTTGAATCTCAGCTCCCACAAACACAATGGAAGAAATCACCATTAAATAAAAAACACTTAATTCTTTCTAAGAACGCAGCAAATTCCAATTACCAGCATCTAACACTTGAGTAAATGTTGCTTGAAGTTTTCTGGAAATAACAATGCTTCACCCATGAAGTTTTGACAGTAAAGAAACTTTAGAAACTCGTTTAGACCAAGGTTTGGCAGCGTTTAACTGCCACATCATCTTCCCATACAGCTTGCCATGGGAAAACCGTGACTGGTTATACCAGTTATGGCAGTTCACTACGCAAAAGAAGATCTCTGGCTTTACGCTGAATTTCTTCTTTACTGGTATTAACATAAATCATAAATTTACTCTGTTTAAATCAATAGGCTACCCTATTCAAAGAGCAGTAAAAAAAAATGCTAATGTCTAAATGAGATGGTTTTGGACTTCATGCTAAGTACCACCAAGAACTACAACTCCTAGATCAGTGCCAGGCAGACAGCACTGTCAAGTGGTACTTTCACTGACTCCTCGGGAACCCTGGATAGTCAAAGTGGAAAAAGAGTAGATCACCAGAAAAATCAGATGAAAGACCATAACCAAACACAGCCTTCACTGTGGACTCCAAAACCCAGCTCACCATTTTCTCCACCCAACCTTTGGAAAAGTGATCAAACACAGTTTTTTTCTTTACAACAGCTGCCTTGCTAGACTGAAACATGAGAACAGTTTATTTCCAAGAAGCCTGCTCTGGAAATCTGCTTTCTGAGACCAAATTTAATAAAATCCATCCAGAAACCAAAAGAAAGAGGACAACAGAATGAAACGGGGGGGGGAGGCAATCCCCAAGAAATAGGTGCTTCCTGGAAATAAACGGTCGCCTTGTCTTAAAGCAAGGCATGGGGGCAAGGGCAAAATATTATAAACAACCAAACAGAAGAACAACTCCAATACCAAGCTTCCAAAATATCCACACAATGTAACTTGGGAGTAGGGTGTTAAATGACATACCCGAGATTACCCAATTCAGTTTCACATTTATAAATTTGAACTGTATTACTGTTTTAAGAGGGTCCATGCAGGACCTTGAGACTATCAGCACTATGCAGAACAGTGTGGAACAGAAGACTTATTTACATTTGGCACTGAACATATACACAATGATACCAATGAATAAAAGAGCACAGTGCCCTTCACCCTTTCCTCTCGCTAAAAACTGACCCGATGTTTCAAGTAATTTTCTTTTTTTCCTTCTTCTAAACGACTAGATAAACAACATTCATATGCCAGGTGGACGGATGCAGATCAAATCTGATTATCAAGACCAACCTTTTCACAAAATACAAGCTTTACATCGGAACTTTGGGTTTTTTATTTCCCACTTCACTAGCTGTTAACGCCTCGGTGCCTGGTTTGACAACTGACTATCTCAGCCAGAAGAAGCCCTGCCACCCCTCACAGCCCAGCCGGCCCAAAGCCCTCAGGTAAAAACAAGGGCCGCCGCCGCCAGCCCGGAGACGCCACACACCGCAGCCGGGCAACCTGCGCCTCAGTCCGCAGCCCGCCAGCCAAGCCGGAACGGCTGAGGAGAAGCGGCCGTTTTCCTCCCCAGCCTCCCCGCTTCCAGCGGGCAGAGAGCCAGAGAGGATGTACGGGAGGAAGGGAGGCAGAAACGGATAAATGCAATAATCATGGCGAGATAACCGCACGGCAGGAGAGAGGGAGGGCCGGCCGGCGGGGGGGGGGGGAACACAAGGCAAAAAGGAGGGGCAGATGCCATCTTGTGCCTTGGAAATTTCACCGCTGGACAGGTCCGGTCCCGGCTACACCCGCCACCAAGCCCTGACAGGCACCAGCGCCGCAGGCCCGGCCGCCGCACCGCCTCCTTCCCCCCAAGAGGCGGGCGGGCAGCCCACTGGGGAGGCGGCGCCCACCCGGGGCTGCCCGACACCGGCTGCAGCAGCTGCTGGCGGAACCCGTTTTCCGCGGCAGGCTCCGGCACGGAGCCCGGCGGGTCCCCCCTTCCCGCACTCACCTTGCCCACGGCGGAGGCGAGGGGAGGGGAGGGCCGGGTCGGAGGCGCCACCGCCCCTCCAGGTGTTCCAGCGCCGCCGGCGTCACAGCGGCGAAGGGCGCCGCCTCTGCCGGCAGCGGGCGGCCCCCGCAGCGGGGCGGAGCCGCCGCCGCCCGCCCAGCCCCCGAGACGGGAGGGCGGTGGCTGGCGGGTCCGTCGGCGCTTGGGTCTGCCGGCGGCTTCCTGGCCTTGGCCTGGGCCGGGTCGCGTTTCCTTCTCCTTTCCCGGCCGCGCTGTGAGGGGGAGGCCTGAGGGGAGCGCGGCGGGGAAGTCTCCTCGGATTCGGGCCCTTCTGGGGCTTCTCTCACCGCCTCGACCAAAATCCCAGGCCCTTCTCCTCAGCCCCAGCCTGCTGGGGACCGCAAGTGTTCCACGAGGAGCATCGAGGAAATATTAAAATGTTTTAGCTGCCACAAATAGGCAGTTGTCGTCAAGGTAGTGGAAAGGTGGAGAAAAAGGGCCTTTGACGTAGCAGGCAGGTGTCAGTGTCAAGGGAGGTCAGGAGAGCGTTGGTTTTGAGCTCGGGTCAGAAATGGGTCATTTGGAATTTTCTGAGAGTTGTTTTGCATAAAGTATTTGAGGTGGATTTTGAGCTGATTTCAGAGCTTGAGGGGAAAAGTTAACAGGTGGCATTTGAAAACGATCTGTTGGATAGGTGGGAGGTAAAAGGAGAAATGGGGGAGCAGCAAGATAGGGTGAAAGATCATCCCACGTAAATGGGGAAGTGTTAGCTTGCTTGTATTGCGTGTGAAGGGAATGACAGTTTGAGCACAGCACAGGGAATGAAGGCAGGAGTGGAGGAGATGAGGTTGAGTTGAGAGGGCCCAAGGAAAGGGTGGAGGGAACTATGGAAAATGACATGAAAATGCGGATGGCAATGGGGCATCATCTGCTGACCCTTAGCGAGGTCTGAAGCGTACATGTCAGTGTCTCCATGTTTCTTTGAGGCGTAGCTGAACAGCTTCACTGGAAGTCACACATCTAGGAGCAACCATGCAAGATATTTACAGCAACAGAGACTTTACTGGGAGACTAGCTCTGAAAAAGACTTAGGATCCTAATGGGTAGGTAGCCAAAATTGCACTCCCAGAGCCCTGAAGAAGTCAAAAGGGATAATTAACAGCTGTATAACTTGACAAATTTCAAGTAAGATTTGGGAGGCTGTATAATTTCCCTGTTTGACACTGGTGTGACCTCTAACAGCAGGTCATACCTGAGCGTGGTGTATATAGCGCAGACGGTGTGCTGACAAACTACAATGGGTTTACGGCAAGAAATACGGGATTGCTTTCCACAACTGCAGAAACTCTAATTGGATAGTCCTTGTGTTTAAACACAGTAACAGTGAGCAAATATTTTCATGGGAGACAATCTCTTAATGGGCTCCTCAATCTTGCAGAAAAAGGTAGAACACACTTCAGCAGCTGGAAGTTTGGCATACAGGAAACCTGATATGTTAGATATCTCATTTACCTTAAGATATTTTACTGTAGACACTGTTAAGCTGTGTTGGTCATCTAGAGCTCTTTTTAGAGCAAATAGAGATGAAAAGGTGCATTTTAGGATGTGGTTTATCTGATATATTTTACTTTCAAATGAGATGAATCATTCTCTGGACATGAGTTCCCTTGACTATGGAAGAGTAACAGGCTCAGGTGTAAATACTTGCATGTTACTCAGTCAAATGAATTCTGGGTATTACTGTTTTTGAGAGAAAACATGTTCATGGAGTTACTTCTTACCTCTCCAAAGGGAAACAGTGCTAACAAGTGACAAAAGGTCTCTCTGCAGTGGATGGGGATCTGGGATTCCTTCAGCCAGATCTGGCATTGTCTTTTGGTAGTTTTTCTTCATAAGTTAACCTGAAGAACTCATTGTGTCTTTTAATGGGATTTGTACGTGCAAACCTCCTAGAGGAGAGTGAAAAAAGAAAATCTCACAGCATGTGAAGGAAGTACTTTAACCACTGCAGGAGCAGAACCAAGACACAAAGGGAGATTTTATTTGGTAAATTTAAAAGTATTTTTTTTCTTGGTTGCACCAGGATAAGGTAGGAAGGCAAGTAGTCCTGAATAAACCTTGCTTCTGAAAAACGTTTTACTTTTGTAATCATGGAACTATTTTTATGCCAGCCATTATGTATGTGTGTGAATATACCTAGAATCAGGGACTTAGGCTAGCTCATTTCTAGTTTACAAGGCCAACATTCTGCAAGACAACTTCTAGCATTGTCCAGCTTAAGGTCTTAAAGCGTTAGCTGAGATTACTATATAACCTCAAAAAAATTATTTTTAAACCTTTATTCCTCACTATAGTGCAGGCATTTCTTAATCCTTTATGATATTTCATATAGTTTATCACCAGACCTTATATGTTATAAATATAAGCAAGTGCCATCTGGTTGTTCTAGCACCTCTCTTATCTCCCATGGAGATATTTTTAGTGCAGCAGAAATAGAGAAATGTAACTACAGAAACCAGTTATTGCAAGCAATGCATGAAATAAGGTGTACTTACTACTTTTCACAAGCTTAGTTCCTTGGCAAAGCTGATTGGATGCATGAAACACCCTGAAGCATGGTGCTACATTCATTCTGTTACTAACATTTTTTCCCCATTTGGGCACCAAAGTACTCTAGTTGCTTGACTCAACTAAGCAGTTGATCCACTGACCTTAAGAAAGTCCATTTTTGCTGTTCTGTAGAACGCCAGATCCTCTTGTAAACTGAGGTTGTTTGGATGACATCGTTAAAATTGTGGTAAGATTCAAGTAAAGATAAAGTACAGCCCTCTGGGGTGTAACTATTAACCACACCACAGTTGGAAATGTCACATTTTATGGTAGAGAACTGACTTTCCAAGCCCCCAATCACAAAAACCTACAGCTTTTGAAAGGGTGAGCTAGCAATAAATATTAGCCCTCTTCTTGCAATATCTTTTCTGCATCTGAGCCTTGTGTTACACTTTGACCTAGCTGCATTTAATTTGTGAAAGGACAAATAAAGATTGGAATCGTGTGTTAACTCAGTGAGACTCACGATGCAGTCATGTTTGCTCTATCACATTGCTACTACCGCATACTATGGGATATGCTCCTCTTGTCACTTATTTTGGTACATTCTCCTGTATTCTGTGCTATCTGTATAATACAATCTTAACAAATGTGTGTGTGTGTGGGGGGTCCAAACCTAGGTTATTATATTTCTTTAACTAATAAGACAGAAATTCAAATAAGAAAATGGAAAACCGTCAGGAGCTGGAGAGAGTAAACTAGAAATTCAAGTATTTTGGAAGCCCCGTGGTAGTGAGCTATTATCAGTTGAAGCAATAGGAATGATAATTTTCCCTTTTGTATGTTGTTTTCTTAAGATTTCTTAAGATTTGCATGTGCTGTAATTCTATCCCCCATTTAGATGTATCTGTGAATTAGTTACTTCAGGAATTTACGTAGTATCAGATATCCCAGAAAGGATGTTGAAGGTTTCTCATCTTCCCTGGGCTGTAACATTATTATTAATTGATGGTTGAACTTTCACACATTAAAATGTGTTTATTAATCTTCCCATAACATGTCACTTTCCCTCTCTTTCTCATCCACATAAAGAAGTACAGACATTTTCATGCTGCGTTTTATGGACACAGGTGGCTGCCTGTTTGAGTTTCTGCTCAAAATTTGGAAATCAGGGGGAGGGAAATGATGCTCCCCTTAAACTTCCTCCAGTCCCTTATATTAATATTTTCAGTCTTTTGTGTCCTCTCTGATCTATCTGCTGTTTTTTTATTTTTCTTGCCACACTGCTCCCAGTGTCTGGAACACCACTGCAGTTTATAAATAGCTTTTCAATCTTTAATCTGTTTTCAAATTTCTTAGAAAAATTATCTATCTAGTTTAATGGTGTTTAATTCTTCAGTTTGTGTTCTGCTGTTTTGTATTTATTTCTATAGTTAGATAGTTTAGTTCTATAAGGCATGTTGTTTTGTATTGCTTGTGTGACATACTTGTAAATGAAGGGCCAGTGGAAGGTAAGGCATATTCTTTTGGGCATTAACATATGAGCTGAAGGAGCCAGTCCATACAGAATGGAAGAGAATATAGAGTGTTATACTCCTACAAGCAGATTAGTGAGAGGCTAATGCAGACCAATTCTAGTCATCAGTTGAGGAAATTATGTTAATATAAGGACTGCTTGGCCACTTGTGTTTGTGATAAACATTATTCCAGCTTAGTGATCTGCTGAAAACCTTTAGCCTATTGGCAGCTTCAGAGATTTAATTAATTAATGATTTGTTTCTGCTTTCATAAGCTGGAAAATACATACTAGGACAGTGAAGCCACTGAAATGATAGCCAGGTTTAGAATTAGAGGGCTGGCGTGGTGCCAGCATCTCTGACCGTCAAGGTAGGACTAAAACTTTGCTAAGTAGGAGTCAGGCTGTAATAGTGGCTTTCATGAAAGCAGACTTAAAATGAAACAGTTGTGAGCACAAGGGCTTGTCTGGATTTTTCTGCATGCAGGATTGGTTTCGCTTCTAGCTATTGTCCAAAGTCCTAACTTTTAATGTTGCTGTCCAAATGGAGGTTAATATACTGGTTTTGGCAATTCATGATCAGTGAGCTGTGCAATACTTCTCTTTCCTCTTGTCTGGTTGACACCGAACATTGTTGTTACAGTTTTCCACCTTTTTCCACTATTCTACACTATTTCTCTCCCTTATTGTCATTGTCAGACTCCTTGGATACTCCCATAAACAGCATAAAAAATACTCTTTCCTGTTAAATACTTTTCATTTGAATGACAGGGATGGAGCATGTGGAGTGACCATCTATTTTTCATGCCTGACATTTTGAATCAAGAGCTGTGTCAGTTAATCTGTTTAGATGGAGTTGGTATTTGTAGAAATTCACCAGAGAATTAGTGAGGCATTCAAGAACTGGGTTTATCTTTAAGTAGACGGTAGGAAGGTGAGAACTGGCATGGTGACAATTTGCAGTGATTTCCATCTGAGAACAAAAATAAAATAAATCTCCTTTTTAAGTATTTACTTGAAAATACTTATTTAAACACAACCTGCAGTCATCAATTGTATTCTGAAATGCAGATACACTTCAATTGAGGTTATCTTCATCTACTGTGGACTTGGGTAAGCAATCCAGCCCCTGCAGTATGTTCTTACATTGATTTACCACTGCCTTTAACCATCCCATCTTCCTTCCAATGTTTTCAGAGGCTAGAAATTCATAAAATGTGCTTGTCTTTTCCATAAGGTTGGGGGTGAGAAGGGAGCAGGGTACTAAGAGAAACTATGTTTAATAAATAAAACTTCTTAGGAGGAGATTGTATCAACAAAATAGTTCTTCACTGAATAGATTTGCATGGTGGTAATATGAACCGAATGGCACATTTGCTATTAAGTACAATTCTTTAGAAGACATTAATATAGTAAATACAGGCTGAAGCTCCCGGATGTTACCACCTTCTCTTTGATGTGTTCATGAGAGTTGTTCCAGCTAAAAAAAAAAATCTTGTAACAATGGTAATATTAAAATATTCTTGCCCATTAAGAATATGAGTCACATAATTTTCAAGGCTCTCCTGGAGATGTTTCATATGTTAGGAGAAGGAAAGTCTATTAAAAAAAATCTAACAGCTGTTATGCTGTCAACTTTAGATACTGCTTATTCTCAGAAGTGTGAGAATAATTCTACTACATCAAAAAATGCTTGCAACTATTGCAAGCAACTGCAATTGATTTACTTTCAGCCACTCATATCATATAAACACTTCTATATTAGAATCTATACTTACTGAATTTTCTGAAGGTATGATCCTTAATAGATATTTGTTATCAAGTGATACTATGGCTTGGTATCTCTGGTTCCTACTGAGCACCCTCAACAATACAAACTGCAGATAATTTAAAATATTTAATTTTTTTCCAAAACATGTTAGTGTTCAATTTTGTAAAGTATTCTGGTATTTGCTTGAAAAGAAACTAAAAGGAAGTCATTCTGCTTAATAAACCGTTGTCATATGTGCCAAAGAATTCTTAGTAATAAAATGGAAGTAAAACCAAGGATCGTGGTTTAAATAATCTCTAAGATTTTGACAGGTTGAATCAGATTCTCCAATGCTGTATAATCTCTTTGCCCTCCAAGGCAATCTGATCTGGCTGTCCCAAGATAACCACGTTGAGACAGAAGATATTTTTCAGTTCCTTATGACATAAGGACTTTATGTTATTTTTACAGTCTAATAGAAACACTGTGGCATTGCTTGAAATTGAGGAAGAGGACATTGCTGAAGTTTCATCTTCTAACATCCTGAGATCTCCTATCTGAGGGAAATAACTTTACCAATCATTTTCTTTTTTTTTTTTTTTTTTTTTGTGTTGCCCCAACAGCAGTTGTGGAGACTGTTTTTCTGAAAATACTGCTTAGTCCAACTTCAGTACACTTGCATTTGAAAAACAAACCACTTTAGAAATGTAAGTGTAAGGCAGAGTCTTTTTAGGTGATGGGAAATATAAATTATTATTGAAAATTCTATTTTCCAATCCTTTTCATACTATTCTTTTGAAAAGCACTTCACCTCACCATAGGAATATTATTGAGCTGAACAGAGGAAAAAAAACGTTGAAGTGTTCTTTTAAATAGAGAAAGTATTTGTTCTTCAAAATACTGCTGCATCTCTCATTCAGCAGTGATTGTTTTCCTCTCCTCTTTTGGGAACAGCATGGATCATTTGTCCCAGGAGACAAGCTGTACTGTCACTGAGATTCAATATTTTCTGTTTGTACTGTTCTTTTTTCTATCACTTATATGTATGTGCCACATAACTAGGGTTGAGTAGGTTTTTTTTGTGAGATGATCTTCAGTCTGATTCTGTGAGAAGTGGTTTGATATCCTCAAAAACATTTACAAAGGTGAAAATGTTGTGGGCAATTAAACCATTTTGCTCACTAGATTGATGTGCTGTAGCTCAGCTCATTCCTGCTAAAGAGAGATTAACGTTTACTTGGAATATACATTAAAAAAAAATCTTGAGATTCAGCTTCTCTTTTAATGCAGGGTTTGAAAAAGTTTCTTAAGCTTCACAGATACTGTTAATAAGACGACTTAAAATATCGTAATTTTGGAGAAATCATCTTACTTTGTTCTGAAAGCACACTAGATTGATTATTTGTCATTTTGGGTTACCAAAAACATGGATCATCTTAATAATTTTGAGATAAAGCTGCTAAAATTTGCTGTTTTCTCATGATCAGCTCAGTGATTTGTACCACAATAGTTTACTGTGCTGAGCTGCTGCAGTGAGAGATCTGTCAGCTTTTCCATTATCACATCCTTTTTGGAGACGTTCCTAATTCATTCATTTCAATTCCCATCAGGATAAAACTTGGCTTATAATACATATTATTGGTAGTTTTAAATTTGTTTGCATTTGGAAATGCAAAATATGTCATATTCTCACAGCTCTATTTATAATCTGCTGCCTCTAACAGCAAAATCACAGAATCACAGAATCACAGAATGGTAGGGGTTGGAAAGGACCTCTGAAGATCATCTGGTCCAACCCCCAGTAGTATTCATATAAATTCATAAAAGTATTCATTAGACTGAATTCTGGAAAATACAATATTTGAGGCTAGACTATTCCTTTCAGGATAGCTTTGGTCCATGAATGATGTGCAATCTGTGCAGCTCAAAGACATTGTGCCTTCGAGACACTCTCCTCTAGTATATTATACTCTTGCTTCCCTCTGGTCTACACCAACAGCTCATTTTAACTTCCCCTATAGAGGTGGTTCCTGTGCAACGTAAAGAAGAGAGAGGTCTATCTATTCTCCTTCCCAGTGAATCTGAACAGTGAAAAATGTGGTACTTACTATTTCTGCATACTAGAATACAAGATCTAAGTAGCCTGCTCATTGGTACAAAGGCAAACCTTTTACACACCTAGCTGCTCTGATAGAGGAACATAACGCAAATGTTATTTTTCCTTTTCAAAAATGCAATTAACAATTTTTCAGCTAGCTGTATATTTTTTGTATTTGATGGCATATGTTATAGGGATGAACAAGTAATAACACAGTGCAAAATTCCACTGAATGTATTCATTGTGGGTATGTACAAATTTAGAGTTTGAGCCCCTTAAACATTTTTTCAGGAACTACAGGTCAAATCCAAAGTCTCAATGACTTCAATGACTGCTGGTTCAAGCTCCTGTAGTCCTTCTGTTTATGTAATTTTAGAATCTCAGGTCTCTCAGTGAGCTCAGTTCAGTCCCTTATCAATGTTTTTTACATGAGTTGCTTAAACCTGCAATGAATGCAATCTAAACCATCTAAACCAAACATTAATACTGTAACTTAGACTAAACCAACACACATTTATGATGCCTATAACGTCATCTCTCATGTTAAGAGTTCTCTTTTGAACCAGGAAAAACAATGCAGAAACAAATATTTAAGTTGAGTAATGTTGAAGACATTGAGCTATTTAGCCATACCAAACATGCACTACAAAATATGGCCAATAAAAAAAAAAATCTATTAAAAACCTCCTCCCTTCCTATTGGTTTTATACCTACATTTATAAAGCTTTTTTGAGAGCTACAGAAGAATGCATACAATCATAAGTATCTTTATTGGTACTTGTTGGCAAGATCTGCTTCCAGGCCTCCCAAGTACCTGTGCTTTGCGGCAGAATAGCGAGGAGGGAAGTACTACCCATGGCAGAAAAAGGCTGGGTTAAGGACCACTTAGGCACGCTGAACATACACCAGTTCATTGGACATTCATTGGACAGGATGGGATGCTAGCTGGTGTCATGGAGAGGGTGCTGTCTATCATCCTGGAGAGGCTGTGATGACTGGGGGAGATTTCTAATGACTAGAAAAAGGCAAACATCACACCTGTCTTCAAGAACGGCAATAAAGGCTACAAGGAAGCTGCATCCTGCTCAGCCTGGCCTCAGTCTCTGGAAAGACTGGGGAGTGAATCCTTCTGGAGGCCGTTTCCAGGCACTTGAAGGAGAAGAAAGTAATAACAACCAGCATGGATATTACAGGGATGAATCATCCCTGAGCAATTTGATAGTCTTCTGTGATGAAATAACTGTCCCTGTTAGTAACTGGGAGAGAACAATGGATGATGTATGCCTTTACTTTAGTGAGCTCATGTCAAAGTCTGCCATAGCATCCTTATAGCCAGATTAGAGAAAGGGATGGATTACAAGGCAGCTTGGAAAACTGGTTTAATCACTAGGCTCAAAGAGTCAGTGGTTCAAAGTGGTTTAAATTTCACGTAGCCACTAGTGTAGCTCTTCTGAGGTTGCTACTGGGCTGACATTGTTTAATGTCTTCACTAACAGCCTGGATGATGGGGTGGAACACCCTCAGCAAGTTCATGGCTGCTGCAGCAAGGAAACAGCTGATCCACTTGAGGGCAAAGCTGCCATATAGGTACATCTTGAAAGACTGGAGAAAGGGGCTGATGTACTGCTTAACATGCGTGTGTCTTACCTAGTAGATGCATATACATAGATTTACCTCATGACAGATATTACACAGGAAATGTCTATTATCTATTCTGCAGTATGACTTAATTATGATGAAGTGCTTTAAGTGTGGGAACATTATTCCTGTTTAATAGAACTATTAATCAGTGACATGGTTCAAATCTCTGAACACCTCTATGCCCTGCTTGGCATTTAAGATATGCAGCAGAACACCTGTCACCTAATGCATCCTAAAATGGCTGCGCTGCACCCAGGTATAGCCAGATTTGATAGACAGGTTTCCAAAGAGCTGTAACCTAAATGTCTCTCCACCAATTTCAGTCATGCCAGGATTTTACTTCTAGTGGTACAATCATGTCAACTGAGTATAGCTTTCAGAGAAAATAGCACCAATTTACCTTATAACCTGTTGCTCAAAAGCACAGAACAAACTTTGTCCTAAAAAATACGTATATTTCAGTGCTGTAGAAATATGTAAGCGCTGCTACTTGCTTTCTCTTTCATCTTCTCTTTCATCTTTCATCTCTTTCTCTTTCATCTTCTGTTACATTGCTATAAATGTGAAATGAATTGACTTAAGAGTTTCAGGTATATATTTCTAATTGAAGTCAGAATTTGACCCATGAAGCTAGAATAATCAAAAATCAAAACAGTCAAAAGACATTCAGTGATCCTTAATGTGTCAAGCAAGTGTGGCTGTTATGTGGAGAATCACAAAGAGGACAGTAAGTCTTTCTTTTGCAAAGCTTATACTCAGGTTCAGTAGGAATTGATTGAAAGAAGTCTTGATATTTGGCATGGATGGGAGGCAAGATAGGTGCTCTGTTATGGCATTACAGTCAATGTATCCTTGTAACATGAAGTTTTATTTGTTCCAAATTAACTTCTGTGATTGAGGAAGGAAACTCCATAAGGCCCTTGTTGCCAAGAAGAAATAATACTGTTTTGTGGTGAGCAAACGATTGCTTTGTAGGGCTAGTTCTCTCCACTTCTGAAAAAAATGGCTTATTTAATTGCAACATATAAAAGTGCTCCTTTCTATTTCAGCATACAGATATGAACTTACTCTTCTGGCCTTGTTTAAACTTATTATCTTGTATACTTTTCCAGAAAGATATCATTCTCTAACCCTATCACTAGAAAGCAATAGTATATCAGTGTGAAAGAATTTTTCAGTTTTCTGCATATTGGCTCTTGAAACAAAAGTAAGCTATGAGTACTTTGCATCTACATAGACTTAACATTATAGTAAACTTTTTTCAATAATGGCAATCATCTCATCTTAGGTGTTTTCAAGTAAGATTTAATAAATAATAGACATTTTTTGCTGTGGTTGGTATTCATTAGTGTAGCTCATAATTTCTAAACTCCAGTGTGCTGAAAATAATGAAATTAGATCAATAGAGTTGTGTTTAATGGCTTGTGTTAAGCAGCTCATCTGAAAGAGCTCTAAACGTACATTTTCATAAGGTCCGCATTACTCAACTCGTTGAGCAGACTGTGGTGATGAGCTAATGGTGTTATTTTTAGTTCCTGCTGGTTTCATCCAAGGCATTTTGGAGATAAAGAGCTAGAAGGAAGGACTGCACTGAACGGGGAAGCAGGATACATTATGAATGATTTTTAAGTTCTGTTTTTCAGGAATGAAAGTTAGTCAGACTTGAGTAGCGTTGTAACTGCAATTTCCTCATTTTAAGGACTCCAGTTTATAGGCTTGGGAATATGCCCATTTTCACATTTTTATAGACTGTGTCCACTGGCTAAAGGAGCAAAGAAATTGCACTACTGGATGAGACCTGTATGCTGTCCTGTGTCTAACCATGGCCAGCACTAGGGGAAGATGCAAAAAGCTGTACAGGAGCTTAGTTGCAGGTCACATATAGAATCTCAGCCTGATCCCCGAACCCTCAATTTAAGACCATAACCATGAAGTTTAATTACTTCTACCTGTTTTTTACTCATATTGACCATTAGAACCTTGATATCACTAGCACGTAGACATGGTTAGGATTACAAGGAGGTAGAACTGAAGTGCTTTTACTTTAACTCTTGTTCATTTCCTTTCTAAGAAAAGCAGTATCAGTACTTTAAGTCTCCCTTTGTAAAACTCCTCTCTTTTCTTTTTTTCATTCTTTTCTGAATCCCCTGTAATTCTGCAGCTGTCTTCTTGAGACACTGTGTACAATCCGATGCACACCCAACGCAGCGAGGGGGCTATTTCTGAGGCTTATCTAACAGCCTTCTGGTATGCCTGGTGATTTTCTCTAGCCTGTGTCTCACACCACCTGCCACGTTGCCTGTTTTTGTGAGAAGAAATGCACATTAAACAGAAGCTTACCTTTTTTTACATTTACCATAAAACTCCCTTTTACTCTTACCCAGTCATCTGCTTTGGTCAGGATTACTTAAACTTCCCCATCACCTTCTCTGGACTTCATTAATTGTAACTGTGTTTCCTAATTGTAAAATGCATATAATTTTTAGACTGACCACAGAGTTATAAAGGAATATCGAGTTTTAGTACCAGTGCTTTAGATTCTCATATGCAAGGTACCACACAGAGAAAATGGAAAATGATAACGTCATAAAAATAATTAACTGTGTTCCATTTCTGGTTGGAATTTTTTAACTCAGAGGACATTGTGACTGGTCCAAAGGAAACCTGGTTTCCTAACATTGTCTTTGCTCTTGTTTGCATTGTGTTTATAAAGACATTTTAAATTTACATGCAGAACCTGGCTGAGTGCGTCTTAACGAACCTTGTTGGCTCAGGTTCAAACTGTTTTAAGTAATTAGAAAAGTAAATATGGGGCCCCACAGGATATTTGCAGAGGCACAAAGGACAGTTAAGTAACCAGCCCCCAGGACAAATCTAAAGCTAGCTGCAATTTGTGCCATTGAAAAAGCCCCATAGCTACATAGCTTTACACAAGCTGAGAAATCTGGTCCATAGAAACCAGCATATTTCTGCAAACTAAATCTTGAAAAACATCTAATAAAATGAGTGAAGAGCGAGAGCTGGAGCAGTACACTGTGTCAAGACGTAAGAGTCATAATTACAGCACAGGAAATGGCAGCAGGTTATGAAAGATCTTTGGCCTGAAATGATGTAGCAAAAATCTCTAAGCAGCTGGTTAAAGAGGCCTATTAGCAAGTGCCTGAATTTCACCAGACCTTCTGTGTTATCTGATGTTGAGCATTTTCAGCTGATGAGAACAAGCGAGAGTAAGATGGCAACTTTGATTTTGCTTTTGATAAACAGTAGGAAGTGCTAGTAATTGTCAGCTTGTGTTTGTTAAGCTGGTACTCCATAGCATCAGCCCAGCAGAAGCAATTTCTTTGGATATATCTGGAAAGCATGGTGGAGCTTACTAGAAATGCCCAGCCTTGTACTGGCCTGTGCTTGTGAGCAAACTCTAACGCACCAAGCTGAGAGGTATTTGGTGGTGTCTGACCGTGCTGTCATCCCGCAGGCATGGCCTTGCTTCCAAGCTAATAAAAGACAAGTTAACGCAGAGGCAGCATTTTGATAGCGTCTTGATACTGCTCTGGTTCCCTTGCTGCTTAGCTGTGCTGCTGCCTCTGTATTCGCAGTCTACGGACTGCGTGGTGTAAATATGCCCAAAGAATATTTGGAATTTATACATTTATCCTCTAATTCTGATTGGTTGCCAAGATGATAGAAAAATGTTTTATCTTTACCAGTATCTCGTATTTGATTTGATTCAACTTTCTCCTGTTCTGGTCTTATATCAGGTACAAATCCAAATCACACTACCTGTGTTTGTAATAACCTGCATAATAAGAAATTTGCATATGTTTTAGTGTCATTGAAATCAATGTCTTTCACTTGTAAGGTCCATAAATTTAGATGTGGTGAAACTGCATTGATGTTAAAATATGACAGTTAATTAACTCCTTTATTGCATTCCAATGTACAAACAGCAATTCCCTGCATGAAATTCCAGTAGGACTAGATTTTGAGATTTTTTCTTTAAAAATTAAACACGTTTTTACCTGGAACTTTCATTACGTAAAGGGAACTGAAAAGGAAACCTGGACAAAAATTGTCTGATTTCAGGAAATGTGTAATGTAACATCATAAAAAAAAAAATTAAAAAGTCAATAAAACACGAGATGGATGGCCTTGCTTATATGAGCAAAACTGTAAAGCTATTTTCAGTGAGTTGACATTTGCCATGGTATCTATGATTTATTAATAATGTGGTTGTAATTGTTAGCAGAATAGCTGCATTGCTTGAGCACTCAGATATCCTGACAATATATGGTATCTTCTGTGTAAACACAATGTAAATAAAATGGAAGGCAATCTTTGTCTCTAAATAATCTTAACAGGCAAGACAGAAAAAGGATAGCAGAAAATGAACAGAATTATAGTGAGAGGAAGTGACTTATCTGTGGTCCCATCATACATAAGTGAGAAGGCTGAAAATAGAAGGCAAGTCTCTTGAGCTTTAGCCAGCTGAGTCTCAGTCGAGTGGTTTGTTTGTTAGTCTAATCTGTCTCTCACATACCTCTTGATCCCACCTAACTGCAATATCCATTAAATTTAACTGATCAATTTTAAAGGCTATTTTTAGTACTTGTGGTTGCACAGAAAACCTTCCAAATTTGCAGAACTGGGGTAATAAGGAGGCACTAATACACAGGCTCAAAGAAAAATGCTTTTTTCAGAGGTCATATAGACATACGGTAACACTGACAGGACAGTATTAAGCTTCACGTTGAGTATATGCTTACTATGAACATCTGCTTTGACCATATCCTGTGTGACACGGGGTATTGCTTTGCTTGATGGTGGTGCTTGTTGGCTGACCTCAAAAATACTGTTGGGTGTGTATTACTACAATTACTTCTGCTTTATTCTAAATGAGGAAGCCGTTGAATTTCCCTCTTTTTAATGCTAAATAAAGCAGTAGAAACTAGTGTTAAGCTGAACAAGGCCCAAGTAGATTTTTAGCTGGGCAGCCAAAGGGACTTGCCTCAAAACTGACTGCAAATTCAGGGACTGATGCATCAATTTGGTGCAGTTTTCTGCCTGAAGATAAATAGGAGTAGAAAATAAAAATAACTAGAGAGCAAGGGAAACTGTGAATGTAGTCCTGGGTGGAAGTCCTATTAGAGAAGGGGAAGCTAATTTTGAGCAGACGGTTAGGTGGAAAGCCAGACTTGGAAATTTATCAGTGGGAAACCCTTCCAATATGTTTTCATACCGGCTTCTAAGAGTTTTGTGTATGTTGTTTGTATGCGTTTATTATAAAAGGGATGAGACCATGGAAGTAATCCGAGACACGTACTATATCTCTTTTTCAAATGGAAACAAGATGGCTTGGGTATTAACTAACATTTGAAGGTTTTTGTGGTCGAAGCAGATTAAAGGGTTTCAAAGTGTGGGACCCAAAGGACACTTTCATATGAGGATAGGCCAAAAAATGATTTGGGGATCTCAGGAGAAATGACTAAACGTCCCTATGTCAAATAATGGCATGACTTAAAGCAGATAAGAAAATTAAGAGTCAGGAGTCTTCCATAGACACATTTTTGCTCTATTCCTTACAGGTGCTTCCTATGGGTTAGACTGTCCTGGGGAGTGGGGTGTGGGTTTAAAAGATCGTCAGAAAAGAACATCAGAAATAAACAGGTTTGGATGCTGCATCCATCAGAGTGACTGAGTGTCCCTGGGAATTGAGAGCGCTGTGGAAATTGCAGCGAGCAGGAGATAAGGAGCCTTTCAGAAACTAAATTGCACAAGGACTGGGCTTTTTTCACCTTTAGCATACAGAGTGTGTTACAGCATTTTGTCTTTATAAAGCTATATCTTAAAAATTATATTCCATGCATTTTTAATGAAAGAAACACTATATTTTGTTTGCATGTTGTGACACAGCAGAGTGATTACTGGCATTACAAAACACTCCCTGTGTGATGTGGATATCCTGAATGAAAGCCTACACATCATTTCACCAGTTAGAATTCAGTGTGAGGAAAATAAATGTCTTTCTCAAGTGAATGCCTTGAAAACAGGCATACATATAAATCTGAAGGAAGCATAGAGGTATTATGGACACCATTTTCCTTCTGGAGAAAAACATCACATGTAAAATGTGACTGCCAACTCAGAGGAATTGCTATTTAGCTTCTGCCTAGAAATACTGACATATTAATTGAATTTCTCATCAGGAAGTTGCTCCAGTCTCCTCATTCACCTAGTTATAATCCATCTGATGCAGCAGTTGCTATGGTAACAGCTGTTTCAACATTTTAACCTATACAAATATTGCTGGATATAAACTTCTTTGATAACACAGTTAACTTGTGTAACTGTTACTCCTCAGAAGAAAATTACTGTCAATATTAATAATCAGATCAAACAAATTTGCAAGAATTTGCTTGAGCCAGGGAGAGGCTGGTTGTATAAAGCAAGCCTGACACCTGCCGGCTCTTCCTCTCGGACACAAATGCATTTTCTGCATATGGGACACATCCAGTTTTATTTAAAATAGTCTTTTTAATTCTCTCTGCATCGGGAGAATTTTGATTTTCTAGCATTGTCCCCTATTTCTTATTTTATCCTTTTTTTTTTCTGCAAGTTGTGAACAATTCTTCTATAGGGCTTATAGCTCGTATTACAAAATGTAAGCATATCCTTAGTAAAAACCCACTCAGAATTGGGGTATCCAGTTCTAACTTCCCAGATTGCTCATTCATAAAGTTTGACATTTAGGACAAATTCAGTGGTGCAAATTGGCTAGTTAGGCATGCTGGTGGACTCTCTGATTCGAGGGTGAATATGGGTTTTTATATTCCTTTTAATACCCTTTGCAATTTTTTGAGGCAGGGAAAGAATGAATACGTAAGAAATAATCTCTTCCAGGCAGAGCCTATCTGAAGCTTATATCTTATTAAGCATCATGCATACAGCCAGTGCTTAAAAACACCATAAATAAATCCAGCAATCGGACACACACAAATCCTGTGTGATACCTATTCTCCGGGCACTAGCAAGGGCACAGCAAAATCAGGGGGAACTGCAGGTGCACTGCAGCGCTGGTAATTCCTGAAAGCGTTGTGCCTGTCGGCTCTCAAGGGCAGACGGGACGTCTCAGTGTCACGGAAAAGATTTCTCCAATGGCCAGTAGTTTGTACGTCTCCTTTGTGGGGGTATAGCATAAACTCCCTCTGTTTAGTTTGGTAGCTAATGTGAGAGAGAGCAGAGCTTTAACTGCCCTCCCTTCTGCTCCACTTTCCTTTGAAAAGTGTTCTGCTGCTGGCATTATTAACTCTGAATCTCCCTATACAGCTGTGGACTGCAAGGACTGGCTCTCCTATGCAACCGTGGAGGAGGCACAAAGGTTTCCTTGTGACCACTCATTCTTTTTGTGTCCCCACAAAAGGCCAGTCACAATGTAGTGTGCTGTTAATAGCTGAAGCACAAGATGCGGTAATGTAAATGAAGCCTGAGCAGCTGAAGCTAAGGTTCGGGGGAAACGGGGGCCTAAATGGCTGTGCTTTATCATCTTCCTTATTGAGTCACTGCCACATGACTCTTTTGGCTTAATCCCTTCATAGCATTTTATGCAGAGGCACTCCGTTCAGACGTTTAAACACAAATTCATTCTATGCCATGTATGCTCGGGTGTCCTTGCATGCGAGTATGACTTTGTTATTACTCTGTCCTCAAGTATATATTTCACCTGCCCATGTGAATACCGAGGTATTTTGGCAAAGTGCTTCCTTGCAGGGCTGTACTTCCCCCTCCTTGAGCTAGCATTACGCTCTTCTCATTAGCATGTAGGAAACTGCACTTTTTGGTTTAATAAGAGGTTATTAAGAATCTGCAAAATATCAATGTGGAAGCAAAGAAACTGAGCACCATTGAAGCTATGCGTGCAGTAGAGATGCAAAGAGCTCTGGCTTTTCAAAGAGAGGAGAGTCGGGGCTGGAGGGGGGCTGAGAAGTGTGTGCATGCCATGAATGTCCCTTCTGTTTGTTAGCCCTGCAGCAGTGTCAAAGAAGCTCCTATCTGAGACAGGCAGACCTGACAGACAGCATTGTTTTTGCTGTTTTTATTCCTGCCTCATCTTCCATTTGAGGTTCATAGATCCCAGTGCCAGGATACATTGGGGCTAAGTAAGTGGTCTCACGGGTCCTGCTCTTCTAGGACTCAGGAGTCCAGGATGTGGGTACTACATGTAATTCACATTTTGCTGGCAGGGACTCTGAGATGAAAGTGAAAGGCAAGATTTTTTTGTTAGGATGGATACAAGGCATTGTGAGGATTTGAACCTATTTCTAGATACAAAATATGTGACCCTCCATAGAATTCCTAATTTGTGTACTTTTCTGTGACAGCTTGCCAAGGTAAGGGAACAGTAGCAGTACAGGCTAATGCTATAGAGGCTGTGAAAAAAGAAAGAAAGAAGAAAGTCAGTCTTGTTGGTGCTGTGCAAAAATCCCGAGAAGTTTGTAATCTGCTGTTGCAGAACTGTACTGTTTTAGGACAACTGACAACCTCACCATATTGGTTATTATTTTATGGCAAAGGATTTCTGTTTGTTACCTGATACATACTGCTAGCCTGGATGTCTGTGATTCCTAAAGGGGAGAGCTACTGGACAGAAGCATCTGGGGTGACAAGAACCACAGTGGATTATTATTGTTACAGGAGTGTGAGCGTGTGAGGCATGGTCAGATGTCACTGAAATTGTAGATCTCATTGCAAGGAATCATACACAGTAAGGGATAAATATGGTGGGAAACATTTTCATCATCAGCCAAAGGATGTCCCAGTTCTCAATTTCTAGTGTAAATTGGTTTCCTAAATCCCTCAGATGCCCTTGAAAACCACACCCCACAAGCTGTCCCTGCCTGCTTCCCTCCAAGAAGAATGTCTCCTGAGAGCAATTTCCTGAGAAACCTGTATATAACTAAGCATAAAGCTGGAAGATCGCTGAAGACATGCAGAAACATGGGAGTTCTCTAGTTCCAAGTTTCTACTGCCCTTTTTCGTCTCAGGGGCACTTGAGAATTGGGCTAGAGCAAGCAAAGATGCTAAATTTGAAGAAATTCATCCAGCACTGTGTTCTTCATCAGCAGTTCTTAATTAATAGTTTTGAATTGCTTCTGTATCCCAGAGCAGCTCATAGTTGTGTTTTTCTGTTTGCATCTCCATGTCAGCACATTCTGATGTTCACATTCATATATTTTGAAGCAAGCATTCCCGATGCTGATACCTTTCAGGTACTCACAGTAAAGTAGCCACGGAGTTATTGTCTAGAAGGGTTCCTGAACTCACAGCATCGGAATGGCTGAGGTTGGGAGGCACCGCTGGAGACTGTCTTGTCCAAGCCACTGCTCAAAGCAGGGTCAGCTGGAGCAGGTTGCTCGGGCCGTGTCCAGCCAGGTTTTGAGTATCTCCAAGTATGGAGACTTCACAACCTGTTCCAGTGTTTGACAACCTTCACTGTAAAAAAGGGTTTTCCTTGTGTTAAAAATGCAATTTCTTGTATTCCAGTTTGTGCCCCATTGTCTCTTGTCCTGCCGCTGGGCACCAGTGAGAAGGGTCTGACTCTGTCTTCTTTACTCATAAATACTCAGGTATTTATGCACATTGGTACGATCCCAGTGAGCCATTTCTTCTCCAGACTGGGCAGCCCCAGCTCTTACCGTGTAAAGCAGGCAGACTGGGAACTCAGGACATCTGACATCTGGAACTGACAGCTTTGAGCAAATCAGACGAAACTCTGTGTCCTGTCTCTATGGAGTAGAAGCACAGAAGTTATGACCCAGAGGGAAGATAGGTTAAAGTAACTTCAAAATACTTCTGTGCTCCTTTAACTTTGGATTGCCCCGGGGTCTGATGAAAGCTCTAGTGTAATCTGTTCAGCTCAGACTGTGGTTCCTCTGCAGTGTCCTATAGGGATGTGAAATAGTATTGCATGAAATAGAAATGTCATGGCTGAAATAGCCGTAATGCTGTTCCTCTTGTCCCCACTGTAGCATGCTCCTTATGTAAGACCTTGAGAAGGGCTATTAGGAACAAGGCTTATTCCATCTTGTCATAGTGCCTCTTCTAAAGAAACTTTACTCAGTGTGAAGGATTTTTAGGGCTCCTTTAGACCTCCACATCGCTTTTGCATGGATAAGAGTGAAGATGAGACTTTTCTGTTTAATACCTCTAAGTCTCAAGTATAAGATGCCTGAGACTTGTCACTAAATTGTAAGATTTTTGGATTGGGTTTGGGTTTGGACTTTATTCCATGTGTTGGGCCTAGCAGAGAGAAGCCTATTTTTTTCTGGGGATTCCTACTGGTGCTGGAGAGTAAGTAATTGGGACAAATAATTCAAAACCACAACACCTGACTTTGTATTAGGTCATTTTACTTTTGGGGAGTGGAAAGGGCGGGGGGCCAGCAAATGACTCATTTTCTCTACAGTGACTTCTGGTTGTGAGGACAATTTCCAGAAATGTCACCGCAGTGGCAATGTAAGTCCAAACTTGTGGGAACTTTCCCTTAAGAGCTCTCCGATCAGAGGCTGCTTTCCTCTCCACGCTCCTTGTGCCGAGTTGGAGTTGCATCTTATCGTCCTGGTAATTTTGATGCAGGTCGTCTTGGCAGCTGCTGACTTAAAGGTGTGATGAGGGAGTTACATAGACTTTTAGTTTCTTCTCGTTGGAATACTTCTTGGTCTTTTTGCCAAATGGCTATTCCTTAAGTTGGTTTACTTTAAACAGAACAGCACAACACCAAAGGCCTTTAAAACTTTTGTAAAGTGGTACACTTCATCACCTGGAGTTTGGTGTATAAGAACTAATTAAAGATCAGTATACAGGTAGTGAGAAAATCCGGATTTGTCCTTGACCTGGTGACATGTCTGTTCCCCTTCACTTTACAACAATAATACAGCTACCATATTACATGTTATACTTTCACACAGTTACTCAATATTTGTCAATATTCCCATTGTTATTCAAATCATGTGTCCAACTCATGTATTCATGCAGCAGTTAAGATTGCGATTGCTGGATTATAGCAGCCTTTATCATCATAGCTGAATTTTTTACCTTGATTTAACTCAAAAACTTTAATGCTCCATTAATGTACAGTACATTGGATAGAAGAGAGATGATGAGATTTGAATGAGCTTCTATCTCTTGATATTTTCATCTCTATGAATATGCATGGGATAGGAATATGGTCTTGAGGGCAACAAAAGTTGGAAAGATAATGGAGAGTAAAAGAGTATTTGGAACTATTGATTTAAATATTGGGGAAGGAAAATATTTATAAATTATAGTATCCTTGAAGTCCAATGGTGTCGAAAAGACAATAAACACTGACAGCAAAAGAGAAGTAATTGGTAATAAAACAGTTGTGGAGTTGAGATTATGATCTCGCCACAAATAGTTTCATTCATTTCCACTTTAATCAGAAGAAATAATTTTTTTAAGTGACATTGCGAATAGCTCTTGGTTCTCCATGTGTGAAGGAATTCTCTGTCTTCCCTGAGGATGGAAGAAAAATTCAAGGGGTAAGTTAGTACCCATGTGAACTAAAACCACTTTGGATTTTTTTTTTAAGCCTAACAAATCTTGGACAGAATAGGAGAATCTGTAAGTACTGGTAAAAATACTTCAGCTCTGCAAATCGGAGACGACAAGTGCTGTCTCATGTGTTCATGATGATTATGAGCTACACTAAAAATGATCAAACTGTAATTATATTACCTGTCTGAAAAATTGTCATAATTATCATACAGGAAACTAAGATAATTTTGCATCTTTTCTTGCTAAGATTTCTCACTAGCCTGTAACAGTTTGGAAGGCCAACTTTACCTGTGTTCTCTCTCATTTCTCAGATCTCATGTTTTAGCTTTTGTACCTTTAACTTTTGGGATGTGTGGTGGTTTAGCCCCAGCTGGCAACTAAGCACCACGCAGCCACTCACTTGCCTCCCCCCCAAGGTGAGATGAGGGAGAGAATTGGAAAAAAACTTGTGTGTTGAGATGAAAACAGTTTAGTAGGACAACAAAGGAAGAGAAAATGACGATGGTGGTGGAATACATGATAAAGGAATATAAAAAAACAAGTGATGCACAATGCAGCCACCTGGTGATCAATAGCCCATCCCTGAGCAGTGTTTCCCACCCTCCGGCCAACTCCAGTTTTATATACTGAGCATGACATTACATGGTAGGGAATATCACAGTGGAAGTGTCTTATGTTTAATGCCCTTATTAAATGCCTATGAATGAGGGCAGTATTAACAGTTTATCACAGTGCATTGTCAATTTGGTCAATACAAGTCTTTCAGATAAACCACATTTTTCTAAAAGATCAGGCTTATCCGCCCCTGAAGTCTACTGATTTTTTTCAGGACATGCTTTAAGAGTCTGTTTTAAAATTCAAGGAGTGAAGATGACTCCTCATTTAATTTGTCCTCTCCCGGTGAGCTGGTGTGTAGTATACAGCTGGCAGAACAACGAGCAACAGCTTCCGTGCGCTCATTCTGATTTTTTGAGGCTTTTCTCAGTGATATTAAGACAGTCTTCATTTCCAGTTTATTCTTTTGGAGTTTTGTACTGAGCTCATGACCAAGGCACCAGAGTGACATGCAGTAGAGCACGGAGCAGCACAAGGAACAGCTGGTGTGTGTTTGTTCTCTCACCCTCTCCTTGGGGGGATGAGCGTGCGCAGCCAAATGTTTTCCTTTGGAATAACTTTTAATACTGTGCTAATGAGAGAGAAGCAAGGGTAAAAGCAATGTACTTGGTGTTCAGAGTATGATCAGGGAGACTGGTTATGTCCTTATTTTCTTGTTTACCCCAAGCATTGAACAAGTCTCCAGGAAATACCTGTCTACTTCACAGACAGGCTTTACTCTTTGTAGAGAATACGTTGTGGATATTATCTCTTTGCTGCTCTAGGGAGAAAAAAAGATGTTGTTTGTTTGGGTTTTTTTTAGTAATCTGAAGGAAAGCTCAAAAAAAGGTAATTTCTCTGTCTCCAGATCCATAGATGGCTATTTTTCCAAGGAAAGTGGATGCTCCTAAATACAGAGAAATAGCTCTGCTATTTCAGTGAAGCCAATGACAATTAGGCTTATCTGTGGTACAATCTCTCTGTCTGGAACCAGATGAAAATTGGACAGGAAGCAGCAGTGAGAATTGTTCTTCTGGAAATGAACTTTGGAGCCATTACGTATTGTCCATGGCATCCTGTTCGGAGCAGTAGAAATGAACCAGAATGAGGTTACTGTCATTTTATTCTCAGATACTTCTTTCTGTCAAAGGATATTTTCTAAGCTAAACCTCATCTTTAATCAGGCAAAATTTGATTCCATTGTCCTTATATTGTACTGCTACAGCAACACAACATGAAATGGTGTTTTGGGCTGGCTGTCGCCAATTGTGTCCCCCGTCGTGTCCAGTGACTGGCCTCTATTATGGACTCTGCGCTCCCCTGAGTGCAGGGTCCCATGTCTCCTGTTGCCTCTGGCAATGCTAGCTTAGCTCTGTGAAGGAGTCTGTGATGACTCAGAATAATATCATGGACATTTTGACATGTTTATACTTCCACAGGTACGGAGGCACATCAAAGGACCTGTTAGTGCAAATGATCTCCCGGAGCTGTGTCACTCCTCACGCCATGAAGACTCCTGGCTCCCAGCGGCCAGGGCATTACACTAGCTAGCTCGAGTGTGAGGAGCCGTCCCTCTATGGCAGCTGAGGCTTCACAGCTCAGCACTTTCCTACAGTTTTAGGCAAGACAGTGCAGTCTGAGAGAAGCTGCGCCTCTGCTGATGTGCTGCTGTCATTGCCAGTGGTGGGCAGGCTATGCCTACCAGAGCTGTCGTCATGCCCCTGGGTTGACTGAACCCTCAAGACTCCAGTCTTCCCCATGTGCCCTCTCGCCAGGGGAGGCTGGTGTGAACTCACTGCTCAGCACTGAGCCAACGCAGCCTGCCCCGATTTTACTTACTCCTTAAAGAATATGATAGTAAACCGATGTTTCTGTTCTAGAAGGGTAATAATGATTCTTTCTGGAGTGAAATTTTATCTGCAGCAGAATAATTACAGTGAATTAGCTGGGGGTACCATTCCAAGGCACTAGTTCCCAGGCACTTGCTTTGAAGAATGTACCTCTGCAAATGTGAGAAGGACGGTTTCTGACAATCTGCTATTGATTACAGAAAATTGTTGAGTTCCAGTTTCACCCTCAAACATTTGTCTCTCTGCTGCCTTGTTTTGGAAGATGAAGCTTCACAGAAACTGAACAGTAGGTCTTATTGATATCGACTCTATTTTACCTAACAGCTCATTTGCCCCCTTCTCTCTGCCTGCCTCCCTCCCTTTCCGTTCCTTGCTGCTGCTGGCAAGCTAATTAGGCTGCTCCCTCAAGAAAAATTCATCTAGGGCCATAATAGCCTTATCAGATGGAAGCTAGGATAAAACTCTCCACAGTATAGCCTTATAAGTGCCTCTCAGCTTGTCGTAATGTTTCCCTGCCTGCTTTCTTTTTATTCCTCACTTTGTAGGGAGAATTCTCTCACCCTGGGTTCTATGCAAGTATTAAGTAAATTAATTAAAAGAAATTATGATGTGTGTTTTCCTGAAATATGCCCTCTTATTTCCTTTTATCCCTCTTATTTATACATTTTAGGTGCTGAATCTCAAGCTCTATCCAAAAACCCCACCTTGTATATTTCTATATCTTTCCTTTTGTAAATCCTTCACCTTCCGTTAGACTGATATATTAAAATTTTTCAGACACAGAGTAGCAATGTTCATAATCTCCAGCTTATTATCTTAATTAGATCTGTCTTATATTATCCCACAGTTTATTCTCATTACTTTAAAGGTGATCAGCCTTAGAAGGGAATGTGAGCAGAATTTAGTGAATTCTATTGTGGCAACATTTCTCTGATCTGTCTTTGGATCTTTCAGGTGCAATAATGATAATGCTGCTGGTGCAGTTAATTAAAAATTGCATTTGAATGGTATGAATATTCATTTTGGGGAATGAACACGGGATTAACTCAGGGGGGGAAAATGTCTGCAATGGCCCAAGGATGTGAAGTGAACCTGGATCCCCATTAAAACACAAATGAATCATTAAAAATGATGGAAATTCAAAATCCTCCCACCCTGCAAACTATTAGTGAAGTATTGCCCGGGTTGAACCTGTCTCCTAAGGTGGCAACAGACATTAACGTTCATCCTTCAGTAACAAATTATATGACATATACCTGATGTACAGCTCTGCCCAGCGGCTAATAACAGTGCTAAATCTTCATTAAATAATTAAGAAGGCCTACTGGCTTTTTAAAATTCTCAGTTAAAGTGCTATATCTGTAAGATCCAGGTTACTTCAATAGCTTTCTGTGGAAGATCAAAATTGCTTTCCCAGAAAGTGATTGTGACATCCAGGATGCTGTTGGGGAGGATACAGACAAGAAGAACTGCTGAGACCTTTGATAATGAAGCTCTCTATACCCAAATCATTTCTCTGGCAAAACCCTGGACTTTAATATTCTGGGCAAGAATGTTAAAAATGTGTCTTTTCTTTGTCTTGTGAATAACACCACTGGTAATATCAAAGTGGTGTCTGGGTTTTTTTCCCCCAAAATTATTTGTTGTCATTTTTTCTGAACAAAGGAAACATCAAATAATGAACAGCTTTTTTAAAAGCTTATCTGGTGCTGCAGGATGCTTTAAAAAAATGAGTCTACAAACTAGAGATAAAGCTTCTTTGGTGTAGGAACCTTATGTGAAGTTTAATGGGCATTTGCCAGAGAATATTTTGCCGGCTGTTAGCTAGTTGCCAAGGGGATTCACAGGATGCATGTTCTAGAATAAAATGCTCTGTGAATAAACTGGGGTCAGTTAAGGTAAATTACATGGTGCTTTTGACTGGAGCACCAGGGTCCGGGCTTGCTGTGCAGCCAGAGATGAGGGCACTGATGTGTGTCCTCTCCTTCCTCACCTTGCAGGTAAGTCCTTCCTATGCCAGACACCTCTAGTTTCAGGTCTGCACTAGACATCTGCCTGGGAAAGCCCAAATCCGCTCATCACTTATCCCATGCAACACAGAATTTGGCATTCCTTGCGCAAGAGAGAAACAGAAAAGCTGTGTCTTAGCAGTCCAAGCTGTATCACTAAATAAAGGAAAAGGGGCTTTTCACAGTGAGAACCCCTTCCTCCTATCCTCCTAAACAGTGAGGATAGGTAAAAGTAGAAGGATTCTGCTGACTCCCATGTTTTCTTGCTTATGCTGAAGAGGAGGTATGGTCAGACTTTCTCTAGGGAGGATGTAGCAGGGATGTGGGTAGTCTTGGAGTCAGATTCTTTTTATAGTGGGGATCTCTCAGATAAGCTGCTCCTTTTCGACCCAGTGGGGTAGGAGAAGGGAGTTCTGCCTTTGGCCTTGCAGTTGTTTGTATTCAAGAGGAGATCTTTTTGCTAGTCCCATGTGGGTCATTTGGAATTGAACTATAATTTGAAAATAGTATCATAAGAGTAAATAAAGGAAAAATTAACAATTAAAAAAAGCTATTATAAATATTTAATCTGATTTTTGTTAGCAGCATTATTGTTTGTATATTAGGCTGAAGGAATGTGATAAATAACTCAGGGTCATTGTGTCTGAATACAGCATACATAAAAGCCAAAAATATCTTTCTTTGACTTATGGGGCACATTCAATGTTCCTAACTGTTGGTGTTTAGTGTCATTGAAGATTCTGTAAGGTATTGTGTGACTGGCAGGTCTGATATGGGGATCCACAGTGGATCTACTGCCTCTAGAACTGCAACTAGTTGATTTGCTCTGGATTGTCTTTGACATCTTAGTCTTTATACAGAGAAACTCTCTGTGTGTCAGGACATTCAGCCCTTTCTGAAATGAGATTCCTCAGTATCTAAATACTAGCAGAGTGACTTAAGAAAATCTCTACCATAGCACATTAGTGCAAATGTATGCCACATGCAAACTCTGCTGAACAGAGTAACATGAGGGCTTAATTTGGCCTGCTAATTAGACTTGAGAAGGAGACTGTGGCCAGACAGCAGCTGTGGAAGGAAAGAATGAACAAACTCAGACTTTTTGTTCATCTGGTCATGCTTTTCATCCTTGTTTAACTATCTGGCAATTATTGTGCATATGCTTGTGTTGTTCTTTAAAATTTATCCTGCAAGTGAATGCAGATAGTGAGAAACTGCTGTTTCTTTCCTCCCCCATGGTTTCACCCCATTGTGAAGGCCAGGCTTAAGGTGATAGTGTACCTGGCCTTGCGTTAGTGCCAACAGTTTTCCTTGGGCTTTCTTTGGAGGAGAAATCACATTAATTTATTCATGGAATGTCACGGTGCTCAGTTCCAAGGAGGAGCATGCGCTTGCCTTTTGTACCCTGCTTCTGTTTTGTATATTTTTGTGGAGTCCATGTGTCTACTGCCTGATAGCTAATCCCACTGATAGTGTGCTTTAATAAGAGGAAAGAATGATGTGGCTGCATCCTGCCATTATGCCCTTAGGAAGGGGATTTTTATTTGCTGTCAGATGTCACTGATGGAGCATTTGGCTTCCTTTCATCAAGTGACAACTGCAGTTTTAAGAGTACAGTACAGAGTGCCACTTTAAAGCCAAACGTCTCAATTCACAAGTGAGGGAAGGATAAAGTTGTGCAGCTGGAGGATGCTATTTCTTCTTGGCAGCTGTCATTGAAAATGCATGTGAATGCTGTAGATGTCAGGTGTCATAAATGCTCCATCCAGGGTTTATCACGTGCCTGGTAATACCATGTGAAGTGTTGGAAAGAAGTTTCTCTACACATTGAAATTCTTTTGCAGACAAGTTTGCCCTGGAATTTGCTATGCTGAAGTTTTAGAAAATGAGAAACTAATATAAATAAGATCTGCAGCAAACTCGGCATGTTTTACCAGAATCACAGAGCCTTTTTATATCACTCACATCAAAATGTGTGACTTTGATAGGAAAAATGTCCATGACAAGTCCTCTGCCCTTGCTCCAACTCTCCAAATCCTTAGATGTACCTACACGGCATCACTGACACCTTCTAAGGACAGATGCATGTATACAGTGGTAGCCATGAATTCAAATGGGGAAAAACCAGCATTCCAGTATAAGACAAGACTTTACACTAGGAAAATGTTACATTGCATGCCCTCTGTATACTCTACTATCAGTTCTTAAAATTTTCCTTATATGCCTCTTTCTTTTTTCTCACTCTTCTTCACTGGGAGCAGACTTCATCACTGGGGTAGAAGAAAAGAAGAACAGCTGAAGCCATGAAGAGCATCCAGCTCTTTTCACTTGATTCCCATTCCTGTCTTCTCCTATCGGGTCCTTGCTCGGAGGACTGCAATGGTTGGGGGAGACAATGTGTGAAGGTGGCTGGGAGCTCTGGCTACCTGAAGGATCCCAAGTCTCAGGTGTGTGATTGGTACATTAGGTACCCTAGCTTGCCTGTGGAGTGGTTCCCAAGCTTGCTTTTGGTCTCCAGAAAATAGATGTGTGCTGAGTTGCACTCATTTTGCCCCTCTCTTTCTATTCAGTGTGATCTGTGCTTGACAGCCACCGTATTGTCCACATATAGGAGCACTAAGAGTCAGTGAAGAAAAACATGAACTTAGGAATTGTTTAGGTCTGATGTCTAGTGACAGCTGGGTCCAGGAAAGGGTGAGGTTTGAATCTTATTTAGTGACCTGTTTGGCCTTGGACTCTGGTGTTAACATACAGGTTTTCCGTAATGTCCTGTTCCTTTTCGGTTGTCACTGGTTGGCTTGCTCTGCATATCAGTTCTGTCAACTATTGAAATCAGAGTGTCTTTTCCTATTCCAGCTGGCAGTTGCCAAAGCTATGTGAAACAGAACTGGATATACAGAAGAACACTTTCATTTGTTGTTATGTCAAGTGAAGAGGTAACACTAGAAACATAGGATGTTTATTGATGCAGGAGCCACCCAGCAGAGTGCTGGAATTCTGCTCAAAGGAAGCAAGCCAGATGGGAAGAGAAAAGAAATCCCCAGCTGTCAAGTGTCATATCGTTATAGGCAAGTCCAAAGAGTAAGAAGTGGCACCTTCTTCCAGTCCATTAGTTCCTCTGCACAAGGAATCCTTTGATAACACATGCCTGTGATTCATTTAATCAATTTTTAGATGAAGATTATGAAGACGTTATATACAGTGTGACTTGAGTCACTGTATATATTGTAATATTGCTGCATGGAGTTCGTATCAGATTTTATGAGGTAAGAACTGGACCACACTACACCAGTTTCCCTTCTGTTCTCATGACCATAGGAGATTTAAAGAGTTTAGATCAAGGCCAACAAGGAGGGTGAGCTATGGAAGTACCAGTAACATCTTACTCATTTTGCACTGCAGATGGCAAGTCAGTGAATATTGTGGGTGACTGGAGTAATCATCTGCATGGAAGTCTCCTAAAGAAAACTCATGGTTTCACTTAGTGCCTCAACAGGATACAACTGTTTCATGGTGCTGGTTTAGATCATGCCTTGGTTTAGATCAAAGATGAATTCAGGACTGTAGCTTTTTATGGTAATGATCTTTGTACTCTAGTCAATACAGAAAGACCATTTTGGATTATCATCAGAAAAACTCAAGCTGTTCAGTTTACCTGAGGTGATACTCATTGTTGGTTCAGAATTAGACTGATGAAAAAGGAGGCTGGCTGGACAAAAACCCCTTTTGAATTCTCTGGCTTCAAAATCCAGTTTAACTGAGTTTTATAGGAATTAATCAAAATAAACTGGAAAAAATTACTGCTAACTGCAAAAAAGTCTTTGCTGTGTGCTGTAGTTATGAAGCAATGACAATGATATGCTTTTAAAAAAATGTCTTATTCGTTTGAGCATCTTAGATACTGTGAATCATTTGTTTATGTACCATTAAAACACTTGCTGAATTTTCTACCCTTACCCCTATTGACTGCATTTCATTATTTAAAGGAACACTACATATAGCATTTGAAGTGTTTTGGAATCATACAGGATGAAATGAATTAAGATGACTTGATTTCTAGTGACAGCTGCCTTTAAGTTGATGTATTTTCGTTAATAGTAGTTGGGTGTTTTTTTTGAAGTTGATAATTTTTCAAGATGCTCAACTTTGGAGGTAAAGATTTCAGGACTAGACTTTGATTAAAGTTGATCATCTTTGGAATATCTGAAGAGAAAAATGTCTTCTCTATTTTTAAATTAAGGTGTAGTGGTATAACTAAGAACAATTAATTTATTGTGCAAAATGAATCTTAAAGTTGTGCACAGTACCTTTTAAGTGATAGCCATTGAAATAAGCAGATCTGTGATAGTTATAGCCTTATTCCCTGGGCACTTTGTTCTAAGTTTCTTTGTCAGTTCTTCTCTACTGAAATAATGAATTAACCTGTAAAGTATTTTTCTAGCAGAACATACTGGGTTTTGTAGACTTTGAAAAACAGTATCTACTGAAATAGGAGATGATTTTCTCAGTGGTCCAAGAAGAAGTTGCACATAGAGTCTTATTTTGGATATTTCTAAAGGCTGATCTATACCTTATAAATGTTAATGTAGTTGTAATGAATGGTAAATACTGCATGTAGATTTGAGCATGAGATTTGTGTCCCAATTTGTGTGAAGGGTAAATAAATACTCTGACCTCTTGACCGCATATCTGGTCTTACAATTTTCTGTGATACACTTGTATTTTATGTTGAGCAAAATGTGTCTTTTAAGATGAAAGCATGGTTTAATTTTCATATAAAAGTAACAATGACAGGAAGACAGGTATATGTAAATGTCAATCTTTAGAATATAATGAGAACAGGTGACATTTGTATTATTTCCTGTGCTTAAGTTTCATTACAGTAATTTTCCCAATGAATACATTGCATAGTATGCTATTTCCTCTTCTCATTACCATCTTTGTCATGGAGAGGAGGTTATAGAATCTTAATGATTCAGTTATTTAAACCTTTTTGATAGTCTCTGTATTTTGAATGACCTCTCTGTTTCACCTCTTCCCTAAGGTTACTGAACTTGAGAATAGAAGTTGCTTTCAAATAAAATTACTCAACAAGGAAAAGAACAAGGTAGTTCAGATTGCTATTATCAAAATTACAGAGATTATAGCAAGGATAAGGAAAAAAAAAACCCAAAGAAAAAGCACAGTCTGAATCTTCACTAGCTTTCCACTACAAAGCAGAGCAAACAATAGTTATTATTGTATATGAGGCTGATGCAAAGCTCACTGGAAATCACAAATCCCCACATACCAGTGCTAAGAGATTGCTCAGGCTTCAGACAGTATCGTATCGGGCAGTGCTGGACTTGGTGTCAAAAATCACAGTCCAAAACACCAATAGTCACTTACACAGTGATATCTAAAAGTTTTGCCATCTTGAAAAATGTAGAAATGTGATTTGTTGTGTGCATTTGAAATATTGCTCATAATTTATGAGACTTCTTTGTATTCAAATAAGAGGAGAACAGATCCCTCTACATTGGGATTCTGGCCCATGAGCTGGCCAGTGATATGGATTGAAATGGGCTGCAGACTGCTTGGGATCCGTAGTCCCTGGGTATGTGAAAAGTACTTGGTAAAACCCAAACATTTGTGTCAAGATGCAAAGTATGTTGCCACACAGTGTGACTGAATGGACTCTGTCAACCAAATAACTCTCACCATTTAGAGACATGACTGGGTAGTTTGGGATGCATCACAGACATCTGAGATGCTCAAGCAAGAACATTAAATGATAAAAGCTGAGATTAAGGATTCAATACTTTCCAGTATCATTAAGATCCTGAATGTGTTCACTGACCATTCTAAATGGTAAATACACTTCACAGGCGTATGCCCTGTACTTTCTATAAAGCTTGTTTTCCTACAGTGGCCAGGGAGATTGCATGAGAGACTCATGGAAAGTGCACAAAGAACAAATATAGGCAAAGGGTTTATCTGCAAAGAATTTTTAGAGTGCAGGGATGCTGTATTTACTCACATTCTCCAATCTTCATCTGAATAAATAAAGCAGTGTCATAGGACACGCTGCAATACTAATAATGAGTTTTATACTCATTCACCCTGAGAAGTTTCAACAGATATAGTTTGCCTATCAAATGGATTTAAAATTGTATTGTCACTGCCTTGCTTTCTGCACTGATTGCTTTTGTATTGCAGCTCCATGCCTCAATAGACATTTTGATTGTCTATATCTGCCACATTGTTCACATGAGTCTCCCTATAATCTGTAATATGAAACCCTTCGTTTTAATACTAAAACTCAACATGTGCTCCTACAATGGTTATTAACTTAAGGATATGACAGCTAAACTGATATTTTGCTTTCTGTTCTCTTTTTTTTTTCTGTGTATGTTGCATGGTAGGCAACAACCTTAGTTCAACAGCTCATCTTAGTGAAGGAAGCATTTCAGAAGGGGTGTTGTGGGTACAGCTGCAGGCATTTCCATGTGTTTGATTACCATGCTGCACACAGCTATAATAATGAACCTTGGCTACCCTTGGCTTAGCTATTATTTTAAATTCATAAAATCTGAATACTAACTTTCAGCACAAAGTATGACTGCAATTTAACAAGTCGTTTTAGCCTGTAGTCCATCTTAAACAAGTTACCTTAAGAATGAATGTTAAATGTTTTGCAGGACTGAGGTTTTAAGACTTGGTCTAATACACTGTAGTCTGATTTTTATCAGAAGTGAATCAACCTCCCTACAATTCCAAATCTTTATTCTTCTTTTTCTTATACTATTTGAAGTTATTTCAAACATGTTCATCTCAGTGTCCTTAAGAAAGGAGTGTAATGAAGTAATTGCTGGATTAATATGCATGTGGATACATGTGTGTGTTTACTGTTCCCTTCTCTCATCTCGTTATTACCACTTAGTTTCTTGGCCTATTCCAGCCAGTCTGAGAGAAACACATTAATTTCAAAGATAAATTTCCAAACACTTTATGAAATATGCAGCTGGGTGGAGACAGAGAGAAATGTCGTCTTCTTGGCCTGAGGAAGGGCTGCAGTGTGAGCATAGTCCTGATACCCAAAAAGATACCAGAGAACCCAGTTGTAGGACCCAAATCCATAGGGAATCTTCTGTATTGTTGCTTTTTTGTGTTGCTTATTGGGCTCCAGGGATGACTACAGTTCCTTCTGGAAGGTGTTGAGGTGGTGATGGCAGGTGTTTACCAGTTAGAGTCTCCTAATAAAAAGAAGACTATTTGAAGTTGTTTCAGTCCAATATGAAGAAATATATCAGTGGACTGTGCCTATGATATTCTAATTTCTTGAAATAAATACTTTGCCAGGAATGAGAAGTGGTAGGCACAAGGAATAAAAAGAGGCAAAGGTAAAATTTGGCTAGGAGAGTGAATTCACAGAATGAATTTTGAGTTTTGTTTCTTGCTGTGTGGGTTTTTTACTTAGGTCTTTTAACTTGAGTTGCATAATACTTTATAAAGGTTAATTATACCTCATACCTTATGCCCCAATTCTTACTTCCATCCCGTCTTCCACTCTGTCAACAAGAAAACTAAAGTACTGAGAGATTAAGTAGATGGCTGAAGGCTCTGCTGCAGGTCTCTGGTTATATCTTCAGAACACAGTGCTCTGAACAAGCCTACTTGGATACCAGAAGAACCACAGTCATTCTGATAAAATGGTCTTTCTAAGATTAAATTACCCTCAGCAAGTGACTTGAAACTGTGGTATATAATATAGATACATCCTCAGTCAGGATGAGGATAACAGTCTCTGATTCCAGTATTTATACCTTAGGTGACACCCTGGAATTTTGCCATTTCTTTAAAAGAAGACCAAGTTTCACTTTTAATCCATTAGAATACACTGGCTTATTGTGCTAGCCCCTGGATATAGGCTTTTAAATATGTACAGTATAAGAGACCTAACACAACCCTAACACTTTCTTTAAAGAAAGGTGGTATGTAAAGAAAGAATTCCATACACTGAAATAGAAACATAAAAGAACAACCAGATATTTCGCATTTTAATTCTTTTTGGGCTATGCTAGCACCACAATAACCTGACATAATTTTTACAACTAATTAAAGCATAATTTTTTTTGTGGGCAGAAGAAGAACCATACACTTTTCTCTTTGAGGTCACTATGTCTTCTGATTTTTGTATGCTTCTGAGCATTGACTGAAACACCAGAGAATTAAGTTTTAATATCAGGCAAGCATATTCATGTCCAGTAAAATTAAATTGTACACACTAGTCCTCTTTATGCGTTCCTTTAAAGTGGGAGCTTAAAAGAATTCCTAACAGGAAGACTAGAAAACAAGAAGGATATCAAAGAATCACTTAGAAGAAAGATTTTATTTTCCAAATTCATGTAATAAGGCAGCATTTGTAATTCTTAATCTTTTACCCCCCCAACTAAATTCAGTCATCTATTTAACTCTCACTTCAGGATTTGCATTTGAGCTTGATAGCAATAATAATCAAGTGAGATAAATTAATATCCTTGCAGATACAATTAGTTTAATAACTTTGCCATTTCCATTCCCTTTTTATCTGCATTATCACAATTCATTAACATACCACAGTAAACCAATTCTTCAATGAATTTCTGTCCGTCCCCAGCATGGAGAGATTAGGATTTCTTATTTTATTGCTCAGATTGTCATATCTTGCCTTATATAGCACTTTTTATTGCAAAAGCAAGCCAGTTACTTTAATATAGAGAGGAATGACATTTCTCTGACTTGATATGTAGGTACTTCTGGGGTGGAACAGAGACCTTTTTCACAGCCACCAACAACATCATACAACCATTAAAACAGAATGTCCAGAGAAATTGGATCGGGAAGTAACAGTTTTGCTGGGATCTTGGGGCTTCCAGGACACAAAGGATGTACAGAAATGCAGGTACATGAATACTCATGTACATTCAGGGGGTTTGATGCTTGATACTGGTACATCCACCCTGAGGGCTGCTCTGCTGTTATAGCCTGAGTATTTGGGCTTTAGGTGAGTGGAACGTGAATGGTCTGCAGAGGACAAATCTGCTTTTTAACCTCGGGCCACTGAGCAGGACCATGAAGCTCCTGTTGAAACCAGTGCCAACAAACTGCAGCCTCCATGCATTCTGCGTGCTGGAGTTACTGGATTTGAGCGAGGACAAGTCCCACACTATTCAAGATGATCTTCTCTATTAGGTGTCATGAAGAGCTTTTCTGTGATATTTTTTATATTTCTCAGTGTGAACCTAACACCAGTTATATACATAGGTATATACAGAAACACTCCCTCATTTTGTGGTTTTTTTTTTCTCCCTGCAAAACTGATTTCGGTATTTCTCATCCAGTTTCTGCAGGATGTGAGGGCCCAACTAGGATGTCCTTCTCAGCAGAAAGGACAGATACCTGTGGGAGTTGTGCAGTAGCAATTGTGTTGGGTCAGCAATCTATTAACACTGGCCGTTTAAGCCACCATGTCCATAATTGTCCTCTGTATGTTTGCAGAAAAGATTAATATATACACATAGAAACCTTTCAAGCCCATGTGTGGGCTGGTTAATAGTTTACCAAGTGTTATCAGCTAGCTTAGTCCTCCCACTTATCCTTACTCCTGCTGCCGAGTATGCCTGGAGCAATTTTTAGTGGAAGGGTTATTCATTATATCAACAGCTAGTGCTTTGGTCCTCAAGGCCATTCCAGGTGCGCTGGAAGGGAACAAGCCATTTGAGGGAAAGAGTTTCAATCCCTCACTCCATCCTAGACTTCTACATGACCTTGGTCAAATCTTTTATACTTAGCTTTTCACAGATAGGTTCAGATCTGAAACCGGACTGGCTCTGGGAGTGGAGTTGACAAATTTGAGTTAGGTGCCTAATGTATGGGGAAAGTTAAGCCCCTCAAACAGGAATTCCTTTTGTTTATGTCTCCATGTCAACTCACTAGAAAAGATAATTAAATCCTTTTTTTCTTTGTAGGAAAGAATAGGGATGGCACACATCTTTTGTATAGTGGTTGAGAGGTGAAAGCCTTCCGTCAGGGAGTAGAAGACCCAGGTAAACAGCTTTTGTAGGTGTTCATAACTTTTTGCCTTGAAAAAGTATAGCAAAGAGCAGAAAAAAGTGGGAAAGTAAAATCCATATAGAAGGCTGAACACACTGTGGTTTTCTTGTCATTAATTTCAATAGTTTTTCCTCTGAGCACGATGTCACAGTTTATTACTTCTGGTGTAAATCGGCTTTTTTTACTCAGTAATAAGGGGGAGGCGGGATATGAAATGTACATACAAAAGCATTACTTTTTTATACTAATGTGATTCCAGAAACATTTGAATGTTGCTGTGCTCACGTACACTCTGCTGAAATAGTTTTGGTTTCATCAGGGCCCAGAAGAGTGCTCTCCCGAGGTAGCTCTGACAGGCTATTTAACTCTGCAGAGCTCCGTGACAGCTGAAGCTAAACACATTCAGCCTTTGCAAAAGAGCTTAAGCATACCAATAATGAAAGAAATGGAAAACAAAGAACATTTGTAGGTCTAAAAAACATATATATTATGAACAAATGACACATATTCCGCCCTTTAGGATTTTTTTAAAGGGTGATTAATATTATGGTTAAGGTTTCTCAGGACTTCTGGGCTTCTCTCTGCCAGACCCTCTTTCCAGTTTTAGGTTTTTTTTGTACTACTTTTGTAAGTGTTGCTTGTAAATTCCAGTTTTAAATATCTCCTCCTCCTGTCCTTCCTCTGTGTTGTTTCCATTCTCTATCCCATCTTTAACTTGCTGCTTGAAATTATTAAGACTTAATATTAGGCTCAGGCAGTGACTTCCATTATTTTACTGGGAAGGAGCCACTCCAGGCTCTCAGGACTCATTTCTGTCTCTCACGCAGGGTCTCTTTTTGCATAAATTTATTCCATGTTGAAAATAACAGTCATAAACAGGGTTCATAAATTAATGAGAATTCATAAATCTGTTGAAAAATATTCTCCAGGCCGTCACACAAGACCAAAAATTGGAATATGAAGAGTTTCCAAAACTCTGTAAATTGATGATTGACCCTGGAATAAACCCCAGGAATCTTTATTACCAGCTCCACTCAAGATCAAATACCTATTTACTAAAATAAGTTCTATGAATACATTTTGACTTCGCATATGCTTCAAAACTTTAAGAAATAAAAATATCTGAGCTTGAGAGAAAAATAATGTAACAGAATTACATTGGACACTGAGTTTATCTTTTCCTAACAGTGTGTGTCTTAGACAAGTTACACTGTTCCCAAAAGGTAATAATTTAACATATATCAGTTGCTTCACAGTGTGTGGTCACTCAAGGTATATACAAGTTCACAAGAAGAGGAATGGTTTGATTGGTACCTCGAATTTTCCTGAAGAGGTTTAAAGCCATATGCTCCTCTCATATATTGATCTATACATAGCCACCTTTGAGCCTCGGTGGCCTGAGAACGTCAAGTGGGTCAATATGAAATTTAGTTTTATTTGGATGACACTCTGTGGGGTCTTGGCTATATGAATTTTGTGTGCTACTATGCTACTATGCTACATTGCTACTATGGACACTGACAGCAGATCCCAGCAGCCCCAAATTTCTGGAAAGCATTCTCAGAGCCTAAGGATCTAACGAACAGAGCAGAGTACCAGCACCCACGAGAAAAACAAGCAGAAGGGACTAGAAAAACAGGAGACAGAGAAATATGTGTGGCATGACTGAAGGAAAGCCAAAGGGAAAAAAAGCAGCTTTTGGGGTGAGTGATTGTTAAAAAGACAGATTTAGGATGCTGAAAGAAAAAAAAATTACATTATATTGCTCGTTCCTGCTGTATCAGGGATTTATGCTTGTTCCTGGTAAAGAAAATGGGTTGTACCAGAGCAATCACAGGCTCTCTCATCAATTTATGCCCCTAACAAAACAATTGAGAAACCCCCCAAATATCTGGTTAACTACTTGGATAAGAAGAATAAGGATATAAAATACAGAACAATATTTCCAGCTGTGGAATTTGCTAGATAAGCAGTGAAGTGTGTTGTTCAGCTGAATTTTGAATAAGAAATACATTTATGTTACATTTCTAATGCAAATTACCCGTATTTTACATGGACAGAATGAATCCTTGCTGGCTTGATCTTCAGCTTTTCAAATCAATAGAAAGACTCTAATATATTTTCAATAGACTTTGGAGCAGGCCCTTCCTCCCATGCACTCAAAATGACTTACAATCAATTTATGGCAAGAATCCACTTCAGAAAGCCTGAAAACTACGAATATGCAGTTTCATGGGGAAGCTAGCATCAGTCGCCTAAAAATAGACTCAATTTCAATATACTGATCCAGATGCCCGCCTGTGAAGAATTTACTCCCTGTGCATATGCTATCTAGCTTTTAGTGGTTTGAACAAAAGAAGCCGAAGACTATGTTTAAGGAAGAGAAGACAAGTGCCTCTTTTTATCAAATGTTCTCTGCTCCAAAATGGAAATACTCAAGGAGTTCATTTTGATGACATGTTATTTCTTCCCCCCAGTAACTTGTCAGGCGACTGATATCAGAATTGTTATAGAGAAATGAATCAGCCACTTACATTCATACAGATGGGTCTGTAAAGAACATTTTTATATGGTCTGTTCTAATGCAGTACCTTTTTTTTTTTTTTCTGGCTATATCTGTACCTTAGGATTTGGGAGTATTTTGCAGCTCCTGGCTGTGGAGGCACACACCAGCAGTGTCCCGGCTCCTTGCTGAGCTAAACCTTAGGAGAAATATTTCCCTCCCTTTGTGCCTCAGTGTCCATGCGAAAAAACATTCACATGCACTGGCTGGAAGGGGGGACACAGTTTACACCAAGATGTCTGCCAATCTGAAGAATCAGGGGATGATGTTTTGCAGAGTTCACATCCCCAGTGATACAGATATAGACTCACAACAGTAAATTGGGGAATAGAGCATATGTGCTAAACTCCAGAGCATTCCTGCTATTTATAAAGAGGGGAGGACTTGAAGGAGTTGGTAAGCAGAGTGACTAATAGAAAAAGATGGACTAGCAAATCCAAAAAACCACAGAATATTTTGGAGTTCAAAAGTAGGATAAGAAAAGATGATTAGCAAAGGAGATGGTATGTTGCTCTGGGGAGGCAAATGGCGGAGTAGAGAAAGAGCAATGGGTAGTTCAGAGTAGGAAACTACCTGCAGCAGTCTGTGAATAGAAGAGGAGAAAATGGGTTGAGGATGAAGGATTAGTATTCTGTTTTAGGAGCTGATAACTTACTGTTGTGCATCTGGCACCTTGCAATGTGAAATAAGGGAGTTCAGGGAGTCCTGATTGGGGTTGAGAGGGGTCATGGGAGTCTTATGTTCCAACAACGCTTTTCTTTGCTGTAGCAGTTAAAGCACATCTTATCAAATCCATACTATGACAGTCTGATTGGACAGCAGGAAAATTGGTAGAGAGATTGATTAAAAGGTCCCTGGCAGATTTAACTATTCCATAAGAATTGTAAGAAAATTGCAATCAACCTCAAAATGCTTTGCAAGGATCCCAGCTCAGGGATGAACAGGCGAAAGGACTGAAGTCTTGGTGCACAACTAACAAGCTATGTTAGTCAGACAGTTAATCCTAAAGCAGTCATGAGACAGAGCAATGCTGGGAAGCCTAACCCTGCCAAAGCAAAGAGCAAAACTCTGGACAGAGAGCCACCCTCATCACCATGACTGTAAGAGAGAACGACAAGTTTCACTGTGAAATGCCTGCCACAAGGACTTGGCACCACAGGTACTTGACCAGGTTCCTTAGTATCAGTCCTTTAGGAGACAACTGCCCAGCAAGGAGGATGCCCAGAATGATGATGAGAGAGCTGTGAAGGTGCCATGTACTCACTCGGGTACCAGACAGCGCAGCCGATGAGAAAGCTGTACTCTGGAAGCTGATGCAGAGATCATTTTAACCTTGCAAATGACAGGAAGACAGTTCTCCCCTCTTTTTGTTTTGTTGATATAAACCCAAGATTTCTTAAAAGTATCCACCCAAGAAAAATAAAGCTGAAATACACCCAGGCATTTGTAACTACTGCAAAAACAGCCAGCGTCCTGCTGCTATAGACAGGGATTTTATTGAGTCAGTGGAGAACAGAGCCAGCACCTGGTGTGAATGCACCTGCTAGCAAGGGTTGCCTAGGATCACTTCCTTCCTTTTCTCTCCCTCTGTCTCTGTTTTAAAAACACTCCCCACCATCTCCACCAACTGTTGATGAATAATTTTCACTGTTTACATCCTTATCCCTCCAGACTGTGGGAGAGGTGCACAGGGAGACTGCTCCCAGCCCACAGATTGGGTGCTCCCTGGCATTTGCAAACTCCTGCTGTAGAATTACAATCTGCAAATGGTTGAAAATGTTGCACTGAGCTGGGGCTTTAGTGGGATTACATCAAAGTGGCAGCTTCATCTGTGAAAGGAATAGAGACAGCTAGATAAAACATAAAATGTTGAGGAAATAACTATGCTTTTACATAAAATGAGGCTTATTCTGAATATACATCCTTTCATCAGAATACAAGAATTTTAACAGTGGTGTTTTTAAATCAGCAAGAATGTAACTCCTCAAAAAAAAAATACACTGGAAAAGGAGTTTCCTCCCTATTATTTTTACTTTTATTTTTACATTCCATTTCATCCCTAAATCTGTTGCTTCTAGGCAGTGAATCCTGGCGTACGCTGCCCCACAAATGCATGCTTTCATGCTGCTAGTTCAGCTCTGGACTTCTCTTTTCTTCCAGACCAGATGTTCTACTTCTCCCTGGTAATGGTTAACGTGGAGCTACCTCATTATATGCCTCTCTCTGGAAATTATGCCAGTGCTACTTCAGCATCAGCCAAGAGTCGTGCTGAATCAATGAGGCAGCTGGCGCCCTCCCTGGGGATGGAGTGCTTTACCTTTTGGGTTCAGGCAGCCACTGTGAGCTGAGATCCAGGATGCCGCGAATGATTTTTCATAGACAGGTGAGAACAAAAGAGCTTTGAAAACCTAATTCAATAGAATCTGGAGACATGGAGCTCTATTGATTAAAAAAAAAATACACATACACAGTCCAGTTGCATTTTCATCTTAATTGATTTTTGTATGAGATGGAGGAGAGAATTCTGTCTAACAAGAGTCCATAGAAATCTTTTCTTTACATGCCATTAAGTAAGTAGATTTTTTCATGCACAACAGCTGTGTTGTGTTTGCAAAAATCAAATAATTCCCTTATAAAGCTCACAAACTGTAAATTGATCTCTTTGATCTTGTCCATAACATATGCTAATCCTCAAATATCCAGGGAAGAAGGGGATGAGATAATGCAAACAAAATAAATACCTGGTTAACATAAAATATTTGTAAATTAGGGTTTGAGGCCAGCCCACAGTTAGTATATTTACTTTTGGAAAGAAAAAAAAAGTTAAGACTTTAAAAAGAGAGTTTAAACAGGAACAATTTGGTTTTGTTCTGTGAAGTCTCATTAAACAGAAAGTTGTAAAATTCTCCTGAAAATAAATGAGAATAGACTGCACTTAATTTTCTCCCTACAGTGTGTATACCTACTTTCACAGGAGTTACTTGACAAAACCCATCAGGAAGAAAGCAATCCATTTCTACAAACATGGCATGGCTAAAATAGACGGGAGGATTCTCAAGGTAATCCCTAACCTTACTTAGGAGACTGCCTGGCTGATTTACATCATCTAGTTCAGACCATCCTAAGGAGCGCTCTGTACATTGTACTACTTTCCCTTCTCTGACTTTATATTTAATTTAGGACTATAAGGTTAAGGACGGGTCTTTCTTGCTACTTGAAAGTCTCTCAGTCATGTTGCATGCTGCCAGAAGCAAGGATTAATAATAGCCATTATCCTTCCAAGGCAGATGCTCCTCCTGTGTAATAACTAGAGATGTTTCTGATGTCTCCCTCTGCCAGCACTGCATGGAATAACATCTAACCATATGTCTGCTAAGTTTGTTGAAACCAATGTTAACACCCAATTCTAAGCACATTCCCATGTTTCACCCCAAGGGGTTAATTTTTATGAGATTGCAAGTCTCCAATCTGCAAAATTCAATGAAATAGGAATGAAAGTGCAAGGTGCCAATGAAAACTAGGCATCTGCCATCGTTTTCATCAGGAGTTGCACTGGTTTGTGACTGCTGACAGAGATCTCTCTGTTTCCTTTTTTTTTTTCCTTTTGGTATTCAAAGCAAGCACTAGTTTTGCTGAATAGAAAGAAATAGAGCTGAGTCACATGTCTTCAGAGAGGCTGCAGGAAGAGACCTGAAAATGCATTAATATGACAGCCGTCTTTCACAATCGTTTTTATGCATCTTGTTGAGATCCTGCCTCGGCATGAGAGAGCTATTTCCCTTAAAGAAAAGCACCGTGGTTGGTTTTTCGTTCCTGTCTGGATTATCTTTCAACTGCTTTTATTTTGCTTAATCAAAACCAACTTCCTCTGATCAAAAAATGATGAAGGAAACCGAAATCTCAAAAAAATATGATCTTTATTAATTGCATTTGAAATTTGTGAATTCCTTGTAAATACACAGGTCATCTGTGTACCCATGGTGTTTTTTGTCTGAACCCTCTTAAAAAAAAAAAGGCTTAAACTTCACAACATTCCTGTGAGGCAGGTAAATCTTTTCATAAAAGGATTATTTCACCATTTACTGAGATACAGGCACCTCCAGGGTGAAACACTGTGGTTGTTTAACTGTCTATAGCCACACAACACAAGAAGTGAGGGTACAGGAAATGAAAACCATCCTATCCAATTTAATTTTAAGGAGAAAATAGATCAGAATGTAAGGTTCACAGCTGGGATTTCACCAGTGTAGAGGAAATAATACATCTTAGAGAAAAGTGGCACAGTCTCTTTAGTGACTGCAAGTAGCAGACTCTTGGTTTTACACCTTATCTGGAAAGCAGAACCCTCTGCAGGTCATTGCTCCTCACATCATCCTGCAATATCAAAATGAGAATTAGTGTTGGAAGGGAAAATGCAAGCTACCAAATTGCCATTTTCCCTTCCCGAGGGATCTAGATATTCCTTAGAGGTTTGCAGTGCAAATTCCGCCTGGGCATCACTGATGGGTTATGATGGTATCGCCATGCAAGGTGGCAGGATACAGCAGATGTTTGAAAGTGTCATTGCAGGAAAACACCAGAGGAAGGATTGTCTACCAAAAATGTTTATTCCTTTTCCCTAGAGTCTCACGACCTGTATCTGCCTGTTTATCCATAGGTCTGCAGCAACTGTCTTAGGATCATTTGGATAAGTCTCCCCGTCTGGGAATGGGCTTTTGCACCCAAGGTACAGCTGGGAATGGAGAAATGAGGAATGACACATTGTAGCCCTGAAGAGGCCCAAAGGTGTAAGCAAAAGTAAAAGTGGCACAGCAGGGACAAAAATATATAGTTTGGTCAAATTTGATTGAAGTGGAAGAAACTGGAAGAAAGGAAGATGGGGACAAAGAGTAAACACTTGCTGCATTCGGGCTGCGCTTGTCTTTGTTGAGAGTTACCATGAAGGTGCTGCTGCAGAGGAATTACTCAGTGCGGCTAAAGAGAGACGTAGATGTGGCCACAAGCAGAGCCTGTCTGATGAGGAGAGCCTGACTGCTGGCAGTGGGGTGGGATGGGGCAAGGGAGCAGAAACAACTAAAAAGACCCTGCCCCTGTCACAGCCAGAGGTGGGAATTGGTTTTGAGAAAATCAGGATTTCATCCAAGTTGTATTTTAGTGAGGAGGTAGGATAATTTATTCTAATTTCTGTACTTGTATCCTTTTCGTCCACTGGATGTGTGTGTGGCTTCTTTAGCTTTTAATGGTATAGTCCTTCAATAAGTCATTAAGGGAGTGTTTTGGACACATAAAAAGAAGGATGAAACCCATTTATGGAAACTCTGCTTTGTACCTTTTCTTTATGAATAAGTTTGAAAGGAAACCAAGTGTTTTTTCTAGAAACGATTCATCAGGAGCCACAACAGCTGCATTTGGAGCTTGAACGACCTCTTTTTCTGCACACCTCTTCCATAAATCAGGCATTTATTTCTGACTTCCCTGGGTAAACCCAGGCAATCTGCTGTGCTGTTTATGGGTGGCCTTCATGCCTCCCACATCAAGTTACAGCTATTTCCAAGCCTCCCCAGGATGTTCCTCTTAGCTTAGGAAGTCTGCAGGGCTGCAGGGGACTGTGGCCAAAAGGTGTGTGCTGTATCACACATGCGGCTTCTATGCTTTCCCAGTGAGAGGGAATTATTTTAAACAGCGGAGTCTGCCGTGATTTGTACAGGCATAAAGCTGTAAAACGTTCTGCAGTTTAAAGAGGACAACGGCACTGATAACTGTGGAGATTTCAAATAGATATTGATTTCTGAGTTACACAGAGAAGAGCCAGTGTTATTTATTTCCGGATCAAAAGAAGTGGGAACTGAAATACCCGTTGGGTGATGAAAATAAAGACCCCTGAGGATCCAGGCACAAAGAGGTTGACCAAGTCAGCCTCTGCTCTGAGGAATAACGTTCAGCTGGAAGCCACGGCAGCAGTGCCCACTGCAGCGCTGTCAGCTTCCCAAACCTGGGGTCAGTCCTGCAGTGGAGAGGGATAGATCTGACCCCACTTCAGCAAAGCAAGCAGAGCTTGGAGAAGCAATGGCCAGCTTGCCTTCTGGTGGTCAGTAGTGAGGCCTTCACCTTGCCTACAAAGTGAGAAGCAGATGGAGATGTGCCAGAAGATGAGGAAGAAAGGGAATGGTTCTGCTAATCTCTGCACAGGAAGAAATGGAGATGTGGCCTTGAAGCACAGAGGATACTGTGTTTAAAATGGTGGAGAGACCAAGATGCAGAGTTTTCACAGGACTGCCAAAAGATGGAAGCTAAAGGTGTGGAAAATGTTGTGTGTTATCCATTAATTCAATTTCAGTATTATATACTGGAAATTCATGATGATACAGTAGCCATGGAAAGGTCTCCGGCAACTGGCAGTGTAAAAAAATTAACTTAGCTGTCTTTCCTTTTATTGCATAAATGCCAAGGCCTAATAGATAGAATACTTGTTTTGAATCCATGATCTAATGCTCGGAGGGGATAATTCAAATTCAGCAGCTGAGACAGTAAAAAAGAAGCCAGTTTGCATGAGAAACCTAAAATGATTTCAGTGGAGTTTTGCAGAACAGACCAAGCTGGTGTCTTTTACAGATTAGTCAAGTGATGCCTGGACCCAGCATGAATAAAATCTTCTCATGATTTCTTTGATGTAGACTCCCATCTCCTTCTCTGCTTTCCCGCTATGTGAGCTTCTTTATCTTCTACTCTGTCTGGTACTTTGTTTGCCTTCTCTTTAGAAAGAGTGAGAGAGGAAAATGGTCTCAGGACTCATTACTTTATCCCCAAGGCAACACTGGAATGAAGACAAGGGACATCATTGTTGAAAGGCAGTAAAATGATGGGAAGTAACGAGACATACACTCGGGGAATGCCAGCTAATGCTCACAGCCCTCTCAAGATAGTTGTAGCACAGAGCATCTTGCATTTGTCACAACCAATCATCCTGAAATCATTATGGTACTTAACAAATGAAGAGTTTATAGCTATGCATATTTTATTGTATGCTCAATGAAGAATGCAGAAAGTAGTACTGCAAAGGCAAAAGAAATTTCTGATTAAGATCAATAAAAAAATTCAAAAGTTAAAATAGGACTGTGGATAACCTGAGAATTAATTTCATATCAGTGTCACTTACTTGAGATAACTAGGACTGCCTTCTAAAACAGGTCTTTTGAAGCATGTTGACGAAATATTAGCTTATTTAGGAGCCTTATGGGTCACTTGATGCTACTTAGTTGTTCCCAGATAATCACACTCCTACTCGGGGAAGCCAAACAGGTGTCATCAGCAGAAGGTTGGAAGGATGCTGTGATGAGGTAGCCTGGACCCAAAGGGAAGAGACTCAGCAGAGGCACACATGGTGTTCAGGACAGAACATCTTACATCTCTGCAAAGGTAACCGAGGGGTATTTCAGATCAGGTCTATATTGGACGCACCATGGGAAGCTAACGGACGAAAAGAAAAGCACAGAGGTTTCGGTGCTGTGAAGGGCACAGAGGGGTCTCACCACCCTTTCTGTACAGCACAAAATTAGCTAGCTGACACAACTAATACATTTTCTATCAGGTGCAAATACTAGTGACATTTCTGTGTTTTCTTCCTATTATTATTCAGAGCCACACTACCCAGCAGCTGCAGCTTCCAGAAAGTCCAGCTGAGGCTCAGCACTGTGAACTAATCTCGCTGTACCTTCAGGCATCATTTCAGCGAGCATCTCTCATTCTTTTAGCTTAGCTAAGACAAAAGACTGTCTTCGGAGTCCGGCTCCCCTGTTTTATGTGGGCAGGAACATACAGGCAAACTTAGACTCACAAAGAGCTACGTGACTGAATGACAGGATCTGCACACATGGAAGCCCTGCTGCTCTGGCAGCCCCTCCTGCAGGATGAAAAAGGAGAGGGGGTTGTTTCGGTCAGACTTTAGAGCTTTTTGGTAGGAGTAGAGGGGGTCAAGAGAGGAAGGCAATCTGTGGCTCCCCTACATGGCCTGTGTATCCTCCCCTCCTTGCTTGCTGGCAGTTCCTCTTCTGTGTCCCTTCCCCACTCATCTGCTCACGCAGCTGCTTGATTGAGCTTACCTACCAGTGCCTCACATTTTTACCACTGAGCTATCTTGGGGGCAATACTGCCGTTTGCACAAGTTTGCTTATTCCAAAGACATTTGCAGTGTTTTTCTCTTACTACTTATTATTCTTTTTTACTCTTTTACTTTCTTACTCTCTTACTGCCTACTACTCTTGCTCTTCTCTTTGATTAGAATTGAAGTGAAATGCAGGTAGACACCTCAGTAGCAGCCCCTGTAACAGGATTTTGGATTGCATCTGAACCCAGGTAGTCACCAGCCAGCTCCTTGAGACTTTCTTCAGTGGCCTGGCATACCTTCTTTCCATGGTTTTGCAGAATGACCAACTCCAAGCCAACATCTCTGCTCACTACCAGCATCATTGGGGATATACTGCACACCGAAGCTGCATCTTTTGCTGAGCGACAGAGACCCTCTCCCAGGCTGGCCTACCAGTAGTGATGGGTTGAATAACTTGTTTTCTTGGGAACATTGAACAAACTCTTGCCCTTGATTTCTTGTAGCTCTTTCTCAATGGCTGCTTTTGCAGTGTGCTCTGATGAACAGGTAACATTTTTGTAAGGGCATACAATGGCACTTTCCTACCACTCAGTAGTTTTTTAAGCAGTTTGGCAACAATTCCATGCATGCTCTAGTCTTTTAATCCACTCTTTTTTCCCGTTTCTCTTTGAGTAATGTTACTTTCATACAGTCTTTCACTAGCAGCTCATCTAGTATCAGCTGATACACAGTGGTACAGTATTTCCATTTTCAAGAACCTGTTGCTGTACATAATAGGGATCCTTTCATCACACAGCATTCTCTTTCATCTTTGTCAGTCACTGATTCCAGTCCAGTGACCCTTTCACTTCCCTTTACAATGAGCCTGTTTACAATCATAAACCATTTCTTGCTTTCATCTCACTTGGCTCGTCCGTTTCCAATCTTTTCCCTTGCAAGGCCAGTGTCACATCACATCTCATCGGTGCGTTGTTACCTCTTTATTTGGAACTGGTCTTCTTTTTTTTCTTTTCCTTTCACCCGTACACAGTGGTACCTACAGCAGTATCACTGGGAAATTCAGAATTTTGGCACTTCTCCTCCCAGTGGAAGAAAGCGCAAAGTTAGGACAAGTGAAGCTCAGCCAACATCATGCTACCGCTGCAGATTATTCTTACAGTATTTGATCCAGTGAGCTTCTTTCAAATTCTTTTGCAATGGTCTCTCAAACATGCAAGTTCATTTTTATGTAAGTGCTAAATACAGCTGTGACTTCTTACTTTTCCTTCAGTCATAAGCTGTATGTCACACATTCTTGTGTGGCAAAAAGGAGATTTCTGATTGAAGAGCAGCTCAGCATGTTGTTCCTATAATTAACACAGGAGAAAACTCAAATCTTGGTTCAGAAATGCTTGAATGCCTTCAAACACAAGGATGTTCTGACAGCTGGGTATCCACTGGGAGTTTTGGATAAGAAATAGATACAAACGGAGTAATTTTTCTTCAGGCTTTTGCTAATGAGGACAATGGCTGAGTGAAGCGGGCAGCATATAACTCAGCCAAATGGTACACAGGTCTTTTATTTATAAGTTTGCTTATTGGCAGCAGTAAAACTTGGAGGGGACATTGCCAGCAGAACTACACAGTGAATATTAATCTATTAATTTATTGATCTATTATTCCTCTTCTAGAGGAGGCCAAATGCTACATAAATTTGAGTTGCTGCTCCACCACACTGATTTTTGCCACATTCAGACTGTTTGTCATTTTTTTTGATGCCTACTAGGGCATCTCAGTATGAGAGAGCAATGAAGGACACAAGACAGAAATCCAAAAGTTGGAGACTTCCAGGTACTGGTTTGCTGCACAGTCAAAGGTGGCATCTACAGTAGGTGTATGACTACACTACTCATCGACTTAAATGTTTGTGTTAAACACTGAATGGGAAATTGTTTTACCTAGAATTAGAATGGCAAAGGTATCCCTGAAGTCTTTGTGCATTATATTATTCATTTGTTTTTATCTGGGTGGCTGAGGTGGGCTTCTCAGCAGAACAGAGCACTGTCCTAGGGAGCTTATAAAAAAGCTGCTTGTTGACATAAAGCAGCATGTGAACAATTCCACTGCTGAAAGTACCTGGGCTGTGTTTGAAAATAACTGCTTCTCCCTGACAGTAAATGTTCCTGGTTCATTCCATATATACATGGGGTGATGTTATGTAGATGCCTGTATCTCAGCAAGAGCTTTACATTATCCCTTAGCTGGTGACTGCTTAACATCCGTAGTGGAGAAAAAGCAAGAGGCTTTGAAGTTTGATCTTCAAAGTAATTTCAGATTGGTATCTCAGGCCATTTTTTTTTTTTACATATCAGCTTCTGATTTTGACCATTAAGTAATTTGGACTTTAAGGATAGGATTTTACTGTCTGGATGATGTATCTGGAAGCAAAGTCAGGCAAGGGGTTGCCTAGATATCATGTTTAAAATCCACAATTAATGATTCCAGCAAGTTAGAGGACACAAGAAATGGGTTTCATTCTCTCTAACTTTAGTTGTCTGAAAAATATGATCTAATCTATGTTGGCCCCTCTTCTTCAGCCAGTGGAGAAAGATGGCATCTTCAAAACACAATATGCTCTGACTAAAGTGGTGCTTAATTGGTGCCAAGAACCTAATCAAATGTCAAAGAGCTCTAAAGCTTCATGGTTTGAGTTAGGCAAGATAGATTGCCCTCTGGAGTTTCCTGCCCTGGTCCTTTGACTGTGATGCTTAGACAGCTAGCTAAGTCTGCAGGCTAAATTTCTGATGGCTACACTTAAGTGTGATGAATCCCTATCAGGAATGATAGCTATGAAAATACTTCCTAAACTAGATCCATTTTGTATGTTTGGCTGTCCGTACTGATAACACTATTTAAGAGCAAGGGATCAACTGAACAGTCCCTCTGAGAATAAATTATCCTGGTTCATGCCCAAATTGCACAGGGGAATGTGAAGAATATGAAGATTTTTACTTTGTATCACAAGCTCAGCAAAAACTTTGGAAATTTCATCCATAGCAGCTTCTGTTCGCATAACGAAGCACCAGGTTAGTTGCTTTCAATAAGTACAAACCACAGTCTAGCCTTAAGGCTGGAGCTAGTCATAGCTTTATGTTGAATAAACTAGAGTTTGTTTTTCTATTGAGGTTAGAGTATATTCAAGCCCTTACATTTTCCAACTTGCAATTTCCTGCATAACCAAACTTCTCTGCTTCAGTTATTGTTGTGAGAATGAGTTGTTTAATATTTGTGAATCTCTGTATGTGCTGAATATTAAAACATATGAACATTTCACACAGTTGAGATGAAGCACTGGGCATTATATAATTCAGTATTTAAGGTCTGTTAAAGTACTGTTATATCATAGACATAAGTACGCTGAAAACTCCGTCAGTTGTGGCTGCAGCTACGTCCTGATGGCTATATTTTTCAGCAAATTACTTCTGCAGAGGAGTCTATGTTTTCCATAAATAGGAAAATTAATAAAACCTAGATGATACTATAGTTAATCCAAAGTGTAGATACAATTTTGTTCATAGCACATTTGCCCAGCCAGCAGGGTTCTAGAAGGATGCCCAGACTTCCTTTGGTGAGAAGACACCAGAGACCATCTGAGATATGAAAGGTTCCCTTTTGGGCTTACAGAGTGGTCCATGCAGTGCCATGAAGAGGTGAAAATATTCACTATAGAAACTAGAGAAGCTGGGTAGAGCAAATAGTGTGAAATCAATTTTGGTTGGGAATTTTATGTTTTACAGCACCTCAGGAAAAGATGATGTAGTTTGTCCACACACAGGCTATTTTGTAGTGAAGACTTCTGCAGACACACGGTTTCAGTTACGTCATCTTACATAGTAGTACATGCCTATACCTGCCAGACACAGCTGGTCACACACCTGCAGGAATACAAGCTGTGATTCTGAAAACATTTAAATGTGTGCCTAATTTAAAGAGCGCTAATAGTACCATTAATACATGGTACTGCTTAAGTGAACAAAATTAAAGCAGTTGCTTAAAGGCCCTAGATTAAACAGGGGTCTAAAAAACTTATCTCTTCTCACAGAGTTGTACCAAAAAATCACATGTTCTGAGTGAGTCTGCAGAAACATCCCAGAACTGCCCACAGCATTGCCTGCAGGGTCACAACAAACCCCACAGGGACAGTGAGCAACTTTCAGCTAGAAATCTTCAAAACCAAAGTGCAACTATCAGCCTGTTTCCTCAGATAGATTATCACTGATTTCAAAATAAATTATACTACTTTTCCCGCTCTCTGTAAATGGACTGATATGGTTTTGGTTCTGGGGAGCTGAGCTGTGTGTCAGCTGTGTGCATTACTGAAGACTAATCACTGCACACAAAATTATAAGACACAATTAAACTTCGAATGTAGTACTGAAATGATTGGGTTTTTTAGGGGTTTTTTTCTGTTTTGGAAAGCTGTTTTATTTTCATAGTGCTTTCCTCTGCTCACTTATTTCTTCTTTTTTTCTTTGCAACAGTGGCTTTTGGGATGAGACCTGAATCCTGCTGTAGTGGATCTTCTCTTATACACTTTGCATTAGCAATTTCCTGCTTCACTGCTCCTCCACTATGAGACAAGCTTTAAGATTTAGTGATCGTATAGCAGAGTTGAATAACAGCACTTCCATTTCCTTTTACAAAAATTGGCCTCTCTCTTGCCTTCGGAGAGCCTTAGTCACCCAAATGCACTTAAACAAAAATTGCAACAGAGAAAGGGAAAAATGACATCGGAGTTTTTAACAGTGGCTCTTAGGCAACTGTATTTTTAGGAATATGAGACCAAAGAAGGTGACGCATTTGCATTCAAAGGGGGTTTTTTTCAGCCACAGTAGTTCAGCAACAACAACTGTCCCCCCCGCCCCCCGCTGGGTAGGTGTCATCTGCTTTTTGCAATTCGACTTTACTAGGGGAGGGATGTAGGAGAGGGGTAGAGCCCTTCATCTCTCTCGTTCTCGTCTGATAATTCACTGCAGTTGTGTCTTTTTGCCTTTTACTTAAGTGTTAAGCATGAGGAAGCTTTTTACATCTCCTGGAGGCTGCTGGTTCAGCAGAACCTTTCTGAGCCAGGCAGCTGCTGTCGGAGGCTTGTCCTTCTGAGGACTGGACTCAACAGTTTAAAGGGTTTCTTCTAGTCATGTTTTGTGCCTCTGTGCGAGTATGATATAAGGATGACTGGACAGATAAAAGATCTGTTTAGCCTGAAAGTCTGCCTCTGACAGTAAATACTGAAGGAAAGTGTGTAAGAACAAAGTTTCCCAGCTTCATGTAACCAGCAATTTAAACACTGACCTAGAAGGGTGCAGCTGGGTTATTGTCACTATTTAATAGCACCTGCTGGCTCTATCATCCATAAAGTTGTCTCTTTTTCAGTCCTTTCAGACGTGCAACCTGCATATCCTTTGGTCATGAGCTCCAGAATTTGCTTACATCTTGACCTTCGCTTGCCTTTAAAAAGACTACCTTCCCAGTTCACTGGGTGAGCATGTCTTCTTGTATTGAGAGGAGGAGTGCAAAATCATTGCCTGCTTACCTTCTCCACATCATTTTGTTCCTTTGCCATTGGTTTTACTAGGAGAGGAGGTAGTCTGTGGATGCTTTCCTTATGTGGAAGCTGTAACACAGTGGTGATCTTATCTTTTTCTGCAGCTTTCCTGCTTCTGTTAAATCCATTTGCAGATAGAGTGAGCAGACCCATGCACAGTCAGCAATGGGGACTGTGGTAACTGTTTGTGAGTGATGTAGTCACATTTTCTGACTTCTTTGCTCTTTATTTTTTTAAAAATTATTAAGAACTATTTGTCTACGTAATTTCCACTGACTGTTAAGCTGAACTTTCCACACACCTCTTTCCTGAGTGGAAATAGCTAGTTTAAAGCACATCTTTAAATAAGGCTCTACCTTTTTGATTTACTGACATTGAACTTCACTTTACATTTTATTACCACTTTATATGCAAGCCACTTTGTAAATGAGATCCCTTTGCAACTTTTCACTGCCGTCTTCATTTTTTCCTATCCTGAGTAATTCTGTATCATCATAGTGTGCAAATCTTGGCACATCACTATGATGATCCTTCCAGACCATTTGCAAATCTGTTGAGCACTGAAAATGCCTACACAGATCCCTGTGAGCCCCATGTCTAAATCCCTCCATTGTGAAAATTTTGAATTCATAGCAGGACCTCCACCTTCCTCCAGGCAAGCTTAGTGTTTTTAAAGCCCTTACAGAGGGTTTGACAAAACTTTTTAAGAAATCCGCATGCTCCTACTGCACTGCAGTATCCTTGTTTACATATTAATTGACTCTTCAAAGAAATGTAGTAGATTTATGAAGCATGACTACCCACCACAAAAGTCATACTGGCCCTTTACCAACATATCATGTTTATTTCTGAGTCTATAGATTCTGTTTTTTAAAGATGGAAAACAGATTTCCTAGGTTCATGTCAACAACTATCTAAAAAAATGGGCATCACACTTAACATCTCTGGCCCTGAGACCAGTGTATGTTTTAGGTTACGAAATGGGGTTGGTTCTTCAGCAGTTCCACACATTAATTCCTTTAGGAATGAATGTTATTTAGTCCTGGATCCTGATTTGTTACAACTTATTTTATAATTTGTTCTGAAATATTTTCTTCTAACATTTTGAGACAAATCATCATATTCTTCCCCCATATAAGGCACTCTGGTGTCTGAGCCTCCCTCAGATCCTCCACCATGAACAGCAGTGGAAAAATTCATTAAACATTTTCAGCCTTATCTTCCATGAGCACTCCTTTTACATCTTGATCATATATCTGCCTGATTAACCAGCTGGCAGGCTTCCTACTTCTGAGGTGTTTAAAAAGAGTTTTTATGAAACATTTTTATGCCTTCAGCAGATTGTTCCTAAAAATATTTTGGGCTTCCTTGTGATTTTCTTTAAACTTGCCAGTTTTTATGATCTTTTTCTCTTTTCCTCACTTGATTGTTTGAATGTTTCCAGGGATGGGGCTTCTACCACCTCTCACTTGGATGAAACTTCTTTTGTTGTTCTTTTCACTTTAAAAATCTTTCTTCACTCTGTTGTTTACTATAACTGACTTGTGATTTTGTTCCTTTTAAAGTTTTTTGATAGTTGTTACTGGCTTACCAAGAGCCTTTAATATGACATCTTAAAACAATTTCGACACCATACAAAAATTTTTACCCTTTTTCCTGTTACATTTACTTTCCTTTTCCCTAGCTTTCTCTTTTTTAGGTAGTTCTCTTTTTGAAGTCAAACACCATTCATGGTAATTCTTTCAACTCTTTTGCCCCTATGGGCATAGTAACTCTCCATGTAATATAAGGTTATATTACATTCCTTTTGCAAACCACTTTGAAGCAGCCCACTGCTTGGAGCTGAGTCAATAATGACTTTTTCTCATGTGAGCTCTCCAAGCCGTTATGCTTTGCAATTGTAAGTGGGCAATGTCTACACTGTTTTCTAAGGCAATCCTGAGGATAGGGCACAGCAGGTACCTCTGACATCCTTCTGCACAACAGCGGTCCCCAGGAACCTTTGAGCACCTCTTCAAACTCTTAACAGCTCACTGACCTGACTTTATCACATGCATTATATGATCCTATCCTGCCACTGTATTGAAAGGGTCCTGACTGATGTATCCATCAGGATCTTGCAGCAGAAGGAGGGAATGTCTGAAGTGAATGAAAATTCAGGAGCAGAAGTCTTTCTTCAGGGTATTTAGTCCAATGAGGAGAGAGCTGTCATCAGATGCCACACATTTATTCCTTACGACTCCTTACTAAGAAGGGATCCTTGTTTTTCAGTTCCCTAGCTACGGCCGCGAGCAAAGAACAGACCCTTGCAGTTAGTCCTCGAGCTCACTGTGCTTTCAAGCCTTGTGTTTATCAAGAACATCTCAGAATCATTAAGGTTGTAAAGGACCTCTAAGATCATCAAGTACAACCATCAACCCAACTCCACCATACCCACTAAACCATGTCCCAAAGTGCTACATCTACACGTTTTTTGAACACCTCCAGTGATGGTGATTCCACCACCTCCCTGGACATCCTGTTCCAATGCCTGACCACTCTTTTAGTACAGACATTTTTCACAATATCCAATCTAAACCTCCCCTAGTGCAATTTGAGGCCATTTCCTCTCATCCTATCGCTGGTTACTTGGGAGAAGAGACCAACACCCACCTCACCACAACTCCCTTTCAGGTAGTTGTAGAGAGCGATGAGGTCTCCCCTCAGCCTCCTCTTCTCCAGACTAAACAACCCCAGTTCCCTCAGCCGCTCCTCATAAGACTTGTGCTCCAGACCCCTCACCAGCTTCGTTGCCCTTCTCTGGACACACTCCAGAGAACTCAGTGTCCTTCTTGTAGTGAGGGGCCCAAAACTGAACACAGTATTTGAGGTGCGGCCTCACCATGTCCCAAAGCTTTGTATGCTCCAGCTCCCAGCCCATCTCAGGATACTTTGAAACCAGGCACTTAGCAGTTTGCTCTCAGCTGTCAGTTCTGGAGCTGGGCGTCACGTCATGGACAGGGGTATCTGCTGCCTGTGAAAGGACTGGGAAATTACAGGTGCTTGGGGTGTTTGAATCGCTTTGGCATGTCATTGTGGAAGTGAGGAAGCTCTGCCTCCAGGGGTTGTCATGCATATAGTCCTTTCTTAATGAGAATTTATGAGTCCTCTGAGGGACAGAGAAGAGAGAGCATCCCTTCAAATAGCATGGCAGTCAAATACACCACACAGTGAGAGGCTTAGATGCCTTGCCAGAGCTGTGGACTTGGTGGAGAGGAATGCCATTTGTTTGGATAGAAAGAGAGAGAGGTATAACATTACAGAGGGTTGGAAAGAGTATGTGCTTTTTCACAAGCATTGATTTTACTTGAGTTTTATTTTAAAAGTTCTCTATAAGTGTTTAGATGAACTAAACATGGTTCTAATTTGGTTTTACTTTGCTTCTTATATAGCTTTCAGCCATTCCAAAAGAGTTCCAAAAATTAACCTTTTTGCCTTTGCTGTTTTCTCAATCATGCTTTTAAATGTATCTTTTCTCTGGCTCCGAGCATGGTACTGGGGGTATTTCAGAGTACACTTTAGTCCCCAGCCTAAAAGATTATGTTTTCTCCCTTTAACATTGATACTCTCATAGTCCACAGCTACCATATCCTCTTTGATGTTGTATAAGAAACTGTCTAGAAGCCTTCAGAGATCCAGCATCGTCACATGTGGCATACAAATCACTGGCCCATTTTCCATGGCATTGGAAACTGGATTATCTGTGTGCCTGACAATTGACTCTTTCTGTAGTGTATCTTCCTTGCAATGTAAGCTAGATTCCTTGTCCTCTGACTGATATCCTTGGTGCAAAAGCATATATGGACATCCTATGGTTCAGGGAACCCATTTACTGAAGATGTTCACCCCTCTTCAGATGGATGCTGACCTACTGTAGGACTATTTAGTAGCACAGGTGGCATTGGCCGGCATCTGAGATTGCAGTGGTGTCTCTGTAAGTATTGGTAGTGCTCTTCTGTCTCCCCAAGTTCCTTCAATTTGTCACATTTACCAGGCCCAGGAGCTCAGTTGCTGTTAGCGCACCCCATCTGCTCAGAGGGCAGATAATTGTACAGATAATACCTGTGCATTAAGTGAATCAACTAGCTTCCGCTCTCCTTCTGGTCTCATTAGATAGTTTGCTGCAAGCTTCTACAAAGGAGATAGTTAATTAAGGGTAATTAATCTACCGTTGCAGTGCCCAGCACTCAAATGAAAAACAAGCAGCTACCTATTTATCATTCTCTCAGACTAGCTTTATACTGGATCCAGTTAAACATTGTTAAATCTGTGAATTTAATTGAAACTAGGAGTTTAAACTACCATGCTCAAGGATTTGCTAAATTTTAGTCAACAAGGGCTTAAACTGAACCAGTTCTAAAACTGTGAGTCTGTTTTATCTAAGTACACTCTACCATGCTGGCAATGTTTTAAATTTAGCTGAACTTAAAGCCTTGTTGAACTATGCAATCCCCACCCCATCTTAAATTTAAATGTAATGCCTCCTTAAGACTAACTGATTTCTAGAATACAAATTTACTCAATGTATTCTACTGCAGTGTTTGAAACTATTAAGCTCAGAAAAGCTGATTTTATTTTAAACAGTCTGTTTCTATTGCATAATATATACTATATACTGCATATCTGAATCTGGAAATATTCAAACCTGAAAAAAATAGTGCATCCAAGTTCTGATGTGTACATGGATGCCCATTTAGTCAGCATGTGCTTGGCTAAGAGTAGTATCATCATTCATCTTGAGACTGTCCTCCAGATCTGTAAAGACAAAATGAGATTGGCAAGCCTCAATTTACCTGGGGAGCTGGAGTGATCATGGCCACCTTGCTAGATTTAAACACCATTTTTGTTTAGATCAGGCCTCTGTCAGCCTCTGATAGTCTCCTTAAATCTATGTGTGGATATAAAACCATGGACACTTCTTATGTCCTCAAGAGGAAGATGAATCTTCTGAAAATGTGCTTCTTACAATTATGTTTTATGATCCTATTACCTTATGAGTGGTACGCTACATAAGCTCAGCATCTTTGAAAACGGCATAATATATACTATCGACAGATGACATGAACCAACAGATTTGTCAGCACGAGCCTGTAAGGAGTATAGGCTGAAAAATAAAAGACGGATCTGTCAGTAGGGTAAATGGTTGATTCTCCAAAACAGGAATCCAAATTTAAAAGGCCTGCTATGTAACGCTTGCCTGGCACTGCATGATAATCTAAGCCATAATTATCCAGGAATGATTTTGATCTTATTAGTCAATTCTGCCTTAGCAACCTGGAGATTATTTTCATACACGTGTCATTTGCGAGTTTCATGGATTTTCAGACTCATGGAAAACAAGCCACTTCATTTCCCTCAGTTTAATTTTTGATGTCCTCCAAATGTCTTTGCCATCACTGCAAGTCTTGTGTAGCTGAGACTGGCAGTTTCACAGCAGGATGTGGGGTGAGCCAGCCTGGGGAACTGGATAATCACAGTTCACAGTACCAGACTGAGCGTGAGCCGGTTGGCAGTTATTGCCAGTGTCACTGCCATTGCCGCTGCCATCCCTCTGCCTTGTACACTTTTCCTTCTCAAAGATATCTTTCCTGGTCAAAAAAGGCTATGTCCTCCGGGATATGTGTCAAGGAAATTGATCGATTTTATTTCTGGATGATGTGTATCTCTTCACTCCCAGCTTTAAGAAGTCCACTTATATGTTGGTGGAAAGCGCTTACCACCAAGGTACTCTGTGTGTGTGTGTGTGTGTGTTCAAGGTGTTCTTGCAGGAATGTGGAAGGGCTCTGCTCAGGAACCATGATCCCATTGCTGTAAGTGTGATGTGATAACGTAGCCTCAGATTGCAGCAAGGGAAATCCTGGCAGGCTTAGGAAGAAAAAGTCTTCACAGTGAGAGTGGTCAAGCACCGGAATAGGTACCTGCATGTGGTGATGCCTGCATATGGTGATGCACTTGGTTATGTTGTAAAATAAGAACAGTGGTTTAAACCAAAAAGTATATCCTTGCTGCTAAGTTATATGATGTAGACATGGAGCAATGTTAAAGTACTTCTGACGTGGCCTGTTGCAAAACCTCCCTGGCAGTCTTTTTGCAGTTCACTTTGGGGCACCTTGAGTAACACCAAATATTAGCATCAGGTGCGATGGGTGCAACTCTGTACCAGCAAAAGCTGCCATTTTGTTGTGGCAGGAGCAGAAGCTTGTTCAATATATGAGGAAAAACTCTCTTCCTGCTCTCAGTTTGTTATCTTAACTTTATGGACTGCTGCACGCATAATTGACTGCGTGTGCTTGGTGAATGTGAAGTTTAATATCGGATGTGTTTTGCAGTATTATGCTAAGCCACAAGGTGGCACTGGAAGATTGTAATAATCCAATGTAATTAAGCTTCTCCCCCCCAGTCTTTGACAGAGAAAGCATGAATTTTTACATTAAATGGTGCAAACCCTGGGAATTGGTTATTTCTCTTTCTTCTGGTTTTTGGCTTCACTTCCCAGCAATTTTTAGTAAAGTTTTCACAAAAGTGAAATGGAAATGCATCTATGTGCTGTATGGCTATTGCAATGGCACAACAAAGTAACCCTATGAATCAACATCCCTTTGTTTTTAAATATGTATTCATTAATACCGGTGATCCTGACAGCTGTCTCTCTTTTTGTAGCCAAGTATTCACACCTCAGTTGCAATTGCATGCAAAAGTAGGGATTTCATTTCCTCTGTAATTTCTTTGATATGTTGCCTGAAGCTTTCTCTTCCGTTGTAAAGATGAAAACCTATTTCAGGTTTTCATCAAAGGTGAAAGTTCTACCAAGATTTGTCCATTTCTAACAAAGATTTCACAATATTCTGGTCCAAAATATCTCACTTTGTTTTAATACCAAATGTAGGCTTGGGTATGCAAAAGCAGTTAATTATTGTGTTGCTATTACAGCTGAAATTTGACACATTTTCACATGGTCAACAAAGCATATAGCTCCTTCCCATATTCTCACATTTCTTTTTTATGCTCTAAATAGTGAAAATATTGAAGCTGGTTGGTAGTTGAGTAAAGTAACAAGGTACTGTCCGTTTGAGTGGGCTAACGTCTGACTGAAGATTGTCCTTTACAATTATGACTAAGAGAATCCCCCTCTAGTTAATAAAAAAATAAACTTTGTTGGGGCCTTTTCAGCCCTAATTACTGTACTTGCAATGTAAAGTCCTGATCCTGAAGTGCAAACAGCCTTGAATGGTTTTAAAGATATTCCTTGCTGGCTTTAACACCTGGCCACATGCAATCATTTACTAGATGAGGGACTTGGACAAAACCTGTCTTTAAAAATACTTGTCATTGCAAAAGGTATCCAAACGAGATTTCTTCACACAGGCTCAACTCCACCTCATTTGGAGGAAGCCTCAAAACTTTCATTTATCTGAAGGGAACAGACTGGGCGCCCAAATTTACAGCTCTTGAACAAGAAAGGCAGAATTGTTTCTGAGTTTTTTCCTGATGGCTCCTTCTGCCTTGTAAGAAAAAGGGTACGAAGTTATGTCATTATGAAAGGTAAAATATCCCCCTCACTCAAGTTCTGCTACTCACTGAGCTCCTAGCAAACTCAGCGTGGTAGGTAGTTTATAAACCTGCCGCAAAGTAAAAGCAATCTGGAAGGGTGCAGAACTCCACGTACTGCACTGAAGACTCTCCTAGGAGCCCATTTTTTCTCGGCTACAGCCAGTGGCAGCAGTACGGGGCATGAAGAGCCCAGTGCCTGAGCTCAGCTCTCAGGCTGTTCTAACTGAGAGAATTTATCCCTTTATCAACTGCTTTCTTAAAAGAGAATAAGCTTCCTTTTGGACAGTGGCAGTTCCAGTCATTCACCACCCGTACTTCCCTTCCTGATGTCAGCAGAGATCTGAGGCTCTTTATTCCAGTGTGTAAAAGCTGTAGTCCCAGCCTGGCTCCCCATGAACGGGTGAGAGTGTACCAGAAGACCCAGCACCACCGCCTGTCAGCCTTGCTCTTACGTGCTTGGCCCAAGACCCAAGGGATGGAGAGGTGTGAGGAAGGAGCTGCGCTCAGAGACATCAGTGGGACAAGGAGAGGCCAACCAGCGGTGCAGCCTGCCGTCCTGCCCCGCCTGGCTTCTGCCGCAGCCGCTCTGTGGAGTGACAAGTAAATTTTGTCTTCGGGACTGTTGGCCCAGCACTGCTGTTGAATGTACACAACTGATACAGTACGAATGAGAAAAAATGGCGGAGGGAATGACACCAGGAGATCTTTCAGTGACAGTAATGCTGTGTTAGGGTGTTTATTCTTGCTTACAATACAGAACAGCTTAAGCTGCTGCAAAAGGGGAAGATACATGGTGTCATTTTGGCACATGTGATGTAGAGCCAGGATGTCCTACCCTACCTGGCTTTTGGGGAGAAGTTTTGCCATTCTTTGTCATACTCCATGGAGTGGCCTTCTGCCCTGAATGCTCAGGGTTTGTGCAGCTTTCTGGCCCAAGCCTTGAAGAGCACTCTGCTCCCAAGAGCAGCTGCTTCAACGGTGCCCTGGTCTGCAAGCATCCCTCCTTCCTCCTGCCCTGCAGGTAGTCCAAGAAGTCTTTGGGGACTTCCCTGCTTTCTTCCTCTCCATCATAGAGAAAATGAAGACTACTAGCCTTGTAGACTCTCTCCCACATCAATTCCTACTTCAAGACAATTTAACTCTCATATTTTAGCTCTCTTGTATAAAGCCTTCCCAGCTGACATTATATACATTGTGTTATTTTGCAATTAAAAACCATACACACACAGAGAGAAATTTTAATAAAACTTCTGTTATCAAGTTTTATTATTTCAACAAGTGTTGCTGTCAGCTAATGATCCCTAGAGTGGCCATCATGAAGTATTTGAATAATTGAATTTTAATTAAGAAATTCAGTTAGTCCTACATTATTTTTGAAATCTAATTATGTCTTCAGGAAACTCACCCAAGCTGTGGTATTTTCTGGACAATGTACAGACTTGGTACAGACTCCCTCCATTACTTTAAGTACTTTTTTTTTCTTTTCTTTTCTTATGGGTATTATTAAAATTCTTCTATTTCCTCTACTGCCACTGCAGAAAATTGTCAAGATCTAATAGACAAAATAAACATGGAATGCAAGTAGAAATCTCTATTATGTTAACGCATAACACATTATGTTAGAAAAGACACTGCCTATGCAAATAAGGTTAGAAAGCTTTTTTACTTATGATATTCATGATCTTGAGATCCCCCGCCCCTTGATTTTGAAGCCATTATTAATGAGGAAATCCTGTAAATAAACTTGGCTCTAAATTTTATTCATATAGACAATAATTCATGTCTCACCTCATCTCAAGTATTTTGGGAAAAATCCTGAGTATATATGTACACACTGAGTGTCACCTGGAATAAGTCTAGTGAAGCCTGTAGGCTTGCTCATGTTTATATCACAGAAGCACTGAGTGATCCAGACACTGCTGTTTGTACATTACCTTTTAGTCTTTGATGTTGAACGTCACATCTCACTCCAACATTGTGTGAGTCCTCATGACATAGCGACAGGAGAAATAATTAAAACCACCATGAATTCAGGGCTTTTCTCTTGAATTGATTGGCATATTCCTGTATTTTTCCATATGGAATACAGAGGAACACCACTTAGTGGTATGTCTTTGACTGTAAGTAGGCAGAAATCAATGTAATAAAAATAAAAGTCTCGCAGAGATATTTTTATATTTAGAATTATGAATGGTACATACAGTCATATTCTGACCTTGAAAGAATGGAAATAAAATGTGACAAGGGATTCTGTTTGTAGTATTTATTCTAACCATAAAAATACTCTGTTCAAACATGAAGATTTCCTTGAAACAAAAGAAAACTATTTAAAATATGAAGAGGGGAAGAGTTAAGAAGAAAAGGTCTGATGAATTAATGGTTGGCAATATGAACGTTTCAGTAAGATTATTTACATGAGTGATATGAGGCATCTGGCCTGTACACTGTATAGTACAAATATAGAAAAGCTGTGGAGACCATAATCTGTCATTGTAGTGCATATGCAACTCCAGTTGAATTCAATAGTACTTCAACATGCATATAGATGAGATGATATTTGCTTATAGCACAGGATGATTTTTTTTTTAAGACAGCCATCGTTAACATTTTAATATATCCTTTAAAGAGATGGGACAAAGCTTCCATTGACTTTAACAGAGCCAAAATACCCAAGCGGGGTATGGGCTGTAACCATGAAACACTGAGAAAAAATTTGATTAAGAGCAGACCAAAAAATTGTGGTTAAGCTGCATTGGTTTTTCACCTTCTTGGACTTGCCACAGCCCTTAGTACTCTGGCCCACCTTTGCCTTCTTGGCTTTACTTGCCTTTTTTCCAAGCAGTATGTCCAAAATAAGACACATAGTCTATATGAATTGTATAATTAGGCTCTATTTACTATATTTATTTTGTATATAACTGTCCCTGTTTAGTCAGTTTAGCTACATTGCACAGTAAGTTTAGCACAGTCATTTGATACTTATCATTACAGCATTGTATTTTCTTCTAGTGCCTCAAGCAATTAAACCATGTGCCTATCTTCTGTTGGAACCTGTAGCAATTATTAATCATTTGCCATTGTCTTGGATTTTCTGCTTGTGACCCTTTCAGTTCTGCAAGCCAGGAAGCTATCTTCACAGTAACAAGGAAGATGTCTAAAGGTTAGAAAGTATTTAAAAGCTTTAAAAATAGTCCAATTGTGTTTTAAAGTCTAACTGGATTTTTTAAAAGTTCATTAGTAAACCTGGAATTTGTGATTCTGTAAAACTTCACTAGCTGACACTACCTTACTGGAGACCTTATTGCTAAGATTACAAACAGCATCCAAATGGTTGAAATGAAAATTCACTTAAAAAAAATCTAATATTCCACTTAAGCTGCTGTACCAATATTACAGAATCAGATAAAAGTCAAAAGACTGTGTCCAGAAATCCTAAATGTCAGATTTTCATAAGCATTGCATTCCCTTTGAAAAAGTATCACATGTTCACAACTGGAACACTTTGGAGCCTGCTTTTTGGGGTTTTTTTTAATGCAAAAGATCCATCCAGGCTCACATATGTTCCTTGCTCCTTTCTTCTGGGGTCACAATGGAGGGAAGGAGCAGTCCAAACAGCATTTCTGAAGGAAAGCTCAGTTCCCCTGTAGTTAACGAGTTTGTCCCAGTGGCCTTTGGCTGAGGAGGTCAACTGAAGAACAAAGAAGCCCTCAGTGAAGCCAGTGGGACCCTGGATCAGTCCCAACACGACAGAAAACATGTTCGTCTGTCCTTAAGAACTTTGCCTCAAGAGCCTGATGACAACTCAAGTAGATACTATACAGACAGGGCTGTTCATAGATGACCTTGCTGAATTTACAGGGGGAGGAAATTTTAGTGGGCTGAAGTAAAGAGGAGCCATGCTTGTGAATCCAGCGGAGCCAGGAGCTCCTCCACAGTGCTCCCCTAAATGAGACATAAGGATCTGGATGAGAAAGACTGGGAGGACCTTCTTCTATTTCGGAAGTAAGGAATAATTCTTCTCCAAGAACTACCTCCTTGTCACATCCAATATGAAGACTTTAAGGGTCAGGCTGGGGAGAAGCTGAATCAAGTTACACAGACCGTAGAGTTGAATCATTTCTTCTTAAAGAAATGATGTCTTCGTCAGGAACAAGACTCACTGAAATCTGGCAGACTTTGCATTTGCTTTTCCTGCTCCATACTAACCTAGCAATCTCATATCTAAGGTAAGAGTAACCATGTTGGGTCTAAATATGTAACAGCAGTTTATTGCATAGATCAGCAATTATGCTCCATGCAGCTTATAGCAAGTTCATTCTGTGTGAAGAGAGCAACGTCCATCTCTCTCTTTCTCTCTCTTTCTCTCTTACTAAGTGTGGACAAAGCCCCTCAGTTATGGGGAAGTAAGAGTGGAATAGATAGGAAGGAGGGAGTTAAAAGGGACAAGTCAGCTCTGATTTTTTTATTTGTTGACCATTTGAAACAAGAAGTCCCTAGGCAGCTTTAGCCTGCACTGTAATGCAGAGGCTGTCTGGAGGGGCAGGATGACAGTATGATTCCTTGCAGGCTGCATGCTTCTGTTCAGAGTTGTGACGTGAGCATCCCACATGTCTAGCAGAGTGATGGTGTTGGAGACATATGGAGGTCTCCATCCTCCAGGTATTTGGAACAGAAATGGCCATGGAGAAGGCTCTGGTGCAGCTCTTTCAAAAAGTACTCATCACCTTCCCCCTCCTTTCCCTGCTCCCCTTTTACTACAGTGTTCCAAGCTCAAACGCCCCAAATTAAAACAGTGTTTTGCAGCTTGGTACTGAAGCCTGAGATTGCAGATATTAATTACCAGGACGTGCTCTGAGGGAAGCAAGGATTTGGCAGGACAACTGAAGTCCTCTTTTTCTTTCTCATTTCCCGCACTGTACAGCATACCGGCTGGCTTCTTGGTTCCCCTTTGGGAGGTGATAAATCTAAGCTTTGCTATCGAGGCTGGGCATCTGGTAAAGGCTACTCTGTGCTGTTGGTATCCTCCCCTTCACCCTGTCCCAATGTCACACTGGTAATGATACAGTTTGGGGGATAGAAGAGGGCAGGAAAACACCCCATAGGACTCCTTGTAAAGAAGAAGGAAAACAAGGTCGATGAGACCTTTTCCTTTTGCGCGACAGCTGGCGGGATTAGCCACAGCATCGAGCAGGGGCGAACTTTCCAGCTTCACTCCGAGGGGCTGTCCAGCTACAGGTTCCTGCTTGCGGGGGAGAAGCAACCCTTCAATCCCAGAGCTTGGCTCCCGCAGCCGTCACCTAGCTCTGCTCCAGGCTCCCGGCACCTCCGCGCCCGGCGGGCGGGCGCTGCTGCCCCCACAGTCGGAGCAGCGCCGTGGTGGCGCGGGACACTCCTCGGGGAGGTGGGAAAAAACCTAAAATGACAGAACAGAAAGAGGAAAGAGGTCCTTTCCTAGGCTCCTTCCACACCGGCGGAGAGGGAAAGGGGCTGTATCCCAGGCGGCAGCGCGGGCAGCAGGGCAGGCAGCGCGGGCAGCGCCGGCACCCCGATAGAGACAGGCGAACAGCGCGGACAGGGCGGGCAGGTGGAGCAGCCCGGGCAGGGAAGGCAGCACAGACAGGGCAGGCAGCGCGGGCAGGGTGGGCGAGGCAGGCAGTGCGGGCAGCGCAAGGCAGCTCGCGCCGCCCGGGGAGGGCTCTGATTCATCACCCCGTTCAGAGGAGAGGATGGGACGCCGCTGAACTCCCTTTCTCCCTCCTCCCTTCACCCTCGCCGAGCAAGCCCCCCCCTTCCTCCCCCCTCCGCTGCTCTTTCTCTCTCCCCAAGCAGTGAGGCTCGGACAGTGCTCGGCTCCGGCGCTTTATTTTAAGATGATCGGTCAAGGTCTTTGCAGATAGATTTTATCTGAAGTTAAATAGCAGACGCTCGCCGCTCCCTCGCCAATAAGTCATTTTTAATAGAGACAAGTCGCCCTGGACGCCCCGGAGCGCCGGTGCCGCCGCTCCTGCCCGCGCCCCTGGCCGAAGGCGAGCGGGCAGCCCGGGCAGCTCCCTCCTCCCGTAAGTGTCCTGCTCGGCGGAGCGGGAGCGCGGCCGTGTGCGGAGAAGGGGAAGCGTGGGGGGGAGAGCCTGCCAGCCGCCCCGCCGTCCTGACAGTGTCTGCGCCGGATGCACAGCGGCCGCGGGACACCTCGGCGCGGAGCGCGGCGAGGAGATGCGCAGGGGCGGCGGGCTGCGCCGCGGCGCTCAGCCCCTCTAGGCTTGCCCATGGAGCCCCCCGCGGAAGCCCCGGCCGCCGTCGGACCCCCCACGCCGTACGTATCCCCGCCGCGCCCCCCTCCCCCCCACGGCGGCGGGGCTGTCCGCGGGGCGCGGGAGCGGAGGAGGACTGGGGCAGGGGATGGGGGTCTGCGCCCGTCGTGGAGCCCCCGGGGCGCGGCCCCGGTCCGGGGCAAGTCACGGTGCGCCTAAGGAGCGGCCGAGGGAGGTGGGCGCTTGTGGGGTTAGGCAGAGCCTGCTCGGGGGTCCCGGAGGCGAAGTTCCTCGCCCTGGCTTTAAGCACCCAGGGGCATTCGGAGCCCCGACCCCAGTCGTCTCCTGCCCCTTTTCTCCCCGCTCCGGCGCCGCTCCGCTCTCCAGCGCGCTGCCGCGGCTTTGCGGCCAGCGGCCGGGCGGCTGCCGCCCGGCCCCCGCCGAGGGCGCGCAGGGAGGCAGGCAGGCAGGGCAGGCAGGGCTGGCGGCGGCAGCCCCGGGCCGTCCCAGCCCACACCACGGGGCTCTCTCGCCCAGTAAAAGGACTGAGCGCCGGGGAGCGCTGCCTACAGGCGCTCTGCAGCCAGCCCGGACCGTGCGATCACTTTGCTCTGACGCTGGATTAACTCGATTTTAATCGGTTTTTGTTTTCCCCCACCCCCACCCACACACCCCATCTCCTCCTTCTCTCCCGCCCCCCCCTTCCCTACACACCTCTCTTCCCCCCGTGTCTCAAGCCTAACCTTGTCTTGTGGTCATGGGGTCTATAATTTCATTTTTGTCTAGGCTGGTGAGAGCTCTGCTTGTTCTGTAAAGTGGATGTCAGGTGGATCTATGTTCTGGAAGGAACAAAGAGGCAGCGAAGGCAGCGCGGGGGAAGTTTGAGCGGCGAGGATGCAGGCTGTGTACTGGTACGCGGTCCTTCTGCTGCAGCCTACCCTCTACCTGGTGAGTGCCCCGGCCCCTCGCACGGCCCGGGGAGGGGGCAGCTCGGCGGGGAGGTGGGCACCAGCCTGGCGGAGAACGAACGAACTCACGGCAACTACCGGCGCCCCTCAGCCAGCCCTGCTCCGTCCTCCCGGGATCGGGCCGGGGCGGGGAGGCGCGGGGATCGGCCGGGAGCTCTCGGCGGGGCGCGGTGAGGGGCAGACTCACAATTGCTCCTCCGCGGGGAAGGGGCGCGCCGCCGGGCGAGAGCAGGGCCGGGGGCTCCCGGGCCGGGTCCCCCGGTGCCTGCGGGGACACCAGAGCGTCGTCGCGGGGGCGCCCGCCCAGGCTGTGGGCTGGAGGCAACTTCTTGTCCTCTGCTCCCTCGTGAGGGTGGGAGCCCCTGAGGACGGGACCCCCCCAGCGTGCCACTAAGGGCGGCACGGCACTGGCGTGCGGGCACTCGGGGCCGAGCACAGCTAGTATTTTCTGGGTGAAGTGTCATTGACTTTCGTAGCAAATCTCCTTTAAGATTACCGGGGGAACACCAGTAAACAGCGCCGTTATCTCCTTTAACACACACTTTATTCCCTCTACGATCGCAAGGAACAAAAACAAGGCAGAGGCTGCTCCTTTGCAGCCCGTACCCTCGTTCTCCTGCGATGCATTAAGCAGGCAAACACTTGGCGGGATCTCGACCCCGTGGCGGCGGGGGCGAGAAAAGCCCCTTTGCCAGGGGGGCGGCCGAGAGAAGCACCCTTGCGCCCGTGCCGGGGGAGGCGGCGGCCCCGGCCCCAGCCCCAGCCCCGGCTCCGCGGTCGCCGGGCGCTGCCTGCGCCGCCGCTCCCTGCGCTGGCGCGGCCGCGCCGCCTGGGGGCGCTGCGGGGCAGCGCGGCGCGGCGGAGCGCGGGGCAGCCAATCCCGAGCGGGCGCGGGTCGGGGGGGCCCGGTGGGGAGCCAGGCCGGGCGGCGCGCTCGTCCCGCGGCCGCGCAGCGCCCAGCGCGGCCGCGCAGCGCCGGGGGTCGCGCCCCCACCCCGTCCTGCGCCCGCCCGGCGTGGCTGCCTCCTGGGTGCCCCTGCCCTGCAGTGCCATGTCTGCCGCGGGCGTCCCTCCTCCCCGCGAATTTTATAGGCGGGGGGGGGAGGGAGAAGAAGCGGGGAGAAAAGTGCGTGGCAAATAATCTATCAAAAAGCCGGAGCGAGATCGATACGTCGTGTTAAATTTTAAATGTGTTTGCTGGCAGTTAAACTGCTCTCGACTCATTACAACAACAGTGCTGGATTTATTCTAATGCGCTGCAGTCTGAACAACAAGCGCATTAATTCTCCTTTAATTGTAAACTGGGAGCATTTGAAAACCATTCAGTGTGCAAATTATGCTGATTCAATTACCGTTTAGTTACAGACTTCATTACCTGAATGCCTTTTTTTTTTTTTTTTTTTCCGAGGGCTTGGCATTGCAGAGTAAAGGAGACGATTTTCCAGTTTCCCTCGAAACAATGCGAAATATGATTTTTAAAAATCGGGAATAAAAAACGAGCTACGGAGAGGGGATGCACTCTTCGGCTGGGCTGTGTCTTCTGCCAAAACACTCGGGGGGGATCCAAAGGGTTTCCCTGTCTAATCCAATTCTTCTTTCAGAGTCGATACTTCCACCTTTATGCCAATCTCTTCCTAGTCTCTGTATTTAGGGAGTGACTCTGAAAGTTTGCATTAGGCCATTGTGTGATAATAAACTGTTTATTAGCATCGAAGCATGAAGTTTTGATTAAAGCTTTAATCTGGTGTCACAAACCAGCAAGGTGCAGCACTTTGCTGTGCCTATCCGTGTGTGCGCATCGCTCTGCGTGGACTACAGCAGTTTCAACTGGGAATTAAATTTCCAGTACCCAACCTGTTAGGAAGAGCAAATGAAATGGCAGCACAACCAGCTTCCTATCGAGTTGGTTAAAAAATATTTTTTGAGAGGGGTTAATAAAACGGGAGAGAGAAAACAGCTTGTTTCCCCTCCACCTAAATTAGGAGGTGTTCAGTGATAGTGAACAGCCGCAGTGAGGCTGGGCTGCCTCCAACTTACTCATTTACAGACACTCGCTGGCTTGTAATTTCTCGTCACCCAGCAAACCACTGCTCTTCCCCCCCCGTTAAATCTTTTCCTGATGAAATCTTAGGGAAAAGAAGTGCTTCTGCTTTTCTGCCCCTTTTTAATAGAGCCACATGCCATCCAGCCTTATTGCCTGAAATTTATAGAGGTCACGGCTGACTAGAACGAGTAGGAATTTTGCTGGGGTAGAGATGGTTCGCCCTATTATGTTTATTGATAAGAACATTAGTTAGCCTCTGCAAGACATGCATTTTCTCCTTGTTTCGAGCTGTGCAGTCTATTGAAAGTGTTACATTTGATTTGCAGTGGAAGTGCATTTCCTTTGGCCTAAACGGATAACTTAGTACTTATTTGGTAGAATTAGGAGTTAACCTTTAAAGGCTTGCAGTTATTTTGTTTCTTCAGATTTAGAGAGCTGCAGAAAGTCTTCAAACAGCTACACTTGGTCTTATTTACCATGAGACTCCACTTCATCGTCGTCTTTCCAAAAGCATCTTAGTCCTATTCTAATGGGTAATGTTTTTTTAACTAACAATGCTGTGTCGAGATCAAAATGGTCATTAAGTAGGCACGTAAATATTAAGAAAACAAAAATCACCTGGTGATGGTAGACTCTTTTAAGGTTTGATCTCTGTCTGTTTATAGGACACTGGGGTTTTACACCATTCCCTTCTCGTTTCATTCCTGCCTAGCTGCCGGTGAATTTCCAGTCCGACACCACAGGACAATAAAAAGCCAGGCTGTTTCTCCCCATTTCTTCCTTTTTTTCCTGGGTGGAAGCAACACGCTGTAGAAGCCACCACAAAACGCGCGGGCTGCTGGCAAAGACGACAAGGACCTTAGCTAGTTATTTCTCAGTGGGACAGGTCAAGGATGGTCCAGAAGGAGGAGGCAGATCGTTTCCCTAACGGCTGCTAAGGAGGCCCTTCGTGCGGGTGGGGACCGGCGGGATGTTGGCCGGCAGCTCCCGGCGGCGACGGGCGCTGACCCCGTCCTGCCGCTCCCCGGCCGCATCCTGCGCACCCCTCCGGCAAACCCGCGGCGCCGGGCGGCAAAGCACCTTGCAGGTTGCAGGTCTTCACCCCCACCCCCAAACATGTTCACGGGCTCTGCCTTTGCATGTTCTAGGGAGAACTTTCTGCACGGTACAAGCCTGCGGTGCGGGGATCGCCCTGGCTTGAAGAGACTTCGGCTCACTACCTAGGTACTCCTTACCAGGAGTAGGGGGTACGGAACTAAAACCAGTCGGAGTTTTGCGATGTATACTGCTAGGGTAAGGATCCCTCGCGCCTCAGCCCCCCCCCACGTCCGTGTCCCGCGTTTCGCACCCCTCCCTCCCTCCCCCCGGCTTGTCGTTTTTTACCCAGCAAAATGTTTCTTTCACCGGTGGGTTTGTAAATGAGGATATAGACACTAGAGCTGACTGGCAGAATACTTTAACTCCATGCAGAATTTAAGAGATCCAAGACAAAATGGAGAGGTGATTTTTCACACTCCCTCCCCCGACGAGGGCTGCGAGCAGGTTGTTTCACGGGAGGAGCTTTTCTGCTTCTCTCTGTCAGAGAAGTGCAACTGCGGGGCTCCCGAGGCACCTTGTTTTACAGGGCGAGGGCTTTGGCGAAGGGTTTTGGAAACAGCCTGCTAACCTCCTGCCCGTGCCGGACTGGGATTTTAAGGTCTGTTCCACACCGCCACTGTAGTTTGGAGGCCTCCTGACAACCGAGTGGAGCTTTTCTGCAGAAATGTTGTGAATAATAGAGGTTTAAAATTGTCCTCAGCGGTGGCACACTTGGTACGGTATTTGCTGAGAGGGTAAACAGGGAGTTAGTGGCTCCAGAGTTTGTGTACATTTCATTTCGCTCTGCGTTGCACTGTTTGCGGTCATTTCACCCCGGTTAATGAAAGCTATGGAGAACGTGAAGAGGTAACACGTGCCAGCGAAGATAAGTTGATTTTTTTTCTTCTTCTTTTTTTTGAAAGATAGTTGCTGATTGTGTCCTCCTTTGCCACGGGAAGAAAAACCCAAACAACTCTATAGGCAGCAAAGATAAAAGAAAACAAAAAACAAGAGAGAGAAGGCATTGTCCTATCATAATCACCTCCCACAGTATTTTCTCAAAGGCATTTGGTGCTGAAAGCATTCGGGTATTGCTTTTTTCCCCCCAAATAAGCGATTTCTTGCCGTTTCAATTTGACGTCGGGGGCGAGGGGGGCGGGGGGGGGAGAGCGCTTGGCGCAGAGGGAGAGAAATGTCTTTTTGTGCGAGAGAGTTTACGTAGCCTTGAGACGATCCCGCTCCTTCTTTCTAAAGAAGTTTGAGAGGCGCTTTCGCGGCGGTGTAGGGGGAATAATTACTCTTGCGGAAGGTAAGACACGGGAGTAGTAACCGGACTCGGGTCTCGTGTAGGCGAAACAGACTTATCTGCATTCTAGTTGTTTTTTGGTGTGGGTTTTTTTTTTTTTGTTAAGCGGAGGATGGTGCAATCTTTTCGGGGCTTCCTTCCTTCCTAACCACCATGGACCTGTGCTAGGAGTTTAAGAAGGTGTTTCCCCACACTGAAATGTCATTTTCCTAGTGCTTAGTACACACGATTTTTATTTCTTAAATCACTGGAGAAAGCAGTCTGGAACAGATTTCACCTTATAGGGAGGCACCTGAATATAATCCAATATCCCCGCCTCTCTTTGACTAGCCAAATCTTCCAAGTCAGTACCTAGAGGTATCCATTTTAAGCTCTTTAATATTTCCCTGCATCTCTAAACCGCCATTTTAATTAACAAAAAGCCAATTTCCCAGTCGTCTTGGAAAGTGCGGTGAAGCAGGTTAAGAAACCAATTGCTCGGAATAGCCAGCACTTGGAGAAAATGAATGCTTGAGACATCCTTTCCTCCGTAGGATTGGCTTCTGTACTCCCGATCGGGCTTGGGTGAAGTTATGCTGTGATTTATCAGATAGTTTAACTCCCAACTCGCTCTTCTTGTAAGTCAGCATTAAACCACCTCCTGGGTGCTTTGTAAATACAGCTTTAGCATTTTTTTCAGGCAGCAGATTGACATGTTGACGATTCTGCTTTAAGGAATGTGACAATAAAGTGGAAAACCAAAGGCTGGCAAGCACTTCATCAAGGATAAAAAGGTTCTGCTGTAAGGATGTCACTCAATTTATTGTGAAAGTCGAATGAATTACGTTTAATGAAAGTGCTCCCCAGATGAATATTACCAGCAATTTCCTGAGTTGGCTCTGTCAGATTGATATGAGGAAATGCCAACCCATATCAAAAAAGATCTCCAATCTCAATTACTATGCAAGCTTTCGAAGAGCTCCTTTTTATTGATATGATATATATTGGCGGGTTCTCAATGCTGTGAAAACTGCTCTCTGTTCAACAGGACAGCATATTTTCTAGTTTATTGTTTAACGCTACGTTTTTCTGGCTTTTGTTTAAACTTCTGCGTGTGCCCTTCTTTTGGAGGGGAAAGAGCCTCTCATCCTCTTTTCCCTTTCCGTGACCTAGAGAGACCAAAGTTGCGTGTCTGGCAGAGAGCAGGGGCGGTGTTCATTGCAGGAAGTTTGTTCAGCCTGGATGGACAAAGCCGAAGGTCAAGTGAAATAACTCGGCTGGGACAATGGCGTTGGATCCCCTCATTTTCAGTGTGTTTCTAGGCGATAATCCAGACCACGGCAATATGTGTTACCTAGCGATCCCAATATTCGCACCTTTTCTTCCTCATTCCTCTAGCGCTTCTTTGGGCAAATTAGACATTCACTAAGCCCGCGAAGAGAGAGAAAAGCTCTTATGTCGCCTCATCTACATAAGAATTGACTTTGTGAGAGGCTTTTCTCTTCTATTTTAACTACTATGACACCGGCCGCTGCTTAGGAATATAGATTCTTTTCCCAGAATCCATCTTGCTGGGCTTGTTTGTGACTAAAGGAGGGATTCTTCTACCACTTCTCCCTTATCTTTCAATTTTTAATTCCAAGACCAGAAAGAAAGAGACGGTATTGAAGGACAACCAGGAGATGCTCGGTACTCTGCAGCAGGACGGGGACATGGGCACCTTCACACATGGAGCTGCGCTCCTTGCATACAGCATTAAAGAGGAATCAGAAACTGCTTGTCCTTATCACACGTCTGGTTAGTTTGGGTTCCCATTTTCCTCTTCATTACTGGATCCGCGTCTAAAACTTTCTTCAGTGCGCTATTAATCTACGTGATTTTTAAAGTGTGTTTTCCCCCCTCTCTGTGGGAGATGATGACTGTTTCGAGCCGCGGAAGGCTAGCGTAAGCGCTGCGGGGAGAGCGGACGACGGCTTGCAGACGGACTGGGACAAGGCTGACTTTGAGGCGCCCCGCCCCGCGGCTGCTGCCCCGCGCTCCCCGCCCTGGCCCGGGGCTGAGGCCGCCCCTCCGGCCGCCCCCGGCCCGCCCCAGCGCCGTGCAGCACCTTGGAGAGATCCCGCGAGGGACGGGCAGCGGCGCTAGCACCGCGGACAGCGCCCGGCTCCGCGCCGCGCTGCACCGCCCCGCCCCGCTCCCCGCCCCGGCGGGAACGGCGCCGTTCGCTGTGCGCTGCCGGGGCCCGCGCCGGCCCGCGGAAACTCCTCTTTCATAGACGCCCTGTCCCGGGCTAGTCACTGTTTCGGGACACTGCCGCTCAGACCTCACCCGACACCCGCTGTGGGCTTGGGGTTTGGCGGCCTGTGTTAGTTTTCCTGAAGGAAGAAGTAGACCGGTGGACAAACAGATCGATGTATTTACTGTTGCTACTGACTGGCTTTCTTTTAATGGCGAAGCAGCTGCTTTATTTTCTGCAAAATGTGTGACCAGAGGGGCAATACGTGAGTGTGGAGGACAACAGGGATGGGATCTTGGCTTTAATCACCTAAGAACCCTGGCAGGATGAGTCTGGGAATCAGGAAAACTGTTCGGGGATGCTCGGGTTTCTCTCATTCCATCCCAGAACCACAGCATCTTCTCCTTTTAGAGACAGATCAGAGACATCCGAGAGCATCAGAGTCAAAATGGGCTATGGGACACGGCTGACACTGAGGCGTGAGACAAGGGAGTGATTGAGTAATTAGGACACTTCCCATCCCCTGGGTTACGGCAGGAGTGGCTCTTGAACATAGCTGATGTCATTTTTGGGGTAGTGGCACTCTAAGACACCTGTGAGGGGCAGCCAGGTCTCTCTCCCTCCACTTGCTTGTATCCTGGCAGCCACCGCTTGCGGTATCTCCCAGCTCCCCCCGTGCTTTCAAGAGGAGATAATCGCAGGAAGTGCCTCCACCTCTGTAAATCCCCACTCACTATTGACAGAGCTGTCCTCTAGAGGTCTGCTGCCTGAAAAGCACTTGTCAATGAAACACTGACTTTTGACAAGGCAGGTGTAAGTGGGTGACTGATGGAGAGTCCTTCAATAAAGGAATGTGATGGGAATTGACTGGGCTGAAAGGAAAAACAACCCACAGTCCCCACTAACGCTCCAGACAAAACCATAAACCATTTATTCCTGATACATATTCTCCCATGAATATCAGTAGCGATTGCAATGCTTTTGCTAGATGTGAACATTTTCTAGTCCATTTTGATTACACCATGTCCCCGTGTGTGGTGCATGGAAACTGTATTGTCTGCTTCAGAGATATTGCTTTTATCTTCCAAATGCCACCCTCATTAATGTCAGTGTCTCACAGTCCAACCAGTGACAAATGTCTCAGGGACGTTCATCAGCCTTGCACACTGCATCCATCTCTCCAGGTGTCCTGCCTTTTCCTCTCCAGGGAATGGTTTAATAATATTTTCTTCCTTGCCCCCTGTGTCTGCTGTGAAATGATTTCTCCACTAGTTGGTCTCTGTCCTGTCCGTTTGCATGTTAGTTTTGCCAGTGCCCTCTGGGCTATCACTTCCCTTGTTAATCTGTTTCATCACTTCGATGACCGGTTGATTAGCGCATGGAAAGATAATCTGCTCTTTCCACATCTGCAGGTTGTTGAAGGGGGAGAAATTAGGCTTTTTTGCTTTCTGGGAGCCTACCAAATGGTAATAATACTAGTGTCCTGTTTTCCTCAAATTTTGTTTTCTTATCCAGACTTGATGCAAGAACTAAAGAACAAAGTCCGGTTGTTTCTTTGTGTGTGTAGCCTGTTTTTTTCTTATTGTGTGTGCTTGTGATTGTTCTGGTTTTTTTTCTGAACTTTTGAAAAATCTCTAAGTAAAATATATTATTTCTTTGTATATGTCCTTAAACTTTGGTGATAGCTGGACAGGATCCCTAGGCTCAGCACACTCCTTTTAGCAGCAGAGCTGACAGCCAACATAATACCAGGAAAGATGTGATCTAGTAGCCTCAGTTCTTGGAACCAGCTGTAATTAAAGTATGACGTTTATGTATTACATATATTATATGTTACACATTACATATTCTATATTATATGTGATAAATGACAGTATATATTATAGAGTATATTTATTATACAGTATATACTATATAGCATATAGTATATATTTGTATGTTATATATGTATATAAAATTAGATATATTAAATTTATATAATTTATTTAGGACATAAAAAAATCACTTAGAATATGACCAATACAGCATTCTTAGTTGAAAAACAGAAGATGCTACTTACCTTCCTAGATAGAACATCTAATGCTTTGATTCAGAAAACCCTGAACTCAGTGGTGATTTCTGACAATTCCGGTAGTTTTGGATCTGGACCTATGAATATAGTGATTTTGCCTGATACTGCATACCTATGTCAGAAATAACATAAGTAACATTACAGATAACTAATGTGTCTTACTCTCCTGCCTCTCCTGCTCCACCATGACAGCCCTGCACTATGTAGGAGTGAATTTTCAGCTGGCAGTGTATTTCCAGTATTTGTCTTAGAGGTGCATAGGAACCACTGGGTAAAAGGAAAAAGAAAAAAAGATGACCCAGTCTAGCCATATATTGAGAGCACTATTGAAAAACAAAGGCTCCTGTACAGCCTGATCCTGCAGTGTTATACAGGATAGGATTCCTATGTAAATCAATGGTTTACTTGTGTGAGGACAGATTCTGTTTCCTGTTGAAGATTAAGTAGACCATTTCTATCACTGAGTATTGCTTGTCATTATTCAGATGCCACTTCAAATTGAAAGTGTAATTGGTAGCTCTTAAAAATTTTTACCTAACGGCATTTCCATTATGAATGGTTTAGACCACCTATACCATAATATTTATCTGCACACTCATAAGCCATTCTTGACTGAACTTTAGAAAAACAATTCTTCTGCTAGGCTATTTTGTCAAGAAATGTTGTCATAGGCCTTCAGGTACACAAAACTTCTTATATAAAATTAATGGACTGCTTTTTATATTTACAATCTTATCCATAGCATTTGAGGTCTTGAGAAAGAAGGTATGGACTTAGAATAGGAATAACATTAAAGCTGTGTCCTCATGGTTGTTGCACAGTCAATAGCAATGTTGTAAAATACTGGTCTGTTTAAAATCAGAATGTTAGTCCGTAACTTTGGTCTCATTTAGAGTAATTTCTGTTGTCACTTTCTGCAGCTACTCTGTACTGCATACAGAATTTTTTCTTAATGTTTACATGGGGAATGCTTTCCACCTTGAGAAGATTTTGTAAGAAATATTGCTAGGTAAAACATAGCAATAATACTGTAGCTTTATGGAGGACAATTGCTGAGTGAAGAGATCTTTAAAGAGCAGGGAAATAAGAAGGAGTGCAAATACAGAGATGTGACATAAAAGTTGTGCATAATAAATAGTATATCAAAAGCCTCACCATTGAAAAAGATGGCCTCCATCCTGCTGCCTTCATCTGTAATGGACATTACCTTAACACAGCCCGCAATTTTATAGTCCTACTTATTTCTTCTCCCTGCTTCCACAAACAATTCTAATTGTTTAATTAGCTTGCCTGTAGTAGATGGTAGTGTAGTACATGTTGCAAAGAGAGGTGCAAGAGTATGACACTTTAGTAACACTATTTTCTAATATTTGAATTATAAAACAGTGGGATTTTGAGTAATTAATCGCACAAAGGATACCCTTAATCTCAGTGGAGCCACTTCTGTTAGTGGTCACTTGGAGTCAGTAAGGAATGACATCGTTTGTCCTTGATAAGAGTGTTGTGTGTGAATCATCTGCTGTATCTTCAGCTTCTTTCTACTGAATCAAATGGTGGTACCTCTTGCTATGTACATCCTTACTCTGTGAGCAGCTCTGCTGCCCCTACTAGCATTCATCATTGAAATAAGGTACTATCCCATAGAATTATAAATGTATCAGAATGTAGTTTGTGTTTGCAGCCTAAATGCATTGAATATTTGCTAGCTAGAGCAGAGTGTGATTCTTGGGAAAGTTATTGGGTAGATTAGCAGATTGTAATGATATGGTTCAGTTTTTCAGTGTAATGCAGTCCAAATGAATATGGAAATGTGTGACTAAGTACATTAGAGGGGGTGCGAGTGCTGCTTTTATTCTTCACAATTTATGGAATATTCTGAAATTGTGGGGTTGTGGCAGACACTTCAGAATAGATGCCAATGGTTTGTAACTACTTTGTAGAAGAAAAACACAAGCTTAAGTGAAGGCAGGAGACTTGCTCACATATGCTTCAGTGCTTTACTGAACTAGGACTGTAAGAAAGTGAATGCGGTATGGCTTTTGTATTTCTGTTTTTAGGATATGAATTTTTTTTTCCATATCAGAAAAGATCACACAATATCTTTAGGAATGTTACTAAGCAATATTTTTGACAAGAACTTGCTGAATTTACAATATTATGCTTATAAGCAAGCATTACACTACCTGTCATCTCTTATCCTAAGCATATATTCTTTATTATTGTAACAATAATTATTGAATAATAAAAATTATCCATTAATTATTGGGTAATATATTTTCTTGATTATGAAAACTTGGAGTCATTATTTGTGACATATTCTGACTGCTATTCAGCTTATGAAGAAAAAGTCTGCAAAGTATCTTTATTTTTGAAACAAAACCAAAATTAGGCTCTTCAAATAGATAATTCATTTGCCTTTTTTTTTTTTTTAAACCATGTTTTTTAAGTATTCAGGCACCACCACTTACTCTTTTCTTGAATTACAAAGAGGTAAGTGGTGGCGTATCTGAGAAAGCCATAGAATCATCATAGACTCTTTGGGTTGGAAGGGACCTTTAAAGGTCATCTAGTCCAACCCCCCTGCAGTGAGCAGGGACATCTGCAACTAGATCAGGTTGCTCAGAGTCCGCCCAACCTGACCTTGAATGTTTCCAGGGAAGGGGCATCCACCACCTCTCTGGGCAACCTGTGCCAGTGTTTTGCGGCCTGTATGTAGTATTATATATGTGCTCTAGATTTGAAGTCTGACTGCTACAAATGTATATTTTTTGCAGACCACTGCAGATTTTTTTTTCCTTTCAGAAGACATATGTACCTGAATGATGACCATATAGGGCAAAAAACATACCCTTATTTATTCTTCCACAAGAAACTTGCCTGTTGATTCAAGACCATTCAGACTCATGAGAACTTTGCCATCGATTTCTCTGGTCAAAATGGTGTACTTAGCTTGAGAAATATTTTTTATAAGTTGTTGGGAATGATATTTCATTACATTTTAGCTTGAGTTGCTTTGTGTGAATTGGCTACTCATAGCTAGCACAGGAAGGAAGAAGTCAGCATTTCTAATAAACGTGAAAGAATATGTATGTGTAGCTATGTGGTATTCATAGCCTTTGGTCTGAGCAACTTAGTGTCCTGTGAAGTTAAAATTGCTGAGTGGGCTTTATATGCTTTCATTTCTAGCATTGTTTCTGTCATTGTGGTATGTTTTAGTAAATTTACCCAGAAGAATGTCGTCCTATCTTTGTTTCTGCTGCGAGACTCTTCCTTTAGATCCAAGTCCATTTGTTCTCTGGCGAATGTCTCAATGGGTACAGTACTCCTTCACCTAGAGTAATAACTACATGATTTGTCCCTAAACTTTTATGTTTTGTTTTATCCAAGTGGCACAGTGTTAGTGATCTATGTCTGGCAAAAAAACCCCGAATCTGTGCTGCCAGCTGTTACAGGTGGATGATTTGCTTTAGCTCAACAGGTGGAGCTGTGACTTCGCTAGCCTGTTGATTCAGGCTAAAATTCAGTTCGCTGGACAGGTCCCTGACTCAATTTTGTTCATGTATTCTACATTCTTTAAAATTGCACTTACATTTCCATTGCTCATGGGAAGTTCTTAACCTCCTGACCTGTAAGACACTTCAGGTAATGGGAGGCATATGTGCTCACGTATTCATCAGGAAAAGTTGTTCATTGGTGGGAATGTGATGGTTTTAGCGGGCTGCTATGGAAGTTTTTTCCTACCCCAACTTTGCATATTAATGGAGAAATTAGACTGAATCTAAGACAGTATTTCCACTTAGTCGTCTTTGAGTATGGTCCACCTTGCGTGATTGATTTAAGATTAGTGATTTTCTGTGCCCTGCCTTTTTGTTAGGACCTCAAAGACTGTAGAAATATTCAGAATGATTCTCTCTTCAGCATGTTTGGAAAAGGTTAGTTACAGTGGATTTATGTTAATAACTTATGTAAAAATAGCAATCTTATTGCTTGTTTGATCCCATAATTCCCATTCCATAGACTACTTGCATCTCTTATGGGCCATGGTCCATGTTGCCCTTTTTTGCTTGATTTAGCTGCAGCTGATCATGTAGTGGTTGGACTAATGGATGAAGGATCATTCTGTGTTGGGAAAACATGTCACAGGAAAACAGGGGAGTGGCTTGAAACGAGTTGAGATAATAGCACGAGGATCCACCTACCTAGTTCTTGCTCCTCAGAAGCTTTCAATCCTCCTGTGTTCTCATCCTTTTAACATTTTGCAACATACACCTGTGTAAACTTGTTTTGTCTGATTAATGTTTAGAGAAGGATCGTTTCCACAGGGATTTGTGCATCCCTTGGTAAGTCAGTGGTTCAGACATAATACTAGATGTTTACTAATCACATCCAAAGGGTTCCCGATTCTACACTTACAGTGACAAAGTCAATTAGGTGAACAAAGTTAATACTAACTGAAGATTTCAAGGCACACCATCTCCAGTAAAGAAATAATCATTGTGATTAGGTGAAGCAAAGAGCTCCCAAACAAACTCCAGACTAAAATATGCTGAAAACATTCACTGAATGCTTATGAATAAAAAAAGCAGAAATCAAAATGGGAGATGCTATATCATAAGCAGAAATGTGGAGTAAATTAATCAGATAAATTGTTTGCTATTAATAATGTGACCAGCTACAGTCAGGCTCTAATGAAGATGCCCAGTGGGGATGGAAAATCTACCCAACTGAAATTACATTAATAAATTTATCCTAGTTTCCAATGCCTTCTGAGTATGTATTTAGGAAACAAAAACTGTCATAAAGAGAGCCTGACAGAAAAAGGACTCAACTATTTTTTTTAATTGAGATATTTTTCTTTGACAATGGAAGCAATTTTCAGGTTACTTAAGGATGTTAAATGTATCACTGCTTAGACAGACAATTCTTAGTAGAAATGTTAGCATAAAAGTGACCTCCAATGGTTATAAAACAAACTGAGGTTATGCTCTTTTTTTTTGTTTTCATGGTAGGTAAACATGATATGGCAGCTACCCTTTTAAAAAATCATATGGTTTGACCTATTTAGCACCTAAGGAATGTTTGCTACGGTCATCTCCACTTCTGCTAGAGGACTCATTGGGAGTAGTAGGGAATGCATGTTATTTAGCTCTCAGGCCTGAAGGAACAGGAGGTTAAACTCTAATGAAATCCTGTTATTTCTAAAATATGAATGAGTCACTGAAGTTGCACAGAAATAAGTACAGTAATCAAAAGGCAATCCCAGCACAAATTCCTTCTTAGAAATCAAAACAAAATCTCAAAGAAAACAACAGAATCTGAATAAATATTAATGCTGTCCCCATTGCTTATATTTCACAGTCTTTTCTCCATTGATATCTGTTTCTGTGAGAGTCTGTCTCTGAGCCTGGACCTTTATTTTCTTCTTGGCTACTTAAGAATCATTTACACAGCACCTGGCATTATTAGTGACTGAGTCAGTGTTACCCACAAACCTAAGACTCTGACATCAACCACAGGCTTGTTTCAAGGCTGAACTCTTACTTAGTGTTTTTTTTTCTCATACAGTATTACTGCCATTGAGCACAGTAAAGAAACATTGCAAATGCCCAATGAAATGGCTGTGCAGAAAGTTTCTCTTACATGCAATATTCTTCATTATTCATCTTTATTGTCTTCTATCACAGCTTCTAGCTTTAATTGGTTAACTATTTCATATTCAATTACTTCATAATTACTTCACATCAATGATGCACTCGAACTCTGGCTTTCCTTAGTGCGGTGTTTTCCGTTCATGACACTGAATATCATCTTTGGACATTTTTCAGTGTGCATGTCCTCACTGCACAGTACCTTTTCCATGGCTGATATAAATGAGACCATAGCAATCTTGTTTTGATCATCCTGGGCTCAGCTGTCAGCTTCAGTCACACATTCAAGCATCCTATGTTGTAAGAAGCTAACAACATGCAGCTAAGCTCTGCTCCCAGATAAATGACTGCACCTCACATTCAGCTATCACTTACAGCAGAATTAGTATCAACTGTGATCGTTAGACTTCTGGGTTATTTCTGAGCTTAAATGCCACCACTGCAGCCTAAAATATCATAACTTCTTTAGTAATCTTGCTCTTGACTCACAGAGGCACATGAAAGCAAAAAATAGGGCAGTGCTGGCCATTGGGAAGTAGTTCCAGCTGGATCTGTAACACCCTATACATATAAAAGATACGGAAGGCTCACAAGACTTTTCCACCCTCTATTTCCTTGGTCCCCCATCCATATTTTCTTCATCAGCCCAGTACCTGAAGCCCTTGCTATGAGTTATGTAGATTCAATTTCTTCTTCTGCTTCTGTAAGTGTGAAGCCAAACTCACAATTTGATGTAATTGCTTTAACCACTGCCTGGTGGAATAATTTGGGGGATTTTATTGATTTTGCTTATTCATTTTATTCTGCTTGGTTTAATAGACTTAGGTACTCCTACACTCAGGAAACAGGATCTCCTGGTAGCTAAGTTCTGAGACATTTGAAGATGTCCCTGCTCATTGCAGGGGAGTTGGACTAGATGACCTTTAAAGGTCCCTTCCAACCCAAACTATTCTATGATTCTATGATTGGTGGTATTAAGTCATTCTCTCTTGCTCTTTGAGCCTATGCGTATGAGTTTATTCTTAGTGGAAGGTATAGATGGTCCTAAATCAGAAAAAAGCTTTATTCTGATGTGAAAGAAATTTTTGAACCAGAACGTAGAAATTATGTTGCCTTGCCAACTCTATCCATTGGGCATATTAGCAACAATAAAATAAGGTGCTTAATTCTAGGAGCAGTTCATGCCTAGGAAATGTCATAAATTGTTTAAGTTAATTCCTTGTATTCCTTTGGTTGCTTGGTTTGGACTACTTCTTAGCTTCTGTGAATTATGCTTTCAGAAAACTTCTCCCAGCAGGGACCTGTGAGTATCTAATTCCAGGTTATGATCTCTAACAGGTCCCAAGGACAGAGACAGTGAGCACTTCATTGTAGTGATTATAGACACCTTCTGGATCTAGCCTGGAGGAGCTTCCAAAATTGCTAATACTAAGCATGAGCAGTCCTGTGTTTTCCTGTTTTTAATCTGCTTGCTAGACTTCCTTTATCTTCACATCCAAGTCCAATTCTTGTCCTTACATTCAAAAAAAACCAACTTGTCAGTCTGTCATAGCACAGCTAATTAATTACTTCTAGAAAGCTGTGTATGTGCCCAACATCCTGACTGCTTTTATTTTTTCCCTAAGAGCAATACTCATCGTTAGACATGGATGTATTGTAACTCAAAACAAGTTACCAATTTGCAGGCCACTTACCTCACTCCACATCCATTATTTTTAAGCTTATAATTGGCTTTGTTTAATGATTTGTATCTATCATTGCCCATAAAAATCTATCAACAAACTACTGCATGCTCTCTTTATGTCTAGCTGCCTCTTCATCCTCAGTGGACTAGCAGGAACTGTCAGTAAAAGAACAGGGGAACTTGGCTCCAGCATCTTATTTTATCAGTCTAGGACATTAGGAGCGAGGATTACAGGGATGTTCTAGCTTGGTCCATCTAGCTCTATAGGCTGAAAAAAGCACACTCTGTTTTGCAGCGCTAAAACATGTCTAGGTTGTTCCACACAAATAGCTCTAGGGGGTTGAAGCATTTAGAGAATATTAGTAATTTTTAGCTGTAAAAGCTGGGGTGCTTCTGGGAAGAAGTAGTTAAAACTTGAGATTAAAAACACCCAACAAACTAGACTGGCTTTGAATGGGCATTTCAGGATAAATTATATACCTGACAAAAAGACCATGCCCTACCACATTTCAAAGGTTTTTCTTTCTCCAAAAAGGCAACATTAGGACTTCTCAAAGAAGAACAGTTTTTTTCAAAGCAACGTATATTTTCCTGTAATCTTGTTCTCTAAACTGTTTTGTATTAAACTTTCCACAAAGACTAAACAAATATTGAGGCAGATACCTTGCAGGGAAAATTTTACTCCAAGTGGTTAAAGTTCAGCAAACTTATAAGCAACTGAAAAAAGGTCTTATTATGGGAAGTTTCAGGCAACCTTAATCATAGCCATTGCTACCAGAACCACCTATAATTTATAGACATATGTACCCTCTTAGGTGCTATGTGTGACAGTACTTTCCAAAACGGTGTTATCCTATAAATACCTGTTGCTTTTTTTTTTTAATGTTGTTCCTTGGAGAAGTTCAAAGTGTTAAATAGAATGGTTAGAAGAATGCAGTTATTGTTATTATTTATAATTTCTTTATAACACTGCCCACTGTATAGTGGCTACAGAGTGGTTGCAGACCAGACTTTTAGTAATAACTTTTTCATCATCAGATGCTTAGAAAAGGTAGAGGAAATGCTGGGATGTAGTGGATAGATTTTTTTTTTTTTTTAATTAAAAGTGGAAGATAGCCACATTTGGTATGCATAGAATGAAAAGTGCTGTTCTTTAAATACTTAAATGTGCAGATTGTATCCATTTTTACATGGCTTTAATTATTTTCTAAATATACTGTTTGAGAAGCATAGACATTATAGTGCTGTTTGTTCAAGAGGAGTGCGATATATTTCTTTTTGAATAAGGCTTTTTCACCCTGCCATCTCTTAATGAGTAGACCTTTTTAATCTGTACAGATGAAACATGTAGCTTGTTACAGCAGCTCAAACATAATTAGTGATCAGTTTGCACAGAAACAGCTAAGGGACAAAAAACCCAGTATCTATTATTTCTTACTTCTCCATCTTAAAATAAGGAGATTTTTCAACTGGTAAATGAAAATAGATCACCAGTGCCACCAGATTTGGGTGAAATGTACTAGTAGCATGATTAAGAAAGTCTTGCTTCATTTCAGGCTACATGTGACCTTGGGAGGGCTCAGTTATGCCTTGGAACAAAAATACTTGATGTTTCATTGTGTAGTGGTAACATCTTTCACCTTTATGTGGATTTAAAAATGTAAATAAAATTGGTTTCTGTCAATGGTATATGTGAAGGTCACTGTCATATTCACCACGAGAATTCAAACTGCTATTTGACCCATTGTTGGTTCAGTAGATAACAATGCATTCTATTCACTTCCAGTAATCTAATTTGCAAGCATTTTATAGCCCAATATTTTATGGCTAGTTGCTAAAAAATAAGGAACAGGCTGCCCAGGGAGGTGGTGGAGTCGCCATCTCTGGAAGTGTTCAAAAAACGTGTGGATGTGGTGCTTCAGGACATGGTTTAGGGGACATGGTGGTGCTGGGTTAATGGTTGGACTTGATGATCTTAAAGGTCCTTTCCAACCTAGTGATTCTGTGATTCTGTGATTCTGTGAAATAAACCTTTAAGCACTTCATTGCAGTTTTATTTACAGAATAACTGTGTATCAAATAGAGAAGTTTTTTAGAATGCTAGGACATCTTGTATTGCAGTCTTGCAAAAATGGCAAGATTGAGTACTATAAAAGATAGTAGGAATGACTAGCTAAAGAGTTCAAGGGCTCTCTTAGTTTTACTTTTAACTTGTAGTGCTTATCTCATGCAATTCTCTAACAAATCTTTGTGGCAGCTTTGGCATAAGTTATATTCTTCTAAAATTGAAAAAAAGCAAAAGCCACTGTGCTTGCTGTTTAGAGGTGGGGATGGGTAAAAACAGTCTGGATTTAGATGATACGATATAAATGCCATTTTTCTAGTTTTGGCAATGCAAAACCTGGGAATAAGTGTGAGGTTTGTTTGCCACAATGCAGACTACCCAGGTGCCTTCAGATTTCTCCCTGGATATCTGGAACATTTGTTGGCCAGTGCTTCAGCCAGTATTAAGTCCGGATGGCTCCCTTGATCTGGCCGTATGTGACTATACATACCTTCTGCTGTTGCTTCCTCTCTTGGCTAGCAGACCAATTGTTCTGAAAGTGTGTAAGCTGTCATGCTTTGAGACAGAAACAAACCCTTAAATGTGAAATGTTAGCATGAGACTTTCCTACATGCAACTGATTCTGCATTTGCTCAGTACAAAGATAGACGTTCCTTTCACTGGAATGTGAACAATATCCTATTTTTAAGTATTTCTGTGCTGCATTATTTAGAGCTTCCTTAGAAACAGCTGATATTTGACATAGGTAGAATCAGGACACTAGATTAGGTGAACTGATTTGGCCATTACTCTGTTTTTGTATCAAGTGGAACACACTAAATACATGTTACCATGAGATTCACAGAATCACAGAATCACTAAGGTTGGAAAGGACCTTTAAGATCATCAAGTCCAACCATTAACCCAATGCCACCATGTCCCCTAAACCATGTCCTGAAGAGCCACATTCACACTTTTTTTGAACACTTCCAGAGATGGTGACTCCACCACCTCCCTGGGCAGCCTGTTCCAATGCTTGACCACCCTCTCGGTAAAGAAATTTCTCCTAATATCCAATCTAAACCTCCCCTGGTGCAACTTGAGGCCATTTCCTCTCATCCTATCATTAGTTAGTTGGGAGAAGAGACCAACACCCACGTAGCCACAATCCCCTTTCAGGTAGTTGTAGAGAGCGATAAGGTCTCCCCTCAGCCTCCTCTTCTCCAGACTAAACAACCCCAGTTCCCTCAGCCGCTCCTCATAGGACCTGTTCTCCAGACCCCTCACCAGCTTCGTTGCCCTTCTCTGGACATGCTCGAGCACCTCAGCATCCTTCTGGTAGTGAGGGGCCCAAAACTGAACACAGGATTCGAGGTGCGGCCTCACCAGTGCCGAGTACAGGGGCACGATCACTTCCCTGCTCCTGCTGGCCACACTATTTCTGATACAGGCCAGGATGCTGTTGGCCTTCTTAGCCACCTGGGCACACTGCCGGCTCATATTCAGCCGGCTGTCAACCAGCACCCCCAGGTGCCTTTCCGCCGGGCTGCTCTCCAGCCACTCCTCCCCAAGACTGTAGCGTTGCATCGGGTTGTTGTGACCCAAGTGCAGGACCTCAGGCCATCGATCCAGCCTGTCCAGATCCCTCTGCAGAGCCCTCCTGCCCTGCAGCAGATCAACACTCCCACCCAATTTGGTGTCATCTGCAAACTTACTGAGCGAGCACTTGATCCCCTCATCAAGATCATCAATAAAGATATTGAACAAGACCGGCCCCAGAACCGAGCCCTGGGGAACACTGGTGATCAGCCACCAACTGAATTTAACGTCATTCACCACAACTCTCTGGGCTCGACCATCCAGCCAGTTCTTTACCCAGTGAAGAGTACACCTGTCTAAGCCACGAGCCACCGGTTTCTCCAGGAGAATGCTGTGGGAGACACTGTCAAAGGCTTTACTAAAGTCCAGGTAGACAACATCCACAGCCTTTCCCTCATCCACTAGGCGGGTCACCTGGTCATAGAAGGAAATCAAGTTGGTCAGGCAGGATCTGCCTTTCAGAACCCATGCTGTCTGGGCCTGATTCCTTGGTTGTCCTTCATATGCCCTGTGAGCACTCTCAAGATGAACCACTCCATGATCTTCCCCGGTACGGAGGTCAGGCTCACAGGCCTGTAGTTCCTGGGATCTTCCTTCCAGCCTTTCTTGTAGATGGGTGTCACATTGGCAAGCCTCCAGTCATCTGGGACCTCCTCTGTTAACCAGAACTGCTGATAAACGATGAGATTGTCTCCACCTGTTTGAGAGTAACTAACTGGTGAAAGCTAACCACTGTTAGACTCTACAAATGCATTCTGGCAACAGAATTGTGATGGAAACCACTTCCCAAACTCCCCCTGGATATCCATGGGTCTCTAACAAGATCTTATTTGCAGTATTCAATGAAGACACTGGGGACTGAATTTTTACAAAAGTATTCTTAGGTTTTCTGGGGGGTGGATTTCATATAGCTTCTTATACCAGGAACAGAAGGAGTTGTCTCTATGGCTGGTAGTGGGAAACTCAGCCCCTCTCATACAGTAGAAAAGATGTCTGTAAAGAGTTGCTGTAGAGAACATACTTGTGGCTCTTTCTTAAAAGAAAACTGCATAGCCAGATTCGATGTGCTTGATTAGCCTATCTTTTGAGCTAGGGGAACAGGAAGCACCCCTAATCCTGAACGTATGTAGTTGAGTTAGGAATGACAGTATTTGAGCAAAGAAGTCCTGACTCTTAGATGGACTGTTAGTATGGGTGAAGCCATGTAAAAGGTTTGAGCTTGGAAATTGCTCACATACAGGCAAATAAATGCACTGTATTTGACCACACAGATACATTCTTGGTGAGTTCTCTCATGAACCTCAGCATAAACGAACAAGATGAATATTGTATCATTTGAGACACAGGAGTAGAAGATCCATCTTCCTGAAATTGTTTCATCGTTCCTCTTGTCAACTACTTTTCTTGATCTTTGCTTACAAAGGTATTTCTAGGTTCAATAAAAGATATGAGCACAGTGTTTATTTGTAGTATTCACAGTAAGTCTCAGCTTGAAGGAAAATATGTGAAAGCAAGCCCATGAGCCTAAAGATAATAGTTCCTGTGTTTATTAACCAAGAGGGAATATTTTTCAGAATGGATGTGTTTAAAGGGAGTGTTCTGTTAAGCTCAATGAGATCTAAGAATATGTGCTGACTATAACCAAGATCACTGCATGGTTTAGAGAAGTAAATCTTGTTTTGATTTTTTTTCCTTTTGCCTTTTATGTCAGGCCTTTGAGGAAAAATACAAACAGAAGAGAGCCCTAAGGGTTCTAAACTGTATTCTTAACATATTATAAAAAACAGTAAATATGGGAAGAAAAGTATAGTAGTTCCCTATCTTAGACACAGTTTGATCTAAAGTCCATCAATGAAATAACTGTACATTTTCCCCACTGCCTACAGAAAAGTTTAACATAGTCTTCCACCCAAAGATTTCAGAGCTTTGAAAAATTAAAGAATCGTTCCCTTTCCCCTCTCCCCTGCAACAAAAAAACCTCACAACAAATGAACAAACAAATCAGAAGTGCAGGGGATTAAAAGGTGCTGCCCATTTTTGTCACCTCTAGTTTTAGATGTTCAACTCCAGACACATCACTTGTCTGATAGACTAACCACAAGGGTACTGGTGGTGAAGCTGGAGGTGCAAAGCAGATCTCTGCAAGTCACATTCTAACCACAGGCACTCAACATAAACAGTAATCCTGAATACTGAGTGGGACATCATACCACAGCCGCAATGTCTCTGTGTGAGGCAATTGTCCTATCTGCCATGAACAAGGACATTCATATCTAGCTAGGAATATTTCACCAATTCAGGACAATTAATGGTATGATAATTCAACTTATTTAATCTTTAATTGAAGTTGCAGACCTTATGAAAAAATAAAACAGTGAGGCAGAAATAGCAGAAAAATATATTGATTTGTCAGTAATTGATTTAAAAAAACCCAAAACACAACACCCCATGAATCCTGCTCTCATTATGCCATCTCAGATTGATGTTTTGGGTTATTATGTGTTTTTGCAACTAACTCATCTGCAATAAAAGCCCAAAACAAGGAAATATGACTCAGAAAAGGATTTAAAAGCACCAAACAAAACTGAACTCCTCATGATGCCTTAGAAAGCTATTGATAGCTCATCATCAGTGAGAGAGCCTAGCAGAAGAACAGTGAACAGTCTCCCTTCTTGGTATTAGCAGAGCTGTGCCATAATCTTTAGATGTCAAAAGGTTTTGCTGTGTCTGACCTAGCTTGAATAGCTGGGATGAGCTCTCTGCAAATCTTTATACATTGCTTATGTGCTGTATGTATTATTTTGAAGATAATAGCAGATAAACCAAAGGCTCTTTGCGCATGTGTCCATTTTATTGTTGCAAATAATTCCAGGGTGAGTTTTAGTGTTAATTACTATTAATTTGTTCACTACTATGATGAAGAGGAATTGCTTGATGTCACTTTTTTTCTGATATGGAAACCCTGTTAGTGCCAATCAAGCAAAACACAAAAGCATGTGCTGAACTCTAAATACGCAACATAGGTTACGGTGAGACTCTTCACATGTTCAAACATTTGCTTCCACCCTCTGCTGGATTGAGGCATATGTCCTGCAGGTGCATCTCTGAGTACTGTAAAATGGACTTAAGGCTAAATTCTTGTACTACCAGTGAATTAACATTAAAATTTTCTATCTGAAAGATTATACTGTAATATATTTCTTAATATAATACTGCCTCATTGTTCTCTACTGTGAATTAAAAGCTAAACACCTGAGCAGTGCCAAAGTTCACATGACAATCCACTGCCTGAATTGTATACAACTCTTGAGGCAATAGCCTGAGTATTTGAACTAGAAAATGGAACTAAGAAAGATAACTGTTTATTATTTTATATTGTGTCTTACATCTTTGTTACCTAGCTTACTGACGTGTATCTGATTGATGAGGGATAATGATGATTTTGTACTGTACTGAAGCTGAGGGTCTTTGTCCTTTGGCAAGGCCCACAGAAGATTTAGGTACTATCCAAAGCAAGGTTATAAGTAGGATAAATGAATGGTGAAGGGTTGGCTTTCTAGCTAGTATTCACTTACAGTGAATTCTGAGAAATAATTCAGCCCTCAGGTGCTTGGAAGTAAATACTTATCTGGTATCAGTAAAACCAGCTGTAATACAGTTTTAACGCCTATTGTAAATTTTAAGCTATTGAAATAGCAGACAAAAAGGTGGAATGACCTTGTTATACATTGGTAAATGACGTCTATTTCACTTGCCTTTTGGTCAGAGTTCTGTTTGGCTATTGGTTTTCTATTGTAAACTCTGGTGCAGAATAACCCTGCTCAGTGCTGGAGAAAGCTGATTGCCCAGTACTTGGTAGGAGATTATGAGGAGAGTCCTTGGATACACCATCTCAACTGAGACTCTATCTGCTGCAGCTAGACAAGTTGGACAAGATGTGTCAAGGGTTCTTGGTTTAGACAGAAAACATGTCTTTTTGCCTTATATGCTTTTGCTGATGATGCTGGTCAAGTATTGAAAAAAAATGTAACCCAGATTTGCCTACCAGCTCTGTTGCAAACCCTTGACATCAGACAGTTACAGTGGCTTTTTGTGGGCAGCGCAACATGCGTAAGTATGCATGGCGTTACTCTGAGTTCCCACAGTTACCACACAGGTCTGTGGCTGCTTCTGCTTGGTCCTGCTTCATGGGTCAACCAGTGGAACCACTCCTAGCTTTATTTATGTATGTACCAGTGTTGTCCATTGCCAGTCTGCACCCACACTTAAGCAAAAATCAATCAGGAGCTTGGCTGTACCTCCCTGCTGTTGAAACCTGCCCAGATCCCTCCACATGGCTTCTCTCCCTTCCTAGGTTTTTCAGGAATACATACAGAGAGTGGTTTAATTTGGTACAGTTAAGGGCACTTGTGTAGGGAGTGAATACATTCCATGTGTGCATATTTATATAAATTCCCATATTAGTCTGTTTACCTTAGCATAAGTACTGACGCAGAAGACAAAATGTGACTGACACCTGGAAAGATATGTGACCTACTTTATCCAGTAGTAATGGTTTCCCTGGTTATATACTGAAAGTTCATTGGGATGATGGCTGCCACATCTCTGCTTCTGTGATTATCCTGGTCTCAGTTACTCTTGCACATTCTCTGAATCAGCGTCCTGGGCTATGGCTATGCATCCGGCAGCTGAAGAGACTAAAAAATCAAGATTGTAATCTGTGGAAGATGCTCAGGTATGCACATATTTGGTTTGGCCTTGCTCCTCCCCCGTTCCAAGCTCTGCTCTCTCACTGTCTCCCCTGCTTGCTCTTTTTGGATAACCATCTGTTGCTACTCCATGTGGCCATTTTCCATGCTTTGGGATGCCTTAGATTTATCCTCTCTTTTCTTGTTGCATGGGGAAAGAAGAACCCTGCCCACAACTTAAGCCGTCCAGGTGAATCCTACCAAGTGAGGTGACTGCTGTCCTGGGAACAGGCATGTGAGAAACAGACTGCCTGTGAAGGTGGCCCAAGCACAGGGCCAGACTTGAAACAGCTCAGGTGTTGAGTGTTGGAAGGACATGCTGGATGAGTGCAGAGGCCAGTAAGGAAAGCTGTATAGCTTAAAGAACAGGTTTTCATGTGCTGGTTTTTATTGGGGATTTTCCTATTAGAAAGTGGGGTGCCTTGTATTTTTTTTTATCCAGATTACTGTGCATGATTGCTTGGTCAGATGGTAACCAGTTTTGATTCAGAGATCTTCCAGGGAGGACAGAGAGTTTACTGTGAATAAAGATCCATGTTTCTTTGGATCAAAATTAAGTATGAAGAGCACATAAATGCACACATATAAATATATACAAATATATGTATGTGTGTAAGTGACAATTATCTTGGTCTATTTTTGTGCAAGTCTGTATTGTGTCTGGCTGAGATGGAGTTAATTTTCCCCATAGCAGCCATCATAGTGCTGTGCTTCGTATTGGTAGCTAGAACGATGTTGATAACACACTAGTGTTTTGGCTACTGCTGAGCAGTGCTTGCACAGCGTCAAGGCTGTCTCTCCAACATTTCTCCCTCCACCACCAGTAGGCTGAGTGTGGGCAAGATCTTGGGAGGACACACAGCCAGGACAGCTGACCCAAACTGGCCAAAGGGATATTTCATACCATATGGCATCAGCTCAGCAATAAAAGCTAAGAGAAAGGAGGAGTGGGGGCATTCGTTTTTCCAACGTTTGTCTTCCGGAGCAACCGCTACGTGTACTGAAGCCCCGCTTCCTGGGAAGTGGCTGAACATCGCCTGCTGATGGGAATTAGAGAGTAAATCTTTTGTTTTCTTTTGCTTTTGCACACAGCCTTTGCTCTTTGCTTATTAAACTGCTGTTACTTGACCCATGTGTTTGGTCATTTTTTTTTCCTTCCTAATTTCTCCCCCTCGTCCTGCTGAGGAGGGGAGTGGTAGAGCGGCTTTGTGGCACCTGGTATCCAGCCAAGGTCAACCCACCACCAAGTCCATACCAGGAGAGGATTCTTAGCATTGTCTGCCTTTGGCACAGCCTTCAGATTAGCACTTGGACAGCTGAGGTATGGCTCCCCATGAAACTCCATGTTTCAAAATATTACCAGGTGGACTAAGGACAGGGTCCTTTGTGACAAGTGACATACTTGCCTTCTAGATAAACCAAGAACACAGAAAAGCACTCAGGATGCTGCTCCTTGAGGAAGGGGTGTCCAAATTCATTCTTTGTGAAGAGAGCAAAGTGTGGCATGAGGTGAATGAAGGTCTTTTGTCTTGCACAACAATAAAGGTTTTTAGAGGAATAAAAATGGTGTTACTTGTTGACATGTGGCTCACCTTTTGCCTATATGGCTTGGGAAAAGAACCTTGGCCTTGGTAGTATCTGTTCTCCTACTGCCTCTGTACCTCTTCATGTGGACCCAAGAAAGTTGTATCCAGTATTGTGTGCTCTGTCCTGTGTGTGGTGTTTTTAAATCTTGGTGACTTTTGATGACTTCGAATCTTCTTAGTGGGGGAAGACTGCTTCAGTACATCCCAGCATGAGATATACCCAGGAAAATAATGTAAGCAGTTCATAGTGCCTGCTGGAGTGTTCTGGCCTGAGTCCTTGGGAAACCAGATGCTTGTTTGCTACCCAGCCCTCTTGGGCTGCCAGCTACAATGTGCATGTATGCCTGATGAAAGGCTGATAGCCAAGTCCTGTTGCTGGTCTCCTTTTCGTTTGGCTATAAGTTAATCAAGCAGTGAGACTCAGGCAGGGCCAGCTAAGTTTTGTGGTTGGTCCCATGATGCAGCTGTCAAAGGCATGGAAAACTCTAGGCAGGGGCTTGTGGGAGGACAGCAGAAGGCCTGAGGGCATGTCAGGACATGTGTAGTGTGAGCACATACGGGATGGACAGGAATGTTAATAGCTGCCTACAGGGCTGTAGTATAGGTTGCCCTTAGTGAGAGAAACTGAAGTGAATGATGTGAATGGCATCATGATGTTCAGTTCCAAGGCTGTGAGCTACTGATTTTACTGGATTTTGTACTGCACAACAACCAGGGTATCGCTATGGAATATGAAGGTAATTACGTAAAGCTAATTCATTTGCATGTGGTCCTATTGCCTGGAGGAGCTTAATGCCCATTGGAAAGCACATCTTATTATACTCCTTTTATCAGGAACCACATCAATACACTAACCCTTATCTGTGAAATGTTTCTGTGTTGTTTTCTCAGGATTTGGCCTTCGGTTCATGGAAGTCCTATTTATTAGATAATAAATAACAACAACAACAACAAAAATTCTCCATTTTAAAATAATTATCATTTCACAATACCTACACTTTAAGCAAAACTTCTGTTTTACATTTCTACATTTGGAAAGGCCAAAAGGCCCCATCTCAACTCTTTTGAAAGTCAAAGGGAGATTGCCACTAGGCAGTAAGCATGATAGATGCATAATTTGCAGTTGCATCCATTTTCTCTCTGATCTATTTTTCTCTCTGCTATTTAAAAAGTAAATGAATGGGGAAGTCAGATCTACAAAGGAGTTAACACACCAGTCTAGGGTAAAGCTTTATCTGCCTACCAGGCTGCCATGGCTAACAATAAAGTGAAGCTTCTCTTCTTATGCAAACAATTTTAACAATTTGGAAGCCTTTGTAGGCCAAACTGTACAGGGATGCAAGTATTGCCAGGCAGAAATCTTAATTTCAATCCTATGCAAGACCTACCGTGTTAACATTCATAAGGAGTTTATGAATAGGAATCAAGAGGAAATTACCTACTTCTTATCAATAGTCAGTATTTCCTCCATCTGCTGAGAGGGTTGGGGGAGAATATTTAGTATCTTTATCATTAAAATGTCAAGTTATTTCTTTTGTAGACTTTTGGAGTGCATGTGTTGCATTACAGCACAAAGAATGCACATCCTCTGTGCACAGGGAACACAAAGTCTATTATACTTTTTAATACTACTCTTATGTGGTGTGTGGAACAGAAATAATCAACATTATTGGCTTTCTGCATATGGAAGGATTCTTCAGCTGCCCCTAGTCCTGTGGAAGAGAATCAGGGAGTGGAGTACAAGGTTTGCAAATGAGAGATTTGTAGGAACCATATAACTGCCTACCAATAAACACTGGCTCTCTATAATGGAAAAAAGAGAGGATGGGCCCTGGACTTTCCTTGTCCCCTGCAGTGATCACTGAGAAGGTTGGTAGCTAGACCTGATTTGCCTTCCGTAGTCATTTTAGAAAGATGGAACATGTGTAGAGTAACTCATGACTTATACCAGTAGAAAGCAAAGGAGGTTTTGGCCCCTTATGCCTTCCTGAGATGATGTGTGTTCAGGATTTTTGCACCACTTCTTGCCAAGGCTGGTGAATTTAGGATGGAAATGAGCCCATTCATGATTTTTGTGACATGAAATTAGATGTAGCCGTTGGTTTTCTGTACCTTAAATTGCCTGAGGTGAGACAGTGGGCAGTGTTTTCCAGAAAGAGTATGTTCTGACTGGAGGACATCTCTGAGCCACAAATGGTTAGAAGCTGGAAGGGTATTCTGGGGAAATGTCATTGCAGACCTGCCTTGTTCTTCCCTAAGCACCTTTTGTTTGCTGGTGTTGAAAGTAGACCTTTAGTCTCACCTATCTGCTTGTTCTTGTGTGCTTATGTGAGTGGTGCTGAATTTGCTCCATGTAAGGATAGTGTCCTCTAACTGGTGGAGGAAGGAAAATGGTTTTCTGTGTCACATCCTGAGACAGAGTACAGCTATTGAGTCTGAGTCTTCTGATGTCTGCATCCATCCCTTGAAGTAATAACTTCTGAGCTGATGCAAGTTAAGTATAATCAACTCTTTGCAGACAATTCTCTTTTCTGCAGCTAAAATATGCTCATGCAGGTGGATAATCTAATGCAATTTGACTATACTTTCCAATGTAAAGGGAGCAGGTGTCTTGTCTAAGAGACATCTGCCTCTACTCCTGAGATTAAATATTCTGGCTCAGCTGATAGAAAATAAAATTGGCAAGCTCTAAAAAAATCAACATTTTTCTATGACAAATTTGAGCTTGAGATCAGCCACCTGAAAAATGAGAAGCTCATTGTGACTTAATTTTCATTTACCTTGTTCTTTGCTGTTCAGTCATCTTCCTTTCCTTAAAAAGATTTTAAAAATGTGTATTGCTGAATATTCACTGACTCACAAATTAAAATTATGTACTGCATTTTCATACTACTTCTAGTTCTGATATGAAATGTTGTTCATCTAGCAGATCTGAATGGTATTTACAACCTCTGTGGGTCTCCAAAATCACTGTGGGAATTCTGAAATGCACAAAGTTCCATTTAAAAAAAAAAATCATAAGATAATAGCCATATTTCAAAGCTTGAATGGAAGTTTCAGCTGTCTTTCTTTATAAAGAAGTTCCAGTGTGTAACTGTATTCATGACTCTTTCCCTGTTTTCATGTTCAGAGGTTGACATGTTCAGAGGTTGACATATCACAGAGGAAATTGAACAAAATAGAAAATATGTCTATTTAAAAAAAAAATTCAGATTTCTTTGAAATGTGTCTTTAATTACATTGAAATATAGATCTGATCTTTTACTGTTTAACACCAATTCTGACTTATCTCTTTGACCAGAACAATGATTAGAAAAACACCAGTGTATTACTCTTACTTTATATGAGCATAAATGACTATCTGAAGCACAGAATGATAAATCAAGGTCAGTGTTTATCTTGCAAATAGAAGACTAAGGAACAGCTGGTCACTCTGATTGAGTCTAAAATGAGATTCCTCAGTCCATGTTTAAACAGTTCAAGTTGTAAGAGGTGGTGACAATGCAGTATCTCCCATTTTCTACAATAGATAATTAAGGATGTTTAGTGTTTTTGAAATGAAAACAATTTATGTAAGTGCCTTTTAAAATCTAGGACTCTCTAGGGATGTCTAACTTTATACTCTATTTTGGTATTTTAGTACTCCTTGCAAATGAAATAGCCCTAGAGTCTATTTTTTTGATATAAAAAAGAAAAAAAAAGCTTGCTTTTCATAGTATGGAAGTCAAGTTGGTTTTGTATACTGTTATTTTTGAGCACCTCAAGAACACAAAGAATAAAAGCATTTGATTTTGGGAGTTATCTTGTCTGCATGTGGATACATCACTTCTACATGCAGCACATATCTATGTATTTAAAGATCTGTACTGGGAAATATGTTGAAAATAATAAAGACAAGGAACACAACCACTGTAAAAGTGAACAGAATAAAAATCTTAGATGATTATTTTTGCACATTTTATGAATATAAATATCAGTTGCAGCTACTCGATCAGTTTTTGTTTCCTTCCCTTCTGCTTATTAAAGGGAACTTTAAAAACATGAACAGTGTATCCGTAAAATGCTTAAGGCTTGATATCAGAACAAGCTGAGTGATCACAGTATTCATATGCATAAGAGTATAGAGGTGAAAACAGAATTATACTAATATGTGTGGGAAACTGATGCAGTAAATTGACTTTGCAGTGAAGAATTTCTGCATTTTCAGTGTTAGGTCCGTCAATAAATGTTGCTCCCCTTTCATTGTCCCAGGTGAGGAAACTGAAGTGGAAAAGACTTTCTCTTCTCTCTCTCTCCCTCTCTGTGTCTCTTTGTCTCTCTCTATGTAAATGAGAAAGTATGAGAAGAAAAATATCGATTTTTATCATGTGTACAGATTATATTTTCACAAATTAAAGTAAAAACACTGCATGAAAATTATTGAAGATGTGAAAAACCTATTTATATTCTATTAATTTAACTCTGTTGGGGAATCACAGATCTTGAGTAATAAAACACAAAATTAACTAGATTTTTCAATAGTGTAACTTCATCTTTATCACCAATGGCAACAAATAACAGTCCTGGTGTTTTCACAGGGTGTTGGAAACATAGCTGTGAATTTTGGGGCCAAATCTAGCCATTTCTTATTGTTCACAATGCAGAGACCAGTTCTTGTTGAAGCAGCGGGAAGGAACAAGGAGAAGGAAGTGTAGTTTTGGGTGGTCAATGGGTTTGTGAATGGGATTGTTTATAGTGAGGAAGAGCTCTGGAAAGGAAAAGCAAGTGATTTTTAGTTGAATGTGTGGCATCCAACTGTACATTCTAGACATCTACAGTGAATGTGGCAGACTTTTGAAGTCTTTATTGCATCAGAGACCTTCCTATCACATATCTTTGTGCTGACCTGATTGCCGAGTGAATTGATACAAGGATGTGTCAAGAAGGAGTAGAAAATATATGCAGCAAAGAACAAAATTATTCACTGAACAAGGGCAAATAGACTGAAATGTTCATGGAAATGTGTCATGTATGTCATGATTTCCTTCTTGTATAGGCTGCATTAAATATGTTGCACCTCAGGAAACCCCCCCAGCTTCTGGATTTGTGTGCATGACCTGGTTGTTTCCTGATGTGTCTTGTACCAGTTTTATTCTACCTCTTCCTCTCCATCCCTATGCTTTCACTTTCCTAGGAGAAAGAGCACATGAGCTTTGGGGGGACTTTGATAAGTTTTGGGTAGGTCCCCAACTAATTGTGAATATAAATTACAAGTTTCATCCTGGATTGCATTCATTGCAGTCTATGTATAGTCTTCAGGTGGAAGCCCTTTCTTTTCAGCTGTGTCACTGGGATGAACAACAAAACTCAACAGGAAAGCAAGGTTGTTTTAAAGCACTTCTAATCATCTGGAGTTTTGGAAGTTTCATGTTCCCTTGACTTCCTTGTCCATTTCCGCAAGGTCCCAAAAAGCCATTGTTTAGTTTAGGGATGACCTTTTATCCTGGTCCTTATCCTATTCATTTCCTTTACTCAGTCTATGAGGATGGGTTAGATGCTTTCCTTTGTGTTTCTGAAGTTCCCCATCTTGAACAGTTGCCGTAGAAGACCGTGTGGTCTTTAGGCATGCTTTGCACTGATGCTGTGGCAAATGCTGTTCAAGTACAACTAAGGATCGGGACCATATGCTAACTGTCAGACATGATTGTTTTTCAGAACTATACCCACAGAAGTGAGTCCTTTGATCATATCCCAAAGGCAAGAGCAAGAGGTTCTCTCTGGTCATATTAATGTCATGCTGGTTTTCATTTATTTTTCAACCAAGTTTTTTCCTTACTATGGTGAAAATCCTCATAAATAAATAACGGAGCATTAAACGTCTCAGTACGCGCTTGGTATCAAAAGTGTTTGCCTTTTAATTTTAGAATGCTTTAAAAATTATTTTAGATGACTCTGTGCTGGTATTATATCACATGCTCAGTGTTCAACAGCTGTGGCATTTCTGCTGGTTGCTTGTCTCCGCTGAGGAGATGCCTGAAACAACATTTCCCCAGAGAATTAATTTCCATAAAGAGGGCTACTTACTCATGAATACCTTCTTCTAGGTCATGGTGTAACTCATCAGCAGATCAGAGGGGGAGAACTTGTACTTTAGCTACCTGCAGTGCTATTGACACAAAGATAGATGGTGTCTAATTTTGGGTATTATACTATAAGCCCCCCATGACTGAGAAGTTTCCACTTCAGAACTTTCTCTTCTGACAAATACAGAAGGAAAATACTTCCGTCAGGGAAAGCATCGTGCCATATTTAACATTAACCTGTGTCCTGTGCTTGCCCCAAAGTCAATGTCACTAGCAAGTCTGGATTAAAATTATGAAATTATGGGTAATATATACCCAGTTAGTGTGCTTTCTTTGTGTAAAATCTGGAAATATGGGATAATATTCCATCTACTAACATAAAGTCTTTTCTCTCCTTGGAAAAGAGAAATATGCAGTGCGAAGGTAGTAATGAATAAATAATACACTTATATGGCTGCTAAGCAAAATAAAGTCTTGGTGTCTGTATTTTGAAATGGCTGCCAGCAAGTTAGTCGGAGCAAGTTCAAAATCTATATGCAGATGAAGTATTGTGTTGTGACTGTCTACCTAGATTTATTGGATAAATATAGCTGGACAAAATGTTTTCCATGTGATTCAGATGGTGTGTCACCAAGAAGGCTTCCAGAAAATGATGAGACTCTGGAGTGGAGTGATGGGTGTCACAGTAATGTAGGCTGGAACACAGGTGTTGAGTTTTTTGTGCTGGTTAAGAAAGGATTAGAACAATCACAGCACCAGAAATTGTGCTTCCACATGAATATGCCCCATCAAATACAGAGGAATACTGAACTTCAGTCTTGCAAATATCTATATGTACCTGCACATGCAGAAGTGCTACCAAAATCAATGGCATAGCATGTAGAAGGTGCATGCTTATGAATTTCTGTGGAATAAACAAACCATGATAGGTAGCATGAGCTTCTTACAGACTAGAAATGAGTAAAACAACCATGTGTTACTGTTACGGCTTTGTATTTCTCTTTCTTTTGCTTTGCTTATTTTCATTTGGAATTTTACTATTTTTTCCAGGACTTTAACCAGTGCTTTATATTCTCTTAGGTTAATTTATCTTATTTCTTGCTTCTCCAATCTCATTTTCTTCCTCTAAAACTCTTTCCCAAGACTTTTTCTCCTAATTTTATAGAATCATAGAATGATAGAATAGTTTGGGTTGGAAGGGACCTTTAAAGGGCATCTAGTTCAACCCCCCTGCAACGAGCAGGGACATCTGCAACTAGATAAGGATGGTCAGAGACCCATCCAACCTGACCTGGAATGTTTCCAGGGATGGGCCATCTACCACCTCTCTGGGCAACCTGTGCCAGTGTTTCACCACCCTCACGGGGAAAAATGTCTCCCTTAGATCTAGTCTAATCTACCCTCTTTTAGTTTAAAAACATTACCCATTGTGCTATCGCAACAGGCTCTGCTAAACAGTCTGTCCCCATCTTTCTTAGAAACCCGCTTGAAGTACTGGAAGGTTGCAGTAAGGTCTCCCCAGAGTCTTCTCTTCTCCAGGCTGAACAACCCCAATGCTCTCAGCCTTCTTCTTTGCTACCGTTTCTCTCTTCAAGGTTTATTTTTACTCTCTTTTTCCCTAGTGTCCCTATAGGTGTTTTACACCTGTCTATTTCTCCTGGTTTTCTGCTACTGTTTAACCCTTTCCAATCTATTTATTTTACTCCCACTTTCTCAGTCTTATGCCATTCTATTGTCTATGGCTTTTGTCCTGGGTTTCATTACAGGTATATGGGAAATTGCAGAAAAACAAAATTGTTTATGAGAATCCATATATTTCAAGAGTATGAGTAATAGATTTCTTACACTGCAGTGATGAGAAAAGGAATATTTGGAATTTCTATTCTGTTTAACAAAATAACTTTTTCATAATTTATAGCTGTTAGTCCATAGAAAGTGTAGTAATTGTGTACTAAAGCATCTAATAGATAGGATTAGCTTGAGCCAATTGTTTAGGTTTACAAATTGCATCAGCATAAAGGAGAGTGAGACATTTTTTGAGCTTGAGGAAGAATTGTTGATGAAAGCCCTTTAATGAGGTTTGAAATACACATTCTTCTGATTTTCTTTACTGTTGTGCATTTTTTGCAAGGCTGGTTAGGTGTGAACTACATCAGTAGTCTTTAAGAAATGGTCAATTACTGGGAACTGCAAATTAGGTCTACCTGTCAGAGTCTCCAAAGGGAAAGCTTTGCTCAGGAAACAAGAGAGGAACCGAATGTCATGGGAATCTCTAAATCAGCTGTGACAACAAGGAAATCTGTTTTCAAAGAAGATCAAGCCAATAGCCCTTCCTGCAAGAGTGAGGAATTTAAAAGGAAAAATGGGCAAGTTCAGAAGCGGCACTGCAGGGTAAGACTTTAATATTATTAACAGGTCAAAGGAAACAAACTGGTGGGAAACAGATGAACTAACAAACTAAGAGAACAGCCTACCTCATAAACTTAAGATGAACTGCAGGTTGTATTCCTAAACTTGTTTTGTCCACCTTTTCACTACCCACTCCCCAAACACCCTTTAAGGGTCCACTGCCCTTGTCTTCCCTGCACTTTTGCAGAGTGGCCCATGCAGAACAGTGGATCTATCTCGTGTTTGGTACCATGAGGATGCAGAGGCAGGAGGCACTAGGAAAATCCTAAGATTTTCTATAATTTTGACAACCTAAAATATTCTAACAACAGAACGTATCTGCATGAGGTAGGCAATATCAGGGTTTTGTCTTCTAGAGTTTTAGCTAAAGCAACTAGACTAACACAAATAATTACAGAATCACAGAATCACAGAATCACTAGGTTGGAAAGGACCTTCAAGATCATCAAGTCCAACCTTTAATCCAGCACCATCATGTCCCCTAAACCATGTCCTGAAGCGCCACATCCACACGTTTTTTGAACACTTCCAGAGATGGTGACTCCACCACCTCCTTGGGCAGCCTGTTCCAATGCCTGACCACTCTCTCAGTGAAGAAATTTCTCCTAATATCCAATCTAAACCTCCCCTGGCGCAACTTGAGGCCATTTCCTCTTGTCCTATCGCTAGTTAGTTGGGAGAAGAGACCAACACCCACGTAGCCACAATCCCCTTTCAGGTAGTTGTAGAGAGCGATAAGGTCTCCTCTCAGCCTCCTCTTCTCAAGGCTGAACAACCCCAGTTCCCTCAGCCACTCCTCATAAGACTTGTTCTCCAGACCCCTCACCAGCTTCGTTGCCCTTCTCTGGACACACTCCAGCACCTCAACGTCCTTCTTGTAGTGAGGGGCCCAAAACTGAACACAGGATTCAAGGTGCGGCCTCACCAGTGCCGAGTACAGGGACACAATCACTTCCCTACTCCTGCTGACCACACTATTCCTGATACAGGCCAGGATGCTGTTGGCCTTCTTGGCCACCTGGGCACACTGCCGGCTCATATTCAGCCGGCTGTCAACCAGCACCCCCAGGTCCCTTTCCGCCGGGCTGCTCTCCAGCCACTCCTCCCCAAGCCTGTAGCGTTGCATGGGGTTGTTGTGATTAAAGTGCAGGACTCTGCACTTGGCCTTATTAAACCTCATACAGTTGGCCTCTGCCCATCGATCCAGCCTGTCCAGATCCCTCTGCAGAGCTCTCCTACACTCCAGCAGATTAACACTCCCACCCAGCTTGGTGTCATCTGCAAACTTACTGAGGGAGCACTCAATTCCCTCATCCAGATCATCAATAAAGATATTGAACAAGACCGGCCCCAGAACCGAGCCCTGGGGAACACCACTTGTGACCGGCCGCCAGCCGGATTTAACATCGTTCACCACAACTCTCTGGGCTCGGCCATCCAGGTGTCTATTTCAGTTTGGGAAGAATTTCCTGAGGCTCCACTGATCCTGTAGGCTAAATCTCGGTCAGAGACAATGAAACTTTAAACACTTTGCTCGTTTGCACAGACCTACATGTAGCCACCTAAATTTAGCTCAATATCATCCTCATTCTGAAAAATAGTAGGCTGGAGGTGGGAAAAAGTTTGGGAGGAGACACAGCTGGGACAGTGGACCATAACTGACCAAAAGGAAATTCCATACCTCGTAAAAGATACTCCATACCATATAAAGTCATGCTCAGCAATAAAACTGAAGGGTAGTTGTTCCAAAGTAGTTGCTCAGAGACTAGCTGGACATCGGTCTGCTGGTGGGAGGTAGTGAGTGATTGCCTTTGCATTGCTTGATTTATTTTTTTTCCTTCTTTTTTTTTGTTCAGTTAACAAACTGTCTTTATGGTGACCCATGAGGTTTTTGCTCTTCTGATTTTGTCCTCCAGCCTTCTGGAGGGAAAGTGAGTGAATGACTGGGTGGGAACTCAGCTACCAGATGGGGTCAATCCAACAGAGTTTCTCATCGCGTCATGACTGCTGATCAATATTGAATGGGGTGTGAGCACTATTATCTTTTTTCTTTTTTTAAGTGTTGTTTTTTAGCTTGGGTATGCTGCAGATCACTTCCTCAACCACAATGCTGAAGAGAGGGACTAGGAGCCTCATATGCTGGAAAAACAAGATCCATCAGCTATAATATTTTCATTTGCCTAAGAGAGGTGTCCAGCAGAGCCCCATCGTAGAATGGTTCAGGAAATGATCCACAACATAAGCCTAGCAGCATGCTGGAGAAATGCTGAAGTTGTATGCAGGAAATTGTGTGTGAATATAGAGTGTAACTAATGGTATCTTTTATGGAAGAAAAAAACGTGCCTTTGCGGTTACTATTTTGATCACTGAATTTGTAGAGGTCACTGTTATCACTGTTATTATGGTAATTGTAGTAGCCACAACAATTTGCAGTTGTTTCTAGAAGTGTTTTGGCACCTCAATAGGATTGAAAAGAGAAGGTATGTGAAGAGATGCTCTCTTTTTGCTGACCGTTTACAGAGTGAGGCTAGGCTTAGATTCAACAGGCAAACATGTAAGTATCTGAAAAAACACAAGACAAAAAAAGTTAGTATACTCAATGGTAGTAATTTTCCTTAGGATAGAGAGGCTGGAAAGATCCCTGAATAGTTTCTACAAATGTGAAGGAATGTTTTTATATAGGAATGTTGGGAAGCTGCTTCTTTATAGTAGCTTGTCATATATGCATTTCTGAAGTGTTGGGTGTCTTTTAGCTCATCATTTTATAGCACCATGCTTACAGGGATCTCATGCCTGCAAGCTTGCTATAGGAATGGAGGGGCTAGACACCATCTTAGGAAACTTAAATTTCCTAAAAGAGAGATTTGCACCACTCTTTTTTGTCCCATGACACCAATACTATCTGTTGAATAGATATGGAAAATGAGGCTAGAAAGCTAAATGTCATGGCCAAGGTCGAACAGAAAAGAATGGTAGAGCTGGGATTTGAAGCCACTTCTCTCCCAGGTGTCTTAACCACAGATCTAATCTGTCATTCTTTGTTTTAAAGGTAATTTATTTTGTAAGTCAAATTCTCCTTATATTACTCCTAAGATGTAGCAGGGTAATAAAAATAATTAAGCAGATGTTCAAATCACTAAATGAGTGTCATTTTTTGTTTGAAGGCTGTCCCAACATGAACTCAGATTTCAGTCTCCAGTGAAAATGTCTGATATAATGTTCGATTTTAACATATTACCAGAGAGAAGGATATTTAGCTACCTTCATTGTATTCTGCTATTTGATTAACTGAAGGGCTCAGCAGTCAGCGGACATCTCATTAGCCAATTCACGTAGGCATGCTGTGACTATTTTGGATCGCATATCCACAATTCAAATTGACGGTAAAAGTCCAATTAAAAAATAAATGTATTTTCATACATTGTAACAGTGGTGGTGTCATGTGGCTTGGGTTTTTCCTTTTATTCCCAATTACTCATTTTAATGATGTTCTCCTGAATGTGAGAAACTAATGTTCTTATTTTGAGCTCTGCTTAGAGAAATTGTCAGGCAACCTTTCCCATACTGTTCTGCTCAGCTACTGCAAAGTTGTGTACTTTGACTACATGTGCAGAGGTTATTGTGCCAGATGGTGTGGTTGTTTCCGGGATGTGAAAAACCACAGAGAGACCCCTGAAATATATCCCTTATGTCATAAAACATCACTTTAACTGGCTTTTCAGAGATGAGACTTAAAGGTAAATTAAAGTCCAGAGAGCCAAATTATATCTAACACTGAATATCAGAGAGGTCAGCTGATACATTTCCAAAGGCATTCAATTTACCTCTAGTATTAGACAACTTTTTAGCAAAATGTTCTTTGTTGACATCAGTTTCTTGCTTTAGTCTACTGTTTAAACGACAAAATGTTAATTTATCCATTAAAATAATAAATTAAGTCCCTAAATGCTGTATTTTGTTATTAATTATTCATAAAGTGGAGATTATAAAAAGCATTTGCTAGTACTTCAAACTAGGTAGAATTCTATAGTTCTACAAATGATAGGTTTAGTCTGAATATGTTGGCGCCAAAGCAAAGAACTAGAGAGCTGTGCCTGGTTTCCTATCTACCCCAACCCTCCCCAAGAAAACAAATAATGTTTTTTTTCCTAATGGTTTAGCTCCCTAAATAGCCCTTGTGTTGTATGGAGCAAATGTCAGTGCTGGAAAAAGTGAGTGGGCAGAAGAGGGGACTCTTTCAAAAGTAATCATCAGTTCTGTTGACTGAACTCTATTATGAATCTGACACCACACCCATTCTCCCCCACCCTGTAAGGACGTGCAGAGGAGGGTACAACATACTTCCATGGCCAGTGAACAATGGGTAGCTGGTATAGATCAGGGAAATCTAGGATTTTGCAAGTCCTTTTCTGCATACTCCAAGGGTAGCATCTGAGCTTGCTCAAGCACCTGAAGGTGAGTTCTTGGTCATCCTGACAAGGCTTTGTGAGCCACTCATGAGATCCCTTTTCTCCATGGGTGCCTCTGTTCCATCACATAGCAACTGAGCTCCAGGATACCAGTAAATGCAGTTTTGTGTAGGAGCTCTTCTTGCTCTGACTGACCAAGAACAACGCCTGTGAATATGCATATTCTACCTATTTTTTTTCATACATATATAATTCCCTTTTCCCAAAGGCTCTTGGAACAGTGCTTAGCCATGTCTGCTTATTGGGCTCCAATAATATCCACAACAGCTGAGAGTCAGGGAGGTAGGAAATGAATATGAGTGGGCTAAATCACAGCCCTATGTGGCATATACATTCCTTAGATTTCAGTGAATAGCAGCTAACATCTGATATAAACTGCAGTTCCCAGAAACTATTGTAGATCTTTATTTAATCTGCCTGCTCAGTGTGTGAACTTGCAGCCTGTATATTATGAGGAAAAAAAAAGGAACAGAAAATATTTGCCAGTGACTGTAGACTTACAAGTGCAATCTTTTTCCAATCTGTTCTGGAAATTAAAGGTTTTTTTCCTGTGGCAGCTTGTAAGTGTGTGTAATTCAAGATCCTCACATTTCCATGTTGGCAACATGGTTGCTACTTCAATATTTTTAATGTTTCATGGTCAGCTTCTTTCATCTTCAGCATACTTCAATTACTGACAAAAATGGCACATAAGTGCTTTGCGTAGCAAAGTTCCATTTGTAAATCCCCACACAATGAGGAGGTGAACAAGGGTACTGTGACCAGAGTTTAATGAGAAGCAGTAGATTGATCCAGTCAGATTGATGCGGACTTTTGAAGTTGATCATTCAGTGCCTAAAACAAGCATTTTACTAACAAACATGCCATATAGATTAAACTAAAAGGTTATTTTGATTAACTTTTTTTTCATTTGTCAGTCTTTTGTGGCTACCCAGTATTCATTTAAGTATCATTTATTCATTGTGATTAGTAATCAGATCTGGGTAAGAGAGAAAACAAATGTAAAAATATTCCTCTGTCTCTGAATTATTTCTTGCTTCTAAGGCAGAGGAAAAGTAAAACAGGTCATCAAGAAATTAAATACATAAAGATCAGAGGTGAGATAATGAGCTCATTTGCATTGCATTCAGCTTTTGTTTTGAACTTCAGAACATGAGATCATAAATCAGTCGACATTTAAATACTACCAGCTATATGAAAAACTAAATAAAAATATTTTTTTTCCATTCTCTAAGAATTATTCTCTCACTGGATGCTTTCAGTCTTTCATTTGGTGGTGTCTGAATGTGAAGTTCTGTCATGTTTTCTTTCTTTATTTAAAAAAACCCCAACAAAACAGCCAGAAGTAACTCCAGAAGTCTACTGTAAAGAACAGCTAGTGGAGAGTAGAAGACTAGAAGAGATATTGGTCAGGAAACAGAATTACAGGTGTTGGGTTGTTCAAGAAGCTGCTTTAAAAATGTTTGTCCACTGGTGCAGTTCAGGGCTTGACTTTGGGCAAATGAGACTTGTGCTATGGCACAAAAAACCAGAGCTGAGGTAACTGACCCAAAATACAATTTTCCTGTCCATTAGAAGATATTCTATAGGCCTTTTACACTACTGTTGGTATCTAGTAATTTCACAGACATAATATACTATTCAGGCTTCTGTGAGGGCTGGAGAAAAAAAACCTATCTTATTTTTTCTGGATTGTGGCTTTACAGTCTGCCACTGAATGGTGGAAAATACACAGAACAGCTATACTTGCCCTGCTCCAAGAACAGACCTAAGGACAACCTGAGCCTGCGGTTACGATAGTGAAGTGTATGTTGGTGTGTATGCTAGAATAGTGCCAGTAAGATTTCCATCTTTGTCCTTCTATTCCTTCCCCATTTAATTTATTTGTAGAGGATAAGATGCTTCACAATATTTTACTGACCAGACTATTTCTCATATCCTTCTGGTAAGGGTGGAGGTGGGTTGAACATCTCTTATTTTCCCTTTCTCAATCACTGGATGAAGCCTTCTTGCTTTTCTCACAACAGAGAAATTCATGTTCTGAGCAGAGCCAGGCAAGGACCCATAGCTGTGTCAGGAGTTTCCTTTCCTCTGTTTCCCTGAACAGTCTACCAAGGCTGTGACAATTTAGCCTGCTGTGATAAATGATAGCTCAGCTGGCTCATGACTATAGTGGAGGAGGGAGCTTAAAGATATAACAGGATAACCTTTCAGAGATGCCCAAATTTGCTCAAATAAATAAAATCAGAAAAGGGCACCATATTTTTCGTTGGTTTTTTTGCTGTGTCTGAAACTAACCTGCGCCCCAGTTACCACATTACTGTAAAGTCATTTGATTTTCCATTATGTAGGTCATCGGTTCAAATTCAGTCCAAGATGTCACTTGGCCCAATCTTCTGTAAATTAGACATGCTTGACTAGGGGTACTGTCAGATACTCAGTGACCATAAGTGGACACGCAAAATTACATCTTTGCTTTGCCAATATAAAAATGGAGACAAAGACAAAAAAAGATAGTGATATGAGTAAAAAGCAGCTCAGGTGACTTTTTGCAGAAGCCTAATGGAGTCTCCAGTCAGCCCCACTGATAAAGCTGCTATTCCTGCTTGCAATCTATTTTCCACTGAATATAATCAGCCAAACAAACACAAAGTAATCTTGTTTGGTGCAGACTGCTGTGTTGGCACCTGCACAGCACCTAATGTGCCAGCTGCTGCTTTGTTTTGTTTTGTCTGTTTGTTTGTTTCTTGCTGTATTAATGGATTTTACATCACTTTTATTATCCAGTGAAAATATAATAAAGACCATTCAGGATATGTGGATGCTAAGGTGGTTTTGTGGAGAAATTTGGGTGCATAGCATCTATTTTTGGAATAGGTGATCTTTGTGTGTTTTCACTTGGTTACACCTGTACAAAATGTGTGGTCTGTTTACTGCTTTGATCCACTGTGGATTTTGTAAGGGTGCCTGTACACTGTACACCACATCGTTTTACAGCAGGCACTCTGCTGAACTGCTGCTATCACCCTAAAGAATCAATCTATGCCTCTCTTTATCCTCAACTCCTTTTCCAAAGAAAGACTGATTTCAAACATGCTAAAATTTTTAGGGAGAAAGTGATAGAAGGAAGGAGGTTTGAGTTTTTAATTGCATTGGCATTTCAGATAATTCCATTTTTTTTTTTTTGCTTCACTTTCTCAATGGACTATCTCAGGTATACCAATACCTTCCATTCCTGGACAGTGAAAATAGTGTGATAAAATAAAATATTATATTATTTTGACCTATAAAAGACTAACCAGAAAAAAATACTCATAAATGTGAAAGCCAAGATATTTAAGGTTCTGTTAAATTTAGTTGGACAGGCTTGGTTAACAGATCATGTACTTTCCCAGGTGAAATTAGTGCTAATTTCTGAAGCAGGTAAGGGGTGAATTTTAGGACTTGTAAGAATTTTTGAATAGTTGTGGAGGAAAATATCAGAGAAAATCTCAGATAGCTAAGCACTAGTTATGGCCTTTTGTGAGAAAAATGGCTATTACTTATCAAATTATTCTCATAACTTTCACATATATAATAAGCATAGATCTTCACATACCCTTTAGCATTTACAATATCTGTAAGGGTTTTAAAAATAATACCATAGTAATTTAGATAGGAAAATTTGATTTATCTTGATTTTGTGTATTACCCAGAGACCTTCCCTCAACTAATAATCAATTTCATATTTCTGATAAAAGCTTCATGCATTATTTATGGGCTTTAAAGAGTTTTAGACTGGAAGTGTTTATAAAATACTTTGGAGAAGTCCTTGTTTAAAAAATGCTAGGATTAAAAACATTGATGGTATTAAAACAACAACATAGCATTCAGACTATTTTTATGTCTGGTAGCCTAAGCCATATGACTTAATCACAGCTATCCCAACCTTGTATTCTTTAAATTTTTAAGGTAGAATACATTTCAGGAATAAAAGAGATAAGTGGTTTACGGTATGTGATTAAACATGAACAGTAATATGAAGTACATAAAATATACAGAACACAAAAGTATATACAATGGTGTGTCAACACAGGCAAACAGATAGGCATTTGAGTGCATACACATACATGGCTTTTTGATATATCAGGATACGGAGCTTTAAAAATCATTATTACCAGTGTTTACCACTTGCTTGCTTTTCAGTTTGCATGGCTTATTGCATATTATAATTTGAAAAGATTATCTTACTAGGGTAATGAACAATAAAAAATTTGTAATTCATCCTAATAAGCTTGAACGGTTACCCACATGCCTTGGACATTTCTAGCCAGGCATAATTTATCCACATCTTTGGCTGTGAAACAGTGTGGATCTTCTTAACTGAGTCCCTGACAGATGGTTTAAGCTTTTTCAGGACTACATTTCCAATCATTTTGCCCATATTGCAAAATTGGCCTTGAAAAAGGGTAAAGAGTTGTTATGCTGCATTAACATCTCTTCTGAACTGCTTGCTGTGAAGGACATGAAAAAAGAAGGAAATCGGAAGAGGAATTTTTTAAAAATACACTTTTCAAAGTTACAAATTTTAGACATGATGATGATGATCTTAAATTATACCTCTCACCTCAATTTTAATGTGAATGTAGTCACATTATGTGTGATAATGAAAACACAACTTCCAGTTACTTTGTTTCATAAGTGGTTCAGATGGCATTCATGGTATAAGAAGTATTAAATGTGCTGTAATTAGAAAGACTTCCTATAGTCTTAAACCCTGCTGATGGATGGCTCAATTGACTGCTATTAGATGAACTGGGATTTCTGTGGCACATTCAAGATTTTTGCTACTCTGAATGGAAAGGCTCAAATATCTGCATTCATTTCTACACGAAACATAGATTGATCACACATACTATGCCAAATTTTCATTTTCTTTTGCAGCTTCAGCTGACTGTCTTCTTCATATAAAGTGCTGTTCTTTTCTTCTTGCCACCTTTTAGTTTATGATAAAAATCAATGAAAGCTGAAGCCTTCCACAGTCATCTATAAAATGCAATTACTGTATACAACACACAGTAAAACTCCTGTGGTGTATATGTTGAGACATAATTTATGCCACTTACCTCCAGAGAGGTATTGATCCTGCTCTGTGAATATCTTACAAAAGGCTGTTGAATGCAAGCTCAAGGAAATATGTGGTTATTGGGTCTGATCTATAATTTGATTAATAATGACCTATTTCTTGAGCTCTGCTCCTTACTGCACTGTTTTCTGTGACTGAACCTCTTATCTTTGAATATTGCCCCTGCTGCTCTCCTTCAGAGGCCCACCCTGCCTTGCTCTTGCTTAGGCTCACTGTGGTCTCTGTGATCCCCACCAAAAGAGCTGTAGGAGAAGGCTGAAATGACCTGGCAGATTTGGTTGTTATTTTTTAAATGGCTGGCAATCTTTGCTAATCCTGAAAGTGGTGGTTGCCCACCACAGCCTGCACCCATTCTGTGATGGGATCCAGTTCTTATTCTCCTGCTGTGTGTAGAAAGGAAAAGCAATCCTGAATAAATAGTCCAGCAAGGATTCTCCAAGATATGAGGTAAAAACTCCATCACTTAGTTTAGCTCATGGTTTTGAGAGCTGCAATCTAGCACATAAAACACTAGGAAAAACCTTCAAGAATGATATAAAACAGGAAGTGGGTGGATTTTATGCAAAACCTTACAGCGTTCTGGTGGTGGGGTAATACCTACACAGTGAAATCAAAAGAATAAACCCATTCTGCAAGAATAAATCCCTGTTACGCAACATCTTAGCACCTTGTCTCAGGTAAATTCTTCAAATAAAGAATTGCTGAGTGGTGTCTCTGACCTGACAGTTTCCATTTCAAAGTTCACATTCCTTGAGACGCTTGCAAGAACGTTAGCAATTTGCTGTACTATGTGAAAAAACCATTGTGTATTCATAGAATGAGAGTTCAGGAGAGTTTAATTCACTTTGGGCAGAGACCTGGGTAGCAGGGTAAGCTTCTCTATTATATGATTACAGTAAATAGTTCAACCTTGTTCTGACATAAATGCCCTGTTTTGGGATTTGACAGAAGTTAATTGCCTATTGTGAGTGCACTGTAGTTGATGAATGCCATAGTGGGGCATGACAAAATAGTATTTATTGAAAATGAGAAAAATAGCCTGTTAAAGGAATAGTAGCAACATAATTTAGGCCCAAATTGGCCTAAACTAAATCAAAGTAGAAATATGCATAATAAGGAACACTTTCCATCTATTTATTGGTGGGGTTTTCAACCGAGCATAAGCTTATTTCATCAGTTCTGGAAATCTAAAAGTGATGCTTGAGTAGAAACTGAATAAAAAGCAAACTACAACACAATAGCCTCATTACACATACAGAAGAAAACCCCAACAGGCTAAGAAAATAAAACCAGAACCTGAATTTGATTTTAAAATGCCTTTTGTCTTACTAATCATATTATTATGAAAACCTAGTCTCAGTGAAGTCAATGCCGGTCTACTGTTAACATTCCTCAGTGCAAGGATTACAGCTGTAATTTCTGCAGCCACCAATATTACCTATTTGGGCAAAGTCTCATCACGGCTTCTTGTCTCAGTTTCCCCATCTATGAGATGCTTTATATCTTTGCTTGAAGATAAAAGACAGAACTGCTTGAAAAATTAGTTGTTGAGATTATGAAGCTTGACTGTGCATTTAACAAGAGATTAAAAAGTCACTACATTTGGAAGCAAATCAACTAGTCTAATTTCTTTGCTGATTTAATATCTTTTTTCTTGCAGTGTATTTTGTAAAGTTTTGTCTGCTCAAGTAAGGAAAATGGCTTTTTAACATTGAGATGATACATATAAAAGAACTGTGTAAAGATCTTGATACAGAGCAGTAACCCAGTCCGACTATAGGCTGGAAGTCCGATCCATGCACAGCTTTCTGGAAAGCTGTTACATCATGAGTGAGCTTGATTTTTCCTTCGAAAAACAGAGAGGAACAGTAATGAAGTGACTGTTTTTAGAACTCATCCATTGTGCTTGGGAACTAATAACAAAACAATTATTTTATGAGCTGCTGTTTCTGATGCCAGGTATTCAGCTAGAGTAGCCTGAAGCTAAAATCTCTCAAGAGGACGTTAGATGAACCAGAGCTTGACAAAATGCAGTCATGTTCCTTCAACAATCTTTTTACTTACTATGCACACTGCCCAGGGAATGCAGGAGAGGGCATTGTGGAGACTATGTAACACTATCCTGTTTGGATATTTCCTATTAATAGAAGAACTTTCAGGCAGCTGGTTACCTGTGCCGTCTTTTCATCTTCTGGAATGACACCAAGCTAACTGTGCTTGCCCAAGTATATTCTAGCTTGATAAGTTAAAAAAAAAAAAATTCTCTATTATTACACAGTAAATGCTGAACACCCTTACTTTACCTGACAAGTTGTCTCTGTAAGTTTTCATTCATTTGTATTTGAGTTCTGTGGTTATCAGCTGAGGCCAATGTTACCATGATACCAAAGCTTAGTTTGGTCTAGCTTGAGTGTCCCGGAAGGGATTAGACAACCCAAACGGTGTTTATCCTCAATTTGATGAACAGCTTATCAGACTGTGCCTGATCACTGGCATGTCTTGCCTACCATTGAGATTTGATGTGTTTGATCCACAGGATCATGACATTGGGAGAATGAACCCTCACATTATCTGACCAGTGTGTGGCCAGCAAGGAGTCATGGGCAGATAATTACAATTCCTGACTGGGAAATTAAATCTGATGGGAAGTAATACTTTACCTATAGCATATCAAAACTTCACAGAAGCAGGGGGTAGATACATGGTTACTTTGGTCTGTTATTGTCTACTTTCCCATTCCCCATTTCTTGAATATTATGTTGCATTCTGGCAAAGGATTTGGATGGTGGGACTGGGGACTGGCACAGGAGACACAGAGAAGCCTCTGCCAGCTTGGAATCCGTCAAGTTTTCCCCCAGTGCAGAGGAAATGCGTAGTCAAAGGGGAATTCCTGGGGGACTTTGCATGCACTTTGCACCTTGAACATAACACAAAGAACATTAACCCTATATTTACATACTAAATGTTACATACAGATGAAACACACAGAGAGTTTGTACTGCCTCTTTCACTGGTTGTAAATCCTACCATGTTTCCCCATGCATGTTTTGTGAGTTAGACTTTGGATATAAAAGCGTACTAAGGCTAATTAATTTGAAATCTTGGTCTCAGACGGGACTTAACTTTGTGAGCTAGTAAGAACCTAGTACCTGCTTTGAGCATTTATTTTTTAAATTCCATAGGCTGCATATTTGACATGGAATTTAGTCCTTTACAAGATTTCTTGGTCTTTCATGATCTTTGTCTACCGAGTCCTTATTCATATTAACTTATGTCCTGTCAGTTTCCATTTCCCATTTCAAGTGCAAAATCTGGACTTAGAAAGTTTTCTAGTGGTTTGTTACAATAGGAAGTTGTGATTTTGGTCTGCAGTCACATAATGGTGGTTTAGGCTAGTATGTTACTTCGATTCACCCAGGCTTAGGCTACTCATAGTCTGTTAGTTGCTATGCATCTGCTGATGGCTGATAACTTGCCAGAATCTTAATTTTATTACTTTCAATTGTGTGACTGTATACCAGAAATCTTCCGTGGAAACTGGATCAGAAAACAAGGCGGGTATAAAAACTCTGCCTTGTTTCTGAAGAAAAGGCTCAGCAGCACAAACACAAATGATTTGTACATCTTCCAGCCATGTGATGGCAGACAACAGTTTCCAGGTGTGTTTAGAAGAGTGTTAGGCCTGTGCTTGTCTTGTGTACAAGATGCAGCCTGTTGGGTTTGTTTGCAAGTGTAGCAGCTACTATGGAGCATATTTTCCCATATCAAGGTTGACTCAAAGGAAAGCAGCCGCCAGGACATGAAGGGAGTCCAGCAGCAGACTGGCCCTGCACCAGCCTGAGGGCTGTTGCACGGCTGGGAACAAAGCCAGGGCAGAGGCTAGAGATAGGGCCGGTCACAGATGCAGATGCCAGTGCTCAGGAAGTATTATCTGCATCTTGACAGCTGCCAAACTAGCCCTCAGAGTGGCCAAGCTAGTTGGCTTTTTTTCAGAGGAGATGACAGAAAGTGGCCAAAGGGACCAGTAATGGCAATTCTCCAACTACAGAACTAAAACAAAGCCAAGTGAGTATTGTGATTGTACTGGTGTTTTCGGAAGAAGAGGCACTGTCAGCAGAATCCTAATTCCAACATTCCCTGTTGCATCTGCACATCCTGGAGGGTCTGAGATGAAATGTAAGAACAAAATGGAAGCTTCCCTCTGCTTTTCCTAACTCCATCCCAGTCTGGGGCAATGGCATAATAAAAAATAGACACCCCTGCTTCCTCAAATCTCATAATCCATGAAGCAAGATGGTCTTCAAAGTAGCAACCCAGCCTCGACTGTTAGGCAGCTGGGCACTGGCCAGGTGGGCCACCCCCTTTAATGGAGTCCACTTGCTATTACACAGCATAAGGTAGGAGGTATTTAGAAGCAAACTGTGACAGCTCGGCACCTCCCTGGAGTTCGTATTGAACGCTGCTAATTCTCTCTAACCTCCCTTTGGTCTGCTGCTGTGCCTGGTGCTTGCAGCTGACCTAGCAGCCTTCCACCCTGTGGCTGCAGACTGACCTCTCTCACCCACGCCGTGGGAGGTCAGGGGCAGAGGCCTCTGTCATCAGCCTGAACACCTCTGGTAGCATGCTCAGCTAATAAAGCTCCTGAATTGTTGTGTTGCTGTCCCAAGAGGAAGATCGACCCTGCCACCAAAACAGGCGAACCTTTCTCAGATTTAGTTGGGTTTCTCTAAAACCTTTTGACGCAGTTATGGGTGAGACCTCATGCTAGCAATGAGGGCAAGAAGAGATAGAGACATAGACAGTTTGAAGTTAAAGAGATGATGATTTGGAAGTAAGAAAAAAAAATCTGGGGAGCAGACCAGGAGACAGATTTCATATTGGAGAAATCTAGTGTGAAAGGAGATTGATTTCTGGGGGAAAGGCAATGTGAAAGCTGTTACTAGAATTTACTTTTATACAGTATGCATCTAGTACATCTGAAGAATTTCTTTTCACGTCATACATGCAGGAAGGACCATATGGTAAGTTACAGAATCACATGAGAGCTGAACACATCATATTCCTATGATCATCTTCACTTATCATAAGTCCTTTGTCAGGCAGTTCATGTTCTTACAATTGAACCGTCATCTTAACATGTTAAAATTAGTGTAGAAGGGAAATGTTTCCTTCTTCTCCTACTAGAATTTACTCCATAATAACCTCAACCAACTTGAGGTTAACCCAGGATGGACAAGATACAACCATACTTTTCTATATGCACAAATGTCACTCCAGAATAATATATTTCAAAGCTTGAGGTACAAAGAAAGCAGTTAGAAAGCGAGATACCTGATTGGTGGATCATCCACTCCCAGCCCAGGAGACAATGAAATATAGCTTATGTTTATATATCTTAGGAAGCCAGGTGATTCGCTGCCTAAACATATCTGCTTCTCTCCATTGACAGCAAAAGGGAGCCTGCTTTGACAAGTTCAGTTGTAGATGTTTACTTTGTAGACATCTGTAGGTAGATCAGGTGATTCACACTCAATGGAGTCTTTACGGCTTGATGAGAGCTTGGAGTTGAGACCCCAAATTACTAGCACAATCCTTTTCTTAGGGCTTGCCTTCAGTTCAGTAAGTGGGATACCCAACTACTTAGAGACATAGTTCCATTGCTTGAAAAAGTGGAGTGTGAATTTTCCCTGTCTGCATGCTTCACTTAAAGGGGAGTTGCACCCTGGAGTTATAAAACATGAGAGAAACATAAGGTGTTATTGTTACAGCTGTTATCACAGAATCCGATAAAACATGTCTGGAACCTATTCTGAAAAAAATCAAATGATACGGATTTTACAGTCTTTCCAGGCAATCTGTTCCGATGCTTTGCTCTCCTCATGTTAGAAAGTTTTTCTAATGCCTAATCTAAAGTTTCCACATTCCATTATTTCTTGTTCTAATCCCTATGGACATGGAGAGCAATTGATTCCAATTCCTCAGCAGGACATTTCCTCTTAAGTGTTTCGTTCTCCAGACTGAACAACTCTGATTTTGTTCAATCTTTACTTGCAGATCACTTTTTCCAGCCCTCTAATCCACCTTGTTGCTCTCCCTGGACTGCTGCAAGAAGTTCACATCTCTCTTAAAGCACAGTGCCTAAAGGTGCATACAGTACGTTAGCTGCTTGCTAATTCTGGAGTATCTACAGACAAATCTTACACATGATGCTGCCTATACAACCTGTGCAATAGTTTTCACAGGGAGGTGAGATTGTTTATTTCTGTTCAACTTTTGATCCCCCATAGACCACAAACTGTTTCCTACTAACTCATTTTCCATTTTCTCTTTGTACAGTTGATTACTTCTACATAAATGTAGCACTTTCACTTGTCCTTACTGAATTGCATCCTATTGATTTCAGACCACTTCTTTAAATTGTCAGGTTCATTTTTAATAGTGAAAAATGAGGTCTCCTACCTCAAAGCCTGTCTGTGCGTAGTTCAGTACAATAACACAGGAGGCAGGAAAGTATCACAGACTTTCCTCCACTTGTACTCCCATGGGGTGGCAAAGCACACTGCGCATCGCTACTGGCACGAGTCCATGCTTTGGGATAAGAAGAAGTAATCATCTTTTGTTACAGTAGAGCCTGAAGGCAAGACAAGTTTATCCTACTGTTAAAAAATATTTTCTAATGCTTCACATAAACTTCCCAATTCCATTACTTCTTGTCTTGGAAAAGGAGAGGGAGAAAAACTTACTCCCATTCTTCAGCAGGAGGACCCTTGTTTTAAGTACTGCATTCATATGAATCAGTAAATGATTCCTGCCCCACTAAATTGAAAACCTAAACAGAAGAAACCAGGAATGGAAGCGAGGGCCTTAAGAGATAATGGGAACGTGGCAAATGATATGTTCTTTTTTTTTTCCCCCCACTTTCTAGGGAAGGGCTTAGTCAGGTGTTGATGAGAGAAAGGGAATGCAAATATATAGGGAACATCTGTATTTTTTTCCTGCTCCAGGGACACAGACTTCAGGAACACTTGCTATGGTGGTGTTTCCATGCTGCCTTTAAAGCATGGTCCTTCCATGCACCTTTAAAACTCTCTAGCTCAGTGGCTAGAAAATTGCAGTCTGTTTTCAGTTGCTGACTAGTTCACTGTGAATTAAAACGGGGTGTTCGGAAGGGTGAAATCAGACCCATTTATAATCAAAGTTCTCCTTTTTTTTTTCATTTCTTCTTCCTCCCTCCTCCCCTCCCTGACATAATTGGGACATATTAGCTTCACTGTCTCAGTTCATTAGGTCATTTCTGAAAATTGAAAATCACAGTTTTGTGTTTATTGGTGTCTTTTTACTTGTAGGAAATAATTTGCAATGAAACTACTTCTAAATTTCCCACTGTGTAGAAGACTCCAGAGCTGCTTGCTTATACTTCATCAGAAGAACTGCTGGAAATAATAGCTCTGAGTTAGGGATGATGTTGCCCAAGGACTCTAGCTTTGATAATTAAGAATATCAGTCCCTCATGATGTTGAAAACCCTCAGTTCTCGTGGGCTCCAGGGTGTCCTCAGATATTTGCAACATCAGGACCTAATTGTGAAATGATGGAGTAAGCTTTTCAGAACATGCGCAAGGGCAAGTTTATTTCTGCTGCAGTGTCAAACAGTGCACGAACAGCTGAACAGCATCTATGGGATATCCAAGGGTAGTTTCTTTGACCTAGGTTATACTGATGATGCTCTCTGCAGCCTATGATGTTTATAACAGCTAAGATCTGTTTTGTTTCTATTTACATCTGACAGAAAATAAAAAGAAATAGAAACTGAAAACTTAAAAAGATGACCTGTAAAGAAAAGAACTTACAGTTTGCCTGAGAGATGCTTTTATTGAATCTTTATGTGGCCTTTGCAGAGGAAGAAGAAAATTCAGCATTATCTCTACAGGTGAAACAGTCCAATGATTATATGTTAGAAGATTATGGGTAAAGAGGAAATACGTTCCTTTCGCCTTTCACAGCCTTTTTTCCCCTGCTCCACTTCACTCCTTTCTTCTTCAGTCCCCCTCATCACTTTTCCTGTCAATGGTATCTCTTCCCTCATTTTTCCAAATTACAATTTAAAAAGTCAGCCTACTCTGTGGGAATAGTAAGCCAATTTAGTCTATTTTTAATGGTGTCTTTGAGTCCAGAAGAACTTTTTTTGCCCGTTTTACTGCTTGTTTAAAGATATTTCCAAACAGTCTCTGTGAACAGGCATGAGAGTTGTGAGATGCGATCTTGAGCAGCAAGACTTTAGCTAGGGCTTGTAACTGTAGAAGCTGAAGGTTACTCTGAACTTCCAATGTGCAGAACACTTTTGCAGAATATTTGCTTTATATTCTAAAGTCAGCCCTTAGCTTACTTCTAGGACTGACTACAGCCTGAGCAGGAACTGTGCTGATTGCACGTAGGTATGACTTAGAAAGTAAACACTTTTATTAGGACTTCTGTAATAGACCTGGAAATCTTTTAATCCAAAGTTTTGTTCCCAGAACGGTTAGTTGCTTGTGCTCTAGCCTGAGGGAAGCTGCCACAAGGGAAAATGATATGAAAAATGGATGTAATTGGAGAACTGTGCCACCACCACTTAAAATTCAGTTCCTTGTCTCTGATGTTTTCAAAGAATACAAAATCATTTAAATATGAAAAAAAATTTAAAATGTGCAATCCATATCAGTCATAATAAATTGGGACTTCCTAAAAGAAAGAAATTGGAAAGATAATTTGCACATTTTGTTTGCTCATTCGTTGTAATTTGTTTTCTGTGGAAAATTTCAATGATCTCAGCAGTTCAGACTAGACACTCACAAGTGGTGAAATTGTTACTCCTGTAACACCAGGAGATGGAGTTGGCAGTGGGAAATTCAGTTACTAGTCTGAATAAATCACTTACTGGGTAGGTGATGTTTGGCAAGGTATGTGTGACAGGTATCAAAATGGGTTATTTCCTGAGATGTCAATGAAGTTCTGCCAAGCCTGGGAGACTCTTCTGGCCAAAGTCTGAACTTTTACCTATGGATTTGGAAGTGGGAAGGGAAATGAGTCTTTCATAAATTAAAATTAAATTACCAGGAAAAAGATGCACCTCTAAGCAACAGTTTTGTGAAATGTATCACAGTTTGCCAACACAGGTAGCACAGGGCAAGTATTCAAAATCTCAGAACTGTGGTGGGAGAACTGATGTCAAGACAAGGGATTTAAATCTCCTCAGAACCATAGAAAGTTTTGAAGAACAAAAACCCGGTACAGAAAATGATGCTTCCTCTTTGCCTAACAGGACTAAAGTGCTGCCACAGAGAACTGACAACGTTTAGAGAGATTCTTTAAAGCAGGAGCCGGAGAAGGCTGACAGGTGCTAAAGAGTATTCAGGTCAGACAAAGACATCTGCCAAAGACATCAGTCACACGAGATAAGGAAAATTACAGTTGAACTAGGGGAGGAACAGGTGCTGCTCACAAAGGAGTATCCTGGAAAGTCAATGGTATGTCAGAACACAATGTTAAATAAAAGAGCCAGAAAATGAAATAAAACCTATATATCTTTGTGCACAGCTGAGAAGGCTATGTAGGTGAACATGATTGCTTGGCCATGTGGTAAGGAGACTCCTGAAACATGAAGGAAAGAAAAGTAAAAATAAAATATTTAAAAATCTGTCTTTGACTCTTCATAATAAGTAGATTAAGTCATCAAATAGTTGAGTAGTGCTGCACCTGAATTATTCTATATTCTCTAGGGAGGTACACTTTCTGAATATATGGAAACACCTACAGAAATACCAGCTTTATCTCACAGATTATTAGGTTTATTACATTGCGAGCATCCTGACCAAGCTGTTTTGTATGAAAAAAAACAAAGGAGATCAAAAAGCTATCAACTGGTTAAAGACCACAAAAAGGGTGACTTTGGGTATCTGGCTCTAAACTCCAAAGAATAAAACATACTCTTTTTGTAACATATGAGACTTAGTCCAACTGGAAACAGCTGAGATGCCAGATGTGACATTGATATAATTAAGCCCGATTTATTAAGTGACCGTGGAGTTGAAAGCACAGTATTGGAGGCTACTTTGCTCACTATAAATCTCCACAGTGATCAGCAGAGAGAAATAATATAACATGGAAGAAATAAAATGATATAATACCATCCCTTTATTAACTCTATACTCTAGTGAAACCGTATACATATAAACAAGAAGAGGCCAATAGGTACACTGCAAAAATGGATAGAAGCATGAAGCAATTTTAATCTGAGGAAGGAGATGTAGTAATGAATTTTAGAAAAGAAAAAAGATACAATGAATGTATACAAGATAGTGAATATTAATAAGAAGCTAAATCTGAAGCTTCTATTTACTTTCTAAAAATTTCATCAAAAAGGGACTTTGGTTTGAAATTGAAAGCCTCTGCAATTAGAACTGATAAAAGGAAATACATTTAAAGATAATATTTAATTAACCTGTGACATTTATGTAGACAATGCAAACATCCACAGTACATTAAATAGGAAACAACAAACAAAAAAATAGTCAGAGACTTAAGCCCGCAGATGTCAGCATGTTTGCCAACCTGGGGAAAAAATCTCCTTTGTGGGCAGGTTATTCTAGAAATTGCCACTTACGAATTTTGTTTTTTATTTTCTCTCATGCATTGAGTACTGTCTAGGTTACTGGAGTATCTGTGGGTCATTGATTTTCAAAGAGAGGTGAAAAGTTAGATGCAAAAATATCCCCTGCAAAAGTTGCAGTAAGTACTTCGACTTGCCAGGTACTTTCTGAAATCTCAGATTCCAAATCTTATAGATAGAATATTTTTAAAGCCCTTCTAAACTGCTAAGAGAGAGAGAGCATATACTTTTTCAGCATTTTCTTTACTTAAAAATAGAAAATAATTTACTGTCCCAAAGTGAGGGACAGTAACAGTAGGTACTAGTTGGTTTGTATCTATTTTTATCATTTGTATATGTGTGTGAGGAATGGAATGAAAAGAGAAAATACTATGTGTATTTTGTGATTACTTTGGGGAATGTGCAGCAAGAAAAAGAAAGGAAGTGATGGCCCTGAACCGTCTTCCCTGAGTCTGAACATTGTTTCAGGTTTTGAGGTTGTGGTTCCTGTTAAGAATGGCTTGCTGGGCTGGTGTGGTCGAAGCATACCAATAAGAGGCAGGAAGGTGATGTGATAGTATCTTATCTGTCCGTCCTTGAATTCCCCACTCCTGTGACCTCGTCTGCATTCACATAGACTGTCCGGGGAAGAAAGGCTGGAGAGATTACAACAGAAGTCCATAAGGAAGTCAACTCATTTCAAGCACAACACCAGGATGCTCTGACTACTCTGTTTTTGTGCCCCATGATGAATTCCCTGGCAATGTTTTTTTCAGATTACCTGCTGGCTATGGCTTATTTGCATATCTCATGACATTTGTGACGAAGAATGCATTTTTAATGAAGTTTTTTTAAGACAATGTTAATTTTCCTCATCCAAAAACAGATTGACATTTTCACAGATAAAAATATATATTTTAACAACTGTTCTTTCAGATTGGTTCACACCCTGCAAGCTTATTTTGGAGATCACACATAATGTGCTTTAAAATCACATCAGTGTAGGTCATCATTTGGCTCTGTGAGGATACTCAGAGGACCAGGGAAGTAAAGGAGCCTCATGCTCACCTCAGGTATAGTGGAGGGGCTGCTACCTGGGTTGTCATCCCTGAGATGGAGGAGGGATTAAAAAGGGAGCTCTGACTCTTAGGCAACACTATAATGGAGATACAGCAGCTAAGATTTTCCCATCCACTGGGAGTAAGAGGAAATTCTCAGTTACTCCTTAGCAGAGTATTTTTCTTATGAATGTTTTTTTTCAGTGCATTCTCTGAATGCTTTCAATATCAATAATTATATGTCCCTGATCTAAGAAGCTAATAATTGACTTTCACACAGGGTACTCTAAGAGGGACAACAAAACAGTGGGATGGGGAAGATCAGAGCACTAAGGCTAGGGAGATTACTCAGAGATGGCATGGACACAGCATGGAGGAAGACTTTTTTTGCATTTACATCCATTTTATGACTGCTCTACACTGCTAAGGGAGCATAAAGAGGCCTCATGTAAATGAGTCAAAACTACATGGGTAAGTGATCAAATAGGTTTTAGCTGACACGCGTTCTTGTAGCAATCATGGCAGAGTTGTTTTAAAGAGTGGCTGAAATCAGTCATGATATTGGCATTGACAGCCTAGTTTGATATTGGCATGGGCAGCCTGGTTGTCAATTGGATTTCCTCTGAACATGTTTGAGATTACCACAGAAGTTCACAACTAACCATCCTCCAAGATGGATGATGGCTGCTCCGAAATGATTAGCCTCATGAGGCTTCTGTTACCTTGGACGTTTTGTGGGAGAAAGTATCAGAAGCCTGCTGAGTGTGGAAATGGGACATATTTCCAAAACATCTGTTGACATTATATATGCCGAGTAATTTAATTTCAAAATTGTCATGTTTTTCAACATAGGACATCTGTGCTGGTAGGCAGTATCTGTGAAGTGCAAACAAAAATGGAATTAAATGTACAATAAATATGCTCAGACAAATACTTCTCAGTCAAGAAGCAAACACACAGAATAACTCCTTTATCAGCTATTCCCTTTTCTCAGGGAATGCACTTTCTCCGTTCAAGAGTCTAGCAACAGACCATTATATAGGTTACATGCCGAGTGATTCTGGGACTACAAAAGCTTTCTAGCCACGTAAAACAAGTTTGTGATCCAAGCCATAGCTTCTACACTCCTTGGTACTTGATCTTTGCTGAGCAAGTTGAATTCATAATGCCAAAGTTCCCCACACACAGAGCGAGGCAGGTTTAGTACTTAGTCTGGGAGTCACAATAGCTCCTGTGCTAATCACTGGGGTAGTTAAGTTACTCAGTAGGTTATGCCAAAAAAGAGGGGTGTCACAAGCTACACTCCTCTATCAAGCCAGGAATCAGAGCCTGGAACTGCTGTGTACAATTAGGTGTCTCTGTGACGCAAGATGTTGACCTCTCATTTGCAGGATGGTACCTAATAAATAGTATAGTATTCCTATCCTGTTATAGAGCTCTCACTTGCATTATCTTTGTGGATTTTGCATACAAGACAGTGCCTTCAACACCAGTTTTTTGGATGAAAGTACTCTGTGTCCTTTCTGTTGAAACTGGGCTCCTGTTTTTGAGGCAAGTGCTTCAAACACGCAGCTGCTATGTAAGAAGTGAGTACCATCCACTGCCATGGATTTTCACGCAACTCAAAGCAATCTGAATGAGTTAAGTTTGGTCAGAGTATGAGTAGAAATATAGGCTCCTCTGAGGTCTCAGACATTAGCACATCTTTCTGAATTGTTAATGAGAGGTGACTTATCTAGGCAGCCAGCTCAGTAAAGAGAAAGATGCCTCCGAGTTTCCTCAGTAGTACATCTATAATTACCAAAGAGGACTTTCCCTGAAACCTAAGTGGGTTAGGTAGGATTTTCCTCAATTGCTTTTCTGATTTTAGTAACTTAAATTTTATCTATGTTGTATTTTGAGTTTGAAGGATGTCTGCCCATGTTCCATCAAAGGCCCGTGTTCCAGCTATCACAAAGTACTTCAGGGGAGAGACATGACAAGTGAGTGCGAACAGAGTTCTCAGAGGCCTAGGCAAAACTGAGGTGGTTTTGAATCAATACTGGAGCTCTGGCTCTGCCCCACTGTCCTGCAGGAAGGAGAGGAACACTAAATGGGGGAGAAGGGACGGAGAATGAGGGAGGTTGAGCTTCGGAGAGGATGTTGATCTACAGAGAACTAGATTTACCAGTCTTGCTGTCACAAGCAATTGCTGACGTGGTGGAGCCTCTTCCACCAGCAAAGAGTACTGCCCAATGTATTCCCACCTGTCCTTCTGCAGCAGCAGCAGCAACATCTGTTTTGGGTTTCTAGGGCTCTGCAGTCAACAAAGTAGATAGAGAGGTAATGGCTGGTTTTGTTGTTCCTGCCAGTCTGTTGATCTAAACATATGCTTATGTGGCTTTTACCTAAAACAAGCCTGCCTTTGGCATAGTAACACGTTTATTGAGCTGAAAATGAAAATGTGTCCAAAATCTAATTGTTTTGGAGGTGAATGCTCATTCTTTATAAGTATGCCTTGGAATTAGGACCAGTCTGAAAAAATGCTGAAGCACTTGCTTTATGACAGCAGCATTTGAGCAAAGCCTTTCTTTTACTGTGTGTGTAGTCATTCTGTTAAACTCTTATATGCAAAACAATGGATACAATCAATTTCTTTGAAAATTTTCACAAGTTCTGTTTTGACACATCTGAAAAAAAGTTGTGCTTGGAAATAGATTTCAAAATTTTGCTTCCTTGTATCAATTCAGAACAACAGGAAGTTTGGAATCGTGCAATATTTCCCAGGCTGGCAAAGATAGCTTACTCTTTGCCTGATTTTATAGTGCAAGATTAAGCAAAACCCATTAAGTTTTGGTTCGGTGATTTAAATTTGGATTATTTAAGCCAATAAATTGTCTTCTAGCATTACAAATAGCGGTAAACATGTTTTGAATTGCTTGCACTTCAGCAGAGATTTTTTAGTAATTTCTTTCCTGTCCTTTAAAAGGGTTATGTTTGAGTGGACATGATTTTAGCTAAGCAGAGTAGGTTTTGCATCCCATTTCTTGTTGGATTTCTGTGGTTTTCACCTGCAGGTGAATATCAAGTGCCTTGGGACTATCCCTTTTCTATATCTCTTGTATCTCCTGAGTTTGGGTGTCATTTGGCCATTTTTGTTCCAATTCAACAAGATTTAACATCAACAGTGGTGGCCAGGTTAGTAACTTTTTTCTCACTTCAGTGCCTGTGTTGTTTTTTTTCTGTTTCACCTGCTCTGACTTAATTGTAATAACTAGCAGATACTGTTTACATGTATTATTTTTCTCCTCAGTGGTTTACAATACCACTATAATATTGAGAATAACTGGTGAGAACTTACTGGTAGTTGAACAAGGCAGATGCTTGAAGTTCATTATCTTTGTAATCTTGTGCTTTTACCACTTAATTTTTTATCATAGAGATTGTCCATTTCCAATGGAAATTTCAGTAAATTTCATCACACTCTTTATTTGGTCTGCTGCAGTAATTTGGAGAATTGATACCCCCATATATTGAGAGAGAGGTTTCACAGGATCACTTGGAGAGTTTTCTTGCCTAATGCCGTTGAAATCCTTTCTTCTCCCTCTTCCCCTTCCTTCAGCTTTTCCCTAAGTCTGAGAGATGACACCTCAGTCTCTAAGGCAATTAAATCTGCTTTTAGACCTGTGTGTTTGAGCCCTGATCCAAATGAACATTAAGTACAAAGCTCGTACCTACAGCTGAGGCCAATGGAAAAAGCACTAATTTGCTTATCTTACCTGAAAGGCTGTCTGTTAGATAAGCTGTGAAGACTGGACATCACAGATATGTCTTCTTTCCTTCAAAACAGGGCCTTCTTATAGATTCATTTACCATCTATGGAACTTACCCAGACCATCGGAATCTGGGGTTCAGACACTTGCTTACTGTCCTTCCTCAAACATACATCCTTCACCTCTTCAGAAAGGGTCTGTTGCTGAAGTTTTGTCTTCAGTGTCTCCTCTCGTTCACTGGGATGCTGGTTTTTTTTATACATTGCATGCTGAGGTGCCCGGTTTACCTTTGCATTGTACAGGGAGTCTGTTTTTCTTTGAACTGTGTCAGGACAGCCAAAAAAGTAGGCAGATGCTTAGACTCATGGTGGCTATTTCCTTTTGTAGACCTGAAATATTAGCAGAACATCAGCAGAAGCACATAAACCAGAAGTCTGCTTATGGCTTGGTCTATAGTCCCTGGGCAAAGAGTCATCCTTTCCTCCATGAAACAGTTTTTGTTTTCTTTATTTTCTGGTTATCACTAGCTTATTGCTCTGTTGTAAATATAATAGCCCTCTGGAAGCAGTGGGAAACGGCTGAAAAAATTTAACAGGAGCTTATAACAGGGAATGTTTTACTACCTCTTAAGAGAGGCAGGCATAGTGATTTGGGTAGGGTATGAATAGCTGAGATAAGTTATATTTCTCATGTGAGGTACCTGCACAACTACAAGCATTTTGTTAACTTGTGCTATAAAGAAACATTGCAACTAGCAGTCAGGGAAAGTTTGGGAAAAGTTATATTTACCTTGGATAGAGAGTATAAATGTCATAGAGAGTACTTTAAGTTTGCTCTTGCTACTGCATACAAACATTTACATTCAAGATCTGTTCCATTACCTGCAGTTAGGATCATCCTTGAAAATATATTTGTTAGCATAACTGTGTGGTGTGCTGTATGTCAGGTTTATTGATGACGAAGAAAATGTCCTTGATATAGCGTTTGTTCCAATTTGTTTAGGTATCAAATCAGTTTGGAACCTTATGTTCCAGATTTGACATAAATATATCTGCAGATATTATAGAAATGATCCTGAACTTATAATTCCCAGGAGTTGTTTGTGATGCAGCGTATTCTACAAAAAATATTCGGCTATGAAGCATAATTTATTGGGTATAGCAAAGACGTCCATGCATCTTTCACTGTGTTATGCTATTCATTGATAGTGTGAAACATATTATTGATTGCTACAAGGTATTCTGGTAGAGTACTGTGCAAGGATTGAAGTTTACAGATTTATTATAGTATCATGCAGTACATTTATTCTTGGCATAATATCTACTAATCATATATTATTTAGAAGACAAACATTAGTTTATGAGTGTGAAATGATATTGCTTTAGAAGAATGCATATAAATCTTTCTGTGGAAGATACTAACTATTGGTATAAAAGGGATTTCATTTCATGCATTCTGGAGAAATGATGTTTATCAAGGATTATTAAGGTTGAAAAATCAACCCTTCGGACTGGTAGGAAATACTGGATTGTATACATACTTCCAAAGACCTTCAATCTTTGTAATAAGTTCCAATAAAATGTGGTAGAATATACTGATATGTTGTAGATGGTCTTCAGTTTGGGATTCCTTTGAATTTTATTGAGATGGCAAAATAAGTAATGTTCAAAGAAAAGTAATAATTCAATTTTTAAAACGGACTCACCACATACTAAAATGCTGTTCATATTGTACATATTCTGGAGTAACCTTCAGAGTCATCTCAGTGGTTACAAAAGCTGTCCATGGGTCTAGAGGCCATGTTGAAATTAATGATATTAAATTTTAAAGCTTTAATTTCTAACCATTTTTTCACACTTTCCCCTTATTCTTCAATAGAGAAAGTGAACTGTTCAGTGTGGGAAGATGAGACTTGATTTCTTAGATCTGCTGGAATGAACAAGCCAATTTTGAAGATTGCTGATGAGGAGCTGAGTTTGCCAACACTCTAGTCCAAAACTGTATTACACAAAGATTCTTGGCAAATTTAGTATCTTTACATGTGTGTGTTTTCACCTGTAATGCCACACACTGAGACTTACTAACTTCTTTTCCAGTAATGGATGAATCATATTTGATCAAAGAAAAGATTTTTGAAATGTAAAAGGTATTAATGAGAATGAATTTTCAGACATATAAGCAACTGAAAAAGAGAATGGAGACCAGAACACCTTCTGTGCATGAGAATATGTGCATCTACCTATCTTTACTGCTCATCAGAATAATGAAGAAAATTAACTTCAAGTGCTGGAGATCTTATATGTTCTCTAGAAATGGAGATTTTTTATGGATAAACTAGTAAACAAATTTCATATATACAATAATGAGGTGCTTTCCCATTTCCCCAAAATGTGACATTTCATGATAAGTTTGAAACTGACTTTTGCAGTGATATGTTATGAAGACCACAGCACTCTCATGCAAATATATACCCTGTATGTAACTGAAATAGTAAAACTTGACATCTAGTATTTTAAGGATTTGGCATAAAGTGTTTTGAGTTTCAGCATATTATTAGTGAAAACTATTTTTGACTTCACAAGTTTTTGTTTAAAGCTTGTTAAAATGAAATCCTCTTTTCCTTCATGTCTAAAAATAAGCATAGGTAAACTCTGTTTTTCTGAAGGTCGTGACAGATGACAGAAATCCTCATAAAACCAGGGTCAGTTATACGAAATTTCAGACTTGATACAATTTTTGGGTGCAAGGATTGCTATGACTTTTGAATACCAAAGACGTTCAGGGCTTAGCTGCATTTCCTTCCTCTACATGAATAGTAGTGCTTATTCTTTATAAGGTGAAATTATTGTGCTTTGTCCAGTGGTCTTTCCTCTGACAGTAACTATTAGAACGAAGACCCAGGCATTTCCATCCCCTCAGCGGGCATACAGTGCCTGAATAACAGCAAAATGTATGTGGCTTTGCTGCATGTAGTGGTTAGGGGATAGTCAACAGAAAGCTCATGCAGAGATGGAAGTGAGGGTTGTGTGTACTTAGAGCAGTGCTCTCAAGGTCTCCGTTTATCGTAGCAGAGGGAATGAGGGCTTTAGAGACCGGGAGAAAATGTGGTGAATGCAGATCTACCAGTTAACCTCCTGACAGTGAGTGAGTATATAGGGAGCAGTTGCTATGCAGGATTTAATCATAAGCCTCCAAAAGAGTGTGTCAGGCATGTTGAAAGCAGGCTGAAATTTTTGGAAGAATTCAGAGTCTAGCAGAGGTGGTTAGAAACAATTATAAAAAGAATAACATCTTACATGTTTGCCTGGCTGCTTCAGTGAATTACTGAATCAATAGATAAAGATGTGGCCATACATGCTGTTTAACTGTATTTCTGACAAGCATTTGGTGACGTATCAGGAGTGAGCTGATCTGTAATATCACAATGTGTAGCTTGCATGCTTGAGTCAAAATGAAACACTTTACATTGGAGAAGTCAAGGTGAGAACATACAAGCGCCAAGAAATTTTGGCAAGTCTGATGCAGGTTGTGGTAGAGTCTGCATTATTATAAAGGTCGTAAAGTGTAGATATATAAACACACTTTGAGAAAAATCTGATTTAAAAAATGTTTAAATATCTGGATAATCAATTTGATAAAAGGAGTACGTACAGGGTGCCAGTTATTAATGGAATAATGGTGATCAGGAAAAATCTGAAGTGAATACATTTTGGCATATACGTCCATGTTTAATCCATGTCTTTGATGAAGCATCAAATACTGGGTTGTGGGGAAAAACTGTGATCTTAATGAAATCAGTGGCTCCCAGTCTAAGCCTTGGACACAAGATCACCTGCCTGCACTGGCAAACTGTGGCTGGGAAAGAATGTTTAAAACTTTTCTAAGGTTCTAAACAACTACTACATGGGCAAAACCTCTCCCTTATCACTCAGGAGCATGGCCAGCTGGTGCCCAGAGTGCAGATGAAATGTGTAGGAAGTGAAATTTTGGGTTGTAGTTTTCTCCCTGTTTGAACAGAAGTGGCAGAAATTAAAGGTGACTCTAAGGTAACAAAACACAGGTCAAAAGGAATTAGGACATGACTTGTAAGCTTTGCAAAAAGAAGACACAAGGAACTTAAGCAATGGTAGGAAGGAATCAGCAATTGATGAAGAATGTTGTGAAGACGGGTACGAAAATCATCTGGTAGGGAATAAAAACTAGTCCAGAATACCAGATATGAACTGTGTACTGATCTGGAATGTTGTTCTCAGTGTTAGTATTACTTTTCAGCACAGATTAAAGAGGTAAGGAAAAATGGGGTTAACACAGAGGAGACCTAGAATTTTCTTGAACATACAACATTTTCTGGTTAGGCAAAGCAACTGGGAAAAAAAGAGGATTGTTTAAGACAAAACCTTCTCATCTCATTACATTTCAAGGGATTCAGCTATTCCTGATTGAGAAATTCTGAAAGTTATAGGAATCCCATAAAGCACATTTTAGTATCACATCTCAAATGATTTTTTTGGGGAGTTGATAAATCAAGAGGAATTATAAGCTTCTGCTCAGTAGTGACACCTTTTATGCTGTTGCAGAATATAGTGCCAGAAAAAATCAGTGGATTGCCTAGCCTTGTTTTTGATACTTATACCTGTTTGGTGCCAGCTATTTGTGTTATCTACAACTCCTTGAAGTCCTGGAGAACGAAGAGCAAGGGATTACATACACGTCCCATGAGAGAATCTAAAGCTGTTGGTATATTAAACATAGCCAGAAACAAATAGAGATCCCCAGAGAAAACTGGTAATTAATATTTACTTACACCTAACTAAGTGTGTGTTTTTAAAATCAACATCTGTGCATAGAAGATGAAGAAACATTTTCACAGTGGAATTTTTTTGAGCATTAGAATCTCTCTACACAGTGGAAAGAATACCTGTTTATGTCCAAGGTGTATCATGAGCTCTCTAGGTATAAATACGTCTAGTGTTCCTGATGAGAGAAAGGGATACTAAAGTGATATATGAAATGCCTGAGATACTTGGAAATAAATGAAATTTAGCTCCCAGAATGAATAACCTGTGCAGTAATGCAAAAAGTAAAAGAAACCCATTTCACTAAATATTGGTACTGTGATGATTTCTTGTGAAGTGCTTCTTTAAAACATAATGCAAAATAGGAAGGCATATCATCAGCTCGTCCTGAAAGTTTCATTCCTGCTCAGGAATAAGCAGAAGCAGAGTAAGTGAAAGAAGCAGAACAGAAACATTTCATTGCAAATAGTTGGTTCGGTGTACGTGGACTGTACAGATAATGGCCTAAATGGCAGAGCAAAATACTGTGCGGGAAGGAGGAGGAGTAGTGGAAGTACCTCTTTGATGTTCAAGTCTTAATCTGGAATTGGGTTTGATTTGATGCTTGGCGTGGCAGGACTAAGCCTGTGATTTGCGGAGTTGTAAAATCTAACTTGTTACTGGACTGTAATAGAAAAAGAAGCTGAACAGGTTATTCTCCTCTCAGCTGTACATCAAAATACTTTAATTCACATTTTGTGCTCCTTCTCATTTAAACTAGTGAGAGTTACAGGAAAACCGGGCCCTAGAAGAGGAATTTGCCATTGAATACAATTTTTGGATTTAGTTCCAGATCAGATACCTCAAAGTAAGTGTCTGCATGTCAGCTGGGAGTCTAAGTAAAATCAGCAGGACTTGATTCATTTGCTTAAATGTAGTTATCTACTACCGTTTGAAAGTCAGACTTCCCTGCTGCAATCTGTAAGTCTAGAAAGGCTTGAATTTCCCATGTGCCATATGTTACATTTACCACATTTGTGCATCTGGATAGCCAAACCCACCCGTTTATGGCAACGGAATTGAGCCTGCAGTAGGTATGGTTACTGGACCCTAAAGATGCATTGAGCCAATCAGCTGGAAGATGCCTGGTCTCCACCACCTATTTTCACCAACTCGCCATTGACTACAGTAGAGGCCTGGACATCGAGTTAGTGAGTAGACACTTAAAAACATATGGTTTAATCCCATGCTGAACCATACCCTTTGTGACTGGAACAGTGCCTAGGGGCTCAGCTCAGCTGCCCACACCAAGATATGTAGTGCCACTGGAGACACTGTAGGCATCTGTGATATCAGTGTGGCTCTGGCAGAGATGGCACAGGACCTATAGTACAGCCATGCCCTTCTGGAGTGGCAGCTGGATGCAAGGTAGGCAATCCAGGGCTGTCCCAATGGCAGTAAATACCTATTTTTAGGCAAATGTTTTGTTTTATTGGCAAAGATAAGAACAAGAGGATAGCAAGTACCCTAGAAAAGTTCTGTGTTAGGGAGTTGTACAATTCCTCCCTTTCATCTGTTCCAGAATAAAGCCAGGTTATTAGGATGCTCCACTTCTTTTTTAAAAGGATCAGTTTTGTTGAAAGATTTAAATTACTTTCAGATCTACTTTTAAAGGAAGAAAATTAATATAATAATGAGTTCTTTGTAAAGACACAGTCTTTAAGTCCCTATAAAAAAGGACTCTAAAGACAATCACTGTAAGAGATTCAGCTTCAGACAAGGTCTGTAACCAGAACTCTCAGGGCTAGAGCCGGGTTTGGATCAGCAGCACCCACCCACTACAAGGGATTCAGAATCAAAATTTTTTAAATTATAGAAGAATTAAGAAAGCAGTTGTTACAGGATTTTCTATTCTGTGCTTAAATCTTCACAAAACCATGGTTTTACTTTAATGAGGTCCTAAACAGAAGAAAAATTAATTAATGTCAAAGTTGGCACTTGGCTTAGGACCCTAGAGTGGGTTCAGATCTAGGTATTCCAAACTAGTCACCCTGCAATGCACTGGCATGTGGGCTCATTTAAAATTGTGAAGCTGGCCAATTGCTAACTCTATGTCATTTTATAACCAATTAGCATCTATAAGTGTGTTTTATAACAATAAAGGATAATGCTGAATTTTTAAAATTGATGTTGCTGATGCTGAGGTTATATCTCATGATTATGACATCATTATATTCAGCAGTCAAACTTTTCTGTGTGTGTGATAAAAATAGAGGAGAAGTTTGAAACTGTGTCTTCATCAGTGCCTTAAACTGTGATCTCATGGTTATTTTGTATGTGTGGTAAAATTTGCTGCCTTTCCCCAGATCATCAAAGCTCCACGACATATGCTGAAATAAGAATTAATACTGTGTTATCTAGAATAATAATAATAATAATAAAAAAATTGGATCTTTATAGCCTTGCATGTATTAAAATCCACAGTGTTATATTTGCAATGAAGTTTCTACTGATGCCAAGATACAGTATTTTAATGCTATCAAGCTTAAGGAATGTGCAAAATCTTATCTCTCATTGCTAGGAGAAATGGCACTGCTCTAACATCTTAGAAGGTGACTGCAGGATATCAAGTACACAAATTAAAAGGTGGGAGACAGGCCAAGTTGAAAAGTCTTCAGAGTTCCTGGCTGTCAGTATGCAACTTCCAGATAAAGTTGAGAGAAATGAAATCCAGTCTTTTCTGTGGATATAAATCCAAATTTCTTCTGATGGCAAGCTTCTTTTTTATCAGATGGCTTTAGCAGCCTTCAGACCTTCGTTCAAGGAGAGCTGCAATAATCTGTAAATTATGCTGTAGCTATTATGGCTATTTATTCATATGGTAAAAAGACAACATTATTCTGTCAGTACATCACAGCATTCTAAAGGGATAGAGAAGACCTTGAAAAAGCAAATATATTTTTGGGAAGAATATTTCTCTCACTCTCTGCAGTAATCAATAAGTTAATTAATGGCCTATTTAAAAAAGTACAAAAATCCTATAATATTGATTGTTTTCATAATTAAAACAAAGCAAATTCTAAATATCAACAGTTTTAGTGCAAATGGCTTCATTAACATGCGTCAGAGAACATATGCCTACAGTGTTGATAACATTTTTCTTGTTTAATCTATGGCAGTTACGCAAACTGGCAGCACTTAACATGATTATGTCAAGTCCTCACACAAGTTAGTTCACAGCCAAGGGCTGACATGTAGAGTCAATATGCCAGGGTTAGTTGATGTCAGAAAGTTACCTTTCTTTGTGCATGATAAATGTTTCACATAGATTAAAGCATGTTTGTGTGCTGTGAATTTTACCCGAAAGATTGTACCAAAAGGTCAGCAATCTTTGATGCAATTTAATTACAATATTGTTGATTATGCATGCCTTGTAATCTGATACTCTGATCAAAGTCAAGTGTGGGATTCGAAATAAAAGTATGTATTATGACTTTTAATCATCATTTCTGCTCAATGATTATGCCTGGGAGGACTAGTACAGTCTGCACGTTAACCTTTGAAACGAATGCTCAACTACAACCATTGTACTTCATTTTTAGTAGTTCACAAGTTGAAGGCGTTACCATATTCTTTTCTGTGAGATTTTGTGCAATCCATGGCATGCACATGTAAGGAGCAACAGAGCTCCCAGAGAGCCTCTTACAGACTCCAGGCTCAAACTTTTTGTATTTTGTTGCAATAAAAATATGTCCAGGGCTTCCAGCTCTCCATTCTGATTTCATACCATCCACTTATTGCTAATGGAAGGCATATTGCTTATTTTGCAGTACTTAAACACCCCTTTCTTCTCCTGTGCTACTTAATAATTTTAAAATGAGCACAGTTCTTTGGTACTGCATACGGCTTAGCTCCTGGGAAAAGCATGAATACAAGTGCACCAGAGGATAAACTCCTGCCCTCATTTGTCTGGTTTGCTTCAACTTCCCTCAAAATTGTACGGCTTTTTGGCTTGCCTTCCCAAAGGGACTATCTCTGGGCAAGATAATCCATAACCTTTCCATCCTCCTCTATTATAAGAATGGTTGCTAGTTTATGCAAATTATGGAAGGAAGAGAATTGATATGAAAATACATCGAATGTCCCACAAGTACCCTTCAATTTTTTCTTGATCATACTTTCATTGTGAGGAATACAGTTTCTGTAGGTTTATATAGTGCAAAATTGCTGATTTGTCCCCTTTTTCTTGCTGTCTGCTCCTAGTGCAGGCACAGTACTAATTTCTTCTACAAAAACATCTGTCAGAGGTTGGCAATATGCATGCTGCCCATATCTTGTGGTTGTATTTTTTTCTATACATGGTGGAAAGGGATGCATATAACTGTCAGCTGGCATGCACACCTTGAATGTGTGCAAGATAACTGGTACTCTGGAAACAGAAATGGCTCTTTCACAGAATCATTAAGGTTGGAGAAGACCTCTTTATCCAGTCTAAGATTATCAAAACAGATTAATGAACTATTTTTTCTTCCCACAACTGAGAAATCAATTTTTTATCCTCTTTTGATGGATAAATGTGTTGTGGCACAGCTGAATTCTTTGATCCCTCTTTCCTTTCCTCTCCCTCCAAGTACATTTCTTCAGTAATGACAGTTCACAGAAAAACTCTCCAGAGGGATATAAAATCTTGGCATCTGTATTTCTTTTTGGAAGCAAGTATTCTGAAGAGCTATCCTTGTTGCCTAATGAACCAAAACCCCAAACCTTGGATTTCATTATGGTTATGATTCCTTAACCCACTAGAGTCTCTCATCAAAATGTGGTCTCATTAAGTGAAAGAGACACTGTGCACCACTCCATTAAAATATGCTAAACTAACTTGTTGTCTGACGTGAGATGAAATGAAATATAATAATTTCGGATCTGTTCCTAGTGGACTGTAGCATACATGATAAGCTGGAAAAATATGTAAGACAGTTTGATATTCTTGGTTCTGGAGGCCCAAATATGAATGCCTATGCAAAGTATTGAATCCAGAGAGGCATGGTCTTCTTTTGAGGGGGGAAACTTGTCTGTGTTGTGGTCCAGATTAAGCCAGTGATGACTTCTGTTGCTTTGAAAATAATCACTGCAGCTTGCCTTATGCCTGGTGTTTGCACATGCATCCAGGAGGTTAAGGAGCAAGGAACCTTTCTTCACATAGCATGTCCCAATTTACAGACCCTGGGCATGAGTTCAGTCTCTAATTTCTTCCATATGAAGGGACTGTTCCTTGCTAATGACAACTGGGAGACCTATGGAATGATTCTTGTGCTTTTGCAAATAGAAAGATCAGGTGAGCTCCAACATGCTTTGAGATAGTAAACAATGTATTTGCCCCACGGAAGCTGTGATAAAAGTTAAAGATTCTGAAAGTGAAGAAAATACTTGCAATAGAGTGACTGAGGTGCTTTGGGAATTTGTTATCGAGGGAAAATCCAATGAAGATCAGATTTACAAACAGAAAGTCAAGGGTCTGAGTATGCAATTAAGTACGTAGTTTCAGTGCAGAATTGCTGTAACTGGGGCATGTAAACTTAACTCATAAGTGGGTGTTCAGCTAGCTATCTACATATAAGCTATATGAACTTATATTTGTAGTACCTGCTTATGCAAAAAAAGTTTATTGTTCTAGACCCCTATTTCATGCAAAGGAAACACAGCTTTGGGTTTCTATAATGCGCTGAAACTTAAAATATTCCTCCATGATTGATTTGAACAATTCTCTGAAAAGAAATCTTGTAAATTACTTTGTGGGTTTCTAGACGCACTAACATTAACGATCAAAAGGACATAATAGGATAAGATATTTATACTCAGCTGCTTTCCTACCTCTTCTGGGAAGGTGGAATCTGAGCATCACACACATTCATTAAAATTTTCAACTGAAGTCCTCTGTAGTTGTGAATCAGTAAGTTGGTTCTGTTGTCCTGTCTTATGTTGTGCATACTATTAGCATGGGGGGGAAGATCACGAGAGCATATGAGAAAAAAAAGAGAATTAGCATAGTGTGTGGTATTAAACCATCTCCTTTGGACTGCTGCTTGCCAGAAGTCAGGAAAACACGCTGGACTTCTCTGTCAAGAGTGTTCATGTTGACTCAGTCATCCTAAGGGTCACTGAATACTTGAATAATCTTGAACATTTCAGCACATTTAATTCCTCAAATACTACTTTAAACACTGTGCACAAGGTTGATACAGCTGCATAGTGAGTTCCCTTTTTTTGCTCACTCCAAGAATTAATTTGACTCTTCCTGTGATTGAGAACAGTACTCCTGTTTGGCTTAAACTCCAATATTTGTGAGAAAAAGAGCAAACTGGAGAAAGAGTAATGATTTGCAGAAAGCTACAGGAGGTCTGAGTCCCAAATCCAGATGTGACATTGCTTGTAATTACATAAATAGCGTTCCCATGCATTTATCCCAGCTATAAGCAATAGCTCATAACAAATTATAGAGGCCCAACGTGATTTACACACAGAGGTTTCTATACAGGACTTTGTGTGAATAAAAATGACTATTATTTCTTTTTCTATCCAAAGAAAGGAATCAATCGAATTCTTGTGGAGAATATAATTTTCTTCCATTTAGTTTTAAATAGCATTAGCACAGCAATCAGATTTTAAGGTGAAAGATAAATACTTCTGGACCTGGGTCTGAAAATGTACAAAACATTAGACAATAGAGAACAACTCCCTTGCTTTTGTATTTCAAGGCGCATTAGCATTTTGCTGTATAGGCGGGTAGCTTCTCAAACTGTTTTGCTTCTAAGTGATCTATTCCATTATTTTTAAACTGTGTTAAATGACCTCTGAATGTTTAAAAAAAAAGGAAAACATTTAAACATTAAGATTTTATCATTAGTTTAAAGACACTTTGATATCACAATATAAAAATGTTACCTATTGATTGCTTCTGATGGTGCTGTACCTTCCACGGGTGAAATTCCAGAGATTATTGTAAATGTGTGACAGTATGGAGAAAACAGTCTATCCCTGTCCGAAAAACAGGATATGTAATAGCATTAATCCATAAACTACGTTTGAAAATACACGGGGAGACCAGTGTGCTGGCAGTATAAATGTCAGCAGTGACAATGTGACAAAGACAACCCTATGCGGTCATCTCCAGCGCTCAGAAGACAAATAAGGGCAACAATCCACTTCTCGGCGGTGGTGGAGGAAATGTCTGCCCCTGTGTAGGTAGCAGGGGAGGGGCCGGCCGGGGCAGGCGGGGAGAGCACCCAGGCGTGCGGGTGGGCAGGTGGGTAACAAAGGGAGAGGATGGGAAGGTTTGGGCACGGGGGCTGGCTGCAGCGGCCTCACACGCTGCACCCCCGTAACTTTCGGGCTCCGAATGCTGCGTTGTAGACTTCATTCGTCTCATCTTGTAGACAGAAGAAAGATTTCCTCTTTAATCAGGGCGCGCTGCACAAACGGAGATGAGATCATGGCTCTGGCTCACGACTTTTATTTTCTAACAGAAAAGGTTATCTTGTTTCTTCCTCATAGTAGGTCAGAGCATGTTTACAGCACCTCACATGTCAAGTGGCTTTAATTATCCCTCTAAAAGAGAGTGATTAGAAATAAAGCAAGTAGGGTTAAATCTTTGGGCTGCTACTCAGCTTTCCCCGGTCTTTCATTGGATAGATTCCTCTGACCGCAGTGAATATTTGCTTCAGTAAAAAATGAATAAGAGCCTTTGGTTATAGCTTTAATCACGGAACAGAGCTACAGGAGAAATCAATGTCACATTCATTTAAATTTGCCATATTGGAGCATGCTATTTGCCTCACGAAACCCGTGCCCTGCCTTTGTTAGCTGTGCAGATCGGAGGCAATCTTGCAGATTTTTTCACCGTTTCCTTACAGGTGGATTGCTACAGTTCCAAGTAGCTGCAAGGTGTGGCAGCAGCTGCTGCTCTTATTGATAAATGGTGCAGCCAGTTTGACTAGGACGCACTGAGGTGCCTTTGAGGTAGTGAAATAAGAGGATTTAAAGGCAAAGCCCGAGACAGAGTGATGTATGGAGTACTCTGCCTGCCTGGTTGCGGATGGTTGTGTTAGGTTGATAGCTGTGCTGTAAAGCGTTCACAGTAAAGTGTTACTGAAGGCAACACTGCGTACTTTGAAATGTCTGGGTAAACACTGTATAGTTTCACCCCTCCTCAAGCAGACCTTAGGGCAATGTCTGACCTTCTTCCTTCCCATTTTGGGGAAAGGATGAGCTTTTTTCTGTTTCTTAGGGGACAGCTTGCTCCCAGTGTATGCCTGCTTTGGTGTGGTCCCTCCCTCCTTCCCTCTTGGCTCTTCGCTTGCTGGGGAGACCCAGGTTCGCTGCCCTTGCTCTTCCTCCTACAAGTGGGCTTAAATACGAGGAAGGGTCTTTCTCCTCTATTGCTCCACATACACAGAGCTGTATCGTATTGTTTCGCTGGGATCCTTCCTCCAACTTTCAGACTTTCTTATGGGCTCTCGCTGTACTTTTCCTTTTCTGTCACTTGCAAGTAGATGTTCTTTCCTCTGTTTTTATGATTTTGGATGTGAGAGGGAAAAAATCAATAAAACATTCAAATAAAAATACAGTGAAAAGGAAAGAAGGAACCACACACAGAGCCCAAGGATGTGTGCTCTTTTGGTTGTAATATACTTGAAACGCCTTTATATTTCTGTGCAAGAGGGAATGATTGCCTTTGAAGGTTTATTCAAGGATATTCACAAAAAAATGCTTTGTGAGTATCAGTAGATGAAAACTTACATTTATAGTAGTCAATGACAGAAAAAAAACTTGACACAGAAACAGCTTTTCAGCTTACATGAGTTATGAAAACGCAGTGTAATATAAAAACGTACTGTCACTATCTGATTCCAAAGATAAGCAGGGAGGAAGCAACTAGCCACACTGAAAAAGCAAACATTAGGATTAACGATTAGAAAAAACGACTGTGCCATTTTGCTAGAATACCCAACAGGCTAGTTTGTTTGTACTCGGTAAAGCAAAATCTTTTGATGATGTCGTCACATTGTTTTTAGATGACATTTTGAAGTATGCATCTATGATAAACATGTAGGGAAAATAACCTGCATTGAGATGACAGGATATATGATTCGATCATGAGGAATCCAGATCCCTCAGCAGAGAGACAATATTCAGAACAGACTAAGATGCGACTAGACAGGTTGTGAAGAGATTAAGGTTTGCATGACACAAAGCTGTGAGCTGGTCGCATACCATGGGCTTATAAAGCAGGCTTTCCTCCCTCCTTCCAGGAACCTTCAAATCACTCACCCTGAAAACAGATGATTGCTGAGAATTTAGTCAGGATGCCTCGCATGCCTAGGAGGTCGCGGCTGACAAGTGGAGGAGCAAAGCGCTGATGTTACAGCACATGGTGGTAGAGTGAGACCCAGTGTGCTGGAGAAAAGGAAGTTACAGCGGGCTACCTAAAAACCATAAACACTCAGGATATTCTATTCTGCTGCTAGAAATCAATCTGGTTTGTACACTGATTTACCCAATTTGCCTTGGAGGCATGACAAAATGTGCTCGATGCTACCCTTTTGCATATAGAACATAAATGTTTTGCTCAGTTGCTGGGACTGTAGCCTTCACCATGACCCGTGAAGCAAGGTACCAAAACGTTTGTCGTCACTATTTCTTTATCACCCTGAATTTGAATGTGGTCTGATGTTTACTTGCCTTATTTCCTTCAATCATACTGCATGGGCTGTTTATATATAAAATTAAAAATAATCATTGATACTCTTTCTTTGCAGAAAAAAGGAGATTTACAGTCTGTACATCTATGATTTGTACCCCATCTTTACTTGACTAACATTTCTAATTGATGTAAAGTTTGTGCAGAAGCAGTTTGATAGAGACCTGGGATTTTTATTTACTTGTTTCTCAAGTGGTAGACGTGTCTTCAACGAAAAAAATCCCGAGTTTCCATCACTATTTAAATCTTATTGCTCAAATCCATAATGTCTGCAAGAGAAAAGATAATGCATTCAGTTGAATTAAACATACTTCAGATAGTTAGAACCAGTAGATTTTCAGATGATATATTTATAATTATAGAAATCTCTTATCTCTGAAATTGTTAAGTCAAATTGCATTTTAAATGTAAGTTCCTTTGTTACATTTGGGTTGCCAACTCTTCACTGCCATCTCCAGATGTCTCAATAATTGGAAATAGAGTAGGAATTTCACATCATTCCTACAGGGGACACAGATGAAAGGATCAAGGCTGAAGGAATAACACATGAAAAGAAGCAGAAGGAATTATTATTGCCAAGTCCAACAAGCGTTCAGAGCAGGGTGTCAGAATGGATTGACTTCAATAAAAAAAAATTGCCCTAGTAACAACTGAGTTAAATGTATGAGTAAGGACCTCAGGAATTGGACTATTGTTTGATATTTCCACAATCACTTTGCATGTCAGTCAGCATTAGTGACTGTCTGGGAAGCTGACACTCTCTGAAATAGTTTGGTTGTTAAGTATTGGCAATGGTCTGATTAGCCTTGCTTTGAAGGAGCATTTGGGGTGTAGATTACTGTCTTTATCCTTGGCTTGTTGACTGCTATGTTCTACCATTTCTCACACTTGTTGCAATCCATTTTGAAATCTACTTTGAATATAAATACTTCGTGGTAGTGTTGCCTTCCTTAATAGCTCTTCAGCATACTCCGTGCTTATTCATAACTTATTTAATGATGAATGGAAAACATCAGTAATACTGTGTGTAGCCTGTGAATATGTTTTTGTAGGTCTAATAGAGTGTTCAGGCTTCTACTGTAACTGATAGAGTCTGAAATTATTTAAAACTCACTCTTGAATATTATGAGTTTCTTAACCCAAGTTAATTCTTTATGAGCTGCACACCAGGAGCAAGCAAGTCAGTAGATGGCATGGAAATTTTTGATTTTTATTACTGTGAATATATAACTGTAGGGTCTCTATTCTAATGCGGTTGTGTTCTGATAAGTAAAAATGCAAAAATATTACTTTTATAAACATGCTCCCATTCTGCATGAGCTTTAGATTTATTTATAATAATGACTTAAAAGAAGGAAATCTTTCCTAGAGGCAAAAGGGAGGGCTTGAAATAGGACAAGTGATATATAATTCCCTGGTGCTAGGGTTTCCCTAAGCTTGAATCAAGTTGACCAAAGTGTTAGCAGCTTACTAAGTTTCTGAACCTTGGCTGCGTATGATTTCAATCCTTTTCTCTCCCCAGCACTGCAGCAACCTTTCTGTACATCAGAGGCCACACAGGACCTTGGCTTCCCAACCTACTCTGGGTCAAGGGGTGGACCCAGGGTCCTAAGAGGTAACTGTGTCCCCTCACTACCAGTCTTTGCAACAGCATTTGTTGACCTCGTCTGCCTTACACGTTGCTGTTCTGTGGAGGCAGCATCCACCCTTGCCTTTATCATTAGATGTAAACAACTGAATAACCTCTCTGGTTTGTAGGAGCTCTTGTGCTACCTCTCTGGCAAAGAGCTGTGTCTGGAGAGAAGGGATGTGGCTGAAGCCCAGCTAATGGCTTGGTGCTACAACTGCTGCTTCAGTCTGGGAGCGGTGAGGAGTGCTACAGCAAGTCCAGACCTTTCACTTCAGGTACCCAGATCAAAGAACTGCAAAGAGAATTTAGCTGCGCTTTTGTTGTCATATCACAATTTTTCATGGAGCTCACCATGATGGAGCACTTAAGGTGCCATCATGAAACAGAGTAGTGTAGTAAACCCCAAATCAGTGTATTAGCTGTGGAAATGAGAGAGCTCTGCTGCCAAAGATCATTGTTGTTGAACTTTGAAGAAGCAACAGGCAATATAATGCCTAGCCACCTAGTAATTTAACTCTGAATCATAGTACATCTGTCAGCATCTGATTCCTATTACTGGCAGGAATTGAGACAAAATAAAACCACTGCCCGTCATCAAAACACACTGTTCTGTAGATCATCTTGTAAATCTAGCCGTAAAGCACCATTCCCTCCCTTGTAGCACACTTAATTACATGGGACAAAGGGTACAGCTGGATAATTAAGCAGACTATAAAGTGTTGCGTATGCCTTCCTGGTCTTGTTTTCATGCCAGGTGGGTCAGTTCACAGACGTGAACTGTCTTTTCAGAAGTTACTTATAATCTATTTCCTTTCCTTTTCTGGACATCATTACATTCTTGTTTTAATTGATGCTATTTGAACTATAGGCAGATGTTAATTAGGCAATGATACAAAACCTAAAGGAATTAGGTGTCCAAATACAAACCTATGTCATAGACAACATCTCTCTTCTAGGTGGGCTTAATATATCACAGATCATGTTTCACCGCTGCATTGAAGATTATTTTCTGGGTAATTGATAGATGGGGAAAGGAGAGAAGGACAGCTGGAGTATTGGACAATATGTCCAAGGAGACATTTTGCTGGGGAAAGGTTTAGGGAAAGAAACATAAATCATATCTTTTGTGATTCAGATTACATAAGCACTCAGACATGCAAGTAGACAGCTTTGACACATAACAGTGAGGTACGCATATGTAAATTGTAGTGTATTTTATATGTCTGATTTATTTTTTAAGACTCAAGCACTTTGCTGGTACCCCCTCATCCTCTCTTTTACAATAGTGCCATATTTTTCTGCTGATATTGCAACACTTGCACTGAATTTCTCGGCTCTTCAACACAGTTTGAAAAAAAGCTTGCAAAAAAGAAAAGGGAGAGAGAGAGTGGTATGGATTCTGGTTTTCCCCTTCCTCTGCCTGTATTTTTATATCTATCTCTTCCATTAACACCTTTTAATCTTTTTTGTGGAGGAGGTGATGGGACTTATGTTCTACACAAGCCCTGGCTCAACTGAAAGGACTGTAATGAAATAGGGACACCTACTGAGAGCCTCATGTCCTAGTCACATTTTATACATTGCATCCATACAAGTCAGAGCAGAATAGCTGTTACTTTTTCAAATTGTGCTTTAAAGATTCCTGTACTATTTCAGACATTGTCAGATACCACTCGGTTCAGCTCACATAGAAGGTAGACTCTCAGTAAAGCTGCAACTTTGGATGTAATTGGTGGAGACAAAATTTCAACAGATTTCAATAGCTTCTTGGTAGTTTGTGTCTTTACCAGTTTTTTCTGCTTGTCTAGCATGTTGACAAAACCAGTCTGGATTCTGGCATGACAAAAACATCCTTTCTTTGTCTTTGAAAGGTCGGACAAAATCTGAGATAGGTGTCCTTGAGTAAAGCAGTATGAGAACGAAGAGGAAGCTTAGTGAGCAAATGGGTTGGAATATGTATTTTTAATTTTCTAGGCATTTCACAATACCCCAGAATGAGTGGGAATGGACCTAAATTTCTTAGACTCACTTTATGCAGATGCTTTAGCTAACAAAAGGACACTAAAGCACCCAGCTTTCAGTATATTATCTCCCTCCCTTCCCTGATAAATCTGCCGCTGTTATGAGTCACACACCTACATTTAAGAAGTTATTCTGGTGTTACCTATTTTCTCACTGCAGATGAACTCTACCTTCTTGTTTGCAACCTCTCAAATGTAACTTAGAGATTTTAAAATAAAATCAAAAGTGACTGTGTTTTCATTGATATTTATGGTGCAGGTTTGAGGGGGCAGCAAGGAGGGTAGAAAAGGCATAGTGAAAAATAAGTATGTTTTTAATAGTCATTATTTTTTGTAGTACAGGATGTGCTTAGTAAATAGTATATGTGAAGTTGTGACTTTCATTTTTTAAAATCTAAAACTTGGATAATTTGCTACAGTTGTCGGTAGTAACTGAGACAAAAGCTGTCTGGAGCAGCACCAAGTGAACTGGCATATTTACAGAATGGGATTGTTCTGAGGACACTGCTGCAAGGCGAGCTTCACATACACATATCACAGAAAATCGCAATTCAGAACCTGTGATTGCTGGTTAAGTATGATGGGATAGTAAAAGGGGCAAAAAAAGAAAAAAAAGAAAGAGAACATGATTGCCTGAAAGCACCGTTCCTGGCTAATGGCTTGCAGTCACTAAGGAAAGGAGAGCACAAGAGCTTCCTACCCCAAGGGCCTTGGAAGCTGGGGCTGGAGGGAAAGGCAGGGCAGAGCCCAGGTATCATGCATGCCCTGCTCTCTCCCAGAGCAAGTGGCCGTGGAGGAAGGATAGGCATCCCCCAAGGAGCATCACAGGACACTGGGAGGCTGGCCTCTTCAGCGCGGCCCCTGGGCTGGGCCACCCTCTGTGAGAAACTTGGCTGAAATGGCTGAAATGAGGTCACTCTCTCATTTTCCACATGCTCCAGTTCCACCTGGGAATTTACTTAGTTATTTTAGCTGCATCTCCAACAGAGAGGGAGGATACACTCCCACTGCTCGAACACCGGAGGTAAGAAAGGACGTGAACACCTCTCCCCTCTACAAGTCCCTGGGCAGTTTTCCTAACCTCACAACGCCTGCTTTAGTTCGCCAACCTATTTGCCACAGATCTCTCTGTTAGTGGGGAGAGACAGCTCTCTCTTGATCTGCAAAAGCATTTGCCGCTGCTCTGATAAACAGATTGCATTTCAAATGAACTTGAAACACGAGCAGATGACAGTTTGGGAAATGTAAAATTGAAATATGAATGGGTTATATGCTACTGTATGTGTGGGGGAGGGAAACGTGATAACTGAGCAGTTTAAATGGCAGGGTTCCCCTCCGTTTCTTTTCTTCCTAGTGCTTGTGGTAAATTACGGGCTTAGTACTCAGACTCCAGTGCATATTTTACCACCTTGTTTCATAAGTCTGAATACAGCATTTAGCGGGAGGACAGCCTGTAATTATGTTGTAAGTTATCAAACAAACTGCAGATGTATAAATGTGAGGGTAGGCTTAACTACTTTGTTTTGAAAGGGAACTTTAATATTAAACAAATGTGTACTTATTGGAAATGGCAATGTTGAAAGCCTGCATTGTGAGTCTGACTTAATAAACCTAATCTTTCCCTAAAGCTCTGTATGGAGAAGTAATAAGATATCTTGACTAACTTAAATATTTCCTTTCATCTTAGAAAAGGAACCCACTCCTAAAAGTAATTAATTGCTTGATTTACAGCATCCCATGTACATGACCAGATTTTTAATAGTACCTGTACAGATACGATTGGTTGCAAAAATGAGGCATGTGCATGCGCAGTATCTAGTTAGAACATGAAAATTAAATATTTATGTTTATTTAGAGAAAGGAAAAGCAGTATTTTCTTGCATCTATTTTTAGAAATCCTCCCTGTAAGAATCAAGCTTTGACAAACAGAGCTGAACCAACCTCCTCCAAAAACTGTAACTGAACCTAGGGCAAATATTTAACAGTTCTCATGAACTGTGCTTTGTATTTCTTAAGTTTTTACTGCCTTCTCTTTTCCTTTTTTCACCTAGGACAGAGCAGAAATGGGGAAATGCACAATTTTTTAAATAATTGTAATCCACCTTAAAGGATGATGTGCCCCAGACCTCATTTTTTTAGTCCACTTTTGTAGACACAGTAGGTTTGGATCATTCATACACACACCAGATAAGCATGTGGATAATGGGCACTTCTGTGAGCCAATATGAACTACTCTCAAACCTTTTCAAAATTTTCCTGCTCTTTACTGCTAAATCTGAATGAGGTGCTAGTATGGGTACTATACAGGAAATAAAGGTTGTGTCAGTTGTCTCATGAAATAGTTTAAGTGGATGTGAATGAACAGTTAGACAAAGTTGATCTCTTCTGATTATGTGGATAATGATAATAAAAAGTCCAAACATTTAAAACTTATTTGGCATGGAAAAATATGCAGTTATTGTCAGCAGGGACAAACAGGAATCAACATGAATTATCCTGAGCTGGTGATTTGGCTTTAAAACCCAGGTCATTACTCTTCCAGTGGATTTGTTTATTGTTGGCTATGCATATTTAGAGAGCAAGGAAGCAGAAGACAGTAGTGAAGATAAGTTGTGAAGAAGCAGCATATTGTTCACAGTGCTGACAAACAGAAAAAAGGAATGAGAGAGGAGAGGAGGGGAGCAGGGAAATAGTGTCTTGCTACCCCCGTGACTCTCAGTGGGGGCACTGTCTAGAGACCAGGGTTGGGGGCAGATGGATCCAGGAAGTCCATTCACAAATTGCACAAAATCGTCATTACAGCCATCTGCAACCTTTGCTCAATTTAATGTCTTTAAAGGAATTTCTTTTTTTTGATGAATCCGTCCTACCACAAATAATGGGACTACAATTTCTTGATAGAACATTTCCAACGCTGTTAAAGGGCCACAATAAATACCAGGATAAAGTCCTCTCATATTTTCTTTTTGCATTAGATAATAGAAATTTACAAAGAGCCCAGTTAAGTAGAGCACTAGTCCATGACTGTATTCATTGTTTACAAAAGCAAAGAGTTAAGGACTAGCCACAACAGCAACAAGAAGTTATAGGGAAGAACAGTTGCATTGCTCAACACTTGGACTGAAAAGTAGCTCTGTAACTGTCTCTTCCTCAAGAGACCAAAATTGCTCTCAGGAGTTCAGCTGACTGCTTTATTCATGCTGAATTCAGCAAAAGTGTATTCTGATAAACATACATGATTGCTTCACTGATTAGACCAAGTTTTGCCTTCAGTGCCTGCAGCTATGGGAAAGTACATTAGATTTGCCAACAACACCAGGAGAACTTTTCTATGAAGGTCCCAAACCTTCTCAAAAGTCTTTGAAAATTCCCTCTTCCAGTGTGTGAGAGTGATATATCAGAGAACATATTGAAAGCATGGTGTAATGGAGAGGAAAGAGTACCTGGCCCTGGGCTGGGTGAGTGCTAAAGACAGAATGTGTATCAAGGCAAGATGTAGCAGGAATCTCAGCATGTAAGATCTGATTCTGGCTTAATTTGTGAGTCAGATGCATACTATGAGTCTTTTAGGTGCAGGCTGAATTTGAGGGGCTGAAGGGTTGGGAGGAAATAATCATTACTTTTGTGTTAATAAACCCAGCTGATGGGCTTTTGATAAAACAGAAGAACACGACAGCAGAAATCTTTTCATTTGAAAAACTCTGTTGTGATAATTTTGTACTTAATTATGCTTATTCACTTAGGTCCTATGTAAGTTAATAGTAAAGCTCCAACAGTTATCTACAAGCTCTGTGTTGAGTCCTGGGAACCTGGTCCTGATTTTACATGCTGTAGTGGTCAAAAGTCATAAAAGTCATCTGATCCACAGGTAGAGCTGGCATGTATGTTCTTAATCTACCCCAATTGCAAGATAATGGGAATTATATTAAAACCCAAAGGAAAGTCTAAGCTAAATGTCATTATGTTTGGTCTGAGGTAGTCTTAGAATGTGCACACTGAGTGTTATGATTCAGGTGATAGTTGTTAACTTTATAAAGCTTTTGTAGCTTTTAGGTCTTCGGTCTAAGCCCTGCTCTTCAATAAGATTTTGTAATTGACTTAAAGGTAGATATCATATTTGTCTGAGTCCTGTGTAAGAGTAGGTAGGTAAAGTCTGCTGCTTGTGAAAATGTGCTTGAAAATGGGAACATATGTCTAAATGTGTTACTGCTTAAAAGGTCTGCTGTGCATTAATATTAGTGTTTTGACAGAAACAAGAGACCTCAGCCATAGAAACGTTTGTGTTAAGTGCTGTTCATGAACATGGCATGAGACAAATTTTGTTCTGAGTTACCTGAGACAAATTTTATTCTGAGTTACCTTATGATCAAAACACCTGGTTTAGTAGGAAAACTCTTCATTATTTTTAAAGAGAGGGCATAAAATCAGATATACTACAAATTTTCATGATAGAGAACATTTTAATAACTTCCCTCTTTAGCACATGGAAAGTGAAAATGTCTCTTGAAATAGCTTTCCTCTTATTTTAGTGTCAGCTGTGCCATAATTTGGAAGAAGTTAAAAGTACTACTGTATCCTTTGTTTCACTAATAGCATACATTTATTGTGTTTTTATATTTTTATTTATGAAGATTTGGTGAAATGAGGAGCAGGACTAGAGAAGGTAGGAATGAACATTTGTCCAGAGTACTAATTGGGGACCAAATGTATTGCAAACATGAATCCATCAGTGACAATCTAATTGGATCAGGATGTCTCTGAATGCATGAGACTGGCGACAGCTGCCCCGTTAACATATATTTCTAGCTACGCAGATACTGAGACACAAAAAAGGTCATTTACAATCCATGAATCCCTCAATGGAGACAATGAAATTGCATTGATATCTTTAACCTCTTTCCCAGTAATCACGGAGATATTTCCCATATGGCCAACAATCTCTATAAATAATAGGCCAATAACATGCAGATGCAATCACAGCCACCAACAGAGACAAACTCCACTACTGCTAGCATAATGAAGAAGGAAACTTGATGGACATACCAAATGTGTTCCTCAGAAGAACACATATTCCCTCCTGAGAGGAAGGGAAAAAAAGAGTAGGCTAGCAGAATGAAGAGATCTGGAGAGTTATTTGTACTACAGCATTAAGGGGCACTATTTGTTATTGCTCTGTGCCACAATATCTGTAGGTAGCAGGGAAGAGAGCTGTAAGCATGAAAATTCAATCGGGTCTGTGCTTTGTAGCATCCACCACACTATTGTTCTGGAAGAGGTAAGGAGAGACAACATTGCAGAAATAATAATTGGAGAATCTGCCTGTATGGGCCATAAGAAGGTCTAATTCCACTCAGAGGTCTGCAAGTCACAGTAACCAGTGTATTGAAAACTGTTAGTGATGCACCAAATAAGCATTTTTTAAAGTCAAAAGTATGTGGGGAAAGGAAAAAGATGTCAGTCACTGTGATGACTCGGCAGCTGCCCAACAACCACTAACTAGAAATGTGTGGATCAGCATTTGAGAGAAGTTTGTGAAATGAAGTTTTATTGGCTCTTCAGAAAAATTCATCTTGCCAAAATAGTTTTCTTATTTACTTCTCCTGAGAAACTCACTACCTGGTCTGTATCAGATAAAAAAAAAATAAATAAATTGAACCCACAATCTTCCACAGCTGAATGGCAGTGGTTTTGAAAATCATAATGTCCCTCGGACACAGTCCTGCTCGTATTATAACTGGTTGCTAGAAACAGCTTTCTAGTGAGAATGCTTTTCTTGCTTCTCAAACACACAATATCCTTCCACAGAGACAGATTATATAGTCTACAGGCCTCATTTTGTATTCATTCCATGTAAAATTTTGTTGGAATTGATAGGAAATTTGGTCTTGGTTCTACCTCTGAAGTCACTGGAAGCTTTCCTATCCTTTTAGTTCCTTCAGGTGCCAGAGATCTTCAGATTTTAGTTCAAAGCAATTACAGCAACTATATGTAAAAAATCTGAAAGGATCTTCTAGCAGTTTTAAGAAAATCCACTAGAAGGAACATAAAACTCCCCATAGCTTTTGTGATTACACAATGTAAATTTGTGAATTACAAAGTTTCTCTGGTTCAAAGGAATTTAGGTAAAGGTCTGGGCAAGAAACTGGCAGAGGTGGTAAATGTTGGAAGATTGCACAACTTACTGCTTTCTGTGTACACTTGGTGTTCTTTCTTCTCCGAGACTACATTAAGTTCTAAAGTTTGGAAACAGTTCATAATTAGTGATCATTTGAACTCAAAGTGAACACCTTTTTCTATTTATAAGTATCTGATAGAATGCTGTCTCATGTATATCTTTCCTTCATATCCTAGAATAATCAAAAATACAATCTTTACATTCTGAAAAATCCTCTATAGGAGTTTGATATTGGTTGTGAGTCTGTTACGTCTGACCAATTAGGCAATTGTGATTGATTTGGAAATTGGCATTCTGCACACATTTTGCTTGTACAACTTTCGTTCATGATGACTTACAGAAGGAAAGCACGAAAAACTAGAAGTAAAATGATTTAAAAAATCCAAAAGAAAAGAATAATTTTGTGTATGTCTGTCTGCATCCATCCAAATGGTTCTGTGAGACATAGGGCAAACTCAATTTCAACTTTTCAAAAACCTGTAGGGTCTTTGCAAAAACAGGGAGAATTGTGTATCATGCTCTATTACTCAGATTGCATGTGTCTCGAGTTCTGAACTTTCTGTGGGTATAGGAAGGCCACAGCACGCACTTAATACTTGATCAAAAACTTGAATAAATACTAATCCCGTATCCGTTTTTAGTTTTCTCCTTCAACTTCTAGATGATTTCTATGATTTTCACTGAGATTTGCTTTTCTGACTCCTTTGGTTCTTTTTAAAATTTCACCTTGTACATAATATTTTACATGTCCAAGTGTGCTGTAGGTCCAGTTCTGTAAAGTGCTTTCAAACCATACAAAACCCATATGATCCCCAGCAACATTCCTGAGGTCATGAGTACCTTGTCATATTAGGCGCTTCTGGTTTGACAGGTAAGTTGTGTTTTAAAAGAAGAGAAAAGTGCCTCATAAAAACACACACATTTGATCTTTTCAACTATTTTTAGTTTGTGTCAATCTTCTATGGCCCTGGGCAACGTAGGCAAAATGCCAACCTTGGCAATCTTTTCAGACACTCTAATATGCCAAGTTCTGGCAGCAGCACATTTTTATCAGAATTGCTTTCCAGCCTTGGTAAACTGCTTCAAATGCTGGTGTGCCTGTTATGGATATGACATCTGTGGAGACCACAATGATTGCAATCAAAAAGTAGCGGAGAAAATAGAAAGAGTTAGTGTCAGTTCTGATTTTCACTATCCCCTTCATCATGACAATAAATTAATACAGCTCAGCTTCTGCTCTGGTAAGCTTTTTCTGTAAGAACAAGGTATTAGAATCCCAGTGCTTAACATTCACAGTGAAATATTCTGGTGTTACAAATGTAGTGAAAGCGTAGTATGAAATGCAAAAAAGTATGTCTGTGCAATGTCATGATAAGAATGTACATGCACAGAAGAGTCAAGGAGTTCAAAGTGATGATTCTCACAGGAATTTTAACTTAGTCCCCTTTTACCTTGCAGAGAATTTTCTAACACTTCCTTTGGCAGATATTTTCAGGCCTACATGCAGTGTGGATGTTGCATTTGCCATGGGAATCATAACTTTGAATTGCTTGACGTTTTGGTGAGTGTGAATTTCTTAACCTAATTTCACAAAAATATTATTTTAAAGGGTGCTTTTTTTTTTGATTGCTTTCCTTCCTTTAAAAATGTAAACATGTAAAAAGCAAAAATAGTAAATTATGCTGTGTAGTTCGATATTTCACACAGCTGACTGTGTAATTAGTAACCTAACTACATCAGTGTTTGGATAATGGTAACGTTTGACTGGAAGTGCTGAAAAGACAAGGAAATTGTTTTGATTATGTTACACACATTTCAGCACTTCCCAGGATGCCATGATGCATTTTCTGTATGTTTAGTACCTAATGCAAAACCCAGAGATTTCTTGTTGACTTCACAGAACTGGATCGGTACCTGAAGCCTTGACTTTCTAGTACCTTAAACATATTTGTGCTTTTACATCGGAGCATTAAATCAGGATTGTTATAAATATCACATTCCACATAGGCCCATAGATGTGGCCATGACTTATGTTCTAGAATATGTTTGGTTTATGTGTTAATGCATTTGTTTCCTATCTGCTACTTCCAAACTCAGTCAAGTAGGAAATCTTCCCTGTTGACTACATATATACAGCATTTGAAGCTTGCCAAATAACTCTTTTTGGACTAAGCAGCATGCAAAAAAATGACAAGGACATTTTCTTTAAAGTACAAAGACAGTTTTTAATGAAAAATAGCTACATTTTACTTTATTCATCATGAAAAGTGGTAAACCATGGACTGAGCACAAAAATGAAAAAAGTCAGCTCAGATGATATTTTTGCTTCAGAAAAACAAAAAAGAAGCTCTCAAAATAGGATTTGGCACAAAATTGCCTCTATGCTTATATTTGCTCTTCAGTTTGCTATAAAAATATGACCTTTTAAATGTTTTCTCCTTGGGAGGAGGCTCTTATCTCCTGCTTCCTTTCCAAAGGAGATTAGAGCATTAGTACTAATGCATCCCTCCCCTAAAAGAAGCCAGCAGCAGGACCAAACATGATTTCTTCCTTCACTAATCAATATGGTGGTACCATGCTATCAGCTGGACTCAGAGAGAAATAAGTCCGTTCTTTGCTTCCCAGGACAGTAGTCTTAATGAAGAAACTGAAAGATAGAAGCAGACTACAGAGCCTGCACTTAGTACGCTGCAAGGCACAAATGTTGTGTGATTTCTCAAGTGAGATTTGGCCACCAAATTTTTGGAGAACTCTTTCTCTAGAGCTCAGTAGACAAGAAATAACATTTTCTGCTCTTAGTTCCAAGTATCAGTTGTTATTGGACACTCTTGTTTGTCAGGGGACTTCAGCAAGATGGATGGACCATCAAACAGTATTCTGCTTTAACGAGCTAGCTTCTGCTTCCCCGAAGGAGGACGTCTTGATCATACACAATCATGCAAAGTACATCTGAAGCAATAGAATACAGGGCAAAATCACGCAGGTTTCCAACCACCTCCCCCTCACCCCAGGAATGAAGTCAAAAAGGGAGAGTGAAAAATTAATGCACTGTGATATACATCTACTAAAGCTGTAGAATGTCACAAGTAGACATGTTCTTGTTCTCATATGCTGTGCTGAGGGAAGGATAGAAAATTGTCTTTGTTATTCTTTGCTGGCAATCTTTTGAACGTTCTCAGATTTTGCTGACTGGTAGGTGACCTAATTTATGGTAACACAACACTTATGGCAATGTAGTTGGAACTGTTATTGTATACTGACTATCTACCCTGGAAAATTAATATTTGAGTAAATTATTGAAAACAACTGAAATATTCTGTGCAAAGGTGTTTTCCCTTGGCTTTGTGGTTAGAATTGGAAACATTTGGCATTTCTCAAATCTGCTTTTAAGATGCAGCTATGACTCTTGAAGTCATAATATTTGTCAGATATATCAACTTCAAAAATTCTGTTTGACCTTAAAGACAGAATTGGGGCTTGATTAATATTCTGTGTATGCTTTTCTTTTCACATTTACAAAATTAGGAATGTAAGAAAATATTAAAATAGAGTTTTCATAAGAAAATCTTGCAGAAAATAAAAACAAACCATAAAGGAAATAGATGCTTTGACTGTCAGAAACTTCTCATTTATAAAACACCTTTGAAGTCAACTAATGGTGAACAGAAATAAAAATACATTTCGGTTATCCCAATGTAAAACGTAAGAAAGCAGGCTTTATGGAGAAATGTTCTGTAGCACATCGGAGTGGGGACATGGGAGACCCCTCCCCTTTCAGACCAGTAAATTTTAACACAGCTTCTGCATAGCTGCCAGTTTGTCTCTAAAGATGCTGTTCCTGCAGTACTTTTCCACAATTGTTTCGAGCAGACTATCTCTACTGCTCAGTCTGACCATAGCTGACCTAATGTCTGTCCCTTCTAATCTGCCTGGAGGTCTACACACATCTTCAAGCCTGAACTGTCCAATTTCTGCTTTTTGCAAGTTGCACCATTGCCTCATAGTTCTGCAACAGAAAGACAAGCTAATATGTATGTTTCATAATTAAATATGTTCCACTTCTGAAAGTAAAGCATTTTTAGTTTCGAACATTCTGTAAATGTGGTGAGGTGAAAGTGGTGTAAGCTGAGAAACTACTTTGTCTAGAAATTCCTCAGCTTGTGGTAATGTCATACTTCAGTGAAAAAATTAAGATTAACTCTTGATGTAACATTTGGGATAGACTAAGAACATTAAACCTGACAGTTACTCCCACAGGTCAGCTGCTCTTGGGATCCTTACTAATTTTCTTCTACTACTGAAATACCTCTGTTTGTGATCTTTGAGTTATGGTGCAGTGCAGGTTGCTGCAGAGGGCAGATATTATTGTGAATCATGAGGTGTCCGGCCTGTGTCGTACTGTGTTAAATCTAAAGATATGTCTGGCTCTGAGGCATCTGCCCATATAGACAGTGGCCAGATGCTTAGAAATATCTAAAACAAGCATACAATGACGTCTCCTCAGAACACATCTTCACTATCCACCAATCTGGAGCTCAAGGACAGCCTCTGCCAGAAGATACAGAATTGTAATTGTATGATACAGGGACAGAGTTAACACAAGTGAGGTGGCTGAATCTTCCTGGTGGATGATGGAAGTGATGACCAGTTGACCAAAAGGTCTGACTCTAAAGCAAATATTTTCTTCTGCAATGAGATTGAATATAATGAAAATCCTGAATTTCACATTGTCACTGTTCTTATGTACAATGAAGACTAACAACAGAGTCTACACAGGCCTTCCTTAAGAGTTTTTTAAAAAATGAAGCAGTTTGTGGGGAAAAAAAAAAAGCACAATTATTTCATATTTAACCAATGAGTAAATTCAGTAAATGCAACACTCCAAAATTAATTGCTTATGTTTCTTTCCATTGGTTGTCTCTTTAACATATCAAGTTCACTCCCATTTTGTATTCCATGTTGACAATAGCACTACATTTAGACTGTCTTTCTGCCAACAAAATGCACAGTTAGGAGAAATCTGGAATATGGAAATATCAGCTGCTGGCTTGGCTAGAAAAAAACCTTCCTCTTTGGTAAGTCCCAACTGTTGCAGACTGCTTTGTAGACTAAAATCAGGACCTTCACTGTTTAACACTCCATTTAAATATTAGTTATGGTCTGTCTTTACCAAAATTCTCATCTGAAGTTATACTGGCAAGCTTTATAATGCATGCCTATAAAGTATCTGGGAAATGAGATTTTGAAGACCTTGGCACTTAAAAGGGTCTTTACTGATGAGTACCTTCAAAGAATTAGCTTACATGCCCATGAAAAAAGAGATGAACAAGTGAGAAGCAAGGAAATATTTGGGAATAGAGAAAGCACAAAATGTGCTCTAGTTTGTTTCAATATTCTACCTTTTAATTGCTAGCATAATTAAAGGAAGGGAAATATTTTCATGTTCTTTAACAAGGAGAGGAAAGTTTGTTTTGGAAGATGCTGATGTTTTGCATAAATGAGAAAATCCCAACACTGATGCACTGAAAGTTTTCTTGACACTGGCTTGCTGGTGTTCAAGTGGGAGTGTACAGGCATTCATTGATTTTGGATATTTTGTTTGACTTCCTCCCTGACTTAGTTCCAGCGATCTTTTCATAGTCAAGACTTGGGATTTTGCCATCTTCAATGACATATGCAAAGGTCTTATTGCTTGCCACACCTGTGATCCTCATTTTCCTTCAAGCCCTGCAATTTTACTTGGAAAACCTGAGTCCGTAGCTGTGCAAAGAGGTTGAATGTCTTATGGTGAGACAGGGTACTTGTCCTCCCATTGCAGAGGTGATGTATGGCCCACAGGGACCTAATAGTTGCCCCTGATGGCAAGAGCAATAGTATCTACCTTACAGAATACTCTTGATTGCTCTGAGTGTTGTTAATGCAGGCTGTCTAAGTTTTGCTATGAGATAGCACTGACTGGTGAAACATCAACAAACCTTTACATGCAAACTGTTAGCATCTTTTGTCAGAACTATTCGGAGACGGAAAATCACTGATATTCCACAGCCTGCAGGAGCACTCCTTCTGGGTCCTCATCCCTGGAAAGAAGAGCTGCTCTTGTCTGATGGAAGAATCCTTATTTGAAGCCTTCTGAAGTTGTGAGACCCTTTTGGGCTCCCCTGCATCTGTGTGATCTGGGCATTTGGCAGTAGCTCAGTTCCTCAAGGTTGGGGAATGACAATCAATTCTAATCATTGGCTGATGTTGTAAATATACACTTCGTCCTGGAGGATCTGAGATTCTGCCAGAAATTACAAGCATTTAGTAGTCCCATGGCTAGTATAAACACTTGCAGCTACTAATTAACAGTAGCTTTTCACTTCCCTGCTCTGGGGAGAACTGAACTGCTGCTAAATAACAGTGCTGCTTCTAAGTCAGTAGTGTTATGTTGCACTTAAGCTAGTCTAATCTTCATGACCAGCATGAGGAAGAGGGTGGTCCTGCCCTTCCCTCCAGCCATACCTGCTTGTTGTGCTGGCACTAGTGAGCATGTGGTTGTGTGATGGCTTACATTGAAGACTAACCCTCCAAAAAATAGAAGCTTTCCTTTGGGTCAGTAAACTGATGTGACTCTTTGCATGGCTCCATTTAGTGTTAGAGCTGATGAAAAGCAGGAAATTGCAATCTGAGGCCGTCGGAAGGGGGATCATTCTTTTTGACAGCAGGGCAATCTTGGATTGACTTAAACTATCATGAAATGACCCCTTCAGACCTTGTGATCCCCTCTGAATAATTTCTTGGCTTTCAAGGGATGCACGACTCACAGTTTTAGAGCACAGTCGGGAAAGAGAAAGGAGCAGATGTGACATGATGAAAAGAAACAATGCAAGAGTGGTTCAGCAGTCATGGGTGGTTTAATGTCTCTTTGAGAATCCCTTGTAGAATATGTGTGAACCTGAGACTACTTTAACTTCTGCAAACTTACTTCCAGCAACATTTTAAATTAAGCTGGTGGATAAGTGACGCATGTTACTCACCCTTTCCAGCCATTTACAGTGGTGCCATGGATCTTGTGCTTGAATATATTCCTCTTTAACCAAAAAGTGACTTGTAGTAAGTAATTACTACAAGGTTTGTTGCTGGTAAAAGGTAACTTCATTTGTAGTCTGTTTGTGGCAAGGCTATGTGCTCAGGGCAGTTTGGCAGAGCAGACTATCCCATTCTAACAGTAGGAGATTTTTTTTCTAGAGGAATAATATTTCTGTAATAATGGAATTTTGTCTTAGCGTTTTTTCAGTCATTACTGGAAAGAGTTAAAATATCTTATCTCTTGCATTCCTCCACAATGGCTGACTTTGTATAGAACATCTGTCATTTGCTCAGTCTTTATTGCCATTCATATTGAAGGCGATGATGAATTACTGTTTCAATGTCTTCACTAGATTGTGCAGATATTTTCTTTGAGCATCTATCCATTTATCCTCAAAGGACTATCTGGATGGCTTAATTGATCTAATATAGCACAATGGCATGTGTCAATCTACTAGCCAGGCTTTTCTTAATATCTCACTCCTCTTAATTCGTTTTTAGAGAATGCTACATTGTAATGAATGAGTAATAACTACCATACCTCCTGATTGCGTAGATGTATTGATTGATTCATTGTGTCTATTACGGCCTCAAGATCTTTCACAGAGTTAAGAAAACAACACGCTTCTCTATTTTTTTAAATAACTCTGCATTTACTAAGTAATTCAGGATAATTTTTATGACTGTTGCTGCAGTCATGCCTGGTTTCATGTCACCTCTCATGACCATTGAATTTGTGCTAATACGGTTTTCAGACTTTCACCTGTCACGTAGCCCTACTATATGGCATATTTGTTGCATAAAGCTTATTTTATAGGCTTTTGCCTAACTTTTAACAGAAGGGGATCACAGTAACTCTTTTGATAGAAGCTTTGATTCTGTTTCAAGAAGTAATAGTGAGGTCAGTATTTCATCTTTTTTATGTTTGTAAAACTGATTTTGGTGTGAAATGAAGAAACATATATTTCACTATGATCAGAATGAGGGTCTGGATGTCACTCAGGCTCAGTTAACAGGACATATTTTGTGGTCTTCAGAAAGTTTGTATCTGTAATAGGGGATTAATTTTATGGCTAGTAGCCAGCTTAGAGAGTTGAAACAAACAATAAGATGAATTTTGCATATATGTTTATGCAGCACTCCTGAAACACAGAGGAGCAGTATAAATAGCCTTTTTTTCCCCTTATGTATTCCCCAGATAGACTTCCCTCTAGCTGGCTTCTGTTATCTTCTTTGTAGCTTCTATCACATTTCCCCTTCGCCTAACATGCTCTCTGTACTTAGAGCTGTGGATGATATAGCCTAGTGTCCTTCCATACAAGATAAAAGCTTTTGTCTCCAGGTTGTTCCCAGATGGATGAAGGAAACCGTGAACCGTAAATCAGCTTCAAAGTCTAATGAAACTATTAGACTTTTTGTTTAATCCAGTACTTTGCATTTTGACTCCACAGATGGCTAAATAGTCTGGATTTATAATTTTCTCTAATTTGGTCCAATTTTGTACTCTTAGAAATCACAGCAGATTGCCCATTGCACATTTATGTGGCCATTTCTCCAGCCTTTGTACTCCCATGCTCTAGTGGAGATCTCAGTGAAGATTCTCAATCCAGCTGTGTGTCTATCAGTGAAGATGGCCTGTAGCATTATTTTGCTTGGCAGCATTTTGAATTGTCCAAGGCTTTGCATTTGAATATGAAGAAGTTATGTGCAGAATGTTAGATTTATTTTTACCCTATCCTATAAAAGCAACTACAAAAAACCTCAGCAAGACAACCTTGACAAACATTACACTAAAATGCTCTTAGTTTAACAGAATGACCTCTAATTCTTCATCCTCAATTTTGATTCAAGAAATAACTGTAGCTGGAATTTTTCACCTGCAAATAATTGCAGTTATATTTTACAGCACTTAGCCTGATTACAGTTCCCACAGAGCTATGGTGAAGTGTGAGTTGCATGTAGCTGTGCTTCCATTACGGGGTCTGAGTTTATCCTGCATTTTTTCTGATCCAGCTGAATCTGAAGAATTACACTGCTCAGGCACATTTTGATGAAATGGTATGTCTTAAAAAACATAACAATTTATTAAAGCCAAAATTTCTCACAGTAATGTAAACATTTCTATTAGCCTAATTGAGGAGATTCTTTTCCTCTAGGGTTGAACTTCTGATTAAAAACAGTGAGATAGATGGAGAGAGAGCTGAAACCCAAGAGACCTACTATCTCATAGTGCTTTAACATGGGGAGAGCATGAAAAGGAACTGAAAATGAGTCTTCACCATATTGGTGGCTGATCAGTTTACTCCTCAAGATATTAGCTCTTCTGGATATTCTATGCTCACTTGTTTTCTTTTATAACCTATCCAACAGAGGAATCACCTCCCATATTTTGGAAAATCATGTGTTCCAAAACCAGCAGACTTGAAAGAAGCCAGCTACTCTCTCCCATCTTCTACGCTTTTCATCTATTTTAAAAATGAAAAACATGGATAATGATAACAAGGAAAATACCAATGAAAAGTGCAGGCATATTGGCAAGCTGAGAAGGTACTGGGAGGAAAATCAAAACAAAATCCCGGCTATGGTTCCACACATGTTTTAATGTGCCTACCCTCTACTGCTCCATTTATGTAATTTAAGAACTCAAGGTTATAAAGATGACATGAGAGTCATCTAAAGTTTTGAATTAAGCAAACTGAATTAAATTTACAGAAGCTGATTTCTGTGGCTCTAAACCTCTTTCCTGTCTAGGCAGTCAATACGCTGCTAGATCAGCAGTCTCCAAAAACAGGGACAGCAGTTACAGTTCATAGTACCTCCATTACAAAACTGTAGCACTAATAGTAATCTTTGGTTTGTTTCCAAAACAACAATACTAAGTGTTTAATGATTAGAGTGTTCGCTGGAGTACCATATTCTTTTGCTTTTTTGTAAGTTCAGGTAAAACTATGTTCTTGATAAAGTTATGAGTTCTAAGCTACTACAGTTTTATTTCAATATAACACTAATAACTCTGATTGATTAGTTGAGTATGGAACTGGAGGCAGTTTGTCAGGAAACATCAGGCTGCATTTTGTGTACTGTGGTCTGCCTGGATGTTGTGGAATTGTGTTTATTTTTCATAGCATTGTTTGTGGTTGTATGTGGTATTTCTTTTGCTATACATGTTCATGGTTCACGTGACTTTTCAGAAGTGAGAAAGGAGAGCTTTTGCTATTAACATTTTGTAAGAACCTCCTTCACACTTGGCTGTCTTCACTCTTCAGTCAAATTCACTTCTGTGACACCCTTACACGGCTTCCCTGGCTGAAGACGATAGATTGAGACATTATTTTCCATTCAGCTTGTTTTTACAGATTAGAGAATGAAACCATAGTGTCACAACTTTTCCAAAATAATAACCTCTGAAAATAAATGTAATGCAGATGATACGTTCCAAGCATAAAATTTCACAGAAAATTATTAGTGTAACTGTTCCCAAAGACCTTTTCCTCCTCATATGACAATCTTTAGCTCTTGCCTTCCCTTCATAGTCAGTCCAACCCAGGCAATGAATACTCACAAGATCATTGGTGGTTGGTTTGTTATATCTGATAGAGTTCTTTTCTGCTGATTGGATTTCCTGTTGAAACTATTCAGTGCAGCGCTCTTTCGTCTTTTTTTTCAAACTGATGGTCACATACTGTCTTTGAAGTACTCACCATTAAAACCTAACATTTGCTAGCAAGTACCATGTGAACTTTACAAAATCATCTTAATCATCTCTGATGTAGCAAGTGATAATGCCTAAGTGAGGATTTTGCTTATAACGATCTCTTGCATGGCAGGAGCAGTGGGAATGTACATATTGCTATGGATGATACAGGCTGCTCCATCAGTCTTGTGACTGATGAGCTCTCTAAGCTCAGGGAATTTCTGATATCAGAATATATTTATCCCTTTTTATCTTCAAAGGGACTTGAGTCTTCAGAAAACAAGAGAAATTTTTACGGTCTGAGGTCTGGGGACTCATTTCTGGCATTCAGATGCTGGGACACTTCTGATGCTTTGTTGTAAATGAGGGCAAATATTGACATTTTATAAGGATAGCTCTGTGAATACACTATGTAATGGTATTATGCTAGTACCCCACATTACCTTGCACCTAAGACTCTTTACAGATTTTGATTGCAAAGTAAAAAATCTGTTAGGATGTGGTTTTGGGAATACCAGACCTTAACATATGCTTAACACAGTTTCATTAGCTTTTCATGCATGCATATCTTGCAATGGTGAATATTGACTGCAATCCCCAGCTCTACACTCCATAGTGTTTGGGTGTCAGTGCTTGAACTACATTTATTCTTTCTGACCTGTTTTCTTGATGATTACTGGCTCTGTTAACACTGTTTTGTGGAATTTCTTGCTCTATATGGAAACCAAAGAGAAATACAAATGTATACAAGTGTAGTATGATGACACTGCTTATGTGTTGATTTTGGCACAACAGCGTGCCAGTTGGGGGAAGGCAAAGGCTAATATTCAACAGATGGCAAAGTCCTAAACCCTATAATAATGGCTGCAGTTATTTTCATTACTGTCATCTGATGACACATACAATAGTTGGAAAAGACCTGAACTGGGTAATCACAGCAAATATACTCCAAAGAACCAGATGCACTTCAAACTATCAAAACGGTGATGGATGTTCAGGCTGAGTGCCACTTCTGTCCATATTCCAGGTATATTACTGCTGAGGACTAGAAGCCACATGGCCTGCTGTCATACACAGGGCTGGCATTTTCCCTTCTGTAGTAACCAAGAACAAAACGCAAAAATTGGCATCTATTGGCAGGGAAATACTTCTATATTGCTGATATGTCTATGTACTGTTATCACATACATAGTGACATATATTAGTTTGTGAATTTTTCAACATCCAGATCAAAACGTTAAAAACTGTAAAAGGTTTTTCTAAAGAATTTTAAAAATACATCATAAGCTTCACCGAATGGTCCTGATAAAAATCATACCAGTTTATGAAAAAAAAGCATGAGATGATTAGATGATCAAAGTTTTACAAGATTAAAGGTGTTTTGCCCCTATAGATTAAGGAGCCTGTGAACTGTTAGTTATTACGCTTTATAGAGGACTTACATTTAATAATTTGAAGTTTTAAAAAATGATTTAGATTTTTATGAATTTTCTTTCTCAAATTTGAAGGATAAAATTATGATAATCTGTGCTGTAGCAGAAAAAGACACTGGCTTTTAGAAAATTAATTAGATCATATCTGAATATTCATATTACTACTTTGCATCTGTGTAAAAATAGTTCTTGTTGATTGCCTGGAGATTTAGGACTGAACTACTATGACCCAATTAAAAAAAAATTCCAGTGAAGCAGGCCTTTTTCTCAGCTATTCATTACAGCATCTACCATCATGATACATTCGCACGCTTTGACTCAGTTTGTGTTACAGGGGCATGCAGTGATCCCTTCATGTTTATTCTATTTTTCTAAAAAAAGAAAAAGAAAGCAAAATCATGTTGCTTTATTTAACAATTCTGTACAAGCCTTCAAACACTACAACAAAGCTGGAATATTTCACATCTGCCATCAGTGATCTAACACTTAATATTAAGACAGCTCCTGCTGTGACATGTTTGAAACTGTTTCTTCCCTCTGCTGGGCTAACAACATAATAGGGATCAGGAAAACAGTTCTGAACATGGCATTGCTAAAACCTCTGCAAAAAATTCTAGGTTAAGCCTTCTGTAACTGGTGCAAAGCAGATTGAGAGAACCTGAAGAAAAAACCTTGTTAAATCAGACTGCTCTTTTTTCAGCTGATGTTGAGCTACTTATATGAGGTCCTTTGTGCAAGTCCTGGTGTATTCATGGCTTCTGTAAAGTGGAACATTAAAAAAGCCATAAACAAGGAGGGAAATCCATAAATCAACCTGAATGGGAAAATGAAATTATAACAAGACTTCTACAAGTCTCCTAATAAAACGAGAGAGGTTGGTGGGTTTTTTTGGTTGGGTTTTTTTGTTTTTGTTTTAAACTCTGCAGCCTTGAAAAATATATGGAGCACATGCATCTGGACAGGATTTTCTTATTTTTGCAAGAAGGCTGTGTGTGCATACTTGCTCTGCAATATCAAAGCCACTGATACCTGCAGGAAATCACTACCCAGTGTTTTCAGTGCATGTTAGATCAGGCTCCTTTAATTTTAAGTCCTCTGCAGAATTAAGCTGGACATCATCTGAGATCAGCCTTTCAAACTGATTTAGAGATAGTCAGGAAAGCTCATATCACATCCAACGGTATAGGATCAGAACTCAGGAATTTAGGATTTGTTTCTGTGATGTCCCTTGTACACTGGTGAAAGTCCTTTTGCTCTAGACTATCATTTTAAGTATCTGCAATCCAGGACTAGCTCTGAGATGCTGCGCATTGGAAGGAGAGACCAGCTTCTCACAGTCCTTGTCCAACATCCTGCCTGCTCCAGGGGTGGAGAGAGAAAATTTTTACTGATGGGAAAATTAGGATACCTGTTGCAGAAGAGAGGAACAAGGACCCAACTAGCCCAGGTCTGAAAGAGTATTAGTGAGTGGGATTTACCTCCTTATTTGAAACAATTTATTCGAGGTTATGAGGAAGGTTTTTTCTTCCTTTAAAACACTGCAGAACTCTACATCCAAGTTTCAATCTTAATAAATTGGGATGCAGTTCTGCCACCTTTACTCAGTCTGGGTGGTCCCAGTGATGATACTCTGAGATTTTGCACTCAATGACAGAAACTAAATTGTAAGACTGTACTGAACACAAATCAAAGTTGATTCATGTGTGTCTCCATCCTCCAGCTATGCAATAGGATAAATGATGCTCCCTTAATTTTAAAATATTCTGAAGACAAACAAATGATTGCAAACTGCATGACTACTAAGGCACTGTGGTCTGTGTCAAGTAAACAGCCAGCCAGCCAACCTGACACAGAGTAGCACAATCACAAAAACACCAGCCAACCGTTCACACAAACCTTCCTCCCAACTTGTCTGAATAGCTCTGAACCTCAGAAGTCTTTTGGGCAAAGGCTATGTGCGGATTTCATCTGAACTCTTTTTTTTCCTGGACTTAATGAATACCTTTGAGCATTGCAGTCAAGAAAACATTCCATTTGGTGACAGCTTTTGTACAAATGAGAAAAAGGGACATTTTAAGCAAATGGTAGGGTTTATTTTTGGGTTTTTTTGTTTGTCTGTTTCATACTCTGCTAATCTTTCATCACTTTGGAAGCACAGTTTTATATTGTACAGTTCCAACACAAATTAAAGATGGTCATTAGGCCATTAAGAATATACCTACTGCTATCAGTTAGCATCTCTGTTAAACTGAATGTTTTTGTACTACTTGGAAAGATGCATAAGAATTTTGTATCTATACAAACTTTAATAATATTGTTGCAATGGAAAACCTGTTGACCTTTGGTCCTAGTTTTTAATAGATTGACATAATTGCAGATTCACTTACTGTAATAACAGGCACAAAATTAAAAGCACAAATAATTGTCATGCTGATACTGGAAACCAATGGCTGAAAGTGCAAACCTGTCTCTACCCTTTTAATTTGTATTGTTGAATAAGATAAAAATCAGACTTATGAGCAGAGGGAGTGTGTGGAAACTACGCTAAACTAGTCCAGAGGAATCAGCTTAGATTCTCAAAGGTAATTAGAAGCTCCAAGTCCTGTTCTGATGCTTTCAGACTCACTGCAATCAGCGGGAGCTCAGGAGATTGGAGCACTGTTGTGGAACTGGTTAATTTGACGCAACTTGATTCTGAGCTTACTTCAAAAACTGATCAGCTGAAAACACACTAATACTGAGGCTGTGTGTAAGAACATAATCTCCCCAAGGCAAGATTAAAGTGTAGAAGTCTGGGCTGTCAGACATCTTATGAAGCCAAAGAAAGAGTTGCATGGCCCTGCTATTTTGTGATGGTGTTGCTTGAACTTGTTTACCAAGAACAATCCTGTACCACCCTTCCAGTGCCCATAATCCTGGACACTGAAAGACCTCCACTAACCTGTATCTCCAGTCTCCATGTCCATTTTCTTTCTTTTCCTATTTGCTTTTTTCTCCTTTTATTCTTCTTCATGTGGACATCACTGGTGACAAAAATTTGTGACTGAACCAGATGCTTCTTCCAGTGGCTGGATGGGGTTTCAGCACATTTATGGGGTTTTGTCTCCTTATGAACTTGGGAAGTGAATGAGGTCCCCAGATCTGTGTGGAACCTGCCTCTGGAGATATCGTGAGTTGCTTTGATGGAGCTACTGATTCTGTATGTTTTTACTTTTAGAAGGACACAGGGACTTAAAATGAGATTGAGGCCACATTGTACTAGGAGCTGTGTACATAAAGAGTAAGAGACAGTATCTGCCACACAGAGCTTGAAGTCTAGACAGTGTAAGGCCAAAAAGGAGAAGCCAGTTGTACAACGAAATGATGAAGGTTACACACCTCAGAGTAGCCAAGTTGGAATCAGTTTCCTAATCCCTGAAATTCAGTCCCCTGCTCCATACTGCCCTTGCATACCAAGAATACTCTTATACAGGATGAATGGGTGTAGCTTTAGGGATTATCAGTTGCTTGATAGTCCAGGGACCAAAATAATCAACGAAACCACATATTTTATCACCTGACCTGTGGTTATTGCCATGTTCACTAGAGTATATGCCAAGTAATGTGGGTTTTTTAGTCCTCTGTCATTAGATTAGTATCCAATTATAGTCCCTGAGACTAATGATACCTGTGGAATAGGGTAAATGAAGAACTACTTCAATTATGTTATCAATATCTTTCTCCTTTTAGCATCCTCCATAGGTTGATCTGGTTTACCATCTGGGACTGTAACAAAACTGTCTGTAAAAGACAGATAACATTCTAAAATTCCAAGTAGAATTGCCATCAGCCTTTTTACACTAAGGTCTTTTCCTTAAACTCTTACCCTAAATGAATTTTTAATTACAAAAATCAACCAAAAATTTAATTCCCGTTACAACAGCTATACCAGCAGCTTAATATCAGAATAATATCTATTTTGAATTGTTGCATACAGATATAATGGGATTTCAAACCCCCACCAAATAAATCAATAATGAAAGAATTTATTTATAGCATTTCCTTTTCAGTCACATCTCATGTCATTATAGTTGTAGAGCTGAAAGCTAAGATTAGTTTCTGTGTTTTTGTATTGATGCATCCCATGTTTGACATACATAGACAAAAGATAAAACTTTTCTCCTTGTTTGCTTAGGCTATTATTTCTGCTAGAAGGAAGAATTTCTACTGTTTAGCCATCTGTCTGTGGTGAGTACTGCTGAAATTCATGGGGATCTTTCCAGTGATAACTAGAACAAGCCCTTCCTAATTAGCTGAAGTAAACAGGTAGGCAAGCCTCTCATGCAGGCTGCCAAACTTCTGAAATTCCTGGCTCTTTCCTGACAGTGGACTGTGAGATCTCATTTAAATTTGGAAATAAGTCCGTGAATATCTGAATTTAGGCTCTCAAACTGATACCTTTAAAATAAGCAACTACTACTAAAAATGCACATTTGCCTACCAAGAGTGTAGTTAAAATATATGGTACACTACTGAAAGACAGATTAGGTAAAAATGGATTACATAGAATTACTAGACTGTAATCACAAAGTTAAGAAATAGAAAAATGTTACTGTTAATATATCATTGTCAAATTAGGTGGTTATATAGTCATATCCTGCATAGTTCGGCTCTTTTATTAATGACTTATGAGTGTAATATAGACTTTGTATGTACACAGTGTCTTTAGAAATAGAAAATACCTCTCTGCATCTTTATATTGTACAGAATCTGAACCTGCTCAATACTTGCTTAGTTCACACTATTTAGAGAGTTTAGAGTTGTCCCACAAGGAAGCAAACAATTTACATAAAGTGATAGAAAAGAAATAAGAACAAATTATTTCTCTGAATAGGTAGATTTTAAATCCATTGTTTGGAAAGCTCTTTTATCATGAGCAGAGTGATGGATTATTTCTTTAAGGGAAAATGGCAGTAATTAGTTATAATACCTGAGAGAACTCAATAAATATTTGCTAAATTAGATTATTTATTATTTGTATTCTAGGAGTATCTGGAAGAATCCCGAGAGATCAGAGCCCCATTGTTCTAGGAACTCTGTAAGAACAGCTGCTATCCTAAACAGTATACAGTCCAAAATAGATGGCAAGCAAGACAGGAAGGGAACAGAATTGCAAAGAAACAAAATTAATCACCTGAGGGCACAAAATTAGCAACAGAGCTAGGACTGTGATCAGGTAGGTCTCTTCAAAGCCACCCTGGAGCTTTACTTATTGGAGCAGGTACCTCCCCTTCTTATCCTGCCCATTTTGACCAAGATCTTCTCTAATCTAGATAGCAATTGAAACACCCTCACCCCTCTTAAAGCCAAGATGAAATTAATTTCACCCCATCTTCTACCTTTTGTTTAGTGAGCATTTCCTTCCATGAAGTCTGCAACAAATGACGTTGAACTAAAAAGATACAGACTTTTATGTGCTTAAAGATATGGTAAAGTACGGTGGGATTATCAGATGTGTAGGTGCTCATTTTATTTTGTTTTCTGAATACACATTTTCATACCTTAGTGCACAGATACTTTTGAAAATTAAAAACATTATGGGAAGATAGAATCTACTTCTTTAGATGCCTCAATAGCTTGACAAACTTAGCCCTTCATTCCCATCTGTAAAAAACAGGTTAAGAACACTGTGTATGTCTCAGAGGTGTTGTGAAATTAAATCCACTAAAGATTTTGGGTTCTTTACAACATGCAGCAGGGACATCCGTGTTAGAATGGTGAAGTAGAGTTTCAATCAGTAATCTGTATGACATCATCACACAATTATATTTGACATGCAACAATTTTAACTTCTGTATCAGATTTAGAAGTAGAAAAGAACTGTGCCCTGATATAATATTGCATTAAATGTTGAATTTTATATAGTTAACTTGAATGTGTTCCATTCCAGGATTTGGAAAGGCATTATAAATTACTAAGAATTGGGCCTTCAGCATTTTGTGGTTTCTCTTTCTTGGGATTCGTACAAGCATTTCCCTTGCATGGTAGCTTTGAAACTCCAAGCTGAATCTCATTGTCCAAACCCCTACCACATCAGAGTAAAAACCCAGCTGAAATCTGTAAGGGGTGTGGAACCCAATCATATGTGAGTTTTCCATTATTTTAGTGAAAGTCTAACAGTACCAGATTTTAAAGGGTGCTTACCGGGGAATATGGAAATGATTTGGGCTTTTATTTTTTTACTCCAATGTTGTCTATGGCAGCCATAGCCATAACTTACAGCTTGTGCTCATGGGAGTCCAGGCACTACTCCCTTGACATGCTAAACCAGGTCAAGAACTCCAGGACATCTAAATGCTGTAGTGGTCTGCAAAGCCAGTCAGACTCATAGAGAACAGTGTGTTGTGTCATTCTTTTGTTCAGTCAGAGGAGTCTTGCAAAAAGTTTGGAACTGGGAAGGAAGTTTCATTTGAAGTTCAGGTGACACTGATAACAAGCTAAATCAAACAAAGTTTGGAGCCTTTCCAAAATGGGTGAGCCTTTCTCAATTTCTCTGTCTCCTTAAAAGCAGAGCCTGTTATGCGTAGTTACCAAAGCAATGATATTATTTCTTCTTGGGCATAGTTGTTTGACATCAGGTGCAATATTACTTCAGAAACAATGTTATTTGTGCATTATACTTATTTCTTTTGGTTTGCATATGCATAGGTGTGTGTACACTGTTATGCAAGTATATTAATGAGATATCTTCAGTTTCTGTCTAGAAAGTCATAGCTCCAGGTGATGTGATCTTATGATGTGGAGATATGAGTAAAAAATAGGTATAAAAGAAAAAATACAGAAGACAACTAAGAGGCAGTCAGAATCTAAATGTGAAGTATACAGGAGGATCTCAAAAATCAAATTCTAACAAACAAATGGTTAACCTTCATAATTCAGCTACAATTATCCTTAGGCACAACTAGAGTTACTACCCAAGCACAAATGTTTGACAAATATTTTCACCATATTTACTGAAATTACATAGTTATAACGTAGAAACAACAGAAGGTGGTTTTATAAAGGCACACCTAAGAGTTCTACATGTATTATAGTATCAGTGTTCTTTTTTTTAAATTCAAGTAAGGCAGAAATAGCAAATAGATAAAAGAATAAGCACAAAGATCTTTCAGTTATGACACTGTATTCAGGAAACATTTGTAAAGATCATTATATAGCCCTAGATAAATGACACTATCTTCAGCTAATTTTTCTTGATTAAAAAGCTATTGATGATCTGTGAAAGGGCAAACTCTGCCTCTTGAAGAAAACCTCATAATAATGAAATGCTACATGATAGACCTGGTTTCTACATGTGATTCTTTTCCAAGGTCAATGACCTATTTACCCTTCTTTTGGCTCAGAGATGCCAATTTGCAGCTTTCTTCCTATTAGAAGTTGTTTATTAAAAAGGAACAAGAATACAAAATTGTCTGTAGCAAGATATGCTAATCTCCAATAACAGTATCAGGTGACTCTTCTGCTGATTTTGAAGTAACAATATGACTCATCAAATCAGAACTAGTAACAAAAGAACTCAATCTAACTGGATCTGACAACGGCCTAGAGCAATAATTACTAGATAAAGAAGAGGGGCATGAAATGGTCATTGAAAGAAAAAGGGAAGGCAAAAATGATTCAGGTAGGTCACTTTAATTAAATCAAAGCAGAATAAAGACAAAGTACAGTTGCATCATGCATATGAATATTAAAATCAGCCATCAGCAAAATTTTAATGTAATGAAGTACAATATTAAGTCAAGTCTGACAATAATTCAGAAACATACCTTAAACAAGGTATGACTCCAAGGGCAGGCCATAAATAACCATAACAACAGAAGCTCTAGTTCAATGAATAAACACAACTCACTACTGAGTTTATACTCAGCCTGACTCACTATTGAAATTATACTCATGAAACTATCAATTTCAATGAAGGCCAACTGTTATAAAACTGGAATATCACTGTGATGAATCAAGCTCAGATTGTCATTTCTCCTCTTTCATCACCTTGACATTAAAGATGCTTAGTAGCACTTGCCACATTTTTCTGCCTCCTCCTTGGTCAGCATTTTATGTGATTATGCAATAGCAGTATAAGAATGGTTTTCCAAGAGATTTGTGACTGGAATGTCTTCCCAGAATTCTGACTGTAGGCTTTGCTACAGAATTTGCTTGAGACCTAATTTTTTTTCCTATCCTATGTTCTTCATAAATGTCCTACAGGTTCCTGCCAGACCTTTTCCACAACTCTTTTTTGCCTTTCATAATCCCCTATTGCTGGCAAATTGCATAGGAACTTCCCATGCCATAGTCTACTTTTCAATTATTTACACACAATTGTACTGCCCTAATAATTTTATTAGGCAGCTCTTTCACTGCAGTACAAAGACCGTGTTGCAAAATGTTATCACACAGTTCTTAAAATCTATTTAAAATATGTATGCTGATCATACTACAATTTTTCTTTGTCACTGAAGCATTGAAAATATCTGATACATAGAGATGAGATTTATGAAATGTTATATATGCCTGGAAACACTTGCATTCTCCTATTGTTTGTTACCTGTAAGGGCAAAATCTATAAAAGTCTTAAAGCTAGGATTCTATGAATCATAATAAGTAGAGAAAGCAGACTGCCTCTTTACATTTTGTCTTCCTTTTTGAAATTATAAATATGCCTGCTTTCTTCAGTTCCTTTAGCATTTTCACAGACCTCCATATCAAACAAATTATTGGATGAGGTCTCTAAGATCACAGCATCTTGTTTTTAACATTTCAGCAGCAGCACTGTCAACACCTGGTGCTTGTTATTCCTAAGAGTTCTGATTGCCTCTTGAATCTCTTCAAAATTTGGCTCAGCTGCCTGGAAAGTGGCCATTTGTTGTTAGCCTTTTCATTCTCTTTATGGAGCTTGTCTAAGTACTCCTACCATATTTCTGTAGTTGCATTCCTTGTAATAAAATGATTTCCATTTTTATCTTTTATCAGACTTTCTCATTATTGATATTCTTTCCCTCATGCATCGATACCCTTGTAAAATTCTTGCACAGACTCAGCCTCCTTAAACTCAATCATCAGAAGCAAATTCTCTACCAACTATAATCCTCTGAATAGGCCCACTCTTGCCTGAGGAACAAATGTACAACTTGCCAATGCTCACCATCACGCCATAGTGAAGCATCTCCTCCAAAGGAACCATTGAAAGCCCTGAATCTTGTATTTGAATTTCCCAGAATATAATATATTTCACCTAGTACACCAAATGTCCTTATGGAAACTGGGGAGGGGAATTGGTAAAATTGAACAACAAACCTACACTTCAATGAACTCCTACAGAAAATCAATAATGGATATAAACATCCATATTGGATACTAAAAAGATAGTCTTTATAGCTACAGATTTCATGGAATAGTAATGGTCATCCATTTTACACTAACTTCCCCATACTTCTTAGCTAATAATCAGATCATAATTACCTCTGCCTCTCAGCTTATCACCTTAAGTCTTACTAAAATTCTCCGATTTCTCAGTATCAACTCTTCTTTCTCAGATTTTGTAACTGGTTGTTAATATACCTAACTGTTTTCAACCTGTATTTAACTTTGCAATTTGTTACTCCCATTTCTGATCTGAAGGAGGGCTTGCATAACCACGGTTTGGTCTTCTGTGTTTTACTTCTGGAGGTCATTTACCCCAACCTCTTGCTCATAGGAGAGCTAACTTTGAAGTTAATCAGGTTGATCAGTGTTGTGTTTAGTCCAGTGTTGCAAATGAAGATGTTACAATCTCTGAAGCACCTGTGCCCATGTTAGACTACTCTCATGGTGAGCAATATTTTTCTCATGTTCAACAGGAATTTCTCTGTGATTGTTGCTTCTTGTCTTTACATAAAATTTCCCGGAAAACCTGTCTCCATCCTCTCTATACCTCCCTTTTAGGTAGTAGAAATATGGCAATTAGGTCCTTCCTTAGACTTGAATCCAGTTTCTTCAGCCTCGCATGTCATATGCTTTAGCACCTTAACCATCTTCATGACACTCCACTGGATCGCCTCCAGTTTTCTGACATCTCTCCAGTATCAAGGGGTCCAAGAGTGGACATAGTATTCTACATGCAGTTAGCTATGTTCTGAAGTCACAAAGGCTACTCATGTTTTAAATTTATTCTGATTCATTCTCTCCCTGAAGTTTTGTGTTGTCTTTGTAGACCTGCAGCTTCTCCTTCAGCCTTTTCATATTCCCCAGTAGCACACTGATTACACAGGCACATTGTCCATGTTGCAAATGAGTTCGAAGTTACTCATTTACAGTCTTCAGTATATGGATGTATTTCTGGAAGCTGTGCTTTTGTACTGCCCTTTATTTTTCTGATGTCTTTCCTTTTGCTATCAACACATCTGCAGTTTAATATAGCAGGCTCTGGAATTTTTTTTTTAATTAATACTTCACATTTGAATGCACAATTTGGATTATCTAAAGACAATGTCTTATACATGTACTCATGTATTTTGTACTTTCTCTACTTTGTTAATTTTTTTCTTACATTTCTCTTGCAAGCCAGTCATATGAATTACAGGTGCCTCCCTCTAGGTTTTTGATGCCAAGACACAAAAGATTTCTGTTTCGACTTAGTAAGTGCATGGTCAATCTTACTGATAATAACCCCATCTGTGCTATTCATGGATGTTTGTGAGTAGTCGTAGCAGAAAACACAATACTCTGTAAAGGCACTTTAAGTCTGTTCAAACTAACCTAGTTTCACTATCATGAAACACTTCTTTCCATTTCTTTTTTACTTCTTCTTTTCCTGTGCTAAAACTGTAGGAACTGTAAGATGTCCTACAGCTGTTGAAGATATTCAGAGCATTCATCATTTAATAATCTTTATTTTTCTTCAGTGAAAGTAGATCTATTGGTTAAGTCACTACTGAGCTATCTCCTCTTAATCTTAATTGCATGTTTGTATACTAACGGCTTCAAAGGTATTTCTTGGTAACATATGTAACTGTTCCAGTTTCATGTCTTGTAGTCTTTCTTCCACTGTGAATGTAGATTCTTTTGTATTTCTCTGTATCTTTTCTCTGAGAAGGCTGTGACATATGTGCAACTCTGCTTTGGTTGTGCTATAACAGTTTGGGGAACTTTTGGCCTATGTAAGATCAGATGTTCCACATTTCTTATTCCTAGTCTTTTCCAAAGCCGATGGCTTTTATTCATATTATTATGTGTGTTTTTTCTGACATTTTTTGGGATGTCTCCTTAAAATTGTGCTCTGCTGTAGATCAGAGAAGCCATTATTAAATTTCTGTTTCCCATATACATTCTTTTAAGATGTAGATCAAATAATTCGTAATCTTCTGTAAAAGTATTGAGCGTTTGGAGTATTTAGCTATGAACAGATCTGATCTGCTAAGCATGCTCAAGGCCCTTCTGTGAACTGAGTACAGTTTTTCAACATTTCTCTGAAATGTAGACAGCAGATTGGGACAGTATGTCCTGGCAGGTCTTAGGCCATCGCCGAATGTACAAGATAATATTACTACACTTCTCCTTGAAATTTCCTTGTCCTTTAAAATTCCTGAAGATGCCATGGTGATGGGATCTTTCAGCTGATTCAGTTTCCTCTCTAGGTACTGGTTCCAGGCGCTGTAGTACACGGTGTGTTGTACGATTCTGACAATTCTTTGTTCATAAAACTTATATTTTGGCTTGGGCTTTAGAAAATCTATTCAGTTGCTTTTGCTCAATTTATTAGATTGTCCCACTGGATTTGTATTGTCTAGTTATATATAGGTTTGCTACCTATTACTTCCTTCAAAACCTGAGTAATCAAAAACCGTTATAGGTGATGATTTATGTTACCTTGCAGGTCAGTGACAGATGTTTGTAAACAATGTGGGGCCACAAAACCTGCAATTTGCATGTCTCAGGTTTAACATAAATATCTTGCCTTGGGTGATTTCTCTAGCTGGTTACATTTCTTTTTTCTCCTCTTCATCCTTTATTTCTATTGCAGTAAAGCTCAGAATAAAACATTCAAAGGTAATAAGCATTTATTTAAGTTAAGGCTACATCAGGCAGTTTGACATTTTATACCTATTTTACTTTTCTTCAACTAAATGAACACTGGTAATGCATATATTTTGTGTACTGGAACAGGTCATGTCCCTTTCTGTCACAGTCCACCTTGTTTTGTATGGTGCACCCTTGGATGCATAATGGAGATATGGCCACTTGTGCATAAAGAAACATAGCTTAAATGAACCGTAAAGCTTTGTGCTTTATTGGACAGCACTTTTTGAACTTTTTTCCCCTGAATTATTCAAAAGATCTTTGTAAATGGTGCATAACTTTAAATTGGGTCCATAGACTGTAGATCAGGTAATTGATTCTCCTCCTTAACTTCATTTGTTACACGATCACATTATTGCTTTTCCTTTTTTGATGAAGTTTTTTTTTTTTTAATTCATGTTATTACACAAAGAATCTAAACCAAGGTCTAATATCTTAATCTGTTGTTATTTTACATTTCTTTAGCTTACTTAAATTACCCTTCATGCTGTCTTGCAAGGTCATTTCTTGCTAAATCAGAACACAATTTCAGGTGAAGATGTCTGCTTGAATTTGGAGGGAGTTTGAAATTGATATTGATATGAAACACATTGAAAGTGATATTAGGAAAGTAATCAAAATCCAATGAAGAATATCAGAAAAAGTTAAAGAGAAATTCTGGAAAATTATGGTTTGTTGGTTTTCCCCCCTTTTTTTCCCCTCCTTTTTCTTTTTCTTTTTCTTTTTCTTTTTCTTTTTCTTTTTCTTTTTCTTTTTCTTTTTCTTTTTCTTTTTCTTTTTCTTTTTCTTTTTCTTTTTCTTTTTCTTTTTCTTTTTCTTTTTCTTTTTCTTTTTCTTTTTCTTTTTCTTTTTCTTTTTCTTTCTCTTTCTCTTTCTCTTTCTCTTTCTCTTTCTCTTTCTCTTTCTCTTTTTCTTTCTCTTTCTCTTTCTCTTTCTCTTTCTCTTTCTCTTTCTCTTTCTCTTTCTCTTCCCCAAGAGCATTTGAGTTTCTTCTTAAGGTGGCTCAACATTTTAAGATGGAACTGTTCACTTTGGGTAGCATTCTGAAACCACATGGACTAAGTCAAAAAGTTTGCAAGCAATTTTTGTGTGAAAAGAAAGTCCTTACACTGCGAGTTGTCAAAGCTGAGCTTCTGGTGTGTTTATAACACACGAACTGTTTTGTATACATTGCATGGAGTGAAAGTCCATTCTTTTATAACATGTATTCATCAGAGTTGCATAGCTGCTAGTAAGGCATTAGCAGGTGCTGACTATAGGAAACAGAGCTTCCTGATAGGCTGCATTATTCATTATTATTTTTCCAATAGGTTTCTAATGTGAAAGTTGTAGAGAGTTGAATTTCTCTTGAGACAATAATTTACAATTAAATGGAGACTGGCTGATCAGGCTTGACACAATGTTGTCAACACGAAATCAAAGGGGGGACATTTGCTGTCTTTGTAGAGTGAGATTATGCTAACAGCATGGAGCTGCCTCACTCCCCTAGGAGCACAAAGAAACTCCACAGTTGCAATTCTGAAATGCTTCTTGAAGAGGTGTTTACACCTGCTCCATGTTGTCTCCAAAATGCTTCTGTGCTAGAATAGCCTCTGGCTCCTGCCTAGTGCTCAAGCTGCAGTTCCAGGCTTACCTCCCATGGATTTTCTACAGGATTAATGAACTACTAAATCTCTATGACTGCTAAAATTCTCATAATTAAACTATTTTCCTATAACTCAGATTGATTAAAAAGATAGGACACAGAGTTTAGTCTTTCATGAACATAACTGATATAATTTGTCAGCTTGCTTTATTAGTGTTCTTTGCTTACAAAATGGAAACAGAGGAGAAATTTAGTATTGAGTTTTCCTGAAGTTCTATCTCACTTGAGCAACACAAAGTCTATAACTTCATGTGGTTTTGTCTATATAGAATATATAGATGTCAAAAGTGACTTCTTACATGCAAAAACGAGTTATGACTTATTGACGTCTGTGGATAATTTGATAGGTATATAAATTTATACTTTTTTTTTCACAGGTGTACCTCTTGTTAGAAAGGTTCTAAAGTTCTTCTCCAGGTGATAGACAATTATCAGCTGAATGCGTTAATGAGTTGTACTTCTGTCTAAAGTAATTTCTACATCTCTGTGTAGTATCCATAGTGATAATGTGTCAGACTGGAGAAATAACTACCCTTCTTGTCAATGGGTGTTGTTCCTTGAGCATGAGTGTTAGATTAATCTAGTAAAAAGGACAGAAAGGGGCAAAGTGTAAAGGAAAAATACAGTGGCTAAGGACATATTATATATGTAGAGGACTTAAAGCCAAACTGGGAACATCAACCCTCACTGTCACTCTGAGATCCATGCAGCGGAGGCTCATTCATAGGAAGGGTTCTTTTTAGTGCAGAGGCAAAGCTGCTTTGGGTGTATGTATTATGGAGGATTATAAATAATTTTAAGACCTGAGCATGGAAATAATGCTGAACTGAGAGGCTGTGAAATGTGTGATGAGAGAAACATTTGCGTTTCATTCTGCTCTCCATCATCAGCGGGGAAAAAAGAAATTCTTTCCCTTCCTGAAGGAAAACGCTTCCCTTTCCATGGGAAGTGCCAGAGCAGGAGTGTGTGCCTTCAAAAGCAAAAGGACTTGGACTGTACCAAGCAAGCAGTTGCAGTCAGGGAAGGAAGAAAGGAAATCGCTAATCCATAGGAAAGACCTCATCCTTTCCTTGAAGAGAATCTTATTTGTTCTGTCCTAAGGGGCAGGAACAGGATGGAGAGAAAATGGGGCTGATCTTTCTGTCCTCTATGGAAAAAAAAGTGCTGAAACATGAACTTTTCCCTCTTACCCATAGTTCTCCTTTTCAAATATTTTTTCTGAATAGAGGATGAATTAGTCCTTCACTTGTATGTTCCCTTCTGAAAAGGGAGACAAGACTTTGAGATTATATTATAGTGCTTTCTATAATTACTTGCTAGAAACTAACACAAAAGGGAAGTGTGAACATGTTTTCAGGAGCTAGCAAAGTATAATGAGAAGAAAAAGCCTTTTCTTCTGATTATTATTTATATTATCAGGATCAAAGATCTCTAAGTCATAAACCAGGACCACATGGGGAGGCTATGATTCAAACATAAGATAAGAGATGACACATTGATCCAGACAACTAAAGGAACACAAGGAAACAATGAAGCAATGTTGGTCAGTATGAGAGAAAGTGTCTCAGTGCATGATTAGCTTAAACATTTTCTCATGTTTTTTTGTAGGCATCACAGCAAGAGAGTTTTAATGAGGGATTTGAAGTAGGATAATGAGGTTGTGTGGCAGATACTTGGGAAAAAATCACAGAGGAACTTATTTAAAAATATCTGACAAATGGGTGATGGAAGACAACATTATGGTCTAACTGGAGACAGAGCTCACTGGGGATGATAGGTACGATAAAAATGAGAAGGAATTTGAAGAAATGAAGGCAAATAGCTTATATCTGATTCTTTAGAAAATCATAAACAGGCGCTGGTCAAAGAGGCTGACACTTTTGTTCCATTGGATTCTGTGTGAGGGTATCAGAGTTCACCAGAGGAACAGATGTTATGATGGTGGAGATTTGAGGTGGATTATGACAGAACTGGACAAGACCTTTGGCTTTGTGGGTAAATATGAATGTGCATTCATTAAAGATGCTATGCAGAATGATCTACAAAATTTTGACTGAAGTGTATCACATAGGACATTGACTTGTTTACAAAGAAGATTATATTATCTCAATTTCTAGAAGCATGTGAGACAAGTTTTTATAGGTAAACGTGAAGCACTGGCTGGTGTCAAGAGGAATTTGTGTCAGTGGTGCAGTCTGTCCCTCTTTTCTAATGTGGAAAACTGAGAATCTTTTGTTTGAATGAGGGCAATAAAATTAGTTAAAAAATAATACAAATGCATAAAAATGCATGCGCTTGCATACAAAATTACAGTGTGAGTAGTCACAGTGACAGAAACTCACTTCTTTCCATTTCTGTTGGACAGATACTTATGCCATCCTCTTAAATTTTTTTAAAAGCTTTAGCTGGTTACTTTGAATTTTAAATAATCCTCATCATTATAAGTTCTATTGCAAGACTGGCTATATCAAAATGCTTGCAAAAAAAGGTTAGGTTCCCTGAAAATCAGGAGTTTAATACAGTTAATCAGGCAATTACTACATGCCACAGCTGAGACCAGGTAGTTAATGGGAGATTTGAGAAAAACTAGTGCACACAATAGATTTCCTTTTTATCTTTTATAGATGAAGGCAGCAAATATGTGTTCTTTGTGGGAAGCCTAAGCCTATAGAAAAAGTCAACATGGTAGAAGACATGCTGAGCTGTTTTGTGAAGTAATTTTAAAGTACTATGCATGGGAAGTCCATAAAGCATAATTAATGGACAGAACTTCTAGACATTAAATTAATTATTTGCCTTAACATTCACAAGAGAGTGAGTGACAGATGCTGGAAATGGATGTAAATTTCCTATGAGAGGAAGAAGAAATACTGAGGGAAATCAAGACCGTACCTGAACAGATGATCAGGATATTAGAATGTCTAAAGACTAACAAAGCTCCTGGGGCAGATGGAATCTGTCCTGGAGATGAGAAACACAAGAACCTGAGCAGGTATAGGCAAAATTCTGGGGTCCATTTGTCAGAGAAGGGGAAGAGCATCTTCGATCATAGGCTTGTCAAACTGGTGAAGAGAGTTTTAGACTAAAGTTGCTGGGGGAGGGGAACCTCAATCCATCCCATTCCTACCACTTCGATGCCAGTGCCAGCGATAGAGGCCCAGAGCCTAAAGAAGGATCACAGGTCAGCAGGAGAGCAACTGTACAGTAGCACAAAGGAATTCCAGCCACTCCAGCCAGTAAGTCAGCTTCATCGGGGGCCCAACTTAAATGCCTCTATGCAAACACACATAGCATGGGCAATAAACAAGAGGAGTTAGAGACACGTGCATGCCTGGCTTCTGTGACTGGAATGTTGGAGTGGAAGGATACAAACTCTTCAGGAAGGACAGGTGGAGGAGATGAGGAGGGGGTGTCACCCTCTATGTCAATGACCAGCTGCAGTGCATGGAGCTCTGCCTGGGGATGGATGAGGAGCTGACTGAGAGCTTATGGGTCAGGATTAAAGGGAGGGCAGGGACAGGTGACATTATAGTGGGGGTCTGCTAAAGGCCACCCAAGCAGGAAGACTGAGCAGATGATGCTCTCTAGAGACAGATAGGAGCAATCTCATGTTCACAAGCCCTGGTCATTGTGGGGGACTTCAACCACCACAAAATCTGTAATTGCATAAGCAATCCAAGAGGTTCCTGAAATGTGGTTATGATAACTTCCATCTCCAAGTGATAGAGGAGCCAACGAGGAGATGTGCTATGCTGGACCTGGTTCTTACCAACAAGGAGGGGCTGGTGGAAGGAATTCTTTACAATGAGGGTGGTCAGGCAGTGGCACAGGCTGCCCAGAGAAGTTGTGGATGCCTCATCCATGGAAATGTTCAAGGTCAGGTTGGATGGGGTTTTGAGCAATCTGGTCTAGTTGAAGGTGTCCCTGCCCATAGAAGGAGGGGTGGACTAAATGATCTTTAAGGTACCTCACAACCCAAACCATTCTATGATTCAATGAAAATCATATTACCATAGAAGGAAGGATGTTGGTGGACTTAGAAGTGGTGACTAGAAACTGGGAGACAGGAAATTACTGATACTTAAACATCACTTCAGCTCTTGTGAATGGTGATAGCTAAACATTCACTTTCACAAAGGTATTATTTGGTTACAGGCAGAACTCGCTCAGGAAAGGAAGACATTTAATTGTTTTAAGTAGTTATCTACCTCAATTATGCTAAAAGTTAACTAGGGAGAGTGAGACAGGGATGCAAGTGCTGATGATTTTAAGAAGCTTTATCTATAGCACAGTCTAAAAGACACGACTTTTTAAAGCCTTTCTAGCTAGCCAACATCTCTTTGCATGTGTATGCCCCTGGGACTTCCTTTTCAGAGGTGGTGATTCCTTGCAGTATGTTCTGAGGGTTCAGGCATACCAAGAAGACTCTGCACCCATCAGATCCACAGTACAGTCAGTGCCTGTTTGGGTTAAATATTGGTCAGTGTCAACTGCAGCAAGCACTGAAAAATTCAGCTATTTGGATAAAAGATTATTAGTTTCAGGAGATGAAAGAATCCTGGAGTTATCAGGTAATGGCAAACACAAATGAAGGCAAATTACTTCAGCCATTGTGCAAGGATCAGCATAATGATAATTTTCATTTACTAGAGCAACACAAAGAAGGAGAAGCATAGGTAAAATGATGAGAAGTAATGATTTGCAGCTGTGAAGAATTTGGCATTATAATACACGTAAGCAAAATAATTCACACTTGCCTGGGATAGCTCAGGAAGATGGTTTAGTGAACTAGTTTGTACATACCAGGTAGAAAAATGTAAGAGAATTGTAGGAGGAACAAGAGAAAAAATATAAAAATGACTAATCCCCTATAGTCACATGTAAATCAGCATTAATCAGGAGGATGATCTCGATGAAAGAATGGTATGCATACAACTAATTTTTCTACGTAATGTGTTATAGCAGCAAACAAAGCAAGCAACATCAAGGACACATAAATACAGCTATTGAATAGAAATTAATTTAGAATGCTATAAAAAATCACAAAATATGTGATGCAAAAATCTACATGTCAATTTAAATCTTCTAGTAGTATCTTGATACATAGAGAATGTCGACATAAAAATACATGGGCTAATAATTCTGCAAAAGAAAAACATATGGATCTGTGTTTATTGTAGCCACCGCTTTTATTTCTAAAATGAAAATAAAAATATCCGTTTGCCACCACTCAGGAAAGCAATCAGTCAAAAAATTTGGTGACGAACAAAATGCCATTGATTCTATACTTAATTTGTCATCATCGTGCTCTATTTAAATATAAACCTGGTCATTATAATCTAACAACTGTGGCATGGGTGTGAGTACGTCCCCATAGTTTTTCTTGTCTAGTGGAAATGTCAAGATTTTATTTTTTGTCTCTGTTTTTCTAGTACAAAACCTCTCTACAAGACCCACAGTTCTTAACAGTGCTGATTAATGACTTAAGACCAAAGTTTATTAAAGTTAATGGAAAGACTTTGTTGTCTTTTTGGTCAATCCATCTTTCCTTTGGCATTTTGGACTTGTGGCTTTTCCATTCAGTAAGAAATTATTTCAATTGTTCCCTCTTTACAGAACAAGAGAGATTTACTTTTAATCAGACTTGACCGGGGCAAACTTTGTTTCTTAGAAGACACAAACCCAGTTTTCAGAGTCAAAGAAGATTTTGAGGAATCTGGGAGAGGAGGAGGAAAGGCATTGCTAGATGCCTCAGGGAATTTGTGAGAGAGCAGGCTGAAAGATCTTGCTTCATCTTCAGTTCCATGGATCTGGAATTTGAAGGACTACACTAGGAGGTGAGAGACTTCTCCGGGGAGGACTGATCATATATAACAAAACCTGAAAGCTACAGAGTCAGTGGGAACTACTGGAGAGATTATTTCATATTGTATCTTAGTGATGAATAACAGATTGTAAATTCTGTGTGGGTTGATGGTGAGACTGCAGAAAGTCTCCCCATTCATGAAGCAGCACATTCTTCTCAGAGAAAAAGCTGGTTAAAGTCTGCTACCCTGTCATCCTATCATGTTTCTGGTGTAAACTTTTCTGCTTCTGCTACTAAATATTTGCAGTAGATTCCTAGACTAAGCAGATACTTTTTGCCATCCCATTGTCATTGCAACCATCAGCTGACCAGTTCTGCACCCTTTAAATCTTCCAAGTCAGACCTGCTTAGTTTGCTGACAAAAAGAAATTTCCCCATTCAGTACTGTGGAGTCAATAAATGGCAGAGCAAGGTGCATTCTCTTCTCCCTGATGTACCATAATCATCAAATTGTAAGCTAAGATGCAATTCCAGAAATACCATTGCACATAATAGTTGATGTATGAAGCAGAAAGAACATAGTTAATTTGCAGATGTGAATTTGAGCTTTCATGTCCATCAGACAGGAAAATCTGGTTTTGACTGAAGACAGAACATTTCAAATGGAAGCACTGATGAAAATATATACGGAATGCAAAAGAGTGTTTGTATGGTCAACTTTCTATTCAGGTGAACTTTCTTATTTCTTCCTGTCAGCTTTATTGGGACTTGGTATTCATTTCCTTGCTGCTCTTCCTTGTACATTCCTCTGACTGTAAATTTTCTCATGGTTTCTTGTTTTAACAGACGTGTTTCTTGCTGTGCAAGAAATGGCACCTCTTTAATGAATTAATATAGAGGTTACCATAAAAAAAAAAAAAAGTTGTGTATCATTGTGATACTGCATTTCTAATTCTTTCTCTAGTCAGTGTTACTGTATGGGTCTCTTCTCATAGAAACAGCTGTTCAGGACAACATTTAAACACTAAATTTAGTTTTTGATTTTAAGATATCTTCAGGAACTGTACCTTAATCTGCATCCCTGCTGGCCAGCTAGTATTATTTGGGGGTGTAGGAGGCTTATTGCAGTAGAAGCTAAGGTGTGATCTTGAGTATTCTGTAATCTATGTTCTTGCTTTTTCTGATAAATCTTTGTTGTTGTTTTTATGCAGAAGTGATATTGTCCTACCTTGAATTTACTACCTGCTAAGGACAGGCATGTGGGTTCTTACTATGGAGCAGCTGACATACAGTATCTGAATTCTTTGTGACTACTTGTTTAAGTATCAGTATGATCACAGTAGATACACAGCTGGAAGTGCAGCTCGCATATGGCCACCTTTCTTTGCAAGTCAGATATTTGTACCAAGACATGCCATAGTATCTTCAGCTGGTACTTCACTCTTAGCAGATGGCAGGACTGAGCCCCGGCTAACTACCCTGATACCAGCTTCCTGCACATTTTTCAGAAAAGGCTATTCTTGGAGGTTAAAGAGGATATTTTTAAATGTTGCTGTCCAGAAGCAGTAGATTTCAGAATGGAGTAGGCTGAGAATTTCTTAACAAAGCTCTTCTTTGTCAAGACTGAGGGGAATTGTCTTGGTGAGTTTGAGTTTAAAATTTTCCTGAACACATTTGTTTTGTTCAGAAGGAGCTTCTTTATCACAAACGAATGAAAAACTTCTGGGTGCAGGGGCAGGTGATAGTAGTATGCCCATCTCCATTTACACAGTTGGTTATTTTTTGTTCTTCCAGTACAAATCTACTTAAATGTTGGCCATAAACCTTGGCTGCATTTTAATATTGGCTGTGTACTTGTGATCTTTCTCTACTGATGCTTAAAAAGGGCATTGACTCTTCCTTTTATTTGATTTCTGTCTGCAGTTATAAAATTAATCTCCCAGCCTCATGCTGCAATGAGCTGTGTCAGTGGAAGAGAGATGTTTCTTTTTTTTTTTTTTTGCATTAAAACTTCTTCCAAAGTTACAAGGAGTTTAGCACATTTACTTTCTCTTTTCAATTTTAACAAAGCCCTTGTCTTTTTTCTGCATTTTTATTTTATCCATGTCATTTTGGTTCTTTTGTTTTATACTTCACATTTTTTCACTCTCTTTTTTCCTTCCCTTCAAGCCTAGTTTATAGTCTCCGACAGGATTCTTTCTACGCTATCTGCCAAAACATCTGTTCTTTTTCTGAATAAAAAGCTTGCTTCTCCAGAAAGTGTCACACGGGTCCACACCAACTATAAACCTTCATTTCTCTCTGCAACTTTGCCAGTGATGGACCAGCACTGGGAATCTTTGTATTCTTGTCTGTCTTGTCCCATTTTTCATTATGCCCAATTCAGGTAGTTTATTGGTCAAAAAAGAATTGCATCATTTGGATTTCAATGTACACATTTACTTTCAAAATCTTGTATTAGTTATTTGTACTTTCTATTTTTAATCTTGCAATTATTTTCTGAATTTCTGGTCAAAGCAGATACTTATTATCTTAAAATTGATTCCACTTAAACAGATTCTATTGCCTGTTCTTTTCTGCTAGGGCCACATTTGCATTAATACTCTCATCAAAAATGCAATGTAACTGTCCTTGATTCTTCTTGGATTGATTTTTGGTGACGCTACAATTTTGCAGTCAAAGTGGCATTCAGAGCAATTTTGGGTTCCCTTGAGGAAGTTGTGTAGCTTTCAGTACTTGCTTTTGCCATTTAAAATTTTTAATGATTATAATAATTCTTATGTAGTAGACAGACTTGATTCTATTGTAAAGTTCTTTGACATCTTTAAGGAAAAGTGCTGTATTTGAACAGGATATGATTTTTGTATTGTGTTCCCACAGTATAGCAAAATTCATGTCAATAATTATTTCTCATGTTACATTGCATAAATGATCAATACTAGCAATGACATTTAAATATTTCCCCCAAATGCAAAAAGAAATAAATATTTGCTAATAGTAATATTTAATATTTGCTTATTAAATAAGCAAAGGGAAAAAGTGGTTTTCATATGTATTTGTCTGTGACATAATTTGCTGTTGATATGTCGCTGGGATGATTGTCTTTTGACTATATTAATAACTAAGAAGAAGAGGGTTTCCTGGTGAAGGATTTTAAGTTCCTGCAAACATCTGAGCCTTAGTGTGGTAAATAATATGAGACAATAATGGATAGAAACTCCCCCCTAGAGTAACTGTAACTGTTTCACTATTTCAGTCCCCTAAAGTTTCAATTAATTTTCACAGAAATTAATAAGAAATTTCTTCTTTTTTTTAAATCTGCCAGAAATTTCTTCATCTTCTTCCCAGGAAAATGGTATATTTCCATTGTAAGATTTGTAGCAATCACTTAGGGGTGACCAGGTACGGGGATGAGGAAACACGCATTCTGCTCCATTATTCCCACTCTCTGCTAGACACAAAGAGAGTTTCTCCAGGTGGCAGAGATTTAATAAATGCTGGGAAGTCATGTAAAGAGAATTGCTAAGGAAATGGAATCCAACCCCTCTCCATGGCTCGGTTCCCCCTAGAACAGGTGGCCTGGCACACTGGCCACAAGTTCCTGTTGACTGAGTCCATCCAATATCTCAGCCCCCTTGTGCAGGGGATTTGTTTGTGGAAGGTGCCAAGCTGCCGTCATGGAGGAACTGCAGCAACAGAAAGAGGGCTGGGAATGGTTCAAAAGTCCTGAGTCTTTTCACGGCTCTTGCTGTGTTTTCCTGGCTCTTTGAAGTGCTTAAGAGATAACAGTGTGTGATTCGTTATATGAAAGTTTGAAAATTCCTAGTCAAGGAAATATTTCCAACACAACACAAAACACACTTTCTCAGTCAGCTTTCTGTGGGGACTCGCGTGTGTCTCTTGCTGAGATCTTAGGGCAAGACTTGTGAGAGAGTTCTTTCCTTTCTTGGCTTAAACTGATGAAAATATTAATTTAAAAATACTTTTTGTTACCTGTGTAGGCCTGACCCAGTATGACCAAAACAGCAGGAAAGGGAAAATGTTCTCAGTCCTAACAAACATTAATTTCTCATTTCAGTAAGTTGATATTGACTGGGCTATTCAGCAACCATGTGGAGAAGATTAGAACTTCCATCATGCCAGTGTAGTTCTGGAAAAACTCCACTAAAGTGCAGTCAACTCATACTATAAATGGTTTTTATTTGTATACTAGAAAACCAGTGCTCTCTTTTTGTCCCTTGAGGTGCAACCTGAGCAGCTAGTAGCCCATCAAACTGGGAGGTACCTTTCATGAGTCCCTGTGTGTAAGCTATGTAGTGCCTGCCAAAGTCATCGTGCAACTGGATTCATGAAACCTGAACTCAGTTCATACAGGAAATGGCTCATTCCAGTGACTACAACTACTGTGATTTGTATTTATTTTGGAAGATTTACATTTTTCAATGGATAAAAATGAAGAAAATTAGGGCTCTGCCGATACTGTGCAACAAATACAGTGCAGACCTCTGAGCAAGAACTGTGCTAGCTATCTCCTGAACCAGAAAGCACAGACCTGCATAAGCTCAGCACAATGCCCAAGTTAATAAGTTCTGCTAATAAGTGGGTCTAATTAGTCCCTGTGCAGCATCATGTTCACACAATTTGTCTGCTTTGAGGGATCTTGCTAGTACTTCTGTCTGAGATATTAATCAGTACAATCTTAGGACAGGAGGATCTGCATTCCAGTAGGATTTGCAATGGTGATATGCTCTAACTGTGTGCAGAAAAGTAAACATAACCCATTTAGAGAAGTCTTCAACAGGCAAGTTTAAAGCAGAAATGTGGTTCTAAGTTTAGTTACAAATGTGATCTTACATCTTGTAAAAAACCAATATATATTGACATACACATGTAAGAAAGATGAACCTATATGACAAACCGCAACAGTAGTAGGCACTGGCATTTAGAGGAAAATTCATATCAGTTTAATGACATTTTAATCTGGCAGACAACATGCAGGTAGAACCCCATGTTCTTCCAGTTTTTAGCTTTGCAATAAGACCTGAGTGCATGGTAGACCATACTGCCTCTATGTTTCCTCTCTCCCAGTTAGTAAATGTTAGTCTGAAAAATAATTGAATGTAAATTTGAAAATAACCAAGGAAAAAGATTAGATCTGGAGATAAGGAACTGAGAACTAGCTAATCATATTCAGAGAAAAAACCTCAAAGAAAATGCTCTTCGTGCTGTAGCTTGAAATTTGAGGAGGAGAAAACCTTTTGTTCATCGCTTTGCTGTATGATCATTTTTTACGATGAAATTCAACACAAAGTGGATCTCAGCTGGTTTGGAATTATATTACCATCTGGGGGAAGATTTTGAAAGAAGCCAAAGCTAACAGATTTTCACCCAGCCCCATAAGAATTCTAATTGCCAGGAGTTGGTCATTTCTTAGGAGCAAACTGACAGTGCAGTAGCATGAGTCTGCAAGATCTTGTTGGCTGCAAAATCTTAGCTGGAGATACTTTCTGATTCATGTAGAATCACCTACAGCTTGGCAGATATTTTTAATGTTTCTAGTTAGACAGTTTCATACATACTTCATCTGGAAACTATGGCCAAAGCTGTAATTAACATTGTCAAGTCTGAGCATATTCTTGATGATGTTGTTGGTTAAAACCAATGTTGAACAGAGGGGGTCAAGCTGCATGCCTCAGGGGCTCTATAGTGTACTTCAGAGTCCCTCAGTAGGGATTAGCAATTAAGTTACTAGTTCAAATCCGGGAAAGGTCAAGAGTGATTAACAGTCTTTTGTTCCATTGGTTACTGGGAAACAGATGTAAAATGAAGCGATGATCAAAATCCAATTCCTAGTAGATATTTTACATCATAAACACGAAATTCGTAATGATCCCTTGCCGGCAATCTGATTAGAATGGGCAGTAATAGAACAGGCACAGAGACTGCCACGCAGCCCTTACTGCCATTCCCCGTAACAAAAAGTACTGCCATTTTCAGACTGAAAGACAAGCTGGAAAATTTCAGTGTCTCTGCCTGAGCTTTTTGTGTTCTGTTGATATATGTGGAAATCTTTCATCCTGAGTAATATCAAATCATATTTTGGACCACAAATATAGCTGCAGATTTTTTTAAGTGCTCTGAATACACAAGAACCTCCAATTAAAACTGACAGCTTTTTGATAATTTTAAATATATGTGGTCAATCCTCAGCTGGATTAATCTGACATGGATCTGCTAAAAAATTAGTTAAGGGGTAGTCAATGAAGCTGGCAAAGGATCCGATTCTGCATTACTCAAAGTACATGATCATACTTGAAAATGAATGAGTAGTTTTAGAGAAAGTATATCATAGCTAAATTATATGCATTGTACATACAACCCCTGCTTCTTGGGCACCAAACAGGTTACAGTTAGGGTTAGGTGAGAGGTTGAAGGTTGGGTACTTAGAATGAGGAGTTAGGTTTCAGGTTGGGCCTTTTAACCAGGCATTTGGTTAGGGTTACTACCATGATATAGCAAAACTATAAATTCCAAATCTTGATGTTCTCATACTACCCTGCAACTGATGAGTGATAGAATGTCTTTCTTGTAAACATGATATCTTTTAGACCAAATCTACGTATATGCTGTCCTCCATGGATAAACTGCTCTGAAATTACCAGAAAATCTATTCTATTAATTCATCCAGGATATTACTGGATTCCACTTGATGAAAATGCTTCCATGTTTTAGCAACAAAATCTGTAAGACAAATGCACAAAAAATTTTCAGTGGGTGGATAAAATGCTTAAAGGATCTTGTGACAAGTACCAACTGTACTTTTCTTGCTGCCCCACAGTCCCTTGTCTTAGTTATCTATACAGTGAACTGCGAAAGAAAGCACTCTAAAATATTAATAGCTTCAATAAGAGTGAGTAGGATGTTGCTGTTTTCCAGTAAATTTATAAAAATTATATCATTATAATTTTATTAAGTAAATTTAAAGCAATGGAAAATATTTTTGATATTCACTAGATAGCTGAGGGACTACCCATAGCTGCTGTTGACTCACAGCTGAAGGATAAAGGGGGAATCGAAGGATACACATTTTGGAAGACAGATTATATTTCTATGATTACTTTCACTGTTGTTTTTATCAGAGGAACAAGTAAAACATATCTCACTACTGAGGGCAGGTGTCCTTGCTCCTGGAGAAAACTGGGACCTCTTAATGCTCTGCAAGTGGTTTTCAGGCTTCTTGATGACATGGACTTAGTGAGTTCAACAACACAACTCACTTCTGAGATGACTGTTTCCTTGAGTCTGCATCCTTTTTAAAACAGCTAGTGGCATTTTGCACCTCAACCAGTTATTTGAATCAGCCTTTTTGGGACATCTTGGATATGACATTGGAAAGAAAAGTCTGGAGATTTGTTCTAACTCTCAGCTCTGCAATTGAGTTAGGACATCACCAACATTTCTTCTTTTAGCTTTGCCTTTGCCAAATCTGTCTCAATGAGAAAGCTCTCTAGGGCAGTGATTATGTATATTTAGTTTCTAGTTAACCCTGACCCTGACCACAGGATGGTCCATGAGCATTGCAGTAATAGTAATAATAGATAACACTAAATGTGGATTTTGAAAGGATGTCTATTCTACAAATGTATTTCAAAGAAACACAAGCAAAAGCGTCATTTAGTCCCTGAAAAATGGAACTGCTAAGCATTTATATTTAAATTAAATGCTTTTATGAGTTCATTGAATGTTATTTAGCAAGTATATTATAGCAAAGGCATGTTACCTATTGCCTTAGAATGAGGATTTTATTGCTTTTTCATAGTTATCTTTTGTATCAGCATTTGGCAGGTAACAAATGAAATTTGCTTGCTGAGGTTAAATTGTTTTGTGCTGCTGCTTAGCCACACAGATATAGAGGATAAGACAATGGAAGTAAGTTATTTGCTTTTTTGGGCAGACAGAGGAATATATTAATATACAGTGATCTTGACCTGCCTTTGAAGAAATGTTTGTTCTCTGAACGGCAAAGAACTTAATTCCTGCCTGAATCACTCCACCGAAATCCTGTTAATGCAGGAGACTGTATGAATGGAACTGCAGATAGAACTGGCCCAGACAGTCAGTGTGGTCACGGTGGTGATGCTCAGAACAGTCTCAGGTCAAAGCAGAATGGACTCTAAGTATCAGTCAAAAAAGATGAAGGCTCTCTGGAACTTGGTATGAAAAGTTCCCGTTTCTCTGTCCATTTTCAGTACCACTGCATTTCCTGACTCATGCAGATTTGGGACCAATAATGCCTGATTCTTCCTGAACCCTCAATTTTTTCTACTTTAAGAATATGAAAACATGCTGTTGAGTAAATACTGAAGTCCAAACTTTTAAGTATTCCAGCCTAATTTTTTGGAATCCAGTGTTGTTTTTAAATTTTAAAAAACTTCTGGAAACCATGCTTTGCAGGTTTCCCTTTAGTCTAAGTCCATTTTGGTGGGACAGTTGAATTTTTTTACATACTTGAGAAGTCCTTGTGGTCCAAGGTCAGAATAATAAATTTTATGTTTTTCTTCTTTATGTACGAAAAGTAATATAATGCCATCACTACTTTATTACTCTGCAGTCATTCTGTTACTATGCAACTTAAAATATTTCAGCCATCAGCATTTGGCGAAAGTTCATAGGTGTAGGGCACTCCATTAGAATTTGCCTTTAAAGACTACATTTCTTCTAGCCACCCTGCCTAGAAATGCAGTTATGGAACAAGACACTGGAGCTAGTTCTGAGGTGAGCTGAAGAGATGGTAAGCTGAGAATGCACCGTATTTGCACTGGTATAGCCAGTGCTCTAGGACTCCAGTATTCTGTTTATGAGTTAATATTTCTTGCTAATTGGAAATATTTGGACCTTTTCTGAAGACTGGAGAAGTCTCTGAAGGGTTTATGAAACTGGTACTCAAGTTTTGGTTAAAAAAAGAAAAGTCGTTCCAAAATTTGAAGATGCTCAGCAGAAGTCAACAGGCATAAAATAAACCCAAAGATGTCAGTTTAGTAGACCTCGAACTATCTTGTGTTCAACTTGCTTCAGTATATCTTAATACAAATTTAAAGCAATGTATCAGAACTACTGTTACTGGAGAGGGCTCGTGGTCCTCCACAATCTCACAGCACTGCTCATTATCCTGGAAATTGGTGTGCTGGAGCAATGTTCACGTGTTTTCTTCCTAAGTTTTTCACTTCAGTGTGAAAAATTTAGCAAGGAATAACCTCCTTCAACTTACTGTGTCAACGCCCAAAGGACTCTTATCTCAATTTAAATTAATGACCTTAGTGATAGTAGTAGCAATTGGACCATGGCTCTCATCAGCCAGATATTTGCATATGGAATTTGATTAACCCTGCTGGCTATTAATTTCACTTTTAATTAGATGTGATACTAATGCAGGAAGAAAATACAAGACCACTATCAGGCACAGACAACGTTGATTTTCTATTGGGTATTCTATTCTGTTTTGTTTGGCTGTGCTAGGTTCCCTCACAATGTCTGTTTGGATCAACTCAGAAAGGTACCATTGACCTAAAAACTGTTCTGTGCAAGTTCAGGGATAATCACTGCAAAGAAGTACCATACTGAATGAATATTACTAGTTTACAAGGATGTACAGTATCCCCTTCTAGTACTCTGTAACTTTATTCCTCTTAATGGCATAATACGTTGTGGTGGGTTGACCTTGGCTGGATGCCAGGTGCCCACCAAAACCACTCTATCACTCCCCCTCCTCAGCTGGGCAGGGGAGAGAAAATATAACAAGAAGCTTGTGGGTCGAGATAAGGCCAGGAAGAGATCACTCAGCGATTACTGTTATGGGTAAAACAGACTCAGCTTCAGGAAATCAGTTTAATTTATTGCCAATCAAAATCAGAGCAGGATAACGAGAAATAAAACCAAATTTTAAAAGTCCTTCCTTCCACCCCTCCTTTCTTCCTGGCCTCAACTTCACTCTCCAGTTGTCTACCTCCTCCCCAGCAAGCTGCAGAGGGGGACGGGGAATGGGGGTTGCAGTCAGTTCAGCACATGTTGTTTTCTGCTTCTCCTTCCTCCTCAGGGGAGGACTCCTCACACTCTTCCCCTAGTCCAACATTGGGTGCCTCCCATAGGTAACTTCTCCAATGTGAGCCCTTCCCACAGGCTGCAGTTCTTCACAAACTGCTCCTGCCTGGGTCCCTGCCACAGGGTGCCGTCCTTCAGGAACAGGCTGCTCCAGCCTGGGTCTCCTGCAGGGTCACAGGTCCTGCCAGCAAACCTGCTCCAGCCTGGGCTCCTCTTTCCATGGGTCCACAGGTCCTGCCAGGAGCCTGCTCCAGCGTGGGCTTCCCAAGGCGTCACAGCCTCCTTCGGGCATCCACCTGCTCTTGCGTGGGGTCCTCCACAGGCTGCAGGTGGAGATCTGCTCCAGCGTGGAGCTCCATGGGTTGGAAGGGGACAGCTGGCCTCACCATGGTCTTCCCCAGTGGCTGCAGGGGAATATCTGCACTGGCACCTGGAGCACCTCCTGCCCCTCCTTCTGCTCTGACATGGGTATCTGCAGAGCTGTTTCTCTCACATGTTCTCACTCTTCTCTCTGGCTGCAATGGTGCATGACATTTTTTCCCCCCTTCTTAACTCTGTTATCCCAGCGGCGCTACCACTATCGCTGATGGGCTCAGCCTTGGCCAGCGGTGGGTCCATCCTGGCGCCGGCTGGCACTGTCTCTGTCAGACATGGGGGAAGCTTCTAGCAACTTCTTGCAGAAGCCACCCCTGCAGCCGCCACCACTAGCAAAACCTTGAGACAGAAACCCAATACATAGGTCTCTTGTGATACCTGTGTACAGAGTCACAGAAAGACCAGCTGGATGAGAAAATGGGGATAGTACTTTTTCTGAGGGTACTCGTTCTCCCTGCATCCCGACTGAGCAAGTGTACACTGACGGTAGAGTCCTGTTCAGATTTGGATCAAGAATAAAGTTTGCCTGGATCTTGTGAATATGTAACATGTGATGTCTCCTGGTTTCCAGTAGTACCATCCGTATTTCTTTGACATCTCTGCACTTCGGGAGCGTTGCGACATGTTTGCATACGTCATAGCCAGGAAAGCAATGTGCAGTCCTCAGCTTGCTCAGCAGAGCCCGTGCCCACGTGCTGCTTAGTGCTGAGCAGACCCCTGTAAGAATTAGCAGGCCTTGACAAAACCACCAAGAAAATATCAATAAAAATTAATTAAGTACCCTTGCAATAGAATAGCTGTTTAATCTTCCCTTTCCTTACCAGAACAAGATTAAAGAAACACACCTTTTTCCTCGGAAATGGATTTTGATAGATTTTGATATCCATTGACTGACTGAATGAATGGTCAATGCCTTTTAAACAAACACAGTTAGAAAGGGAATATATTGCTGCTTCAGGCTGAAATTTGAAGAGAAGAAAACCACCTTCTTTGTGATCACAGAAGACTTCTGAGAAGTCAGTACACATGTCTGTCAAGAGCATAAGGTGAAGATGAAGGCATAAAAGTTAACAGGGATACACCAAACTCCGACTGAACCTTGGAACGGCTTCCTCTATGCTTTAAAATGCCTCTCCTGAAGTATTCAGCTGTTTGTAACTCATAGTGAACAGGAGGCAATTTCTATGAAAGGAGTCTATACTTTTGCAATAGAATTTCATGTACTTGTGCAAGCCCTTTTTTGTATTTCATGAGCATGTCATACAGATATACAATTTCTTTGTATGGAAAAAGACACTCTGCAAACATCAGTGGGAGTTAAATCTCCTCAAAAGACATCATTTTTCTAATTCAGGTTTCTAGAATGCACCCATGAATATCTATGTGGAAAGTGACTCAGCTGTATCAACATTCTAATGCAACAAATTATTTGGGTAAAATGTGGGAGTATTTTAATTTTATGAAACTTCGACATTAACAGTGGATGATTGGAAACTTTATGTAGAAAAGGAGTAATACTAATAGAGCATGTTAATAGTACTGGGATATCACACATTAGTCTTTTTCACCTCTTCAAAAGGTATGTCTACCCATATGAAAATGGACACTTTCTTTAGTGTGTTATATGTAAAGAAAACTAGAGTGCAAATTTTGATTAAAATGTTGCTCTGTCGCCTTTCATATAAAATCTAATTTTATTTAATATTACTTTCTACATGTATGCAGAAAACGGCAAGCCAATATTAATAAAAGAAGGCTTATAGAAATGGGGAATGAGAACAATAGATCCTTGACAAAATTTATTTACCTAGCAAGACTTTCATTTCAAAGTTAGCAGCACTCTGTGATACTGACATAATACAGGGGTCTTAAAATTTTGTTAGACATTTTTAACCCACTTTAATTTATTCCATGGATGTTTAATCCCCTGCTGAAGGGAGATGGGGTGAATTTTCAAAAGTCATAATCCACTGAAGTAAAAAATCTTTAATGACAACATAGGCACTAGGCTTCAAGAGTTTAGTCTAAATTCTTTCTAAAAATGTAAAACAAAGGGCAAGAGTTAATAGGATATTTCATACAGTTATATTTCAATCCTTTTCCAAATCTATAAAAATTCACTTGCATCTCCACCATTAGAAATATTTGGGCTGAATTCCTGCACTTTTAAGGCAAAAAGCAGAAAACTCTAAAATTGTAATGTGAAGATTTTCACAGTGTATTGTAACTCATTTGGTCCTTCAGTTCACAGACTATTATGTAGGATAGTATAGTGTTTTCTAAATTGAAAGATAAATGATGTTTTACAAAACCAACAACTTCCATTCTGACTTAACTAGGCAAGAAAATGAAAACAAACCAGATAATACCACACTGTGTTTGTCTTTCTTCTCCTCTAGGATTTTTACAGTTAACTTCAGTGGTGGGTCAGGATTAGGCCCATAAATTGAGCCAAGAGACTCCATACACTTCCTATGTATTCCAGAAACACATTTTACACTGCCCCTTGGCTACCACCTTTGGAGATGCCTAGGTCTGGAAGTACCTGTAACTCAGAAAACACCTCCTTTTTTTGACCTGGAAGCTCCCCTATTGCCAGGCATAAACTTTTACAGCTCTGCTTGGCTTGAGCATCCAGGCACCAAGCTTCTGCTCCAACCCTACAGGAAAAATGCTGCTGCTATGCTAGATTTTGTTGTGGCCTGCTGGACAAGAATGTATGGGGCATCAAACAAAGCTAAGAGGTGGCTTGTTCAAACAAACAGGAGGAGAAGGTTCTTCAGAAAGTCTGAAGTTAAGAGGTGGAACTACTTGTTGCAGGTTATTTCAGATGCTGGAAGTTTCAGAAATAGGCAAGTGATATTTGTTGAAGGTTATTAAATTCATAGCCACAAATCCCACTTAAGAATCTGCAAAGAGTTGAAGGTGGGAAAGATTTTCCAGTACAAGTAGTATATCCTTTCCCTGATTTTGGATTTTTTGACAAAAATAAACTTTTAGCCATTGTTGGATACTTTGTACAGGATTAGATGGACTTTTGGTTTGACTTACTAAGGTTCGCAGGCTCTTAAATTAAATTGTCAATTGCAATCGCTTCCTTTTTCTCTGGGAGCTACCTTTTTGAAGGAAAAAAAATGAGATTTCCTCTTTGAAAGACAAAAGTGACAGTAGCACCTGTCTTCACCCTTGATTTCCAGGAAAAGGGTGGAACATTTCTTAGGGCTGGCTTTTCATGGCTTCCTGCTGTGGATCTGTGGTTTTGGTTCCTGGTTGAAAATTCCCAGCTTTCTCCAGGCACTTAGAGGAACCTGGATGTTTAATTCTGAGTCTGATTTCCACTCTGGAAGTTTGTGAAAAGAAAAAGAAATCCGTAGGTTCTTACAAAGAGCACTGCCACATCTGAGAGGGCAGCACTGGCAGAGTGAAGCAGAGAAAAAGGAGAAAGAGAAAAATACCAGTTAGGGTACTGCTTCCTGGAGAAATGTCTCTGTAATTACAGTCTAAGTCAGACTGATTTCAAGTGCCTATCTGTATCTTTAGATGACTAAACTCTTTTTAAAAGTCTGCTTACTAAACATTTTTTCTAGTCACTAGTGAACAAAACAGGCTCAAGAAGACTTTAGAATTTTTCAGATTCTAAATACCTGTGAAAATTATTTGTATGATTAAAACAAACCCAAAAGATAACAGAATAGTACAAAGCTACACTGTTTCCAAAAGGAGACCTCCATATGGGAAATTTCCTATATCTAAAGGAAAGCAGGAACAATAGTGGCAGGTCTGCACACCTTACTGTGTAAGGAGTAACACAGCACAAGCCTGAGCACGTTTGCAAATGCATAGGTAGTAGTGCACTTGAACACAACCACAGCATTTCAGAACGTGTTTAGATAGTGCAATCGTTGTCCTGCTTCCAGCCTGCAGCCTTGGTGTTCTCTCCAGGGCAAACTATGCACCATAGGTCAGATTTTTCTTGCTTACCCTTAGGCATCTAGATGAAGAGCATTTATTCAGTCCTTGAAGGTTCATCAATAGCTAATGGAGATAGAGGAGGTAGTTCATTCTGTTTCTCTCTCTATTGATTATGGAATAAGACTAGATGAATAGTTTAGACCTAAGACCTGCATTCCAGGTGAGTGAGGTGATCAGTGAGATGATTCCCATCCTAGATCATGGTGCAGAACATTTTTCTAACTCTTTCCTAATATGTGGTGGCAGGCTGCCACTTTCATCAGTCTGTTATTCACCATTCACAGGGCTTGTGGTAGTGTCACAGCTTAGCCCACAGTCAACATGAATGTAAGGGAGAAGTGATTCTAAAGCAAAATTTGACAAAATAATTCTTAAGTATTCTCATTGGAAACTAACCACGGAAAGTGTTTTATCACCTTTGCATTTCCTGAAAGTTATGTGAGACTTACTAGTTTTCAGACCTATTTATAACAGGCAACTTATGTTGTGTAGAAGAGCACTGTAAAACTGTAACTCGTGCTAGTTATTTTTCTTGTGCAGAATGGTCCACTGCAATATCTTAATATTTTATGATCAACAACTGTTAAGAATTATAGTGTCTCTAAACAAAGCAGTGTCTCTAGTGTTTTATTAGTGCCCTCATCTTTCTGTGGGTACAAATTTTCTAATTAGTCTTTGATTCTTAGTCAGATCTCAAACAGATATCAACAGACATAGGCACTCTAATTTCAATGATGTTAAATTTCACTTAATTTGTATCAGCTGTCATCAGCTGAATTTATATCAGTTTCTGGTCTTGCATAACCTCTGTTGTATGAATGAGGAAAAAAGCTCAGGTAGCCATATTTTCTTTCTAACAAGGGCCATTTGGAACAAGCACAATAGTTCATAGATTAAAACAAGAAAAATACAGAATTTAAAGCTGAACTGAGCACAGCTCAGTATTAAGTTGGTCTTTATGAATCCTAAGGTAGACCTACACAAAAATTGCAGTAACTGTGTATAGTAAGTTCAATTTCCCAACTTAAAGACAACAAAAAAATGTTACCTTCCCTTTTATTTGTTTGACAAAAAATTCTACTTTTTTATGCTTAAGCAAATGATCCCAAATGATTACTTTACAAAATATTGTTGAAAACTTCAGATGTTTCTTTTTCTATGGTCTGTAATGGAAAGAATTCTGCAGGCCTCTGTGCAAGATCCTCTGCTGTTCAATATATTTGTAAATGACCTGGGGAAGGTGAGTGAGAAAGTTTGTTGATGAAAAAATATTTCAGAGCAGAAAAGATAAGAGCCAAGAGTGAGGAATGGCAGAAAGATCTTATCAGAATTGTAAACAGGCAGTAAATTAAGGAATGAAATTCTGTGGTAGTAAATGTAATGTGAAACACATGGGGAAAGTATAAATCCCAGCTTCTAGGACTGAGACTTTAGGGTTATGACAGTTCTATACAAGCATCAGTTCAGTGCCCATCAGTGATCAAAACCAAATAAAAAACTATGAATTAATAGAGAAAAAAGAGTGAACAAATAATAGAAGGCCATTTGCCACCATACAAGACCATGGTTCTGCCACATCTTTAATACTGTGTGCCATTCTGATCTCCTTATCTTAGAGACAGAACTGGGAGTAGAATCACAGAATCACAGAACCATTAAGGTTGGAAAAGACCTTGAAGATCATCACGTGCAACCGTTAACCCAAGACCATTACGCCCACTAAACGATATCCCAAAAGGAGACAGAACTGAGGAGGCTTCAGAGAAGGACAAAAAGGAGATTCAAAAGTATAGGTATAGAAAGGCTTCCATACAAGGGATTTTTTGTGTGACCCAGGAGGCTGGCACTCAAGCCTGGAAAAGTGTTCAGCATATGTTTACTACTCTGAGTAGACATAGCTGAGGCACGTACTGGTGTGCTAGAAGTAGGCTTCTTTGTGTAGCTAGAAATCATCAAATTTTCCATTCATGGATATTTGTAGAAAAAATACGTAAAGTGTAGCAGGAAAGAAAAGAAAGGAGAAGCATGGGAAATTTGGATAGAGACTGAATTTCCCATCTGGAGAGTGAAGGATTCTCTAAAGAAGGCAGCAGGAGCCAGGTTCAAAATAAACAGCAAGAGAGAATAGAGTTGTGGAACTCATTGCTGAGGGATGTTATGGAGGTTAAAAGTTTACAAAGGGTCAGAGTGGACAAATGCACAGAAGAACAGTCTACTGAGTCTTACTGAAACAGAAAACATATACAGAAACAATATCAATCAGAGGAAACTAGAAATATTTGACAGCTGGGAAGAAATTAGGGGACTATCATACGCTTGTCATATTCTTTCTCTTCTCCAGGCATCTCTTATAGTTGCTATTGGAGATAGGACGTTTTTCTAAACTAGTCTTTGGTTTGATCCTGCATAACCCCTTTTGTGTTCTTATTTGACACGGCAGATCAGGATTTACTGTTCCATTTGTCAGATTCATCTGAGTTTGCATGTTTTGATCAACCAATCCACATTCTTATTCTTTTCAAGTGATGTGGCAAAAAGGCTTGTAAACTAAAACCAGAGAGGTCTGTTTCAATGAAATATTAATGTGTTTGGTTTTCTGTGTTTGTCCTACTTTTTGAAGTATCAGTTTGTAACAGGTGCAAGTTCTTCACTCTGTTTTACTCCTCCCTGTTATATATCTCCATTAACTTTCATTCTCAGTTTCTTTGTTTATGGTCAAATTTCTGCAGAATATTGGCTTTGACTTGTCTGGAAATTACTCACTGAATGAGATATTTCGATGCCACTAATAACTTTGTACAATGGGTACACAAGTATAGAAAGAAAAATTGATCAAAGTAGAAGAGTAAACTAGGTCCAGATTTTCCTCCACCCATTGCATAAACAGGATTAATATGAGGAAACAGGATCCAGCTAAAATTTTCTGAATTCTGTCCTGCCTTGATGATGGTCCAGCTTATAGTTATGCCCATCAGTACTTTCCTACTGATGTTGTATCTGAGATATCTGACCGAGGAAAGACAATTCTGAATTCTTTTCTAACAGGGCATATGCAGACACAGTGCTGCCAAATTCTTACACTGCTATGCCAGCAAAAATGATCTTGGTTTTGATTAGTTATTTACCTGAAGAGAGAGATTTTCTACCTTGAGTATTAGATTGTTTGTTTACATTTTCATTTGCCCTCAAGTAGTCATACATTCAGAGGAATAAATACATAATTTCTAATCCAATACTGTAATTACAGGTAATGAACTGTAACAGAGCTAGAATCAAAAGAAAAGGGTGAGAAATCAAGAGTCATGCTGTAACTCTTTGAATGACTATTTTTTAAAATCTCAAATTGATCAGTCTTAAATTGATGTTAATATACCTGTGGTTGATTTTACACTGAGGGCCTAAATAACCACTTGAAGCCTTCATGGTTTCTTGATATCCCTTTCCAACTTTGTTTTCTCTGCTCCAAATGTTCAGGTTTGACCTGACAAAGCATTCAGAGCTCAGTGTTTTGAAAGAGAACTCAAAAATTTCTGAGACAAATAAACTGCTTATCCTTTACGAAGTCCTAAATTAATTACACATATTCATTGAAATATATTCAATGATGTTAAACATCATCATAAAAAATTCTTCACCCTCAAAAGGGAGGATAAAGAATGAATATTTTAATGGAGTAAAAAATGAACTACAGGTCAATTCCTGTGTCTTTTTTAATGATATCTTGGGATATTGTGCCCAGTGAAACCACTGTTTTTGCTCCTTCCTAGAAGCAGAAGAAGAACTGGAATAACAATTTGTCATTATTCATTGGAAAAGAGTTACCAGGCAGTAATCTCCTTGTACCTTTTTGATATCAGTAAACTTTACTAGGTAGTGGAAATTTGTGCTTTCCATTAAAAGTACAAGACCGGAACCAAAGGTCAGTCTGCTGTGCTAACCAAGTGCTTTTCCACTGACATTTGTAACATTGGATAAGCATTTCTACTTTTTGTTCCTTGCTATTGTTCTATACAGAAACTTCTGACATCATAATAATTCAAAACCACTTCTAGCTATGCAGTCCTGGAGGAAATCCCCCTCCTCAGCCTTTTTGCAATGTTGATATACTGCACTGTAGTGGTGTTGTGCAGCTAGGCACCACACAGCGGCTCACTCACTTCCACTCCCTTCACCAGTGGGGCAGGGGAAGAGGAAAGGGAAACTTGGGGGTCAAGATAAAAAAAAAGTTTAGTAAGTGACGAATAAGTGGAAAAAGAGAGAAGAAAATGAAACAAAACAAGTGATGCAAAGACAACACTCACCACTTCCCACAGGTAGAGTGATGCCCAGCCATTTCCTGAACAAAAGATGTCTGACCCACCCCTAACCCCTCTCTTTTCCTTTTAATTTCTAAGCATGATGTTACATGGTATGGACTATCTCTTTGGTTCGTTCAGGTCATCTGGTCAGTTGTGACCCCTCCCAACCTATTGCACTCCCCCTGCCCCCAGTCTATTCATTTGAGGGGCAAAGAGGAAAAAAGAGGCGGCCTTGGTGCTGTGCAAACACTGTTCAGCAAGAGCTAGAACATTAGTGTCTTACCAGTGTTTGGGTTAAAAATCTAAACCACATGTGAGTTTCTGTGAAGAAAATTAATTCTATCCTAGCCAGGCCAAATACAAGTGGGCCAAACTTTTCAATGTTTTGTCTAGGAGTGGCACTTGGCTGTGGAAAAAACAACTCTGGTTATAGTGAACTAAGTGATAAGGTAGAGTATGCAAGTTTCTGAATTATATGCAAATATATTCAAGGAAGAGGATAAAAAAACCACTGTAGAATTTGGGCTGCTCAGTGTTTTAGCTTCCCATTAGCCACTTCAAATTGGCTCTTTTTTCATGCACTAGTAACATAAGCCTATGTCATGGTTTCAGCCAGGATAGAGTTAATTTTTTTCATAGAAGCTAGTGTGAGGCTATGCTTTGGATCTGGGATGAGAAAATGTTGATAATGTGCTGATGCTTTGAGTTGTTGCTGAGCAGTCAAGGACAGTCCAACTTCTCATGCTGGCCTGCAGTGAGCAGGCTGGGGGTGCACGGGGAGCTGGGAGGGGACACAGCCGGGACAGCTGACCCAGACTGGCCAAAGAGATATTCCCTACCATCCGACATCATGCTCAGTATATAAAGCTGGGACAAAGAAGAAGGAAGGGGTGGAGGGACGTTCAGAACGATGGCGTCTGTCTTCCCGAGAAACCATTACTTGTGATGCAGCCCTGCTCTCCTGGAGATGGCTGAACCCCTGCCTGCCCATGGGGAGTGGTGAATGGATTCCTTGTTTTGCTCTGCTTGCGTGGGCAGCTTATGCTTTACTTATTAAACTGTCTTTATCTCAAACCATGAGTTTCCTCACTTTTACTATTCCGATTCTCTTCCCCATCCCGCTGTGGGGGAGTGAGCGAGCCGCTGCGTGGGGCTTAGTTGGCAGCTGGGGTTAAACCAAGACAGTCTGTGTTTCAGTAAGCTAGTTTTCACACTAGTAAGTGCAAAATCTCATGGTTTTTCATGATCTTTCCTGTATTATTGCAGCCTTGTGGTTGGAAAGAAGAGAAAATTGTGGATTAGTTCATGTGAAAATAACTGCTGCATTTGCAGAAATTCTATTACACAGCAATGCTCTGTATTATTGGGTGTGTGAGTCTCTGAGGATACATATAACTGCTTTCTATAGCACATAGTATACTAACAGTATATGAAAAAGCAGTTGGCTGGAAAATGTTAGTGAAGAACAATGAATTCTAGAGCTTTTTTATTAACCCTTGTGGGCTGTTTTTTCTAGTGCTTACACAGACACTTGACTATGGAGGGCAGGTTCACGCCTTTAATCATGAATGCAGCCAGTTATCCACATGGAAAATCACAGAGGTCTCAGGGCTAACTGCATGACCAGAAGTCTTTCAGGTATTACAAAATCGATGACAGTAACAATCAATTCTATTTGTTAGATCAGGTATGAAGTAGTACAACATGCATGGAATCTGAATCATCAGTTTCCATGAAATATACTGGCTTTCAAAAAAACACATGTATTGTATCAGTCAGCAACTTTTTCAGAAAATACCTGCTTCTTTTCCTCGGTGTTCAGTTTTATACATCTGAAAAAAAGACACCTTCCCTTTAAAAGGTTTTTATACCGTTACATTTTGTTACATAGCACTTGTAGTGTAATCCCATGAAATGTAAATCACTGGATGCAGAAGGGAAAACAAAGGAAAAAAAAGCTGTGAGCAAAGAAAAATATAGTGGTAAGCAATCTGTATCCTACCTACGGATTGCAGGTATACCAGCTCTGCTAGCTAAGTGCTTAGATTCATAGCAGGTTGACAGATCCATGCCAGACAGGCACATTTTTCCTTTTAACCACATTTCTTTTCTTATTTTGCACTCCATCCCCATATGCCACAGCAAAATTATATTCTGAGTCTCTTTCTCTCTCCCTGTGACATCTTCATTGCTGCTTCATTAACCAGTGCACCATCAGTGCATTTCATTACAGCTTCTGTCCTGGCTCACTGTGTTGATGCTAAGATGCAGCTACAAACTGGCTATCAAAATGCTACTCTGTGTTTTAATCCTTCCTTCCATTCAAAAGAGGACGAAATAATGCCTTTGGCACAATCCTAAATAAAGCCCATATTTTATCTATTACCCTTACTGGTCCACCAACCTGAAATTCACTGGGGAGGTATAGTGTGGGATGTGGCAGATTTATTTACCTATTTGTTTGCTGTAAAAGGCTGGGGGCATACCTCCTATGTGATCAGTGTATTAAGACAATTTAGACTGATTTTATGTGTGTGCCTTAAACTGACCTTGAAAAAGTACTGAAGTTAATGAAAGCATGCTTCAATTCCATGATTGTTAGGAAATGAAAAGGCCATGCTGTGATAGATGTCCTCCGTGACATATACCTCCAGTTGTACCAGTAGGGAGGGGCCATGATTTAAATGCTAGCTGGTTTCCAATGGGTTTCCTGGGTTGGGAATATACACAATTCATTTTTAAGTGAAGAGAAAGATATAACTGCAAGTATGATAGGAGCACATAAATCAGTGCCAGAACACAGAAGAATAAAACAGGCATATTCAGAATCTCCTATGTCGCCATGAAAAGGCAAATAGGAAGCTTGATGGCCTCTTCAGAGCAGTCCAAATGTTACAAAATGTGGCAGTGTGTCTGGTGCAAATTTTTAGGGGGAATGAGGCTAAGGGTGCTGTTCTTCTTATGCCCCCGCTGCTCCCTGCCAATTCCACTCCTCCCTGCTATGCTCTGTCAGAGCTCTCTACCACTGCTGCATATTAGGCAGCTGCGAGGCTGCATCTGTTCTCTGTTTTCCACACAATTAGGGCAAAGAGAAAAAATATATATAAGACAAATTGCTCTGACACTAAATTCTGTGAAAAACTATGTCTGAAGTTTATAATTTTGTAGGAACTTTGTGCAAGATTGTATCTTTTTTTTTAAATGTGATTTTCCTGGATTTTTTTATTGCTACATTTTTATTACTAATAATAGGTGGCCTTATTTTTCTTGTAAATACACAAATGGCTGTTTTGCACAGATCACTTTTTGGTTTGGGGAGGGAGATGTGAAAAAAGAAGTGAAGTGAGGAAGGAGAAACTCATGTCATACTAGATACAGACAAGGCAAATCAGTAGCTAATCTGTAAAGGACCATAAGAAAAGACTGTGACTCCTCTTGCATTAATTGAGGTACAGCACACAGTATGTACAGCTGTCACTGCAAAACTCATTAAAATTTTCATTATTCTATTATTTATATTGTAGTTGTAACTGAAGGTCCCAGTCAAGAACACAGACCAATGTGTACTCATAAAAGGAGTCAGTATATTATATTACTATTATTAGATTGATAATGACACGGACTCAGCATGGTCAGGCTGCCATCACCAAGATAGCACCCTGATAGTGGACTCCAGTGGCAGCAAAAATAAATGAATGTGACTTGTGGAAGACACAGCCAGTTTGCAGAGAGAACATTCAAGCAAGAGTACCTCACTCTGAGATGAGAAATGGCCAGTGAAAGCCACACACAGACTGAAGGATGACATGGCTTTGTACCTTAGTTTTTGCAGTATTTCATTACATAATTATCAGTTACAGGCATCATAACAGAAGTAGCTTTCAGGCTGAAGAATAAAGCGAATGGCTGGGATTAAATCTGCAGGCCAGTGTAAAAGACTGGCAAAGGAGATTTAAGTAACAGCTACTTGGAAAGAAAAGGAAAATAGACATTTCTGTTTTGTTTTACTGAGTACAGAGATATAATTTATTTTCTAAAAAAAAAAAAAAATTCCCTGTGATTTTGAAATCTGATCATTTTGGTCTGAGGTGGGAATGATGGGTTTTGTATTACCCATCTCAATATATGCTTTCTTTCTTCTTCCCTTCTTTCTTTTTCAGGTTACCTGTGCAAATTTAACAAATGGAGGAAAAACAGAACTTCTAAAATCAGGAAGCTCCAAATCCACACTAAAGCATATATGGACAGAAAGTAGCAAAGACTTGTCCATCAGCCGACTGCTGTCACAGACTTTTCGTGGAAAGGAAAATGATACAGATTTGGACCTGCGATACAATGTCCCAGAAACTTATTCTGAGCAAGATCTCTGGGACTGGCTGAGGAACTCCACAGACCTGCAAGAGCCTCGGCCCAGAGCAAAGAGACGGCCCATTGTCAAGACTGGGAAATTTAAGAAAATGTTTGGCTGGGGCGATTTTCATTCCAACATCAAGACTGTGAAGCTAAATCTGTTAATAACGGGGAAAATCGTTGACCATGGCAATGGGACGTTTAGTGTTTACTTCAGGCATAACTCCACCGGTCAAGGGAATGTATCTGTGAGCCTAGTGCCCCCTACAAAAATAGTGGAATTTGACTTGGCACAACAGACAGTGATTGATGCCAAAGATTCCAAGTCCTTTAACTGTCGAATCGAGTATGAAAAGGTTGACAAGGCTACCAAGAACACACTCTGCAACTATGACCCTTCAAAAACCTGTTATCAGGAGCAGACCCAGAGCCATGTGTCATGGCTCTGCTCCAAGCCCTTTAAAGTAATCTGTATTTACATTTCCTTTTATAGTACAGATTATAAACTAGTGCAGAAGGTGTGTCCTGATTACAACTACCACAGTGACACACCCTACTTCCCATCAGGGTGAGGACCAACACGTGTCTGAGACTGAAGCCTGGGTAATGAAAGAGGTCATATGACAGGGCTGTAACCTCAAGGAGGAAGGCCACATCTATTGCCTGGAATGTGTCTACCTGCTGCTGCTGATGTCAAATGGCTGCAAATATGTTAGTGGAAAACAATCTAATGTAATTTTTGCCCAGTCAGCTCCATGTACCAATCTAGTTGTAAATCACTATGGATTTGAAATAAAACCATACACATACACAGAGACACACACTCTTTTCTGCTCACATTGAGATTCCTGTTAAAAGAGCTTTTATTGTCTGATATATAAGGTTTCAGGATAACCTATCATCAAGCAAAATGGATTAACTAGACAGAGAATGTTTTCTAACGCAGACTGTTATGGAAATCTCTTTGAAAGTCCTTTGAGTACACGCCCGTCAGTAATTCCCACTCCTGCATCCTACTGCTTGGAGTAGCTGTACTGGTAAATAATGCCGTAGGAGTAAATACTTCTTAAAATGGGAAAAATGTGTGTCTAGAGTTCAGCATTCCTTATTATACGAACACAGCAAAGCATCGTGACTTTTTTCCAGCATACAGTAGGCACATTCGAGGTGGTGTTAGGTGGCTCTTTTTCCGTGGAGCGAGCCTGTTACTAGTAAAGATGGGCAAACATTTGGAATTTACATGTGGGTAGACATTCTGGTTTAATGTTTCTCTGACTCTTTAAACTCTGATTCTTTAAACCTGGTTGAGTTTAGGCCAGATAAGCTACTTAAAAACTCTCTAACTGATCTCTAAGAAGGAAAATGCCTGGCGGAGAACATGTAAGTTATAAGTGGCTGTCTTATCTTTATTACAAAATATTGTAACAAATTCAATATCCTAGTCTTCATTTGTATGAATGGTTTGTATTGTACATAATTTAACCAGTGTTATTTGAGCTGCTTATTAATATTAACTTGTAATTGTCTCTCTGCTTGTTATTGGTTAAAAACAATCAAGGAAATGAGGAATCCATTTTATCAATGTAGCTGTAAACTCCATTAAAAGACAAAACTATGTACAAAGCATTTATTCAGCTAAAGTATTGTTGAAAGCTATACAACATTACAGTCTGTCTGTATTTAGATATTTTATTTCCAGAGGAAAAAAATGAATTGTACATAAAAATAAAAAATCTTAAAGTTGAGTTTCAATATGTACTGTGTAGATAGTAGTTTAAATGGTTCTGAGAAGCGGATAACACTCCAAGTCTGACATGGTTTTCAATCTTGTCTCTTTGCATATGTACATATATACACATATATTTATAAATCTTTGTGTGTGCATGCTTGTGAGTGTATATGTACGTGTGTGTGTGTGTGCAAATAAGCAGAATATACATGCATATATGTAGGGTATATAAAAATTTCTTGGGCCCTTATTAATGAATAATGATTCTTTATTGTTTAGAAGTGGGAAAACATGGAGCCACTCTCTGTGTACACAGGCCTGCCTTTGCCTTAACTCTAGCTTCCTCTGAGGCACTGATTTCTCTTTATGGAATGAAGAGATCCCTTTTTATGGTATGAGGGAATTTTCTTCCTATAAACAAAAGGCTCATAGCTTTTATATATTTTTTTTGTTTGGTGTGTAGTGGCATACTTTACCCCCAGCATCCAGATAACCAGCAACTATAATAAGTTTATGCCTAAAAGAAGGCTGCCCAAAGAAGAACTCAGTATTTCATCTCATACTTTTCAGAATTATCATTCCTGGCAATGCTGCCTTCTCCCTTCCACCCTCACCCCCAGGTTCGGTGCTCTTCTGTCAAAGCTGTGAATGCAGACATGGGTCAGCTTCCAAATATGCACAGCATCATGAACAGCTTCTCCAAGGTCCCAATAAACACTCCACTAATGTTTCAAAAAGTGAGAACTTTGAAACAACTTCCACTTATGGGCCTCTCCTGCTGAAATTTTCTAGGTGCAGAACATAAATAAGAATAAAACAAAGCAAATGGATAACATTATTGGCAAGTAAATATTTTCCTGTTGATATATGAGTAGGAGAGAAGATTTCCATATTAATATTGGTTTGGCTTCTTTGAAGAGATATGCTTGTGAGAATCTCTTCATTGTATATGACATTTCCCAGGACAACCTTGTGACCCTGGACCCTGTGTAGATTTGGAGAAAGAAATGGTCCAAGCCATACAGTCCAGATTCTGATCTCATTCAGGAATGTGCTGAGATACACACTTTTTTTCCTTTGACAGGAATTGTAATTATGCTGTTAGTGTTTCCTCATTTGTGCTCTATGGAAAGTATCTGTTCTGGTTATAAACCATAAAGTAATTTGTGCTATGACCAAGAGCAAAATCTTTGCTCTATTAAAGTCAATGGGAACTTTGCTATTGAGTTCAATACAAATTGCCATTTAATAGTATGCAGAATTCCAGTGTTAAATATGATTAGCAATCTCAGCAATCTGTATTACAGTTGAGCATTACATGCTTTGTGTTCTCATTTGTATTTCTGAAAAATGGATGTGAACTACTATTACTGGTACAGCTGCATTATTTTCTTTCTTTTTTAAAACTTCCCATAAATATATAACGTATATACATTCTGGTCACATATATATATCAACTTTTCAAGTAACATAAATACAAAAAGGAATTATCCATTGTGCAATGGTTTTGATCCTTTTAATTGTGGTATTTGGTACTCTATTTGCCTCTGTCACAGTCAGTCATATTTTTAGTCTCAAGCCTTTGAAGAACTTGCTATTCTTCATAAGTGTTCTTGAGTTTGAACTTGGAAGAGTTCTTCTGATGATCTGGTTGTGAAACTGTGATCTAATATTAAAATATATAATGTGTTACTTAGGTGCTAGTTAATTGCATTTCATTCAATCTCTTTAGAAAATATTTAGTCTTTGCTAACTTTGTTAAAGAATGGTTTTGGTTTTGCCATTTGAAAAAGGAATTTAATGAACATGAATGTGTTAATTAATTTAAGCAATATCTATTAGTTATCTGGGTCTTTCACATGAATAATGCCTTAATGGATTGTTAGGCCAGGAAAATGTTGCCTCACTATAAATTGCTAATTCTAGACGTGATAAAGAGGTATAACTCTAAAGGTATATTTTTAGGATTAAAGAAGGTTCAGTTATTTATTTTTAAGAAATGAAGAGACTGGGTTTGTTAATTATTCTTTTTACCATTTAAAACATATTTTGTGTCTTATTTTCACTACACAGGGATATTTTAATGAAACTAACTATTCCTGTTGCAAGAATACATGGATCATCCACTTGAGCAAAGGTCAATATATTAAACTTGCCTTGGATAGGTCAGTGGTAGAATTTATTTGTCAGCTTCTGTGCTTTTGAGAAAAGAAATCCAGGATATATGAAACAGGTGGTTTTACATTGCAAAAATCACTGATCAAAGTTCTAAACAATGACGGAAAGCTGGAAGTCTTCCACTTGTTAGTTTTATCAAAATACTTAAGCATGGGACAGAAAATATATTTTCTTCCTTTTTTATGAAGCTACTCATAAAGTTTTAGCCTTTTCTCCCCTTTTCCCAATTTTGCATGCATAGTAACCAAACTAATAAGTCCATCTTTTCAAAGACCTTGTCTTTCAAGGTTTCCCTTACTTAAAAGGTATGATGTTAGAAACTGTGGAAATTTGCTGTACTCATTTACAATGAACTAAGAAATTTTCAGACTCCATTTACAAGAGAGCAGAATAGAAGTTTTGTAGTGTTCTTACGCTTTTTAGCCTAGATTTAAGTAATACTACTGAAGGCGTTCCGTCAGAAGGCAGTTTTACTCTGATAAATTAGTTTTACATCTTCATGTATACTGAGTCCTATGTTGTAACTTGGAATCCTGTAGGAATGTCATAAACTACTCTGAAAATGGTGTGTTAGAGAATTATGGAGAAAAACAGGGTTTACAAAGTATCTGCTACTTTTACAGCAAAACCAACCTAAAGCTTAGGCATCTGATCTGAAGAATTATTCTTCACCAGAAGACACTGAACTGCAAGTCTTAACATCCTGTGAGTCCTCCATGTCCTTCTGTCACAGAGATAGTCAAATTGTATTTGACTGCACCTAAAAATGGAAGAGGATCTTGTCTGTAGTGATCGGTACTTAACTGTGTGTCTAACATTGCCAGGGACCTCAAATGGCTGCATCAAGGATCTGTTGTGCTAGGAGCTGCATAACACAGAAATGTCTACACAATACCTATTCAGAAACAGTTTTGATGCCAAGAACTCCCAATTTTCAAAACAGTGTACTGCAGAGTTCTTGTGACTCATGAGTGTATAAATTTGAGGTATATTTTTTATGAAATTAGTTTTTTAAAAAAATATGAACAGTTCTCAGAAAAGTACTATTTTCAATACTCATATATACATCAGCAAACTACAAGCATTCTGACCCTTTGCAAAAATTCTGATTCCATTGTGTCAGCCTGGAATCCATGAGAAGTGAAGCAACTGATTAATTTTGTGCATGTATTAAAAAAATGAAACCTTGATCATCATTTATACAAAAGTCCTTTGATAAGTTACCCTGTTACCACTTTAATGTATGAGTATGAATACTATTTCCAAAAACATTTTAACAGTGGAAGCACAGACTATGGCCTAATAAAATGTTTTTTCTTTTTCCTCTTATTTTTCTTTTCCTAAAGAATGGGGAATATCTTACTGAAATTATGCTAAAATCCACATACTAATTAATCTTCTAGATAAATTTAAGAAAGTCAGCACAAAGTTAACACTTTTTGCTGTTTGTGAAAGGATAACTCATTAAAATTAAGCTGTCATTTGTAAAGATAGAGTAAATTTCAGGGAATATTGTGTTTCCTTGGGTAGTACACACCTGACAGTATGATCTAATACATGTAGCATGATCCCTCCAAAAGGGTTGATGCATCCTATGGGTAAAAATGAAATCTATTCATTGTTTTCTCTATTCCCTGCTAATTAGTTAAAGTACTATCATTACTGAAACTAACAAGGAGATAGCTTTGTTTTGTACAGCAGTTTATTTTCTCATTGGAATATGTCTATACAATTTTTTTATTCTATTTGAAGGGCACAGCTGGTGGATCTTTGCTTCAGCTTGGCCTGACGTCCTGTGCATGGTGTACATGACTTTAAATCTTTTATCTTATTTTGTCTTTGGGATAAAGAAACAAATGTAGTTTTTTGTAGGTGCTTTAGATCAGGAACAAACCAATTACGTTAACTTTAATTGTAAGAGAGTTTTAGTCCTTTGTCAAAGATAGGATTTGAGAAAAGGGAATGTGTGAAATTTATTCCTAGTTCAAAATGTACCTCAGCCATGTAGCAAGTAGAGACATTGTTATGAGGGAAAGTTTTAGCAGTCTGTGAAATGAACTTCTGCCTGTTGTTAATAGGAAATTAGAGGTACCAAAAAATTTTTATAAAGTTGAAACAGTTTATACACATCAGTGAAGATGTGGAAATTAACCATTTCAGCAAGTAAATTAGATACTTTTCCAGTATTTTATGGAAGCACTACTGAGTTTCTGGGAAAAGCCCAGTGTACTTACAGAGCTTTTTATCATAGAAAATAAGTAAAACCAGAGTTGGCAGAGGCATAAATAACATGAGACCTTCAATTCCTCATCTAGGTCACAGCAAATCTAAAATGAGATGCAAAAGCCTACTTAGAAAGAGGTAACCTGAGGAAAAATGAGATCACTTATGGAGCATGAATAAAAAGGCATATAATTCTTACAGTATCCAATAGCTATAGTTGTGGTGAAATTTATTATGCCATATTTATGAAGCATCTTTGAATTTCTTGTATTTCGATTAGTCATACAGCGGGGATGTCTTGATAATAAAACTGGAATCTTTTGCAAGGAAGTTTCAACAGTTGCAACATACTCCCTCCAGTGGCAAATACTCTGGACTCCATTCTACTCGCTACATTTAGAATCCAGAGCTGTTATTGCTGATGTTGTATGGAGCAGAAATAACAGAGCTTGACTGGCAGGGACCATGGTGATCTTGCATTCATGACAGTTTTGTTTGGTTGGGTTTTTTTCGTTTTGTTTATCTAGAAGTATAGGAAAGGCATTTACCTAGCATTCATTCATTTTAACCCTCCAAGGGTCAAGTTTGCTCATAAACTGTGTGAAAGGGGCTGATATATAGGCGTGTGACATTAAGCACACTTGTCGTTATTTTGCTAATGACGTGTAGGTTATCCCCAGTTAAGAATGTGGGAAGTCAGTAGCAACACAGCTTGTGTGTCAATGAGACTTTGACAAGAAGATTCCCAAATGGATCTTCCGTGACTTAAAAACAATTAATGAAAACTTTTAACTGATGAGCTTCAATACATTAGCTATAGCCCTTCAGAAAACAGAAGTAATAATCTCTATTGGATTTTTGACGCAAACTTTGCACTGTGTTTTTCTCAAGAGCTCACTAGTACTTTCCAGTACTAAATCCATACATATTATGGGATGATAATATCTCCTCTGTGTATCACAGACTTATTGGCCACTATTTCTTTAATCAAATCTACTACAGTGAGAACCATTTTATTATGTAATCTCCCCCTTTACTAGTCAAATATTATTTTCTCAAACTTTTTCTACCACTGTTCTACAAGATTTCTACCATTGTTCTTCTTTTCCATGCAGACTATACTGTTTTTGATTTTAGATACCAGAAAGAAGGTTTTTCCTCCAATTGAGATAAAAACATCTCTTTCATTTATTCATGGGAATCCTACAAATTTTGTCCAGTTAGATAATTTTGCTAATTGCAGAAGTACCACCTGTACAGTTGCCTTTCATTAGCCACTCCAGAAAAACTGTGTTGGTCTTTTCAGAACAACTCCCATTTCCTTAGTCTCTGTTACAGTTAAACACTACAAATGAATGCAATATTGTAGATGGAATCCCTATGATAAAGGGTCTCATCACCTTTCTCTAAAGAAATTCCTCCATGTTCATAGTTCCAGTGGTCTCTCTCAGGTCTCAAACTGCAAAAAACTTACCTCCAATGAGCTCTCCACTATTACTTCTAATAGAAATGGTAAGCCTTAATTACACTGCTTTCCAGTGCTCTTTCTCATTCACCATTCAAGTTTTGAAGTAGCAGTCTTCAGATATCTTAGTAGCTGCTTTCCTAGACCACTGTTTTCTGCAGCTCTTCTTTAGGCCCATTTTTGATACACTTCTAACTTCACAGATGTAAGAATCACCTGTGAATTTCATTAACAAATTACTTAGACCTGGTCTAGATCGTTGCTGTGATGTCATATATAAGAAATAATTTATCATTCTTTTCTGACTGATTTCTGGTCTGCCTTCTTCCCTGTTTGATGTGTTTTTTCTTACCCTACTTTTTGTTCAAAGTCATTTTTCCTGCTTGAGATCACATGCGAGTAGTGCTCTACACTAATGTGTTTTACACATAGGAGAGGATGAGATATATAATTACCTATTTTACTAAAATTGAGCTAATGAGATGATTGCATTAACTCTTTTAGAAATACTAAGTAACAAGTGGTAGTGGTGCTTATAATTAATCCTCAGGTAAAGATTTAAACATGCCATAAAAAAAAAAGTAGGTACTTTATTCATGGGACAGGGAACTGATGTAAAGAAAGTTGTTACCTGTGTCTGAGTATCACTAAAAGGCAAAGCGATTTGCTTGGAGGAAGAACAAATCAATAATAGAATTTCACACCATTTTTAGTAAATACACGCTATTTTCATTCTGCTATATCGTGTATGTTTCTAGGTAGCAGGCTAAGACACAATTGTGATTTCCAGCCTGTAAGTGTATTTTGTTCCTTCTACTTCCTCTCATTTTTCCCCAGATATTATTAACATTATTTTAAAAAAGTCTTTACATTGTGTTCCTTTTGATTCTTTTCATATGCCTTAGAACATCTGTTGGCTAGTTGCCAAGAGAAGGCAATTAACTTTCTGTTATCATAATTTCTTCTTTCACGTTTTGAATTTGCAAATTTCCAGAACTTTCAGTTTATCCAGTCGGCATACTTGAAATTTGCTCTCCACTCTTTCCCTGATTTTTCATCTCCAAGTTTTAGATCTTCTGCGTCTGCTGTCTTTGTGGAAGAGAAATGCAGTCAACTCAAAGACTTCTTTTTTCAGGTTAACTGCATCCTAATATAAGCGATGTTGAACCCATTATAACATGCAAGCTGTAAATTCAGTGTAGAACCTGTTCAATGATGAAAATCATATATGGATAACCAGGAGGCACATAGAACGCCAATTAAATAATCAAATGCAAATGAATGATAAAAAATGCATATAAATATAAGCATAATTTTACATATAATTGTAAACATGATGTTTATTTATTACTCTTTTTAATGATAAGTATTATATTTTAATCCCTTTCCACATACAGAGAAGACGAGGAAGATAAGTTAGATGAGACACTGAAAACTGGGTGGTAAATGATCAGACATAAAATTAGAGTCCTGGTAACTTACTCTTAGGCTTCAGTCAATAGATATTTGAGCCAAGTACAGCCCACTAGAAGGTCTACATTTTAGCGTGACTGCTGTAGATTTAGAGAGATAAATGAAAGGGAGTTACAAAGCTGTCTAATTCTGAGCTCCTCCCCAGAAAAGGTTCAAGAATGCTTAGAACACACTTAGAGATGTTTGTCTAAACTATGAATTGTTTGTAGGACTCTCCAGTGTGCTTGATTACTTGTTCTCTCAAGGTAACCTGGCCCAAAGCTCATCCAGTATTTCTCAAGCCATATATTCTTGTGCCTTTTTCCCAAGGGAAGCTACTTTTGAAGTCTCCCTCTTTCTCTCTTCCTCTTCCTCTTTCTCAGCCTCCGTCTCGCTCTCACTCTCGCTCCTAGAACTGGCATCTCTTGATGTCAGAAATGAAAGTAATAAACGCATTTCTTCTTGCTCCCATTGTTGACCTGCTCTTGTACCCCTCAGGATGGTATACCTCAATGCTTCCAAACAGCTAGTATTGAAAATCACTATTGCAAATGAGCAAATTACCTCCTTCCAAATCCCCTTGGACTGAACAAATAAACAGGAGGTTCTTTTATAGCATTCTTTTACATCTTTGAAGGCTGTTACCAGACTCAGCCATCAGCCATAGTTTTTCTAGACTAAGCAGCCTCAGTTCTTATGGCCATTCCTATGACTGCTCTAAAACTTGCTTACCTTTTCAAGTGTGGAACCCCAAAGAAAACAGACTATTCTGGATGACGTTTTACGCACAGCGAGCAAAGCAGAATATGAATAATTCTCCTCTTTTATTTCTATATACTAGTAACAGTGTTGTATGTAATACTGATATCATAGTCATTTTTCATAGTTTATCACTGACTATGCTGGCTATGCTGACTACAACTTGCTTATGCAGTAATGCTGTCTAACCTGTAACTCCACATTTTCCATTTGTGCATTTGATTTTTTCTGCCTAAGGGAATATTTACACTGGTAAATTGCAGTAAGATAGGGTACAAATTTATAGCACACTAGCTTCTCTATGCCAGCTTCCCCTGTGGATACTTGTAGCCTGCGCTAATGCCAGCTCTGTGCAACATGTGCAGTAGACAACATCACACAGAGCTATACTTACTGCTTAGCAAGAGTGTCAGCATGAAAAGTTAGTATGCAGCAGCATGTGTACCATAAATTCATGCTTTAGTTTGCTGTACTAACCTGCTTATGTAGACAAAGCTCCAAGTGTAGTACTCTGCACTTGTCTCTGTTGAATTTCCTGTTATTGATTTCAGACCATTCCCCCCATTTATCCAGATGATTTTGGTATTCAATAATGTATCCCTCTCCTCCCCCTTTCAAAGTTACAACATCAGCTCTTCATAGTTTTTAATGATATTGTAAATCATTGCAAGATGGGACATGTGGGGTTTTAACATTGCCAGAATAACAAGGATGGCATTTTTAACAGTTACAGTTTTTAGCCTACAATCACATAGGTTTAAAGAAATGATTATTTGGGGACTACACAGAAGACTCACCAGATTATTCAACAGAGGAGATAACTTTCCTGTGTTGATGGAATGAGATACTTCTGCAATTTATCTACTTTTGGAAGGGAGGAAGGTCATAAACTTTAAACCTTAAGTAGATTTTTGTGTGTAAAGTCAAAGCACAAAAGTATTTCTCTTGAAACTATTGACAATTAATAAAGACCTAATTCCTTCTCATATTAATGAGTGAAATAATTTACCAGAGGAGGATATCTGTAGTCTCTTTGTGTTTTATGCTGAGAGTTACTAATGGATTAGAAGTAGCCCTTACCTCTGACCTGTTAGTATGTATTCCAGTTTGGGGAAATGGCTTTTGTATAACTCTAGGAGAAGCTTCTACATTTTAATGGGTACCACATGGCTAAGAAAAGCTATGCAAGGTTGAATTATATGTTAATACTACCTTCTGATCAAAACAAGGATTTTAAACGTTATAAATATTATTTCTTTTTTATAATAATTAAATTTTGGTCATTCCATTTTAAACTGAATTTAATCCTTTTTTATAAAATTTAAACTGCAAATATTTGGAAGGCAAAATACACCTACAGCCACTCTTTACACTGTTTTATTATTAGCTATCAGCTCTCTGTTTACCTCTAGTTCTAATGTGGCTATCGTAACACGTGGCATAACTTCACGTGAAAAACAAAGGTTCAGATCTATTTGGTTACTTGCAGGCAGAGACAGGCTTTGCCAGTGCTCTGCTCGGAATGGGTATCAGGAAGCCATATAGCTGCATTAACACACTCTCCTGTGCTAATAAACCTCTGTGGCAGGTTTCAAAGTGAGAACATCACTGAGGTGATATGGTTGAACAGCTTTTGGGCTGGAGGGAGGTAAGTTCATATGATAGGTGAAGTCAGTTCAAGCCTGGCTGTAAAAAAATACATGAACAAATTTGTGGAGCCTGAACTGAAACCAAGGAAGTGATTTCATTTAATACCAGTCTCATTTCTGCAGATTGCTGGTAAAAAAAGTTTTCTATGCTTTCTTCTTCTGGCCTGCTGTCTCCAACTGCTCAGTCTTATCTTTTTCTCCAAATCAGATTTCATGGCAGCTGCAATATAAGTAGAATCAGCCCTCAGTCCTTTCTTTCCTTCAAAGAACTGAACAAAGATTTCCCTTTTAAAATATACTGGGTTCATGCTTGCCATTCCTATGAGAACCATCCAATTACAACACTTGCATAGAAACATGAATTCAGTCCTCTACTCTGTCAACTTCCCCATAGTAGCTGCATTTTCTAAGGCTATGATTCCTATCCTTTTCTGTTCTATGTGCTCTGAAAAAGCCCACTAGACTGAGTGCTTCCAAGGGTTCAGGGAGGGAAATATCTCAGGCTTAGGCATATGTTAGGTAGTCAGATGTTCATTGTAGTCAGTACTTAAGCAGGATAGGAGCTTTCAAGAGTCCTGGAGTTTTGTTGTTACAAATTGTGAGAAGTATAGGTTTTACCTCCTCTCCATGCTAGACAACAGATGAAGAAGCGCAATTTTGGCCTGAAGTCTTTTGGGTAAGGGGGTCTGGCTATTCAAGGTGACTGTATGGCCAGTCATCAGCTAAGCAAGAATTTTGTGAAATTTTGGTTTCAGTGTCATAAGGAAAAGCTTGACAGGCTTCAAGGTGCTTTTGTCCTGTGAACCTAACCTCTACAGCTTAATTAAACAAAGACCATTTACATTGCAATGGAGGGCAGTGTCTCCCTCTATATACTTATTCACTGATAAGTCAATATACTCAGTTTATTTTCAGTGTTGTTCACTATTAGAGCTAAAATACCAGTTATTCTGAGTTGCCTCACAGCCTGAGCAGCATAAATTGGCTCATTTCCTGCAGATGTTCTGTCAGAGGTGGGTTCTTCCACTCTTCAGTTATTTATATTTCTGTTGTTATTAGTCCTGTTAAGCATCAGCCTAAGTAAGGGACAGCATGGAGCCTCACCTTTCCAAGGACTATACTGCTGGGAGGACATGACTGCTGAGCAGCTCTCCTCTGTGGCACTGCATAAGCTCTTGCATTCATATAGTCTCTTCTCACTCATGCTGCTTCCTGCTGTTCAGGGAAGGAAGATCTACCTCCTTTTCCTACCTGTGGCCATTTCTGCATGTCCTGTGTGAAGATCCTCACACTTCCCTCTGTCCTCTTCACCACTACTCTAGACAATTATGTAAGGGTCTTTATTGCACATATTCCACTTGAAGAAAAGCCGTTCTGCTGAGAGATGACAACATTTCTTCATCTACAATTACAGGTCATTGTTTTGAAGTTTCTGAAAAGAGCTATTGAAGAGCATCACTATTGCCAATCTTTTCTTTGTAAGTTTGAACTACAAATGCCCCTAGTGTATTGAAAAAATAATCTATGGACAATCTGAATCACGAAGAGTACTTTGGAAGGTCTGTGGACTGAAAATAAATTGCTGGTTATAAGAGATTTGACTGTAAATTCTGTCTGTCTGCCAATCATTTGAAGTAACCTAACTGGACATCATCTGCAAATGGGTGCGGTGTGTTTAAGCGTTGATACTTTCTTTTGTATGTATTTTCAGCTATGGAATGAGATATCATGCTCATCATCATAGCATTTCACTGTTCAGGCAAGTCACATTGCATCTTTTTCACAGAGGTCATAGTTGCAAGGTCAAATTTACACTCTGAGGGATTCAAGTCTTCTAAGTATTTACATGGGGTCAGTTTTTAGTCTGTATATACTGTCATTCTTTTCTTAAATAAAAACACTATCATGATTTGAAGTACTCAGTTTTGGAGCAGTCTCAAATGCGTATCTGACTGTTCATGTGATACGTAAATTCAAGCCCATTGAAATCTATGATGAGATTCACATTGGAGTCACTCGATTTTCTGTCAGGATTTTAGTGAATATTACCACAACCCAAAGACATCACAGGCTACATAAAGATTTAACTGTCTCATAGACTACCATTACTGGATCTTCTCCAATGAGATGGACAAGATAGCTGAATCAGTCTTTCCTTTCTCTTTTTTTGAGAGGCAAGATCTAGTCAGTGGATATATTACTTCATGGCTTGTCTTCCTCATCTTCAAAACTAAACATCTCTTCATCCCACTCCCAGGCAGCATGAAGAGTATGGTCTTGATATTGCAACAGGAACAGTCCTACACAAGGTTCTGTCTTCCTTCAGACCATTGCAAAAAGAGGAATAGAACTATTGCTTTTTGTCAATTTTGCTTATTATTTCTTTTTGACAATATTGCTTATTTATTGCTCACTATTCTTTACTTACTATTTACATAATAGGATCTGTGATCTCAGTCATTGCACAGTTGTTAACACAGAGAGAGTCCCTATCCTAGAAATGAGCTAAACTGACATGGGAGCTTGAAAATATGTATTATGGATGATAAAAAGGAAGGTTAGGGAGGGAAAGGAGGAAAAGGAGATATGGAGATACTGCCTAGTATCTCAAAACTGTCTAAATGCTGCTGCACCCTATTGCTAGGACAAAATGTATATCTCATAAGTATGCTCTAAACTGGTCTTATCAAACACCTGATCCCTTGTAGGCCTATAAAATGAAAGCCTCAAGGACAAACATAGGGGTATACAATGAAGCAACACTTAAGAGAAGAGCAATAGAATAATTGTGAAAAAGAAATCCAGCATGAGACCAAGATAGAAAAGTAGATAATAAAACCTACCATCCTATTCCAGTAGCTACAGGAGCGATTTCTGTAGTGTGCTCCATTATATAGTGTAGATAGACCCTTGGTTTTAAGCCTCTTTTTGTTTCCACATCCATTTTCTATATTCCTTCACCTGATGGGTCTTCCTGTCCCAAGAGGAAGACACACCTGAGCGTGTCATTTTTTTGGGTGGGGTGTAACTTAATTACTAAATGGCCTGATCTCATCCTGACTGGAAGCTAAAATTAGTTTTATTGCAGTAAGGGACCCTGCAGAACACTACTGCCCATATTCCAGATTCAGCCTGATTCTCTCTACCACAGTATATGGCAGGCTTCTGAAACCCTTTTCTGAGATGCTTAACTGTAGCTTTGCACCTAGCTAACATGGGTCTTCTTGCCACCAAAGACTCATAAAGGCTACCTGAAGGTTAAATATTTGCTCTGTTGAGCACAACAATACCTCAAGAATTGTCTAAATGGTCAGACGCTGCCACCCCATACGTGACCCTTCCCAGTGCTATGAGTGGTGAGACTGGCTTATATCAATAAATCCATTTGAGAAGCAAGGATTGTTAGCAGGGATACAGTCACATATGGACCTGTCTACATGGCTCTAGAGTCTCAGCTAGCTTTGACAGCTCTGGCTTGGAGCATATGTGGAGCTGGTGCATAACAGTCACCGCCTGCCTGTGGAGACTGGCCATAAACCTTAAAAAGTTGACCCTAAGGATTTATGCATTTGAAGAAAAAAATTTGCAACATTATATTCTGGAACACCTTCTGTCAACTTCCAGCAAAGTGTCATAATCCAGGTGAGATATTAAATGGTCTCATTGCCTGAAATTCCATGGAGTTGCATTTAGCCTATAAGTAGTAAAAAACGCTCTACTACATGAAAGAACTTACGGATTTTTGTCTTCAGATCAGACATCTGCCACATGACCTATTCTCTTTATTGACAGACAGAAGCTGCATGAATTGATAAGCAACTTCTGTGTCTATGAACTGCTGGATATTGTGTTTCACTGACTACTTGAGTTATCATTGGGTAATTTGGCACATATCATGTAGAAAACACAGTAAACTGCTCACTCATGGTTTTGATTTTTTTTTTCAGAGCAATGTAATTTTCTTCTCTGCATTCATTCTACTTACACTAAAGTTGCTGTCTATTATCCATTGAAGTCCTTGCGATTATCTGAATTTTTAGTACATTTTGTGGCAGAAACCATTACAAAGCCTGAAAACATTTCCATCATTTATGTATATGCAGACAACTTCAAGTGATTTTCTTCTAATGCAAGTTTTCTTTTTCATAACCCTAAAGAATGTTTGATATGCTTTTGACAACATACTCATTTGAATGTGTAGAAGAGCTGCTGTGAGTGAGCACACTGTCAGTTTTGTAAAAACATTCAGCACAGCCCACATTTGGATCTGTATTTTTGATACATAGCGTCTAAATACTCCATTTCCATTGAAAATCATCTTTAGAAAACATATTTCAGTTCATTTCACACTGTGTTAATTGTGTAACACACTGTAACCATTACCTTTTACCAGCCACAGTTGCTCATCTAATGGGAAATGATGACTTTAACAAGGAATTATTAGATCTGTTTGATCTGAGAATGCACATGTGGACAATGGGGGCTGCTGGCTGGAACATACACTATTTTCTCCCCCTATGAGTACATAATTGAATTACAAGTCTCATTTTAGGATGAAAAAAATTGCCAATAAACCTTGTGTTTTGTAGCTAGCCCTGCTGAGTGGCAAATTTTAGTTAACATTAGTAAATAAATATGAGGCATTTAGTGTTACCTCAAAGCTAGTTTAAAATATGCTAGATTTTCTAAATGGAAGGCAGATAGACAAAACTGTGTTTATTGTAGGTTAGAAAAATTTTGGACTATTTTTCATTAAATACTGCTACAACTTTAAAATTTTATACTGGGGGTCAGCATCTCAGAGCTTTACTACAAACAGGAGGACCACATGCAAGTATCAGATGGTAATGTTCAACACTCTAAAGAGAAAACAGTGTTTTTTCAGCAGTATTGCTTTAGATATAAGATGTTTCTGGATTTGTTGCTTGGGGAAGCGAGACACTCACAGTCTTGCTGTGAGACAGATGTCTCATGGGAGCATAAGCCCTGAATGTGCCATATTTAATTCTGCCATTGCCATCTACTCTTTGCTGGTGGAATAGTCATTATTTTTGTTCTAGAAATTGAGAAAGAGAAGTGAAATGACACTCTAAGATGACTTGGGAACCTGAAGTCCAGTTTTCATAAGTCATTGAGAGACACAGGAGTTTTGGGATATCTACCATGCACAGCCATAAGCAGAAAAGACAGTGCTCTCTCCTAATTGAAGTTTCTCCCATTCAGCAGCTATGCCAGTCTCAACAGTGCTCTTAGTCCGAGCAACCATCCCATTCTGAGAGGGTAAATACACTTATTGGAGTGGACTTGATGTGAATACTCCACCTCAGGACCTGAGATTGTACCTCTATGAAACATCCCATTACAAGCTATAGCTGTAGCCCTAAGTCTCCTTGACAGTAATTTGCTAGGGCTTTCAAAATAACTCAGACTCCCAAAACAACAGATTGGTGCTTAGGTTCATTGTATCGGCATCGCTGCTGTTTTCACAGCTATAACTACAGCCTAACCTCCCAGGTGACCAATTCAGTTACGTCTATAGCCTCTTGCAACTGGCAGCTTCAAAGCAACCAAAGCACTGCTGCAACTTTCCCTACTGAATAGCTGCTCAGAGGACTAGCTCCAGCCTTGAGGCCCTGAAAATGGACTATTACAGAAAATGGGAACTTCCAGTTTGTGAATGGTATATAATTCACATAAAGGGCCCAACAATTTCTATCCTGCAAACTCTGTAGCAGAAGGGCCAGATTAAAGTCCCAAACAGCTGGAACATCTGCATAAACAATAGCCAAGTGGCACTAGCTGTGTCTGAAAGAGGTACTGTAAACGGGAAAAGAGATGCCCAATTTCTTGTGAGATCCACAGTGGGACAAACTATCTCTCTTGGTGCTATCAAACCCATCTCCTTAGTCCTTTCTCTGTCCGCTCCCACTCTTCCCACAACCTCTGTGTGGCACACCCCAGGCACCTATGTAGCAGCTTAGTCAAATCTGCTTAGGACCACTGGGAGTGTGTTTGATCAGCTAAAAGACCCTTAAATCCTTCTGAAAATGGGACTCAAAGACTTGTATAAAAGATTGTGCTGCCACAGATGAACCTGCCTTTAGGTGGCCCTGTGGATATCTTTTGGGATAAGTGTGAGTCTGCCTGTGGCCTGCAGCACATACTAGGCTTTCAGGTCAACGCAGGTCATGGAAGTGGTGCTCAGTGGATGCAGACCTTATAGCATCATGAAGTCCCGAAAGGCCAAGTTACATCTGTGAGGTGGGATGTAACTGAACTCGGGCATTGCAGGACCACCAAATGATGTTACTGCTAAAGTGTGAGCCCATTTCCTTGTGACTCCCCTTTTGTCATTCCTCACACTCTCCTAGTTTCACAAGCCCATATTTGCCAAAACTGGCCTTAAAAGCCCTTATTATACTTCAGGTACTTTCCAAAGGGAATGTGAGATACTGGAGTCACAGAATCAAAATCACCAAATGTTTGAAGTGACCTGTGGAAGTCATCTTGTCCAACCCTGCTCAAGCAGTGTCACCTAGAGCAGCTTGTCCAGGACCATGTCCAGATGGCTTTTGAATATATCCAAGGATGTAGAGCATACAACTTCTCTGGGCAACCTGTGCCAGTGCCCCATCACCCTCACGGTAAAATTGCTTCCTGATGTTCAGACGGAACCATCTGTGTTTTAGTTTGTGCCCATTGCCTCTTGTTCTGTCACTGAGCACCACTGAAAAGAGCCTGGCTCCATCTTCTCTATGGTCTCCATTCAGATATTTATGCACTTTCATGAGATTCCTCCTGAGCCTTCTTCAGGCTCAATAGTCCCAGCTCTACTTGTGTGAGGGATGCTCCAGATGGTTAATTATCTCTATGGCCCTTCAGTGGACTGTCTCTAGCATGTCCATACCTCTCTTGTACTGGTGAACCCAAAACTGGACCCAGTACTCCAAGTGTGGCCTCACCAATGCTGAATACAGGGGAAGGAGCACATCCTTTGACCTGCTGGCAGCAATACTAATGAAGCCCAGGACATTTAGCCTTCTTTGCTGCAAGGTCAAATTCATGTTCTTACAAAAATATAACTAAAGGTACACAAAATACTGTGTTTTTTCACTCCTTATCTAATCTTCCAAACACAAGTATTTAAAAATTGTTGTATGGAATTTTGTTTTTTTGTTTCAAACCATCTGAAATAAGTCTTGTACTGAGTGGAGAACAAGCAGAAATCAAAAGCTCTGTTGAACCTCAGACAATACTACACTCAGTAGAGTGTACACAACTTTACATGTCAGGGTGGTTCAATTTACATCAGTGGGACCAGTCTTGTATGGATAAGGCCTCCAGAATACAAGAAATAACTGCATCCTTTCTCAGACTTTTTTATCCTATGTGCAAATAATGACTAGCAATGCATTTTGTTGTTGCTAAACAACAAGAAGTTGCTAAATGATCATCTGAATCCCATTTAAACCCCACTATGTTAGTGTTTGCAGGAGAATTTGACCCATTCAGAAGACCTAAAATGCTTACAACTGTTCAACAGCAAACACTGGACTTTCAGTGGCCCAAGACATTTGCCACAAGTGAAATACAAGCTTGATAGAAATACAATCTATGTATCTCAGCAGTTTATTTACAAAAGTCTCAAGTTAGATATCTGAAATTATACATTCTGATATGAGTTCTGATCTTCATTAAGGCAAAGGGTCTCACACCCACCTTGTAACCAGTGTTGGAGGTTACTGATATTAACCATTCATCAAATGCTGTACAAAAAGAAAGCACCTGACAGTTCCATATTCAGTGAAGGCAGCACTGAGTGGAGTCAAGCTACCTCATTGTTCTCTTTCAAGGCTACTATACTGTCTTTTGAATATAAAGACAATATAAAATCATTCTGAATCCAGTAAGATACTGTATTTTCCTCTGAAATTGATATTATTTTGATTTCTCTCTCTGTGCATTGGCTTTGAGATTCACTGCCTCTTAGAATATGCCATCAGAAATGTCATTGCATTTCTGGGCAGCTTAATGGAAATATTTTTGTAGCTTTAATTTTTCTTCATTACACTGTTTTTTATTTAGCTTATATGATGGAATACTGATAAACTGGACTTTGCTCATATTCCATATCACATTGGTTTGAATTACAATGCTCAAACCTCCCAGTAAGCAAAAGCAAAACTAGAGAGATTACATCTTTGATAAGATTACAATCCCCTCTTGTAAGTAATATTAAAATTGACTCTCTGAATATAACCAGGAATTTGTTCTGTTATCTTTAATTGATCTCCCTAGAAAGATAGTACAAACTGCAAATGAAATTGCAGTACATTAGAAATCAAAGCAATAATATAAAAACAGAGAGTAAAACAAAATGACAATTTGTGCCTATCTTGGACCTTAAAAGTTATAATTTGTCTCTAACTGACAGGAGAGGTCATGTCCTGTCTATGGAAGCAGTAAGTAAAGTGAGACATCTCAGACAGGACAAAATGACATACTCAATTTTTAAAGATGTTGAAAAATGTTTTCCTTCTTTGTGGGTGTTGTTAAGCTTAATAAACCTATGAAGAAAATCCAGAACAAAAGTAGCAGTTCCATAAACGAATTGGCATTACCAATCACAGTAGATTCAAGATATTTAAAATTCCTTGCCACCTTTATTTGAGATCATTCCAGTACTCTAATTTTAGCCTCCTGCTGCATTTTCTACAAGGCAGTAGGCTGGAGTCCCAGGCTCCAACTATTTAAAAGTTGGAAAGCTGTTACACCAGTGGCTTATAGGTAGATGTTAAGTCCCTCAAGGCACCTTCTTTTGTGAGGTAATTGTGCAGTCTTGTAGTCGTTTGCACTCATCACCTTTCTGGATGTATTTCAAGATACACAGTTCATTGGCGAACCCAGCATGTGCTGGCAGCCTTGCACAGGTTTGGCCAACTCTTGGCATTCTCAGTTCATAATTTCTTATAGATTCAACAGGATGTCTGGTCACTGTAACGTACCAGTTCTTGGGAGACTGTCATATGCTACATCTCAGCATGCCCTTTTAATCATAGAATCATAGAGTCATAGAGTAGTTTGGGTTGGAAGGGGTCTTTAAAGATCATCGTCCAAAACCCCTGCAATGAGCAGGGACATCTGCAACTACATCAGGTTGGTCAAAGCCCCATCCAACCTGACCTTGAATGGTTCCAGGGATGGGGCATCTACCACCCCTCTGGGTAACCTGTGCCAGTGTTTCACCACCCTCATTCTGAACAGTCTCTTCCTTAGATCTAGTCTAAATCCACTCTCTTTTGGTTTAAGACCATCACCCCTTGTCCTATCACAACAGGCCCTGCTAAAAAGTCTGTCCCCATCCTTCTTATAAGCCCCTTTAAGTACTGGAAGGCTGCAATAAGGTTTTCCCAGAGCCTTGTCTTCTCCAGGCTGAACTCGTAGGAGAGGTGTTCCATCGCTCTGATCATTTTTGTGGCCTCCTCTGGACTTGCTCCAACAGGTCCATGTCTTTCCTGTGCTGAGGGCTCCAGAGGTGTGGTCTTACCAGAGTGGAATAGAGACGCAGAATCACCTCCTTCGACCTTCAGCCTGCTGTTTACCAATTATTATTTCTTTATCTGTACACATAGATACCTATAGAAATTATTCACACACACTCACACAGAAAGGGTGATACTTTTTTCTTCATTAAAACTTTGCTACTTGGGTAAGTGCATATGAGGAAGATGGTGAAGAGGTTTTCCTCTGCAGCCTGCCAAGAAGTGATAACCAGATTTATCTGGTTATCACTTTCAACAGTACTGACACTTTCTGCAGATGCTGTTTATGCTAAATCTCTCCAGTGAAGTCACTGACAAGTTGAAATATATAAGTAGTTATAACTGTATGATTGTGTTGATACTCCTGTGACTGCATCTTGATAAGTCACTATTTTGTAGGTTAATAGTTGCTTCAATTATTTTATGTCTTTGTCATATGCTGTGTTTTGGTGTACATGTAGATATACAAGAGCAGAAACAAATATGTGTAAATACATGGTGAAATTCTCTTTGATTAGTAGTACATTTACCATGATTAAATGTCCTGTCTTATTGCAAAAAAGTCAAAATGCTTAAATACTTAGTGCGGTATGCTTAAAATAATTATTCATGATTTGTGCTACTTGAGCACTTGAAATCCCCCAGCCCTGATCCTCTACTGTATTAGGTATTGTGCAAACCATTAAATCAGCTGAATAAGAACTTTCTTTTGCCCATATACTGTCAGTGATGTTTCTCCATGGATAAAAAGAGAAACAAGTGTTCAGTGCATCTACATGCAATTACAAGTGCAACACAACTACACAAATAACTCAATATCATATTTCATATTTCTGTCAGATATAGGATTAAAGGCTCATTGGAAAATTCAGAATGGAAGAAGCCTTCTGTTCGTGGTTAACTATGAGCTCAGCCCAGGATACTCAGAGCTTAATCCAGTTGGTTCTTGAAAATCTCCAAGGACAAAGACTGCCCAACCTTTCTGGGCAAACTGTTCCCTTACTTAGTTGTCCTCATGGTGAAATTTTTTTTTCCTTACATATAGGCTGAACCTTTGTTATTTCCACTTACGACCTATGTCATCCTTCCACCATGCATGTCTGTGAAAAGCCCTTCTTGATGCCCTCCTTGTAGGTTCTGTCATTCAGGTTCCCCTCAGAGCCATCTCTTCTCCAGGCTGAACCAACCCAGTTCCTTCTGTGACAGTAAGCTGAATTTTCTTGAATAGTTATGACATTCTTGTACAGAAACCTGTAGAAAAAATATTTTTTATATTATTGGATCAAAAAATCAATTTTTGTCAAGCCTGTGCATGCCTCATTGCTATGAGGTTCATACTCACATTGGATGCAATGCGCTGAAAGGTCAAATACTGCTAAAATAAATATTTGTCTTAATTATTTTTTCAGTAAAAAGAGAGAAGAGGGAGAAGTTAGAATGGTGGGAGGGGAGAGTTCTTTGTTTTATTACTTGTTATGGTTATGAAAACCATGAAATTACAGTGAGTAACATAGCTGACAGCTATGATTACCATCTAGAAACAACTCAGGGATCTTTACAAGATTATTCTCAGTCATAGGAAAGAGGTGAAATCAATACCTGAATGGCTGACAGCCATTACAGGTCTGTGAAGTCCTACAGTCTCCATGATGGAAAAGCTCTTTGTAGATGCAAGAGACAACATTTGTCACAGTTCTTCTATGAGACTCCCCCAGGAGAGTTTTGAGACAAATTGCAAACTACATGAGCTTATCAGATTCCTTTCCAGATCTTTCCAGATTCTAATCTAAAATGATTATTCAGCAAATGTAGTTATTCCTTTCTGATTCACTAACAGACAAGCTAACACTGATTATCCAAGTCAATTCATAGTTCTTTCAAAATTTTTTTGAAACAAATTACTTGATGTCCAAAACAATTTTCACTCTCTACAAAATACACAAAGAAAACAATCTCTGCATTGAAGAGGTCAGGATCAAATCTAGGATGGGTCACAATGAACGCAAAAAAAAAAAAAAAAGCAGGAATAAGAAAAGATTGAAAGGACAGAGGTGTAAAAGTTTAATAGTTTCATGACTTGCCACACACACAAACAGAGCTTGGTAGTTACAAATCATGTAGAAGTTTTGCTTTGTTTTATGTGCCTGGCTAGAAGGTCTGTTTCATGTCAGTGTGTAAACAAGCTGATGCAGGTAGAAGTGCTACATGTCAATCCAGAGGTTCTGGATTTCAGCTGTGAGAAAGGTGTTTCCTCACAGGCACTATGCATCTACAGTTGTTTTTCCATTTACTGGGTTGATAAAGCCTCTGACTAAATGAAGGCCTGCAAAGGTTCTGAGTGTTAACATCCAGCACAAATTATAGAATTTACTTAATGCTGTAAAAGTATTTTCATTTTTCTCTCTTTACATCTGCATTATTCTAGTCATCTGTTACATTGGACAGCTTTGTTTTTAACATTGTCAATACGACACTGTACAAACCACAGCTCAATGCAGTTCTTGTGTTTATTTCTGTTCTCATATTTAAATTCTTTTATTTATTCTTTAAGATCTATACAATGAATAAGGCTTTTCCATTCAAGGTGTATTAAATTAGTTTTGTATCTTTGGTCTGTCAATACATTTAAAAAGAATATTTCACTTTTTTTGCTTTTGCATTTCAATGAACTGTTTGTAGAATGACAGCTTGTGGTCAAAGAAACTTTCAAAGTGAGTGATGACATTTTTGTTTTGCATGTTAATCTCACCCTTTACTGGAAAGCTGAAAGTGTACATTTGATTAGTGAGGATGAAAGACCTTACAATGGACACTCCAAGCTCCTAATGGCAGTTGCTATGTTCACGGTTTAGCTCAAAAAAGTAACATAAAAGTCCTATTAAAACATACTTGCCAAAATCTCTAGAGGACAAACTACAAAAAAGGCGGGGGAGAGAAAATAACATTCAACATTTCTGACAAATGGTTGGGGTCAAATTAGGCTGAAGTTAGAGTCTTCAGTGGGAACATTAGGAAACTTCAACTTCCCTGCTATAGATTGGAGAATAAGTGCTGCTGAAGACAGTAGGACCTGTATATTTTTGTATGTGTTATTAACAGATCTCTTAACTGAGTGATCAAAGACAACAAAAGTGCATTCTATTTCCTTTTGATACCTAATAAATATCTTTTAGGAGAGTCACTCAAAGAAGAGGACTCAATAAAAAACTGCCTTGTATCAATAGCTTAAATGAGGAAAAAAAAACTATAGGAAAAGACTGAATTCAGATCTATATGACTGAATATCATATCCAAAATGGAGTGAATGCATATTGCACAAGTGAAAAATTTCAGTTGAAAGCATAAAATAAATCCCTAAAAATCATCTGGTGAATTACAAATGTTTTACCAAATGTAACACTATAGTTATGAAAAAAACTATTGGCTTGCTGATATGATCCCAGTAGTATGTTGTGTAAAAGATTTTGGGAATATTTTAAAGAAAAAATAAAACATATGAAAGAAAGCAAAAAAAGGGATAATATATTGAAATTAACTTTGAAGATTACTAAGTTTGTGAATGCAGAGGAAGACTGGATAAATGTGAGAAGTGTTGACTTCTAAAGGTTGAACTTTGAGCAGTTAAGAATAAGTTAGTGAAGTCACTGAAGTCAGAAAACCTCATGGAAGAATCAGAATCCCTAAATCAGAGAATACCATTTAAGTTAACCGTGTGCATTAAAGGTAAAATTGTACTGGAAAATCTACAGAGGAGGTTATCAGGATGAATCAGAAGTCTACCTTACTGTAGATTATCATATGTTGACCTGTTTGGTACAGAAGACGAATCCTGAGAGGCACAGAAATATCTTCTATATTTATTTCAGGGGATTAAAAAACAGAGAGGGATAAAAATGGTTTAAACAAAAAGAAAACTTTGACCAAAAAAACCCCAAATAAGACCTTCCTGGAAGAGGTCATTACAACAGGTGGCAGGCAACACTAACAGAGCTGTATGGTTTCTGTGCCGGTGCTAGTCTGTTGAGTATGCGGCGCAGACAGATCACAGAAGGGATCAGGACAGAGATTATATTCCATTGCACCTGTAAGGCATTTGAATAGTAAGCAGCTATGCAAGAGAAACAGGAGGCACAAAGGATTAGGGCAACAGTGATTTCAGGTTTGACTTGAATGCATGGCTATATCTAAGGATGCGATGGTACTCCTGATAGAGCTTTTACTGTGTCTTCCAGGCATTGGGTCATCCTTCTTAGTCTTTGGGGTACACTTGAATGGATAAAGAGGCTCTTCTGTTTAATTGTGTTAGTTCACTTGATTTTAGTTAATGTCATTGCAGAGCCAGGCTAACACATCTGAAGCCATGTTAATTGGCCATGTTGTCATGTCCCTACCCCTGACGTTTTCTCCTGAGGCTAACTGAGACTGAAATGCAGTAGCCTATTTTGTGAAGGGCTTTTTAATTGGGTTAAAGTCTCCTGAGCAAGCACCACCGAGAGTTTAATTTATCGCCTGAACAGAGGGCATAAATAACGAGTGCAGAACTTTTGCAAACCTTTTGGTACTGGGTGAATTTCCCCTTAAAAAATCCCCTTGTCAGCTAAAAAATTAAACATAAAAATGGGTCTTCTGCTGATTAATTGTCTTTTAGAACAGCTAGTAAGATACAAATTGGTTTCAAAAATTAGGCTTCTGAGGGGAAACTTTGATTAAATCCCTAGAAACGATAAATCAGCTATAAAAATAAGCAAAGTAAGAAAGGGGTTTTTTTTCCTTACGGATGCCCTCTTGTGTGGGAAGTAACACAGATGTAATATGTGTGTAAGACAGAGAAATAACATTTACAAAATTATGGCAGTACTTTATGAATGCATATTAAAATCAATCAGTTGTTTGTTGCACTCTGAAAATGACAAACTGTTCCTTTAATTTCAAGCAACATTATCTTTGGCAACAAGTAGTTCAATGATTTTGTTCTTATTTTTAAGCAGCCAAAGCGCATGGTAAATGATTGAGAATGCAGATAATGGAAAGATATCGTAAAGTGATCTCTTTATTTTCTGTGATAGAGCAGCTTCAAAGAAATGCACTTTTGGAAGGTATCTAATAGTTAGAAGACATTTTCAGTTATACCTAAATTAAATCATGTGTCTTCACTAATTTCCTTGTTAACCATTCAAAATCAAACCTGAATTTTCTGCAAGAACAGCAAAATCTGGAATCATCTGTGAATTACTATAATGACATTCACATACATTTTATAGAATCAGAATAGCCTTCTGCTCTCGTGACAAAGATGACAGCTATGGATAAGGTACCTTATAAAAGGTGTAAGAAATGGATATTGTGTTTTTGTTCCTTAAAATTACTTTTTATTCCCAGTGTTTCTTAGGATGTTAAATGTTTTTTACCTGTACTGGAAATATACAGAATGTTGGGTAAAATGGAGAAAAAAGTTTGTTTCAGGTGTCAGGTTCAGATTTTTTTTTCTGTGCTGGAACAAGATGAGTACCACATGGTCTAAGTCATGAACAGAAATCTCAGGTACTCCTTTAGCACAGATTTTAGATAATAACTGATTATTTGTAAAATAATTGATAGGGTCAGGAAAAGTCCTGTTAAACCCACAACAATTATTTCTAGATGGGGAATGATTTAAGACATAAAAAGCACACTGAACTTTCTGTCACATGATACAATCAAGTTAAATCTAAATAGCCATAATTAAGTAGGTATAGTTTTTCATGCTTCTTGGTAATTGAGACTAGTTTTTTTGTTTGTACAAATATTTTTTTGTCTGGGATGTGCCTATACTTGCCTAAAGTGCTATTATTCTAGTACAACAGATTTGTATGTAATTAATTTGAAATTTTCTGGAAAAAAACTTCCTGTCATCTCTATGCCAAGGGTATTTATATTACTTAGAGCTAGGTCTGTCACATCAGCTGAAAATAGTAAGGATACCGTAAAAAGTGATCTCACCAAAATTGACGGGCTCAGTGAAATTCATTTACATAAGTGGAATTGAGGGAAAATTTTCGTCTACTAAGAAATGGAGAACAAAGATCTAGAGTGGACTGGAAACAAGGACAGAGCAGAGATAAAAGAATGAGATCATTAGGTCAAGTCCTTCAATCAGCTAGTCTATTTTTCAGGCCCAGGCTAACTCACTGACGAAAGTACCTTATTACTCTTCAATCACACCTCAAGTCTGCAAGCCTCTTGATGTCTAGAAACTTTGAATTGTTTTGCATGATTTATGCAGTCATATTTCAACTTAAGAACTTTAGTCTGCTCAGCAGCCATTAGCTTACAGAAGAAGTAGATGTTAGGGTTAAAGCCAGACCAGCATCATTGTGTTTTTCACATAGATTTTTATTTAATTTCTAAAGTCTAATCTCTTTTTAAAAGAGGTAATATTAAAAGTGCTATGTGAAAAAATTATGTAGACAGAACCAAATCTGCATAACCAAATTGAATTAATTAGAAAAAGCCTTTATACCCTACACTAGGATTTAATATGACTTTGAGGATATGTAATCTCTGAGAGAGAACAGTTTTGAAAATAGGAGGATTATTTCCTAGTTCGAATGTGTAAAAATATTATAAATAACTCCTGCCATCCCCACAAAATGACAGTCAACTAAATGGTGATGTATCTGCACATGCATGTGGTAGAATGAGACAAAAAGGTCCATCTGCAGATCCATTGTCCACTCCCATTAGTCATCTCATTTGGCAAACTGAACATGAATCATCTGTGTCTGGCAGCTCTTATGCAGAAAAGATCACAGCAGTAATATAAGATGTCAAAATGCTAAAAAGTCGTGCTCCCAGGACTGGGAAGCCTGTGTTACAGGAGGTAACTCGGTATGGGTCAGGATCAGAAACGGGAAAGACTGGTGGGAGGAGGAACAAGAAAGAAAAGAAGCAAAAATATATAAGAGGAATTTGAGACCAAAAAAAATCTAAAAAGCTTTCAAAACTGGTCTAGCTGGTTGTACGAACTGAAGTGTGGAAGCTGGTTCTAAAGACCTTGATTGCTGGGTGGCTGTACTTTGTGCAGCTGTGCAGTGTGGGGATTGGGCTGATGTAAATGAAAAGCTGAGGCATTGAAGAGAGGAGCCCATAACAGGAGTATGAGGTGTTGAGTGTATCGAATGCTTTTTCATAGACTAGTACTGGCAGCCTTGTATCCAAATGCTTCTGAGTCTCATGTGGATTATCTGTCAAATATTGTGAGATAGCGAAATAACATTATTAAGCCTTCAGGGAAGGCCAACACAGAAAAAAGAAAAGCTAATTGGTATGTCTAAGGACATAAAGACAGTCAGTGGCAGAGCAAAGAATTGACTTCTAAGTCTCCTGCTTGCTTGTCTAGACATGGGTCGTTCTCTTTTTCTGGATTTTCCATCTTGTATCTTGTGACAATGATGCACATCTTTCAGAAATCTGTGTTTATGTCTGCTTTAGAGTGAAAGATGATAACCTGGTCCGACAATAAAATTATTGCTATTGAATTTTAGACAGATTTTTAATACTTTTCATTGTGTGGAGACATTTCAGTACCATATCAAGGATGAAACTTAATAAGGGTTCAGATTTGATGCATGTAATTAGAGGTCTAAGTATGCAGTCAATATACTCTAAGCTTTAGACACTCACTAAAAGCATAACAATTTGGAATCCATTTCTGCATTTATATGTAATTAGAAGAATTTCCCTGAAGCTGTTAGAATCTGAACAGACCATGGTGACACAGACACATGAGTTGCATTGTGTTATGTACTACAATAAGGACAAGAACAGGGTAAAACTCAGGACTCTCTGAAGACCCTAAGTACATGGATCATGCTACTTTCTTATTCAGTCTTGAGAGTGAATACAATAGCTACCCAAAGCTTCACTGTCTTCAAAATCCGATTAAAATTAATGTCAGAACAGTGTCTGAGTCCTCAGCCTAGAATAAACCAGCTCCTGGCAACTCTAGTCACCCAGTGTGAGTTTACCATAGCACTGATATCTATGTGTACTTGCACAATAAATTTTTTTAACTATGGAATTCTTAACTAGCTGTAAATTTGATTATCCTCTTAAATGTTTGCTTTCAAAAACTGGAGATGCCTCTTTCTAACACCCAGCGTTTCTTTCACATTGTTACAAAAAGAGAAAACTATTTCTTCAAGGACTCAGTTGTGCTTAAGTACAAAGTATACAGGTTTCTTACAACTGCTGGATTCCCTTGTTTAATAAGAGATACTATCCTCTAAGTGATAAAAGAGAGCTGTGAAATAGAGCATTCCCTTTGTATGAAGAAACAATTTTGAATATTTTTGTGAATGATTGTGGTAACTCTGATTCCCCTTATTGTGTTTTTTATGTATTGGTATTTAAAAAGTCATTGTTTTCCCCATGAAAATATTGCTAAATCTAAAAGCTAGGAATGAATTTCAACAGCAATACTCTCTTTTATATCTGAGGAGCATTAGCCTTTTCTGTTTTTCATTTATAAGTCTCCTGCTTCAACTCCTCTGTTACCCATTCAAGGGGCAGGGACTATACCAGGAATCCTGGATGAAAAATAATCATGTAGCAGAAAACATGATATAGTTCACACATTACAGTGGGTGACAGTGCTACATGTAAAAGCATTTTTTGAGATGATTTTGAATAGCTAGAAGACTCTGTGAGACCAGGATATGTTTATATGCAGTTCTAAAAATTCTGCCTAGGCCACAGCCATGGCTGTGGATTACGTTACCTAAGCCTAATTGCCACTCTTGTTGTAAACTGCCCTCCCTATCCAGCAGCAAAAGCTGCAGTCCTTCTGTGGTGCTTAGGCAGTGCCCTAAGCAGGCAGGGTTTTATTTAGGGATGTCAGATGCCAGCGTTTGCTTCGGTGCTGGAACACTGGGAGCTTACATGTGGCCTATACAGAACTAGTTTCCTTCTTCCTCTACAGAAAAGCAAAACACACACTGCTACTTCACTTGGTTATGTGATGTGACACTAAGTTGTATGTCTGCAAAGTGATGTGACAGAACTGTGTTTTCCCCTTGTATGACCAACGTGGGAATGCAGTTACATCCAATGGATGTAGAAAGGAAAGTCTTAGCGCTTGCACTGACTCTGTGTCTCTGTGCTTCTGTTGGATTTAGGCATTTGAACCCCGTGATCCAGCACTACCTTCCTTAAGCAAAGGTGGCACAGCTTTGTATATTATCCATGTAGTCCAGGGGCTTCTTTGCACGGCTCTTCTGCAGACAGGAAGCCTGATGAAGACAGAGCAGATGAAGCTCTGAGCTTGGCACACCCAACTCTTGCTTTCTTACTTTGAAATAAATCTGCCCTATCATTTTTTAATATTTAAAAATAAAAACAAAATAGTTAGGCATTTAAGATCTATATTTGATCGAGCTAGTGATCTGTGAAGCAAAAACTCTCCTAGCAGTATTGTTTTGATGAACTTCTGTGGCTCCCACGGCCTACCAGAGGACCAGATCATAATACTGTGGATTTCCAGTTCTCAAAATGTGCCTTGCAACAGCTCACTGCTGTAGTCTCCAAAGAAATGAGGCAGTTGTTATTTCTCATATCAAAGATAAATAGAGGTGCGTTGTCAAGAATGATCAATATTACATTTATTTTTATTGCATACCTTAACTGAAAAAACAAGATACAAATAGTATATATCTAGTCCAGGTTCTGCTGTTTGAAAATGGGGCTGTTGAAATTGTGGAGAATTGGATTTTAGGGAAAAACTCTTTGCCTTTTTATCTCAAAGGAAGTGAAATAGAATATTTACAGAGAAATACTCCAATGAGCTATACGTATGGCAAAAAAAAAAAAATATTTGCACAAAGTTTAGATCTAAAACTTGGATGCTTAAGTCAGAATTAAACACTTGAGACTCCCTTTATAGCAAATATAAACAAAAATAGGTACTCACAATTAGTCTGATGCATCTATGCCAATTTTAGGTAGATAAATTATCATTTAGAGGTGTCTTTTTTAGCTCCATTGGCTATAGCAGGATCTTGGCGTGACTAACTCAGCCTCAGAAACTAAGTTTTGGCTTTCTTAGAAGGGAGAGATAAATCCTCCTCGTTGATGAGTCCTCTAGCTGATATGCTGAAAAAGGAACAACTTCATAGCCCTCTTCAGGCTCACTTGCTCTTGCTAAATAGTAAAACTGAACTCCAGTGAAGTCGATTTGGCTCAGTTCCATAATACTGAAGCATGATATTTAGTCTTACTCACTACAAAGGAAGAAAAAACAACATTTGTTGTGAGGTTTTTTTTGTTTGGGTTTTTTTTTTTTATTTTTGGCAACACTGAAATGTGACTTTGAAAATAAAGTTATAGCAGGATAAATGTTTTGTATAGAGTTGATCTAATTAACTTCAAATGGCTTATTCTTTTGGAGTGGAAAATCTGATGTCCAATTGCTCTTTTACCAGAAAATAATGAAATTCTTAACTGTGCAGCTTGGTGGCAGCTATGAAGATCTACTTTGTTTTTTAAAAATCCAGATTACAATCTTTCTGAGGGAATAAATGCGGAAGGAGACTAATCTTTGGTCTCTCACAAGCGTGTCACTAAAATTGGAGAAATATATTTGGCATGTGTCTTTTTCTTATCCAATACTGCTAATCAAAATTATCAAGAATTACCTCTGTGCTTAGGCAGCAAAAAGAATGAACAAATGTGTAACCACCTTTAATATTCATAATGCCATCATAAATTATCTTGCTTTTCCAATAGAATACGGTTATTTCTAATTAAATGTGTGCTGGTCGTTGAAACTATGGCTTCACTTTGTTTTTCAAGCAAAACTTAAAATATAACAATCCTTGTCATATTCAGGGAACTTACAAGCTAGTTGGCCAGATCCTGCCATTTGGTCTTTGCTTTATTGTTCTTTAGGTGCCAGTTATGGTCAATCCATTGTGTTTAAATTGTTGGCCATCACTGTCTCCCTCTTTTTCAATTGACAGCACACAGCAGGAGAGAATTTCAAAATGTCTGGCAAACTCATTACTACTCATAACTACTGCTGTGCTCAGCTAACTGGAGTTGTGGCAGCATAAGCCTTAAATGGCTGACAGCATACTAAACATCGTATTCATTAGCTTTCTTTTTCTTATTTTTTTCACATTTTTTTTTCTTTTATGTTAAAAACTGCTCTCAGAAGAAACTTCAAGTCACTTGAATGAACAGCAAATGAAAATGTAGCTTATTTTAAAAGGAAAACGAAGGTCACAATTTTATTACATACAGATTTCTCTACAAAACTTGTTACATACTGTAGAAATATATTTCTTCCCAGATGCTACACAACATATAAGATTAACATTATATCCTGCCTATTTACAGTCCTTTGTGCTTATTTTGTTCTTTACTTACAATTTCTTTTTACCTGAATCCCTCCTACATTCAACTGCACACTTTGCCCTTTTGGTGTCATATTGCTCACACACTTACGTAAAATGCATGTACAGAGTGCCTGCCTATGACATTGCAGTTTTACAGACACTCGTTTGGCTACAAATTGAATGAAGGGGCCTTTTTCATTTACCAAGAAGTTGAAAATGAATCAGATTTCTTCTGATACTTCTGTTTATGGTTGATATGACACTTTGTCACCTCATCTATCCAATATAATTGTCTCAATTTTCATTAACAGCAAAGAGCTACTGCTTGCTATTGCTTATTTGTGCAAAATCATTACAGGAAGTAAAGCTCAGTAGAGACGTAAAAATACTTATCATTAAAATAAATTAAAATTTTTTTCGAGGGCTTCTCTACTTACTGACTTGAAGAGACGCTTTTACATAAGATGCTTGAAGAACATGAATATCACAGTATATAAGTATGACTGGGCAGTCTTTGACTGCAAATTTATTGAGATCTGCAGCCTAAATAAGGGAATGCTAAAAGAGCCATACTTCCTGTCATCCATGAAAAAAAGAAAATACTAGGGAAGATAGCACTTTGTTATTCAAGAAAGTTTTTACTAAATGTGCATATTTTTCTACAGATTTTAAACATATGTGTTAGAAAACCTTTCCTGATTTGCTTTTCTAAATAAAGTAGCTTCATTTTAGGAAAATGTATGTGAACTTTGATGAATATGTTTTTTATTTTTCATAAAATACTTATCAGAAGCATCTGATTGTGGGTGGTGTGGTTGCAGGGGTGGCTGCTGCTGGAGGAGGCCAGGGGTTGCCTCATGCTGGACACAGCCAGTTCCAGACAGCTCCCCTCTGGCTCTACCACAGGACACAGTTGAGCCCATAAGCAAAACTGGTGGAGCCTCTGTGAAAACATATTTAAAGGAAGTGCAAAAATGCCAGACAAATAGGAGTGAGGCAAAACAGTGAGAAGCAGCAGTATGAACATGAAGGTCAGAGAACCACAGGGAGGAGATGCTCCAGGGCCAGAGCATAATTCCTCTGCAGCCTGTGGAAGAGACTGTGGTTGAACAGGTATCTTCCTGCAGCCCATGAGAGCCATACTGAAGCACGTATCCACACTGCATGGAGGACTCCATACTGGAGCATGTGGGTATTTTCTGAAGGAAGTATGGTCCATGGAGAGCCCATGCTGGAACAGGTTTACACTGAAGGACTGCAGCCCATGGAGAGGCCCCACACTGGGGCCGGGGAAAAGTGTAGAACGAAGGAGCAGCAGAGAGGAACTGTTATCGACTGACTGTAACTCCCCCATTCTTCATCCCCCTGTGCTGCCTGAGGCAGGGAAGAAGTAGAGAAGTCAGGTGTGAGAGAGTGAAGTTGAGCCTGGGAAAAAGGAGGGGTGGAAGGAAGGTGGTGTTTTAATTTTTTATTTATTTCCCACCATCTAAATCTGTTTCAACTGTCAATAAATCAAATTAATTTCCCCAAAGTCAAGTCTCTTTTGCCCATGATGGTAATTGGTAAGTGATGTCATTATCTTTATCTCAACCTGCGAGCTTTTTTTTATCTTTTTTTCTCCCACAGCAAAAAGCATGTGAGAGGAGGGGGAATGAAAGAGTGATTGGGTGGGTACCTGACATCTGACCAAGGTCAAACCACCATAGTTGGACATGGCAGGTTATAATATGTACCACTTTGGTCAAAAGACAAGCAAATCATAAGTTCTTACCAAAGAAAATAATTCATCTTTTAAGATACCAGTTGATCTCACAGCTAAGTATAATCTTACCCACCCAACAAAATGAAAATGACTCAACAGACCAATCACGAAAAATTCCATTACTTACAATAATTCAAGGGGGACATTCAGAATAAGTATTATTACTGTGTACTAAATCCAAGTCTGTTAGCAGGTTTTTTCTTTCTTACTTTTGTCTTTCTTTGGTGATAAAATATTTTACAACATAATAAAATTCTTAGTTTAAGCAATTTCATAAGAATGCTAGAGGATTTAAATTTTAGACAACACTGATTGTTGGAATATGTTTTACAGAAACTCATTACTTTTAACTTATTCATGTTCTTTCTCTGATGGAATCTTTAATTGTTTCTCAACTATTTAAGATAAGGCTCTTTTGAAATTTGTAGTTAAAAATACCATATGTCTAAATGTAAACCATTGCATAATACCTTCCTGATGGCCATCTGATGCTATAACTGGATAACAAAATAAAAAGACGTTTAAATGCAAAAAACCACAAAAAACAAAAAACAAACCCCAAACAACCCTATCATTTGGGGAATTAATTAGGAATCTGGCAATGTTCAAGCAACTTCCTTACTGAAGTAAAAAAAAAGACAAAATCCATCTTTCGAAGATGAAAGGTAAATGAGAAAAAAGAATCCCTTCTCAATTGTCCATTTAAATGTAAAAAGGCCCCTTAGGAACAACTAAATTAAAAAAACCCCCACAAACCTACTTGGAGAAGAGAGAAATAAGGGTGTTTGGATTTATCTGAAACAGAAATTCAGCTCCTAATGGGCCCTCAGGAAAATAAAGGGAAATATCAGAAAATAGGCTAAATAAAAGGGCAAGACATTTAACTTTAAAAAGATTGTAAGAACTTCCTGCCAGATAAAAACAGGTGAAATGACTGTGATGGTGAAACAGAACTATAAACCTACCAGACAGATCATGAGTTTAAATTGCTGACAAGGCAATCTAAAAAAGTGTTAAATGAATGCAACTATGACAGAATTTAATTCTGAATCTGGGGAAGACTGACAGGCTTTCTTTCCTTCTTCCTTGAAGTTGTGGAGAGAAAGGCAAAGGAAGCTCCCTGAACTGAATACAGAACACAGTCTTGTTCCATCATTAGCTTCACAATGCTCATCACAACTACGTATTGCTGCTAAGTCTGACTCACAAACAATTGTCCTGGTTTCAGCCAGGATAGAGTTAATTTTCTTCATAGAAGCTAGTGAGAGGCTATGCTTTGGATTTGGGATGGGAAATGTTAATAATGTGCTGATGCTTTGGGTTGTTGCTGAGCAGTCAAGGACAGTCCAGCTTCTTGTGCTGGCCTGCCCGCGAGCAGGCTGGGGGTGCACGGGGAGCTGGGAGGGGACACAGTTGGGACAGCTGACCCAGGCTGGCCAAAGGGATATTCCGTACCGTATGATGTCATGCTTGGTATATAAAGCTGGGACAAAGAAGAAGGAGGGGGTGGAGGGACATTGGGAGTGATGGCGTCTGTCTTCCCAAGTAACTGTTACGCGTGGTGCAGCCCTGCTCTCCTGGAGATGGCTGAACACCTGCCTGCCCATGGGGAGTGGTGAATGGATTCCTTGTTTTGCTTTGCTTGCGTGTGCGGCTTTTGCTTTTCTTATTAAACTGTCTTTATCTCAAACCATGAATTTCCTCACTTTTACTCTTCCGATTCTCTGCCCTGTCCCACCGTGAGGGAGTGAGCGAGTGGCTGCGTGGTGCTTAGTTGCCGGCTGGGGCTAAACCACGACAACAGTGAAAAATGAGTTTATAACACAGCATTGTTAAATACCATGAAAATCTGGGATAACAATATTACTGTACTTACATGGTTTTGATGACATGTACTTTGACTGGAAATACAACTAAGACCAGCATGAATGGTAAAACTTATTTGAAAGACAAGTTCAGGGAATTAGGTTGAAATTCATTTGAAGTATTTTTCATTTAAAATTGTTCATACTAAATAGTGTGAGTGAAGTAATCTTTGTTTATTGTCATTCTAGTTATACTTTGTTTTCATTTTCGACCCTTTCTTAAACATAGACTTGTCAAACTGAGAACACAGAAGTGCTACTATTTATCCTCCAGTTGGTGTAAATGAAACTGTTTGTATAGCTATTTTGATGCTCTGAGAAATGTTGCTGTGACACATTATGTCATCTGTCATAGCCAAGATTTGAATGTGATGGTCATAATCAAGACTGGTCATTGTCTTTAATGTGGTGTCCTAAACACCCAGTAAGTGACTTATTTGTGACTGAAAAAAACCAGTAGTTTTTAAAAGGACATTGTAAAATTCAAATATATTTTCTTGTTTCTTTAGACTTCAATTTCTTTTTACAGAAAAGAACTTGGCACTCAGCAAACTGGAAACCTGCTGATGACATGGAGTGATTGCTCTTGTTTAAAAACAGGAGCCTGATATTGCTCCTGCCTCATACTTTTTTCCCCTGGGTCATTTCATTGCTGTTAGATGGTTCACATTCACTAGAGTAACGCATTGGTGAGTGAAGCCTCAAAAGTTAAAATGAAGCTATACAGATTATTATATTTTGAAGGACTATAAAATATATTTAGTACTGAAAACATGTTCTTTGGAATTATATTACAGATTAAGAACATCATACCACATCTTCTGCAGATCAAATGCAATGTCATGTTCTTAACTAATGTAGATCTTCATCTCTTCAAAATATATCAGTAGTACTATCCTGCTTCACACCAGATGAGAATCCAACTGCTGTTTCCTCATGATCACATAAGATTTTCTTATCTGACCAAAACACTTGTCTAATTCTTATTCAAAAACAAATGTGCAACAGTACATTAGAGATGAACTGAGATTTAATTATACTTCAGGCACCTGGAGTTGCCTTTTCTTGCTACTAGAAATTCTCTTTACTCATTGACACTACAAACAGTGTGGATCTGTCATGGTTTTTTACCTTGTTGCCACAAAGTTTTCATTGTAAAAGGTGATACTGCAGCAGCACAGACATCACAGATTATGCTAATCAATGAAGAGCTGTTATATGATTAGTTTTACATAAATCTGTTTTACAGGACAACACGTAGGAATTAGGTAATTCAAGATGTTCTGGGATTGATTTGGTGTTTAAATGACAATTTAATTTCCTTGAAATTTAGATGTACTCAGTCACAGTGTACCACAACTTAAGGAAACAGGGATCTCAGTTCTCCTTACATTATTGTTTTGTCATTGCTTTCTGTGTGAGCAGGGCATTTTTTTCAAAGAAAATCCAACTCTCATGTTTGACAGAGACACATAGAGTCCTGGAATTTGTAGCCAGGGAAATAAGGATCTATTGTATTTTCACTTGATAATTTTGAGCCTCAAGTCCAGATTTTGTACAGCAGAATACAAGCAGAAGTGTTCGGCAGTAGAGACTTTGACTTCTGTGCTATACAAGCCAACTATATCCCAACTTTGTGTTTACATCCATATTACTTCAAAAAGGTATTACTTTCTGTTCCTCCAAGGCCCATTTGTAGGTGTGTGCTGTAGGGTATACCTTAAATTAGCAATTATTTCCTTGGCTAATCCTCGAAAAGGGTAGAAAATTACTTAAAAATTAGCGACCTTAAATTTGCCCCTCCAATTGCATTCTCTATGACATTTTAGTCTAGTACTATATTTATATCCTCTTTTTGATTTTAAGTTTTTTTGCTATATAGTATTTTAAGTTTAATCAAAAGTCAGCTTAGAAAGGCCATTCTGCCTAAGGGATATTTTTCCATTAAGTATTTGACATATTGGTGGCCTTGAGGGATTATTGGTTTTTGAAGAAATATTAACAGCTGGAAATTTGCATTTTAATACAGTTCTCCTCAACTACTCAAGCAATTTTATTTTTAAGACCTGTGACAGGCTTCAAAGCCTTAGTTCTAAAGCAATCTTGCCAAGTAGTAGCTAACATAATTTTACTACAAATCATTAAGTTTCCTAATAGGTTTTCCTTTTCAAAATCTTGTTTGAGGTGTCTGTGAAATCAATACCAAAACTTTGTGATTTGTGCTAGAACTAGCATTGCTAATTTGGCTGAACTAGAGAGGGAACTGGAGTAAGAACTCCCTTCAAAATTTTCAAATCCAAAGAAAAAGCAAAGTGAAAATTAAATCCAAACTTCACAGTGGTGCCATAATTATGTTCTCTAAATCTAAGGAGGATGAGAACATCTGTAAATTGGTATCCTTGAGGAGTTTGGTAAAATTATGACTATACAAACAGGTTATCATAAACCATACATATCATTTGTATTGTTTACTGATATCTAAGGCTTTTAGGTGCATCAGATACAGGAAGAGGCATTTACAGTAAAATTGGAATGGATTGTACACTCTGGAACTGCTGATACTATCGCTATGCACGTGGTGTCTGCCCCAGCTGCCATTCAAGTGAAAATGCCCATTGACTTCATGCACTTTGTGTCAACCCAACAAAGAACTTAGGAGTCAGCAACAGTTTTGAAGACACATTGGACTGAGTAAATCTTTCCTGACATGTTAGCATTGCAGGTTGAAACTGAACAGACCCAGTTTGATCATTTCATCATACATTATAGTATGACAGATTTATTTTGAGAATGCAGGGCAAAATATGGATGATATAGGAATTTAGCTAAGTGTTTAAATTTTAGAATATGATTAAACCACAATTGGCTGCAGTTGCAGAATGGAAAAGGAAAGACACTAACTATGAAACATTGCTGCCAAAGATTTCAGTACAATATCAAGTCTGGTTAACTATTACCTTCAATGAAATCATTTCAGAGGAAAATATGAAGTAATTTCTCTTTCAGAAAAATCCCCACATATAAACCTGATCAAAAGTTCACCCTAACTGTTGGGAGCTTTTCCATTGACCTTAGCAGATCTCAGATTATGAGATACATGAGTCAGCTATCTTCTGAGTTTAGTTCCAAAATAATAAGAGTATTTGTTTTTAATTAATGGAATTTTTCTGTGTTTGCCTTTTGGTTTCTGAATTTTAACTTTCCATTCCTGGTGTGAAATACTTAACATAGTTTACTCTCCACAACTTATTTTAGTTTCACCCTTTCACCAACAATCCCCTTTCCACATTGTTTCCCAAAACTGTTAAATCAATTCTGGACCCAAAAGGCCCACACCAAGTCTGAATTCAACCCCCATATCTGTCCATACCCTCGACTAGCACTCAGTCCCTTATTCTGCCCCAAACCTCCCTGTTGATTTTTCCATTTTCTCTTCCACGCTAAAAGGTCTGTGTGGCCTTCCACAAGGGAGTTCAAGCCTACAGATTAATGTTGTATTGAGTGTATCTTGCCAGTCTGCTGGTTGCCATTTTCTAGTTTGCATAAAGACTGAATGTCTGCAGTGAGGTGAAGAAACAAATAAGAAAGTAATCCTTAGAAAGGTTAAGATGCTTTTAGTCCTATTGGTCCTATATAATGATACTCCCTGGTAGAAGCAAAGGGACATTTACTTTACAGCCTATCTCAGATGGTGGCTAGAATTGGATGTCTCAGAGAGATGGGCAAGGAATACTGTAGAAATAATTTGGATTAACTTACTCATCAAGTCTTTTCTTTCAGATGTCCTCAAAAATTGTTTTATGTCTAAATAAAAAGGTTTCTGTTTCTTTTATACATACGTTTTTGTGACTATCAATTTTTTCAAACTGTAACAACTTAAACTGTAATGAAACTGGTTTATTCTTAGGTTTCAGTTATGCCTTTTGGATTCCATAGGCTAATTCAGAACTGTTAAATGATAAGAATTATAAGATGTGTTTCTTTGCCTTGGTCTTGAGTGAATTTTCTCCTCTCATTTGTAATTTAATTTAAAATCCAATTGGGACTATCATTATTCAGAGGAAGATCAGAAAAAAACCCTCAGTTATACAGTAAAAAATGGTTCTGAAAACTATGTGGAGATAAGAAATTTTAGGACATTTGGCAAAATCTCACCAATCTAAAGAAAAAGAAAATCTAATTTAAATAAGTAGAGGTGAATCCATTTGATGTAATGACCTATAAAATACTGTTTAAAAAGAAATATAATTGTCTACACTACCTTGGGCTCAGTAAAATGTCCTCACTGATGTAATGTGAGTTTGTATGTGGGGACTGCAGTTGTACTTTGAAAGTTATGTACATAACCCTTTGGTGTATTTCCTAAAAATGAGTAAGTTTCAACATACCAGTAACTGAATACATCCCAAACCCCAAAAACTTCCTTTTAAACTGGTAATTATGTAGCAAAATATGTATTTTGTCAGACTTGGTAAGACCAGTGTGTTGATTCAAACACCTCAGGCAAATAAGATACACACATAGGAATATGATTACAGCTAGAGGCTGTAACTTTATTAACTCAATTAACATAATGATAACTGGGGAGATGCAAGCCAGCTATTTCACCCAATATCACTACCTAACAGGTACGCTCCAGAGTGCTTTTACCTAGGATGTATCAATCAAGTTAATAACAAAACAGTGAACTTCATTTACATTTCTCAGCAGCTGACAGCTAAACCCTTTCCCGTTTTCTTCTTGTGTCAGAGATCAAGGTGAAGGTTGTCTCAGCCTATTTTTCAAACTTTCCCACATACTGGGGCAGATCAGACACTAACTTGGAAAACACTTGAGACTGCCTGAAAATTTTTCCATTGAATCAATCACCTTGGACCTAGGACCGTAAGGTCCTATATTTCAAATTGGCAAAAATGGCAAGAAAAATATAACTAAAACTAAAACAGTTACGACTATAAGCTCCTCTGAGCCTGCTAAGTTTCCTGGGCCTCTGAAACATGAGAAAATTCACGTTGCAGAAAAGTAATTTCTAGTTACAATAGAGGACAAACAATACAAGGTACAACACTGTCACAAAACTGAGGAATCAAGAAAGAATGGCTATAACCTAGAAATGCAGAAAGAACTAGAGACCAGACAGATTTGCGTAGTAAAAATTAGAAGTTAATGGTAACATCGAGTTTGCAGATGTAGAAAAAACTGGAGTCGTGACTGATTTTACTTTTATGTAATAGGCTATAGTTGAAGTACCTTTTATCACTAACTCTAGGCTTTTTTTGTGTTAAGGATATTCTTACTAAGGAAGACCTTTATAATGGTACTATGACAAATTTTATTAGTCCCAAAACCCCAGGAACTAAGTAACAGAGCTTATAAAAATTAAACTAGAAAATGAGACATTTTTGGTAGCAAATATGGAGACATTGGAAGGGAACTTTCCACATTAATGCACCTGTGTTTTTTGGTTTTTTTTTAATCAGGAAATATTTCTCTTTTTCAGGGTTTAATATCTGTGACAACTAGAAAAAAACAATCCTGTCATTGCCAACAGATAGCCAAGCACTGGAAGTATGAAAGTGCTCACATCCTTGCTCTGATTCATTTGGAAAGAAGGACTTGAACTTGCAACTCATATCTCAGGGGAGCAGCACCTACCTACTGCCTCTTCTGAAGAGACGCTCTCTATTTTTTCCATAAAAGCCCTTCAGAAGTCTCAGTTCTGGCTTGATGCAGAGCCATCACAAGCTAAGTAAATAATTTCCCACCCAATTCTTCAATGCTCATGCCTTTAAGTGATATTTACCAGCACTTTTCCTTAAAAACTAGCTAATATTTACAAATTTCTTTCAATGCAAGTCTAAACTCCCATAGTCAATTGAAGTATTCTTGGATTTAAAACCCAATACCACATGCCTAAGAGGTTAAGCAAGTCCTGAAAACATAGATGAGGATTTATTTTTCCATACACAGGCAGATGAGGTGGTTTTCTCTAGGAGCGTTTAAACTATTCTGTTGCAATGCTCCATATTTCTATCCTCTTTGCCTGTGGACACTGTAGCCATGTTCTCATATGCCTTGTTTCTGTTGGGACTGATGCTCATGTGATCCTGATGAAGAATCTAAACAAGATCAGTTAAGAAAATTGTCATGGTTTACGCCCCACCAGCAACTAAGCACCACATGTCAGCTCACTCACTCTCCCCTGGTGGGATGGGGGAGAGAATAGTAAGAGTAAAAGTGAGAGAAGTCATGGGTTGATGTAAAGACAGTTTAATAAGTAAAGCAAAAGCTGCACACTCAAGCAAAGTAAAACAAGGAATTAATTCACCACTTCCCGTCATCAGGCAGCTGTTCAGCCATCTCCAGGGAAGTAGAGCTCCATCATGCGTAATGGTTTCTTGGGAAGACAAAACTCCATCACTCTAAACATACCCCCTTCCTTCTTCTTCCCCCAGCTTTATGTGCTGAGCATGACTTGGTCAGTTGGGGTTGTCTGTCCCAGTTGTGTCCCCTCCCATCTTCCTGTGTGCCCCCAGCCTTCTCGCTGGCAGGGCAGCATGAGCAGCTGGACAGTCCTTGACTGCTTAGCAACAACTAAAAACATTCCTGAATTATCAACACTGTTTTCAGCACAAATCCAAAACATAGCCCCACACTAGCTACTATGAAGAAAGTCAACTCTATCCCAGGTGCAACCAGGACAAAAAATAAACCAGCAGTAGAAAAAATGAATTGTTTAGATGTAACTGTTTGTCACCTTTCTTTAAATAAAAGGATTTAAGAGGAAATCCTAAACTGGAATCATCTGGCCAATGTACACAGTATGATTACAGATTTTTTCCAATTTTCTCTTTTCGCTTAAGACCATTTTGTCTTCTAAAACAGGAGTCAGTTTCCTAAGCTATTTCCTTTGTTTTCTGCTGTTCTGCATTTAGTATAATTTACTGGACTTGCTCTATGACTGAAATGAAACATTTGGTTCAGATAAGCTTTTGGATTTGTCCAGGCTTTTATGCCTTGCCATGGGTTTGAGAACAACACAGGCTTCTGAGTGTGTGGTCAAAAGTGCATTTTTCCATAAATGATAAATTTTTTATTCATTTATGTAAGTAAGGCATTTTCTTACTATAAAATTTTATGACAGTTTTTAGAGTGTCAGTCTGGACACTCATTACCTTAGACATCACGGTCTACATCCATCAAAAATACGACTGTCTTCCATCTCCTCATTGTCTCAGTGTATAAAATGCAGTTACATTTTCACTGGATGCAAGTACCTGAATCTCTACAATTAATACCATGAAAGTAAACTATAATTACAAATATTGAAATCAGTCTTGCTACAGAAACCAACTGTTCTTAACTCCTGAGCACTGCACAAATGATACTCTAGAGAGGTCAAACTTCCATTTCTTTATTTGTGAGGTTTTTTTCCAAAGCTTGCTTTGTTTGAGAACACCAGGCTTACTAGAAGCCATATCTGTGATTCATGAAAGATGTTTATTTTAAATTCTGATAATTTACAGTTCCTTTGGAACCTGCTTAAATTGATTCCTTGAGTGCATGATAACACTATTCTGTAAATATTTTTGCATTATGTAAACTGAGGGATGTGAAGTTTCCCAGAAATTTTGGTAGAGGTCTATGACATCAGTAAGTCAGTTTTGACAACCACAAGTGAGAGTGTTTGAGCAAGTGACAGTCTCTGATGCTCCACTCTATGACTAAGATGCACAGCATAAACTTAGTTAGACTTCTCTTTCCAGGGGGTTTACTAGAATTATTCTCTGTGAAAGGAATCCAATTCAAAAAATGAAAATTTACTCTAGTTTGCTGGCTACTTTACAGAGTGTGCTTATAAGGAAATCATACATAATGTGGATGTTAGCTTATAGAAAAAAAATGAAGTGTGTTATTTTTTTCTTATGAAGACATTACTACTCTGTATTAAAAATATGAAACATTAGAGGAAAAAACACAGGTGGAAAAAGAGGGATTTTCAACAGATTTTTGTAAGACATTCTGCGAATAAAAGAAGATGCATAATTTACTGCAGCCTCAGGGCAGCTATAAATTATGTTCAGACAAATCACTATTTGTTCTGTTATTGTAGTGAAAAATTCTCCTAGCAACTACTGTGCCTTACTGTATCTGTTCGTTAATATACAGAACATGCTTTCTTAAAAGAATGTATACAAATGGATGACAAAGATCTTTATCTTTTCTGGCAAAGCCTACAAGGTAAAATGGTTAATTTTCAGTTGAAAGAATAAACAAATATTTTAGTTGCTCTAGACTATTTGGATGAAACAGTAGAAAAGTAAGATGTAACGTGTCAAGAAAAGAAAGGAAAGGGCAAGAAAAGTGCTAAATCAGCAACAAAGTAGAAAACATAGACCAACATATTACTAGGTGAGAATTAAAATGTAAAAAAATTGAATGAAAAAAGTGATAATAAAGCCTGAAATAAACTATTTGAATAATTTTATAGAAAATTAAGAAAACAAAACAGTACCAGTTAGTGGTACTGTATGCCTTGGAAAAATAAGTGGTACAATGAAGAAATGATTGTGTATATTTGTTATGTCATCTGACTTGGAATGGAAAATTCCTACATCAACTCTTGAAGTGTTAAAAAACAGAAGCTACTATATTCATGAGGGACTTAACAATAACCATTTTGAAACCCATTAGGTAATGAAGACTGTAAAACATGAAAGTAGTTCCTAGAATACAGAGAAGACAGCTTTATGATCCAGAAAGTAGAAAATCCATCCAGAGGAGAAAGCGTCCTGGATCTACTTCTTCAATAGGGAGGAACTAATTGAGAACGTGAGTATAACACAGAGCTATTTGCATTACTCACCATATGTATCTTATTGTAAGAAAGTCAATCCTGTTGAATAAAGAAACTGAAGAAATATGGTACAGCAGAGAGAGAATATGAGACAGACTAGAATACATCTGTGCCAAACAATTAATGCTGCCTTTCAGTCCTAGGAAAAACGAAGTGTATAAGCTCTAGGAGCATGCAGAAAGTTGTGTTGCACAGCAATGATGCTTGACACATCACTGATGAACCAATACTAGTGGTCACCAATTATCTACTGAGCTGTTTCTCTCCTGCAGTTTGCAGCATTGTGTCAATACGGTGAAGTCCGCTGGCAGTGAGTTCAGTGGAAGAAGACTAGTCACAGAAGAATGAAGCATGATGCAAGCTAATTTATCTGGGTTTGTATTTTAGGCTAACTTGTTCTAAAATAAGATACATAAATCTATACTACACAGAATGCGACACAGAAATGTTTTCTGCTGTTACTTGACCCTCAGGAGGATGAAGATAGGAACAGCATAACATAGAAGAGTCTGGACCACTCAAGTTCCTTTGGAGTAGTGCGTTCTCCAAGAAGGTCTCCAGTACGGTTTCCATCTTCATTGGCTATTTGACTGGGTAGTCTCTATCTTACTCTGTCTGTTTTCATCTACACAAAACTCACCAGAGTCAAACAGGACAATGAAGTACTAGGGCCAGTTTATAACCTTGCAGTACCAATAACTAACACAATAACCACGACCTTTGATGGAGTGAAAATTCTCTAAATTATGATGTAAAGTATCCTGTGTAGTGTAGTTGTACAGGATGAGAGCCCAGCTATTCAAAACATCAAGAAGTAGTTTGGTGGTCTCTTCATTCATCCAGTGTAACTGTTGTACTCTCATGAATAGCACAGACGGTTCTCATCTGTTGCTGATCTATGGACTTAATCAATCCAGGCAGCATAGAGACAGTTAATGCAGAGAAAAGAACTCAAGAGGGAGTGAATATCTAGTTGTGGACTCAAGACATGGACTGACTTCTCAATTAAATGTTTTGGAAGGGCTGTCTCCTGCATGGCATTATGTGAGCTGCCTGGCTGAGGGATCTTAGAGGGCCATTTTCTCAGAAACCTCAGGGTTTTCCTGCTATATCAAGAATCACCGTGTTTGTTGGAACATCTGTCACCCTCTTGAATGCTTAAACCCCTGGCTGAAAACTCTGTGGGGAGATTATGGGAGAGCTGTGCTGTGTTTCAGTTCTTAGCCCAAGCAGTGACACTAGACACTGTGAGACTGGACTGAGGAAAGTATGTATATTCTGAGGAGATAGATACGGTGAAATATTAAGAACAGATAATATTTACTCCACCTTTGTAATGGAAAACTTCTGTAGATTCTGTGATATAGTTTCTTATTTTAAAAAATATTGAATAATTTACTGAACATTAAGGCCATGCTGCCTTCTTATTTAAATAATTTATTTTTTAAACCCCTTAATACATGATGTTTTAACCCTGTCAAAAGTTTGACCTCATTATTCAGCTGGTTTGACTAGCTAATTTGGAAGAGCAAATCTGGCAGAAAAAAGTGAAAAAAACCAGCCATTTTTCACTTTTTGCCTCAAGCATGTAACTATGAATGATTCATAGCACTTCTTGCTCTGTGACAGATTCATTATTAAAAGTTTATTTAATTATCAATACTGTGCTCTACTCCATTAAGAAAATCATATTTTATATTGACTATTACTTGTGAATGAAGTTGTCAGTGTCATTCAATCCACTTGGAATCCTGAACATCTGTTTCATTAAGATGATGGTGTTTGTTATCGATATGTTTAAGGCAATATATTTTCCAAGGACATATTGGCAGTTTCTCCATGTGTTAAGAGAACTCTCTGGTGTAAACTAGTATATATGATACTGTGTGTCCTGTTGTTGTCCGGATGTTTGAAGTATTTTTTAGGCTCAAAACCACTGAGAGATTGTACTGCAGTGGCCACTTCAGTAGTGATAGATTAATTTATTTCATTGCTATTTTCATTGCAAATGTGTGACAAGGAACACAATGATCTCAGCATGTGAATTACATCTGGACATACAAAATAAAGGGATTTATTATCTGCTATTAATGTCAGTCGTTTCCAGTTTGACTAAATACATTAAAAACATATTATGATACTATGGATATTATGCAAACACTAATATTAACATATTTTAATGCATGTTTCTATTTTTTCTTCATTCCATTTCAGATTAATATCCATTACCATTATCAATGTTTTATCTCTTTTGTGTTGGAAATTGAATTCTGCATTAGAGAAGGTGGATAATGTTTAATAGGAAAATTAGAAATATTCCAAAACAGAAAAGGTTTATTTTTTTTCTATTTAAGATTGTTTTCATGCTCAAATGATATTTTCTGCTTATCTTCATTATTCTCAGTAATTTTTATGTTGGAAAATACCCGTGTGAATAGTTGGCTTTTTCTAAACAGAGGTTCCAAATGTTATCCAGAAGTTTTCTTTATAAAACAATTACGAAATTAGTTTATTTATTTATTTAAAGTATACAAAGCACAGGGAAAACAATGATCTTTTTGCTCACTTCAGTGGACTAGATCTTACACTGATTTTCGTTGCCAAGGTATGTTACATTATGACAAATCAATATTCTGTCTATATTTAATGTTGCTTTCCATGCGAAGCCAAATTTTGTATCTTGCCATTAAACATTTTTCTCTCTCAAATTTACACATATAACTGTGGTTTAGCAAGTGCTTTTGTAAACTTGATGCTCTTTTAGAGATAGGAAAATGCAGAAAAGAAAGTTTTTATGATATTTTGAAATGTTTACATGTTTCAAGTATTCTGAGGTTTTGTGTGTTGTTTTTTTTTTAAAGTTTATTCTTATTGTATTAGCTTTGGAAATGTATAGAATGGTTTATTACAAAAACTGTTGTAATACAGACCAAATTAAGGACAGGGAAATGCAAATGTTGATTTTTTTTTTTAAATTTTGTTTTGTTTTGTTTTTTGTAGTCTACAAAGGTTTATTCTAGTTACTGGCAGAAACATCAGACTCTATTTTCCATGCATGAGCAAGTCTTATGATGAATCATGTGACTGTCTTTAAAATACAAAACTACAAATAGCGATAAATTAATATGCAGTTAGAAACATGTACACTTTCTGTCTTGATCAGTACAACCTTACTCAGTAAAAATCAAGCAAGAGTTCTTATATTATTATTGACTGTTCCCTGAAATTTCATCTTTCTCTCTCTGAGTCTACTGAATAAGGTAAATATCACTAGAGGATACATTTTTTCATTAGAATCTTGGAAAAAATATCCGTTTTAAGATACTCATCCAAGCTTAACAGATGAGACAACTCTTCCCCTCTGTGCTGGTTGTATCTGGGATAGAGTTACTTTTCTTCATAGTAGCTAGTATGGGGCTATGTTTTGGATTTGTGCTGAAAACAATGTTGATAATACAGGGATGCTTTAGTTATTGCTGAGCAGTGCTTACACAGAGTCAAGGCTTTTTCTGCTTATACCACCCACCAGTGAGTAGGCTGGGGGTGCATGGGAAGTTGGGAGGGGACACAGGTGGGACAGGTGGCCCCAATTGACCAAAGTGGACCATATTCCATACCATATGATGTCATGATCAGCATATAAAGCTGGGGGAAGAAGAAGTAAGAGGGGGATGTTCAGACTGATGGCGTTTTGTTTTCCCAAAGTAACCATTACACGTGATGCAGCCCTGCTTCCCTGGAGATGGCTGAACATCTGCCTGCCGATGGGAAGTGGTGAATTAATTCCTTGTTTTGCTTTACTTGTGTGCACGGCTTTTGCTTTTCCTATTAAACTGTCTTTATCTCAACCCATGACTTCTCACTTTTACTCTTCTGACTCTCTCCCCCATCCCACTGTGGGAGGAGTGAGTGAGCAGCTTTGTGGTGCTTAGTTTGCCAGCTGAGGTTAAACCACAATAGCCTTGATGATTGTTTATTATCTCCCTGACCAGAAATGATAAGAAAAATTTCTCTTATAAATGAAGTGCTTTGTGGGACTGTACCAGTATGGGGTACTATACCAGTACGGGACTAATTTCTGAAACAACCTCATAGACACTTGGGCCAAAGAGCATGGCAGTTTGTGGGTATATCACATCCCCTATCATGCACAATCCTGGGGGAAAATCAAACAATACAATGGACTGTTAAAGAGAGCAATGGGTGGTGGGACATTCAAACACTGAGATACACATTTAGCAAAGGCCACCTGGTTAGCCAACAGTAAGGGATGTGCCAGTTAAGCTGGCCCTCCCCAGCCAAACTTTTACGTACTGTTGAAGTGGATAAAATCCCTGTAGTACACACACGGAATATGTTAGGGAAGACAGTTTGGGTTATTCCTGCATCAGGCAGAGGCAAACCCGTCCACGGGACTGGTTTTGCTCAAGGCCCTGGGTACACTTGGTGGGTGATAGGGAAGGATGAGGAAGTCTGATGTGTACCTCAAGGGGATTTGATTTTGCGTGAGAACAGCCAATAATTTCAACTGTATGATATTGCTATATAATACTGTATGTCAATCACTTTTATAGTTGCTATATGCCATATCAAAGGTAGTACAGTAAGAATCACCCAAATTGATGAAGAATGAACTTTGATGAAACTGAGAAAAGTGCAGCAGTGATGGAGCCAGAACTGGCTTCAGCATGCAATAATCCAACACCATGCACCATCTCTCCTGCCCCTGAAGGACCTTTATGACAGATGGAGCCCAAAGTCATAGACTAAATTAACTCAGTGGACATTTTAGAGGGATGACCCATAAACTAAGGGAATGATATCTGTGTGTATATATCAAAAGACGGGAAAAGTGGTGGTGATTAATTGGGATGTTTTGGAAAGCATAGAACCTGGGCATAGATGGTGGATACTGTCCTGGTTTGGCTGGGATAGAGTTATTTTTCTTACGAGTAGCTGGTGTAGAGCTGTGTTTTGGATTTAGTATGAGAATAATGTTTATAACACATTGATGTTTTAGTTGTTGTTAAGTAGCAGTGATGATACTAAGTCAAGGACTTCTCAGCTTCCCATGCTCTGCCAGTGAGGAGGTGCCCAAGAAGCTGGGAGGGGACATAAAGAGGACAGCTGACCCAAACTGGCCAAAGGGATATTCCATACCATATAATGCCATGCTCAGTATGTAAATTGGGGGGCGTTGGCTAAGGGGCAGTGACCATGGCTCAGGAACTGTCTGGGCATTGGTCAGTGGGTGGTGAGCAATTGTATAGTGCATCACTTGTTTTGTATATTCTACTACTACTACTGCTACTATAAAACTGTCTTGATCTCAATCCGTAAGGTTTTTTTTTTTTTTTTTCTGATTTCTCTCCTCCATCCTGCTGGGGAGTCAGGGAGTGAGCAAACGGCTGTGTGATGCTTAGTGGCTGGCTGGGGTTAAACCACAACAGGAGATATTTTCAGAAATGTGCAGAAAGTTTCTTTGGATCTAAATATGATATTCAATCAAAATTGAAGAGGTCCAAGACACAATACTGAATAGCATAAAAAAATGGAAGAATAAGACTTGGGATCTTGATTCCAGATCTTCTATAAGCTAAATTAATATTATAATTCATGTCTATATAGACAATGCTTGTTCTGGCATTGGGACAGTGACCATTTATAGGCCAGTCTAACATCTCCCAACTAAAACTTTCAATGAATTCTCATTCTAGCTATTATTCAAATAAAAAGTTTCCAGTTTGATATCTCCCTCCAGACAGACTTCTGTAAATGTATGTTTTTGTATGCATGTGGTCCAAAAAAATCCCAAATTGCCATATATTTTCAAAGTATTATGGGATCAAACAATTAAGGACTTCATCATAAAACACAAAACATCACACTAGCTAGCAACTTAATGCATGTATGCAGTTTCCCACTGCCTTAACACCATGTACAAATTTAAAGCAGAAAATAGAAGCCAATGAAGTTCCAAACACCGCAAACGTTATGGTTCTAGTTTTCACACAGTATAACATAAACTAATCTATATGAAAATCATTAAATGATAACAACTGATACTGGAACGCAATATCTTAAAATACTTTTTCCCATTTCTCACTCTCAGAAAGAAACTTCTTCTAATTTTCACACCATGTTGGGCTTGCCAGACTCATCACAAGAGCCAAACATCCATCAAGCTAATATCGTATGGAACCAGACCTTACCAGAACAGTTGGCAAACCTGTCCATTGAAGCCAGCACAGTCAGTCACTTCCCCTTCTATCCCAAAGGGAACTTCAAAATTCATGAATACAACATATGCTTCTTTCCAGTGGTACTTCTGTGCCCAATGCTACTTTGAAATTATGCAGGTGAAGCAAAGCAATCACCTTGTGTCAAAATGGATTCGCTTGGTCAACTAACAATCAGTGAGAGAAAATTTTTAACAAAATAGCCATTAGATCTGATGCTCAACAGAGAATTAAAAAAAAAAAGAAAAAAGAAAGAGCAAAGATAAGTCTTTAAATTAAAATTATAACTCCACAATATACTACAATTTAAGGACTTAATTGTGAGATCGGCTTTCAGACACATTCCAGTCTTTTCTCTTGTCTTTGCTGGTTCATACTTCATTATTTTTTACCTGTTAAATAGCTTGTCCTTGCAGATCATTCAGTATAATGGTTTACCTTAAATCTGTTATTTCAAACTATGATTTATTTCGAGTTTGCTACTATTGAACATTAACATTGGGAAACAATTGAGTTTTAAAGTCTGTCCTCTATTTCCAGATACTTCACCTGATGCATTATATGATATTATGGTCTTCTAAAAATCTTACCTGCCATGTACTTATTATGTAGAGATTTTACAGTACTGGAAGCTATTTTGTACCACTAACATTTGAAACTGAGAAAGAAATATCAAGAAACATCTGTCGGAGACTAGTCAGTAGGCAACATGTCAGAGTACTGTTTTGTAACACGAAAAAGATATCCAGGTTTCTGCTCTGAATACGGAAATGTCTTGAACTTAGGTCTCCCAGCGTTCAAATGTGTGTTCCAGTAAGTAAACTTTTGACTTTATTTACATCATTTGTCTTTGAAACATTTTGCAGATTTTAGTACAAGCCTAGTGTGGAAAGGGAAGGGAGAAGAGGAAAGGAGAAGAGAAAGAAACAAACTCTTTCTTTGTGTTATTACTAGCTGAGACAATATATCTTTTTCCACACACTGTTGCTGTACCTGGGAGAGGCAAAGTCCCTGTTCCAGCAGTTCACAGTGCATGGGTTGATAGGAGATGTGAATATTCCCTGTGCCAGAAGTTTCAACTCACAGCAGGAGCAGCCTCCACAATGCTACCTTGAGACTGGTGGGATGGATGGATGGATGGTTGCAAGTGGGAGGTGACAGAGGATTCAGACAAGGATTAGCTATTCTCACCTCACCGCAATACATTATTTTGGGATGGTGAATGCTTAGAAGTTCTTCTAGTTGCTAGTTCAGAAGTTGAGAAGATGGAGAAACTATGTCCCTTTCCTCCACAGCACACAGTCCCTGCACAGCTTGGTTCAACAATTTTCCCTGGACAGAATAGTAATCCTCCAGACCTGATGTCCAGCCTCAGTAGGTTGTTTTATTTATTATCCACATTTCTTTGTCCTTCCAGATACTCTCATAATCTTAACCTTTATATTTATTCAACCATAGTTTTTTAAGAAAACTTTCACAGGTTTTAGGGCCTGGATTTGCTGTATGCAATGGCTCCTGACTAGTTCATAGTGCATACAGACTGGACTGCATACAGAATTATCAAGTTTATCTTAACATATTGAAGGAGTTATTCTTAAGGCTCAATTTATAGTATCTGTTTCTATCACAAGGGGGAAAAAAGTCAACATTTTTTTCCTGTCATACAATATTTTTTCTTGATGATTTATATTGAAATTGAGCTTAAATGTAACCAAAATGGAGGGGGAAAAAAAAGCCCACTCAATTAATGAAGTATGTCTTGAGGTAAAATAAATTCCAAACTGACTTATTTTATAGATGGCGATATTTTTTCTTCCTTGTGTGAACTTTTTGTCCTCCTGGTTAGACTTTGCACAGTGGAAATCAGACACAACCTACTAACAGCATTAACAGTGTTTCAAAATAGCTAGACTGTTTAGAAATATTCTCTAGAATTCCCCTGGAAAAAACAAACAAACAAACAAAACCCAATTATAAGCCTGCATCAGTATAAAAAACCCACATGAAAATATGGCAAAAAAAAAAAAAAAGATTAGTTGAATGTTTTTCACCCTTTTTGTCACCATTTACCTAGAAACTGCGTTTTAGTCTGATTTTAAGAAACAATGTAAGATTTTCCTGAAACAGTCTGAATGAATCCCTCTGGTAATATTATTTTCCATTGGACTTAGCATAAACAATATATTTATTTTTATCTGCTGCAAATGAAATATAAATCTCCCTCTTTCTCTCTCCTTTTCAGTACTAAAATTTTCTTTACAATAGAAATAAATTGTTGGCATCACAGGAACTAATTTCTTCAATTACTTTATGATACAGATATGCTTTACTAGAACAACCTATGGTATAGTCTGCTGATTCAGCAGAGCATGTAGGGTTAACTAAATGTTTTGCTTCAGTACATTTATACTTATTAAACCTTCACTTATTGCAGTGAACCAGTTTTGATTAATGTTGCTATTTCTGTTTGATGGCTTTGCCGCAAGGTTCTCACAGTTTTATGAAATACATTGCTGCTTAAGTTTGTTTGATCGATCAACTCCCAAATCAGATAGTTATGACAATTTACAATTAACTTTTATTTTGGACTTTTAAATATAGTTGATGTATTCTTTACAACAAGTGCTTAATCTGTGAATTTATTGTCACTTTCTAAATATTGACTTTCTCTTGCTATTTTGGTAGAAATTAGGAGTACAGTATGGTACCAGGAAAATTATACAGTGGGCAGCCAGATTAATTTTGGGAAACTTAATTAAAGTTTGTGCAGTGTTTTGTACAGAGTAGTACCACATATTGCACTTGTAAATTATCATGCTGAATTAATAATTAATCTTTGTGATGAACTGGTGATATGCAAATTCTAATACGTATTTCTGGGGGAAGTAAATAACAGCTGTAATACAGCAAACAATAGAGAAAAGATTTACTAATCTTACATACAAGAGAAACTTTGTTCAAGTTTATAAGGCAGGAGGTCAGGAGCTAATGGCTGCAGTGAGCTCTACTAGCGAACTCCCAGAGTAGTTAGCCTAATAACAGAGTATGTCTAACATACTTGTGAATCTGATAATTTTAAGAGAGTTCATTAATATATTAGCAAAAGTAACTGAATCACTTTCACTCTTTTCAGATTCTCTGTTTCATAAACAACAGAAATGTCATAAAGCCTTCTTGCTGAGATGCTCAAAACCTAGTTCAGCAGCATCCAAACTACAAATTGACAACCTGCAGAGTTAAAAATTCATTAACTCCCAGAAAGAAAAGATCATCTCATTTTTAACTTTAAAAAAATGGAGTAACTATTACTGCTCCTTATGGAAGTAAATAATGATTTTTTGAGAGCAATTAAAAATGGTTTAAAAGTGTTTGACAAAAAAACCCGAAAAAGTTAAGACACAACTAGATCTGTGCCAATTTACTTCAGCAAGTCCCAGAGAAAATAGATCAGTTATACACAAATACAGCTGCTAACTATAAAATATCACAAATATCTTATAAATAATGTGGAAATAGACTGATAGTGATAATCGGTATCATTAAGGCAAAATCAAAGATGACATGAATAATTTCTTCCATCTTCTTCCTTCCAAAACTAAAATCTTAGACACGTTTTTTTTTTTAATTTCTTTAAAAGATAATACATTAACCAAATGAGTTTATAAGAAATAAAAATGCTAATAATGGAGAACACAAAGGATTTGGTCAGGATCTCAGAATCTGAAATAGTGAAAAATAAACCAACCTCTACATATATTTCCATTGATGGTGTTCATTTTCTCATTCAGTCCAAGAATCTTACAGGCCTTTCATACCCTGCCCCTCAGACTATGTGATTTATAACATTGTCATAACTTGGTTCTCAACCCTCTTATTGACTGTTTTGATGGTTTCCTCTTTGCAGTTAGTCAAGCAAATTTCAACTAAGGTATCAACTGAGCAATTTTGATTTTTGTTTGGCTTTTTTTTCTTTCTTTTGGTTTGTTTTGGTTTTTTGTTTGTTTGTTTTGGTTTTGTTTTCAATTTGGTGGGCATTTGCTAATACTGGTCAAAGGAACATATACAACATTGACACAGTTCTCTTCTCTTATCTTCTTGATACCATGAATCAGAGACTCTCTCACATTCTATGGTGTTCACGCTCCTAAAGGGAAAAATGCTTTTGGCTGGTAAGTCTATTAGCAGACTAATGAGCACATTTATGTTAATAGCATGTATTGCAAAGGGTTGAATAATCTATTGATTTCCATTAGTTGAACTACTTATTTTTCCACTTATATCTCTTACCAACCCTGTGTCCTCGTTTGTTACGCTGTTGCCCATGCTGAATCGTGCCTAATTCAGAGAGTTGTTCCTTGGAATGACAATGAGGTTACTGGTAAGGAGAAGGATTATTCGGAGTGGGTAGCCAGGTGAATTTTCAGTCTCCAATTCTGGCTTATCAAGTCTCTATAAGCACCATAAGACTCATTTCTAGGTGATTCCTATAGCGTGGGAAGTGTTTCAGGGCGGTTACATAGTTACCTCCTACCACATAGGGAAGGGAGGTAAAATAGCATGATAAATTACCTTAGAGTTGCTCCTGGCCTATGAAAAAGCTGTGGAAAATATTGCCTGAGTCTATGCTGTAGGACACAGATCCTCTGAGGTTGGTCCTGAATTCCTGATGCCATGAAGAGACAGACTGAATTCCTCAGTCCCTCTGATTTGCTTTGTAAGGAGTGTCAGATGAATGTGCAGAGAGAAAAGAAGGATGCTCTATGGAAAGCCCGATGGAGGGATTGAGCAGAGCTTCCAGGGAAAGCTATTACCTAGTAAAAAAGCCAAAATCAAAGTCAGCGCCACTGCTTGCCAGAGGGAATTATTCTTCCTAGAAATTTTTAAGACTAGTATTTTCTCAAGAAAGCACATACATGTTGAGTAATGTGCTACTGTTGCTGCATTCGTTTATCTACCATTATGACCCCCAAAGCCAATGATGCAGTAGATTTTAAAATATTATCCTGAAATAGACATGTGACTCTTGCTTATGAGTAGAGTATCTGTAACCTTTATATTGGTTAATTAAATAACATTCCAATTAGACAACCTTTCAGAGACAACATGCATACATCCTCATTTTCTCTGGTGTTTAGGAAGCAAAAGCAAATAGCCAGTTGCATAATATTGTGCAATAGAAGCTGGCTATTGCATGTACATGTTGTGGTGAATCTATATTTGTATATAAATACATAAGACTTAGTAAGGTTAAAAAGGTAATCAATACTCCATGGTTACATTACTTGTATAAGTTTATGCATTATGGGGTAGATTTAGTATTTTGAAACAGATCTAAGAGAGAAAGTTCAGGTAGATGAAGGTTACTATTCAGCTGACCTGCTGATTTTTTTTTTTTGCCAGTGAGGAGCATATGTATTTTTCTGATCATGGAGCAGCTGATACATTACAACATCCTTAATCTTCTTTAATTTTTAAGGGTTAATAATAAAATGTTAATTTCCAATACAAAGCAAATGGAGACTGTTACCAAGCTGGGATAAGATGTTAACACAGCAGAGATACAGTTTAGAAAACACAGATTCTATTCTTGATGCTCTTATTTCTTGGGATGTCTGACAGAATAACACATATGACAATAGGTTTGAGTGATTTTTTGAGAGGGCAGGCTATTATTTTTCTTATGGCATCATGAAGGGTAAGTGATTTCTCTTGTAACTGCAGGGCAGGTTTTCTGGAGATACATGACCCAAGCCATAATAAGACTCAGTGAAGGGCATCGGTGTAGGGAATAGGGGCCTTTATTTTCCAAGTTGCACTGGATTACAGATGGCTGGATTAGAAATTTTTTTCTCATGCAGTATTTACAGATGATGTGTTTTACTTGCTGTGTAATGCATGCAGTGAAAAGATAGATATGTTTTTTTAGTGTGGGACACTAAAAGTGATTACATTGGGCTCAAGAGTTGTTCAGACTTCAACTCCTAAAGGAGAAGTCAACGCAAAGCTTACTGTTCCTGTATTTTCTGCAAGAATGACAAAGACAAGATTGAAGAACTGTGGCAGAAGATAGTAAAGTGTCTTAACTATTAATATGTTTCATTAATTTCTTTCTCTATGAAATTATAATACTGTTAAATACACTTTCCTAAAAGAGTATCTTAAGGCCTAGCAATTTGTCACTGTTTTAGAGTGTTTTTAAATCCTCAGGTAAAATTCTAAATATACAATATACTACTATTATTTATTACTCCTGTTTTTCAAAACATCATTTTTACCTTGCTAACTTTATTTTCAGTTTGGTCAAGCAATGTAATGCTTATTAATATATTAAAACTATAGCACTGAAGCTGTAAATAAGTCATCCCCTCAAAAAAAAAAAAAGAACACAGATGAAAACAATATGATAAAGCTTGTAATCAAAATAAATTATGCCTTGGGAAAAATTGTAATTTGCACAATTAGGTGATACAACAGAATGTTCCATAATTAGGTGCAATACAAGTGTAACCATCCTTAATATCAGTAGTATGCAAGCCTTTCAGACTTCATTAAAGAGTTCCACTGGAACATGTGAATAATAGGATTAATATAGCCATGGGCACTGCTGGGTCAGCTGGCAATAGATCAATCCAAAACGTAGAGCATATTAAAAGGATTATAGATTAGCAATTAGATGGCTTTTTCATGAGCAAGGAATAGTTCCTCAAGCTTTGCCAAAGGTTAACAGAGATAGGATGTCGATTTTTCCAGTTTATAATCCAGTAAGAGCCTTAAGGTGAGGGAAGTTATGGCATTTTCAGGATGATAAGAATGATATGAACAAAACATAACAAACCTTTCAGGATCAGTGGCTTGGCCTCATAGGGAAACTGTTCTTACACAAAATATAGGCTATAAATATGTACTGTTAATAACTACATCTCTAAGAAAGAAGATTTCAAGTGAACTACCTGAGAGGGGTTAGAGACAGTTTTTAAGCCCTTATCTATAGCATTCAGTTTGAAAACATTTGTTGCATTTCAGAGAATACATAAATAAATTCTCTAATTAAAACTCTACAAATCAATGTTGAGTATTACTAAGACTATACACCACTGGAATTATAGTTTTACAATTACTTTTAGTTTGTCAATAACACAGATATCTAAAAATTTTTTTATAGCTTCCTGATGAAATACTGGATGGCAATATTGGTATGTTTTCAACTCCATAAAGAGAAGGTAGTATGGCGAATCAATGTGTATTGATCATACTGGGAGATGAGTCTCAACATTTCTAAAAATCAAGTCACTTATTTGGATGCCTCAGTGCACTTGTACTTCAAATGTCTAGCTTGGAAAATATGGGCTTTTGTATAAAAGGAGACAGTAAATTTATTAAAAATTATTAAATTGACTTTCAGATGGGGAAAAAAATCAAGCATACCTGGAAATAAAAGAATGATTAACAGTGAATAATTTATTCAACAAACTTAAACATTTATGTCTGCTCATGAACAAGTTTAACTCCTTTGTTATTCAACAATTTCTGCAGAAATTTTGGGACAGAGGTCCAACTGTTAATATTCTGCTGTATCTATTTGTTACTCTGTAAGAAATATGTTGATGAATTTCTTGGGATTAGAGATAAACAAATTGCAATAAGAAATTTTCTGAATAATGTTTCTGCTAAGGAATAGAGTTTAAGAAAATTTTTAAGCAGCAGAAAAATTTGCAAAGTTTGTGCAAAAAAATGTCTAGGAATTTCTTGAAAAATATATTCTTTTGAAGGATTAAATCTCATCTTTGTCCAAGTTGTATGACATTTATACTAATTAAAAATACCTCTTAATACATGAATGAAGCCAGTTGCAGCTGCAAACCTTTTCAGAAATGGTGTAATATCGCTACAACAACAGCCCCTGTAGAGATCTGTGAGTTGGATGAAAGGTTTAAAGCTAATTCTCCCTCCTTATTCTGCCCTAAACCAGGAGCTTTGTGGGGGCTGTAGCTGCATCAGGGTTTTTTTTATTATTGACTGGTTTTTAATAACAAAAATTTTCTGTTGGAATCTGTCTCTCTGAGGACCTGAGAAACTATGATGCAAACTCAATCTCTGATTCTGAATGCCTCTTTAACATGCCCACTACGTTTTATTTGTTTTATGATAAATACCTCAACTTTGTACATAGAAAATACTTAAGGGATAGATGATTATATGTAATAAGTACATAATTTAAAAAAATAATACACAGTATTATTTTCTAATACTGGGGATATACAGTAATATTTTAATCTCAGCTAAGTTTCATTTTTCATAATCACATTCATGACATTCATAAAAGTGGAAAAGACAGTGTTTTCTATTTAAAAAGTTTGAAGACTGCATTTCTGACTGAAATCTGTATAATTATTACCTTGACTTTAGCTAAAGTATACTGGAAATTTTATAAACTAGGGATTTCTAATTACAATTCTTTTCAATTTAGTTGAATTGTGACAGCTGTTCTGATTTTGATAGACAAGAAACAAAGCCTTTGCGATGCAATGACAGCAATGTCCACGACACTAATTGCAACTTTTGTTGGAAAATGTCATGAATTACATTTCAAATAGGATCCGAGCATAAAGATGACTCTTCACTCGTTTTACTTTGCAGCAGGACTCCGGGACGTTAACATTATTTTTGTCTTTGTTAGACTAATTACAGCAACTATAGAAACTGGTACAGGTAGCAGCCATCAATGAACACTGAAACAGTCCAATCAGCTCTCTGGCTTTATCAAATGTTGTTTGGCAGCCACTGCTCCTGGGTGACCAGAAGAGTGGTGTTATATACCTAATTATTTTCTTTTTTAATACAGCAAAATAAGTGGAAACAATTAAAAATATCTATGTGATCGTTACCTCTTAAGACTGTTTAAAACATGAGGTGAGGTTGCAATCATTTCTAGAACTGGAGCTTTTTTTTTTTTTGTCAAAATCAAAAAGTGACAGTTGCTAAAGGTGGAATTTTCTTAAGCTCATAAATAACATAGGAACAGAGGCACACTGATTTTTCTATGTTTTGTGCTTCTAAATTCACTTTAGACTCTTTAGAGTGTTTAAATATATTGAGAGATTTGTTTTCACATTTCATGCTTTTCAGCTTAGGTTTTATTATTTTAATCCATCATTAAATTGGATGCTTTTATAAACCTCACTCTTAGTCTTACTTTTCCTTAGGTGCCCACATATCTCATATAAATATGGCCCTCATAGAAAATCCTACCTGGAATATGCTGAGATCTTGCCCAAGGGAATGAAAACTGTTAAGGAAACCTACCTTTCCCAGCCAAATATTACTGTTTTGGGGATAACAGATAATACCCTTTAGAGTCTGAAGAAATTATATTGTCCCACCTTTATAACATTTGTTGTCATGTATATACTATACGCTTGTGAGGGAACAAGGTTGGAAGACACATTTACGAAATGGAAAATCGTGATTTTAGCTGTTCAAAACTGGATTTTGGATTGGAATTGAGTTAACAGAGCATTTCCATCTTGGGAAAGATGAAGGTGGGGAAGGGGAGACAAGGGGAAGTTTCTGAAATTGATATAGAGATGAAGGAGTATCTTTCACTTAGGCTCAATAATCAGTGCGTTCTCCTGAGGAGTACTTTGGCAGAACTTCCTTCTGTACGTCCCAGTACTTGACAGAATTTGCCAAACCCACCTGCACTTCCCATATCATAGAATCATAGAACAGTTTAGGTTGGAAGGGACCTTAAATATCATCTAGTTTCACTCCCTGCCATGGGCAGGGACACCTTCCACTAGACCAGGTTGCTCAAAACCCCATCCAACTTGGCCTTGAACACTTCCATGGATGGGGTATCCACAACCTCTCTGGGCAACCTGTGCCACTGCCTCATCACCCCCATTGTAAAGAAATCCTTCGTTACATCTTATCTAAATTTACCCTCTTTCAGTTTAAATCCATTACCCCTTGTCTTATCACCACATGCCCAGCTAAAAAGTCTCTCTCCACCTCTCTTGTAGGCCTCCTTCAGGTCCTGGAAAGCTGCAGTAGGGTGTCCCCAGAGCCTTCTCTTCTCCAGGCTGAGCAATTCTACTCTCTCAGACTGTCTTCATGGGAGAGGTGCTCCAGCCCTCTGATCATCTTTGTGGCCCTCCTCTGGACTCACTGCAACAGGACTACATCTTTCTTATGCTGAAGGCCCCAGAGCTGAATGCAGTACTGGGAGAATCACTTCCCTCGACCTGCTGGTCATGTTTCTTTGGATGCAGCCCAGGATACTGTTGGCTTTCTGGGCTGCAAGCCCACATTGCCACATCATGTTATGCTTCTCAGTAACCAACACTGCTCTGAACACTTTCTTTGTAAGTGGTAATAATCAAATTTGATTTCTTTTGTGTTTGTGTTTTGCAGTTGGATTCTGTGATATTTAATAAGGTGAAAATGGTAACCGTAGCCTTCCTACAGCTGTAAAGCTTGTAATGGCTCTCAGTGGAACAAAATTCCAGTGACCAGGCAATAGCTGAACATCAAAGCAACCCTTATGCTTCTGTCGCTATTCACCAATGCTGTCTTTATCCTCTCTTGGATATCTTGCAGACTCTTAACTTCTGTCCAATGTGTGTAAGATTAGAAAATAGATTTGAAAATCATTACTAAGGGCTCCTAAACATGTGTAGATGTAAACACACCAGTATGGACCTCTAATATACCTCTAATACAAAATGGACCTGTTAAATAGGTCCTTAAGATGTATTAATTTGCTTGTTTGGATATAGATGAATATTAACAACTCTGTTTCAAAATCAGCTCTTCTGAATTAATTTGTTTAGGCTTTTTTCCCCTTGACATAATGTAATGTGCACTTATGGTTATGAAAGGCTGTTTTGTCCTTCATTTATTTACATGTTTCTACTGTTGCTGTTTATGATACAGAAAACATAAAGTTTAATATTAAGCCTGTGATATCCTGAAAGTTATTACTAGTATTTGTTCTTCTAAATTACATACTCTGTCTTTTTTTTTTTTTCACTTACAGTGGTAGGCGACAGTGGTATGTATCTATCTGGGTATAGATGCCTATATCTTTTTGCAGTTACAGAGTTGCATGCAGAATTCTGTATGTCTATAGATAAATCTACCTATCACGTAGAATAGCCATTTTAGTTGATAATGATATCAAACTGTACCAAAATAACACACAGAAAGAGTTTATTATTATTGTATACTTTATATATTGTCACAGAGATTTCCCTAGGAAAATGCCGATTTCACAAAAGCTGCTAGAGAACAACAGGATTTCATGTAGGTTTAACAAAAATACTTTTTCAAGTTATAGAATTTTAAGAAAACAACTAATTTTGAGGGACTGTACAAAGGTGGTCTCATTTTTTTTTTTTAACAAAAATAACTAAGTTGTTTTAGAATCAAAAAAGAAACTTGGGAAGTAACTTTCTGGTATTATTTCTACCCAAAGCATGTTTTCAAGGATAACATACCTATGAAAAAGATGTGCTTCTGTACTGTGTTCTCTACTGTTTGACTATTGCAGGAGTGCAACAGGAGAGATACGTAATCTGTAACTATAATATTATGGTATAAAAATATCTCAAGCCAGAGACAGCAGATTTTGCATGATTCCTTCTTACCCATATGTACAGTATTTTTCCTATGCTTAAAGTCTTCCACTTCAAATTACTATGGACAAACTAAGTCAGATTTGCTGAGAAGCTCAGGACCTTATTTTGGTTTTTAATATATTGTATTTATGTGTAAGGTGTTGTAGGATTTCTGAATCCAGGCAGAAAATGGTAATTTCATAAGTGCTATGCCCATCACAGGCTAAATAAAACTATCTTTTTCTCAGAGGATAACTTCTTTGCCTCTTCAGCTACTTGAAGGGTAATATTCAGATTCCTGATGATGCTGAGAAACCATCACTGATCAGCCATCGTGATCAGTCTTGTTAAACGAACAAAGTATACAACTTGTGGGTCACAAACCTCTTGACAGCTCTTGTTGTAGAATACTGATATACTTGATTGTACCTGCTTACCTTCCTTTCATATCTCCTTTGGTAATAATTTCAATTTACTCATAGCATGAAAAAAACCCCAAACCTACCTCCTCTCCAAAAAACCACAAACAAACAAATATAAACCCGAAGAGAAAACTGTCAGGGTATCACTGGAGGAAGTCTATCAGTGGCTGTCCTTCTTCTCTCTAAAGATTCTGACTAAATGTTTCCACTCTACATTTCTAGGCTGACCGTAATCTGTCTGTACAGCACCCTTCTTCATTTCATTGGCAAGTTGCATTTATTTGCTGACCTGTTATGACAGAAATAATCATAGAATCATAGAAACATAGAATAGTTTGGGTTGGAAGGGACATTTTAAGGTCATCTAGTCCACCCCCCCCACAATGAGCAGGGACATCTGCAACTAGATTAGCTTGCTCAGAGCCCTGTCCAACCTGACCTTGAGTGGTTCCAGGGATGGGACATCTACCACATCTCTGGGCAACCGGGACCAGTGTCACACCACCCTCACTGGGAAAAATGTCCTATATCTAATCTAAATCTACCCCCTTTTAGTTTAAAACCATTACCCTCTGTCCTATTGCAACAGGCCCTGCTAAAAAGTCTGTCCCCACCTTTCTTAGAAGCCCCCTTTAAGTACTGGCAGGCTGCAATAAGATCTCCCCGGAGCCTTCTCTTCTCCATGCTGAACAACTCCAACTCTCTCAGCCTGTCCTCATAGGAGAGGTGTTCCATCCCTCTGAGCATTTTGGTGGCCCTCCTCTGGACCCGCTCCAACAGGTCCATGTCTTTCCTATGTTGAAGGCTCCAGAGCTGGACGCAGGACTCCAGGTGGGGTCTCACCAGAACAGAGTAGAGGGGCAGAATCACCTCCCTTGACCTGCTGGCTGTGCTGCTTTGGATGCAGCCCAGGATACAGCTGGGGAGCTCATGTTACAGAATCAGAATCACAGAATCATTAAGGCTGGAAAAGACCTTTAAGACCATTAGGTCCAACCACCAACCCAACACCACCATGCCCACTAAACCATATCCTGAAGCACCACGTCTACATGTTTTTTGAATACTTCCAGTGATGGTGGCTCCACCACCTCCCTGGGCAGCCTGTTCCAAGGTTTGACCACTCTCTCAGTACAGAAGTTTTTCCTGATATCTAGTCTAAACCTCCCTTGGTGCAACTTGAGGCCATTTCCTCTCGTTCTATTGCTAGTTACTTGGGAGAAGAGACTTACACCCACCTTGCCACAACTCCCTTTTTCAGGTAGCTGTAGAGAGCCATAAGGTCTCCCCTCAGCCTCCTCTCCTCCAGACTGAACAAGCCCAGTTCCCTCAGCTGCTCCTCATAAGACTTGTTCTCCAGACCCCTCACCAGCTTCATTGCCCTTCTCTGGACATGCTCAAACACCTCAACATCCTTCTGGTAGTGAGGGGCCCAAAACTGAACACAGGATTCGACGTGTGGTCTCACTGGGGCTGAGTACAGGGGCACGATCACTTCCCTACTTCTGCTGGCCACACTATTTCTAATACAGGCCAGGATGCTGTTGTCCTTCTTGGCCACCTGGGCACACTGCTGGCTCATATTCAGCTGTCTCTCAACGAGCACCCCCAGGGATTGCTGTGACCCAAGTGCAGAACCCGGCACTTGTCCTGCTTCTCATCCACCAGTACACCCAAGTCCTTCTCAGCAGGGCTGCTCTCAATCCCTTAATAAGCTTCATAAGTGGAAGTAACAAAGGAAAGTAAAGATCGGTACAGGGAACAGGCCAAAGAAATAGCAAAGCACTGTATAGTGAAAGGATCTGAAAGAGTAGAGTGGGCATTATTGCTAGAGTACAGAATGTGTATGGTGGTGGCAGGTAATCATAGTGCCTACTACTACTCTAATATAGGATTAACAAGGGAGGGATTGTATGAGTGCTGAGTATATGCCTGGAAGAAGACAGAAGTTGGATGAGGGAATCCTCCTTAGTGGTTAGAGAGACAAGGACAGAAGGATGCAGTATTGTTATGGGAGATTTACAGTCTGTCTGAGCAGCTCTGCAGCTCCTCTGGTGCATGCAAAGCTGGGAGTGCCCTGAGCAGAGCAGGGCTGCAGGTGTGTGTTTGATGTTTTCTGTTGTCATTACAAAGAACCGTGCTTTTCATCCTTCAGTCTTAACTGCCTTTGTTTCTCACCTGCTTGCTGGCCTTGTTAATAATCAATCACATTTTATTCACTTAACCTTTGTTTGTTTGCCCCCTGCCTCATGCTTCTTCTTGTCACAGTAGATGGCACAACTTCAACTGCTTGTTGATTAACGAATGCACACTGTATGTGCTGCAGCCATTTTAACTTCACTGAGTGTTGTGCTGTAGCCACTTTAGCTGCTTCTTTGCATATTGATTGAACACTGCTCGCATTGAGTATTGACTGCCACAGACAATGTTCCTCACTTACCATTATCGCCCTTGTTTCTTTCTCTCTCATCACCATTCCTGTGAACATTTCTCCTGCCCTTGTATTTCTTCACCATCTGCATCTTTGTTTCATTCTCATCCTTGTAAATTAACCACATACAATAATTTCTTTTCTTTTTTTGCTGTTGCCTCTGAGGAACGTTTCTCCTATAATCAGTATGGCCAATCTCAGGAGTTCATCATTCAGAAATCATGAGTCAGCCTCCTTTTTCTCTCAGATCAGGATACTGATATAATACTGAAACAAACTTTTTTATTTTTCATTTGTTTCCTAGGAAAGTAAATACTGGCATCTAGCCTTTAAATTGTGGAGGAAACCTAGGTAGTAACATGAAGGTATTGTTTACAACTCCTAGGAAAATAACTTTGTCTTAATAAAAATAGAAACAGCAGTTATCACTAAATAGCAAGAGTTTAGGATCTGAAGATAAACATCAGCTAAGATAAACGTAAGATGCAGCAGAGAGGAATACAGACACTGCCTCATGTGGCAGGAGATGATACTGAAAATCCCAGCTGTATTAACCAATGGTCATTTAATGAAATGTAACCTTGGAAAAAAATGGTTTTAGGAATAAAAAGAGAACAAAGAACAAATATCCAACATATCTCTGGCACTCTGGATATTGTATGTTTGCCTGAAATACAAAGTTGAAGATCAATGAGAAAGACCACAATATGAAAACACGTTGGAAAATGTGGAGACACAGCCCCAAGTGGAGGAGGAAGAAACCGTCAGCATCATGCTCTTCCTGGCGAAGAGGAAGAAACTCCATCACCAACATCACTGGCTTTGCTTTGAGTGAGAGGCTGGACTAAGTGACCTCCACTAGTATCACTCAACCACCACGTCTTTGACTCAAAGAAATTTTAAATAGACTTGTGAAAATATACATTTAATCCTGTTTTCCATTTATATTATTCTTCTGTTTTTTTCATAAACTTTTATTCCTATCCCTATAGGAAAGACTTATTGGCAGTTTTATGTCAAAATATTTTCTGGCACATGGTTGCTGCAAGGAAACATATTTTCAGTGTGAAGATGGGAGACTGGCTGACCTTTTTATTCCAGTTTTGGAACATCAGAAGAGAATTTGTCCTTATTTGAAATACCTTAATTTTTTAACGTAAGGAAAACATTTTATTCTGGGACAACAATCACTACATTATTGCAGTTAGAGTCTTGGAGCTTCCTATTTCTCGTCTCCTTGGTGGCTCAAGTTCTTTGTATGGGCCACATTGCTCTTAATGTATCCTAGCCTCATCCTTGCCTTGTCTCCAAGAACATACTGGAAACCCTATGAACTTGATCTACTATGAGAGATGTAGTTTGGCAAAAAGCCAAGCTCGTAGAAGAAAATATCATTGGGCATCCAAATGAGAATTCCTAGTAAGGTTTTGTCAAGCAGATCTCAAGATGCATCGTAGAAAAGGTGGGGGAAGTGCTAAAGGTAGGACAGGAAATAAGAGATCCAGCAGGAGTTCCCCACTGATACACCAGGGCAAGGGGACAAATTTGCTTGCTAAGTCAAGCACAGGCAGTGAAGTGATGGGGCAGCAGGAACTGAAAGCAGGAATTGCTGAAGGCGAGAGAGACAGAGTCAGCTGTACTGGGCAAATGTACCAAATTAAACCCTGTGTTACGCAGTCCCACTTAAGACAATGACAGTGCCAAGGGGCAGACAGGTACTGCTCAGTCCTGTATTTAGCAAACCTTCCCCACTCAACACAAATTTTCTTTTTTTATATGGAATTTTTACTTATTTCCACATGTATGTCTTTCCCATATTTTTTTTGATCTTTACAGAATGCATAGCCATTTTTTTAAATAAATTTTTGTTAAAAATGAAGAAGCTGTCATGTTCCTTTGAATTCCTGTAAAAACATGAGTGTTTCAACTTTCATTTCAAAAAAGTTCCAACTTTTGTTTCATCCCTCCTGTGCATCAAAGCTGTGAAATAAGGCTGTAATACTTGACTCAAACATATCCTATATACGGTAAGGTAAATAGGGACAATGTGTATTATTTTAACAAATAACCTGAACTTTGAAGGTCTGAATAATCATTTTTAACACTACAAAAAATACTTTTATATTAAATGTTGCATTTGCTATTCTACCTCAGATTGTTTACTTAATCTCACCTTGAACTTTTTTCTACTCCTTGAGAGAATTCTTGTACTTAGACACTTTAAGTCTCTTCCCATTTCAGGCATTTTCTTGACTCTGAATGTATTTGAGCTCACTCTGCTGATTCTTGGACTTCACAGTTCTTTCAAATGATGTTATAAATTACCCTTTTCTTTCTGGTTTGTCCACTATCCTTTGCTGTTACATTCTCCACGATGACTCTGTCTTGCCCTGTTCCTCATTCTCTGATTCCTTTGAGATACTAGTATTTTGCTATTCATTCTGTATTTTCTACTACTTGAGTATAGTACCCAACTCTTGAGAGTCTTACTCTCTTGTTTGCTCTCAAACTTGGAGGCAACTGAAATTCTTTACAATGAATTTCAGTTGCCTCAAAATTAAGCTCATATTGCCAGCCAATACATTCTTTAAATGGTCATACCATACAAAGTGGGGTGATAGAGGAGACATAGCAGCAAACCAAGAGAATATCTGGTGTTTTGATTGGCTCTATTGTGGATGTCTATACACCTGAAGGAGATGATATGTGATTTTGCTCACATATATGAGTAAAAGTTTCTTGGTTCTTGTCCTTTAGCAATAATACTGTAGGAATACACTTAAGCAACTTTAATTATAATTACGTAATGACTTGTTCTGTGTGGTTTGCACTAAACTGCTTAATGTATACTGGCACTTTTATAGTCTCTTTCTCATGCACTGCTTTTGGGAATGTGCTACAGTGGCACTGAATTTTCTTGTTTAATTTCATTTTGCTCAGACCTAACTGCTTTTCAGAGACTAACTGCAGTTTTGATAAATGTTCTTTCTAGACTAGTTAATTTCTTAGGTGGTTAAAAGTTATTTTAATAAAAAATGTATCTTCTAGATAGAGCCCAGATTTCAAAAGATAAGAACATCTAGTTTTCCCCTTTTTTTTTTTCTGAATTAGTTACTTTAGTTTAAAGACATTTTTTTCTAGATTGATTAAGAAGAAAGACTGACAAATTGAACTTCAAATTTACTCTTCCACCAGACTGATACAAGAAGCAGGTAATGAGATCAATTTATTGTTAGAAACAAAGAGGTTTCTTTGAAATGAAACTTGTCAGACATACTTATGTCTTTAACAGTCACAGAGACTGATATAAAAAAAAGGAAGACACTTAGGCCTACAGTTTCCCCCATAGCTGTTAAAGCAACTATTGTGTATCCTTACAGCTTCTCAGAGCTGCTGCCAATTGGATACCTGTTTGTATGCTTAAAATTGCATTTCCTAATAGTCATTTGCCAACAGTATACTCTATTTTTTTGTTTTAGTGGTGTGAATCTTTTACCTCTCTCCTTCCAAATAAGTTAAACCTCAGTTCTCATTTTTCCTGAAAACTAATAGTTTTCTATGTATTAAATGTAGGAACAGCAAAGAAACAAATTAGCAGGGTTCAGTACTCCCAAAGTACTCAAACTGATTAGTGAATTGACTTTTCCTGTGAGCAGCCTGTTAATGGAATGTGCTTATTTACAAAAGAAATTTGTCCCTTCAGTACTGACCTGACAGGTTAAAAGATTATAACCAAAGATGAGGTCTTCAGTCACATTGTATGATTCTCCCAGGTTCAATAAGACCCACCAGTCTTGGTATGGGAGGAAGATGAGCAAGTTAGAATATTATACATAGAAAGTAAATCGGAAGATGAGAGGGTGGAGTGGGAAGAACTAGTCACCTGGTGATAGTGACTATTGATATGGACGGTTAAGAAATATTAAACGAAGAACCTTCACTGAGCTTTTTTTCTGTTACATACCATTCAATGCTATAGAAAGGAGACAGATTGCAGCCAGTAGCTAATGGAGAGGAAGAGGAGGGACTATACTAATTTCCCCACTATGAATCATCATAGATAGAATTGGCACTCCTCTTCCACCTCTTCCTCACCCTCTTTCCTCCACACAGGAAAGATGATGTTCACAGCTTGAAGGAAAATTCCAAGAAAAGCACAAAAAAGCTTCTGTCTACCTACCAAGGAAAATAATTCTAAATTTTGCTTGTAAAATATCTAATTTTACTAACTTTTCCTGGTTTTGCTAAACCAAAGAATCTATTTTCTCCATCCACCAAGAATCCTTTTCTCACCTAAAGGAAATTCCTCTTCTGGGTTTTTTTTTTTTCTTTTTTTCTTCTGATTTCTGCATCTCTCCTACTGAGAACCCTTGTTTACTTTCATTCCCCACAGTACTCATAGCACTCATACTTCTGCTTTTCAGCAGAGGAAACGACATCTCTCTTTTAGGTTATATCAGACTCCCACCAAAACACAGGTGAAGTTGCCCCTTTTTTCCAGAAGGAGTAAGAATTAGGGAATAAATTCCAGCATGTCTGAGGAGACCTCAGAAAAGCATGACATCTTCTATACTCTATGCAGATTTTAAATACCCTTCTGAAAAAAAAAAATTGCTTTTGATAGTTAAGAAAACGTGTTGACTATGAAGAATTTGGGAAGCAAAGTTCTGAAGATGTAGTCAGGTATGTTTTTTTTGGGGTGTCCTTTTGGGGATGTCTTTTTGGGAGTGAAAGGTTGCTATTCAGCGAGTCATCTTTACAATGGTGAGTGAATGAGTCCATCTCATTCCAGTCCTAATGCTGCTTTCTTAATACATGGTCTATTAGTCCTGCTATGGGAAAGAGTGACACTGCCCACTATGTCAAAATCCACATCTGCTTTGCTCCTACTGGGACACTCATGCAAAGATAATTCCCAATGACAGATATACAGTTCTTTGTTGTCCACCCTTCCACTGTAAAACCATAAAAAACAGAGCACAAGATAAAATATGACTCAATATCACTAAAAATACCCTTTTTTTAAAAAAAAAAACAAGTAGAGTGTGCTTTTATTTCCATTTTAGTATGAAACAGTCTCTGTTTTCCTCCTGGGATCAGCTGATCTCTCCTTCCTGCAGTCTCTGTAATTTACCTCAGACAAAACAAAACAAGCAACACCAATGTGGAGAGAAAATCCACCAGCTGCTCCTGTGTAGATAGGCAGCCTGAGCATTTCTAGCCCTTCCCTGAAAATTTTGTGTTCTAGATTTGCTGGCAGTTGGCTTTGTGTGCTGTTCCTCCAGGAAAGCACACCTAAAATAATGTAGCGCCCAAGGCACTTGTGTGACATTTAGAATTGCTATGAGCAGCATAATCTGATAGTGCCATTTAAACATCTTGTATTATAATGTGTTATTAAGAAATTAACTTTCAGGAAAGAGTGACTGCTCTTTTTTTTCCTCCTCTCCTCTCCTCTCCTCTCCTCTCCTCTCCTCTCCTCTCCTCTCCTCTCCTCTCCTCTCCTCTCCTCTCCTCTCCTCTCCTCTCCTCTCCTCTCCTCTCCTCTCCTCTCCTCTCCTCTCCTCTCCTCTCCTCTCCTCTCCTCTCCTCTCCTCTCCTCTCCTCTCCTCTCCTCTCCTCTCCTCTCCTCTCCTCTCCTCTCCTCTCCTCTCCTCTCCTCTCCTCTCCTCTCCTCTTCTCATTTTCTTTTTTTGAGAAAGCAAAAACATAGTGCTTGATTTTAGTTAGTGCTTTGTTGGAGATGGGGGATGTGAGAAGCTTTTCCTCCATTTCAAAAGAAACAGAGATATCATCAGTCTTTCCACTGGCAGCAAACTCAGATTCCCACTGATATTCCACAGTGTATGGCATTTGCAGGCAGTGGTGTAACTTCTCTCACAGTAAATAACTGCTAGTAGATACTAGCTCAGGCGAGGGAAGGAAGGAATAGTCCTAGTTTACATGTGGGAACTGATGAACAGGGGAAATGAAATGGTTTACTCAAAGTCAAAGATGAAAGTCAGCTGATATGTCTCCCAGGTCCTAATCAAGTCACATAACCAATAAATTCATTTTCTAGCCCTTTCTGCTAGCCAGAAGAATAAGGTTGGCAAGTGTGAAGGGCATGTTGCTGTCTGTGGGCTCCTCTCACCAGAACTGCTGAGCTTGCTGTAGGCACAGACCAGGGAAGCAGTTGTTGAGGGCAGCTGAGAACTGGGGACAATGAAATGCTGTGTGCCTTTGCTATCTCCTTCATTAGTGTTTCAGCCCTGGAAAGCCATATCGGTTTCTGCAGCACCACCAGTAAGGGGTTTGGGTTTGTGCCTCTTATAGATGTCTGGTATCAATTCTCACCTTGCCTGTTCCCTACTACTATGAGCAACACAAAACCTGGCTCTTTGGGTGCTTTCCCTCCAGTGTACACAGATTCATACCTTTTCTGTCCCACCACGTCTGCTAAGGCCCCAGCTGCTAGAACAACGGAGCAGTCTGGACCCAGCAGAACCCTTGGTCTTCCAGAAACAAAACTGAGTTTGTCTACACCTCTGAGAGAAGACTTCAGGGGGCTCTGCCCTAATGTACTGTAATTCTTTACAGATTGAAAACATACTTACTGCGCTCTCAAAAATATTTACATAGTACCAGCATATAAATAAAGTTTCTGTGAATTGGAACAATTTTTTACAATTACTTAGAAATGTTTTCACTTCATTTTTTAATTAGAAAAAGCAACCAAAATCTGAAATGAAGAGCTCTTTCACATAAAAACACACACAAAAGAACTTTTTGTTACATAGCTTTTGGAACAGAAAGGCAGTTGAAATGGAACCTTTCTAAATTTATTTTCTGATAAGTCAGTATTTCCACACAAAATTATATTTCCCAGACAATTTCCTAAAGGGCTATAGTCTTGGCTAGACTGTGGATGCAGTGAAATACCTGTTCCTCAGTATTACACTGCCTTTTAGTCTCAACCCACACTTTAGTCCTCAGTGTTATCCAGGTTTAGCTGTAAAATTAGTGCCCTAGAAGATATTTTAATGGGAGTTCCCTTGCAGGTTTTGAATATATCTTATTTTCAGCACTCCAGTTGTGGGACCTTTTTTCCCTAAAAATAGAACTGTCACTACCCGGGTCTATATGGATGCGAGTCAGTCAGGGGAGTGACAGTGGGATGATACAGGCTGGTGTGGCAGATAGTTGTCTCCACACTGCAGCAGTCGAATGGTTGTCAAGCTTTTCCAGTTATTTCAGTAAAGAAGATGTTTAAGAAGGAGCAGTGCCCTAAGCATCAGGCACAGATTGCCCATGAGGACTGTGTAGTCTCCATCTTTGGAGATATTCAAAAGCTTGACTCTAGGCTGCCCTGCTTGTGCAGGGGAGTTGGACAAGATGACCTCCAGAGGTCCTCTCCAACTTCAGCCATTCTGTGATTCTGTGATACCAGGAAGGTATTGAAGGGTAGGCTAATCAGGAGGCTGGGGTTGAATTTGCAGTCTGTTGTGTAAGGTGTGAATGCAAAGGAAATAATTCATTTTAAATATCATGGAGAAGGGGGAGTCTGTAGTGGCATTAAAAAAGGGACGTCATATAGATAAAGCGATGGCTTGAGGAAGTTATCTTACTGTAGCAGAGTGGATACGGAACAGGTTGCAGGGGGATGTTTATTGCTATGATTACAGAAATAGCTATGGAGGCATAACCTCTCACTGTACTTCAGGACATTCATGGAGTAAATATTTAAGGTTCAAATTAATGAAAGAATTTTCTGTAGACACATTAAAATTATATTTATAACCAAAGCTGACTTACTAATTAGTAACAACCCCATTGCCTGTTTTAAATATGTCTGTAGAGTAACACTGTATATTTGAAGTTCTTTTCTATCTGATTTATATATACTGTATTTTGAAGTTTTCCTCCTTCTAACATGAATAATTGCGTACTGCATGGTAATATATCTTCAGATGTTACTCTGTGACAGAGATACACCTTTTTATTCAACTCAGCAACCATAAATGTGACTATATGTTTTAAACAATAACGGAAGAATTTAAGTAAAAACAAAAGATCAACTTTCTCCTTTTTAACACTGGAATGTTAGTAGTGACATAAAACTGGCTTGGTGCATTGTCCCTTTGTGCTGGAGGCCTGATACGATGCCATGATGATCTTGCTCTTTTAAGCCTAAGGGCTTAACATTAGTAGCATATGACAATTTTCTTATCAGTCTGCTTTGCAGAGCACACGGGGAGGTGGAAGTGGACTGGATGCTGTCATGTATGGGATGGTGTGGTAATTAAGCAACGCTGTTCAAGCATGGAGGGAGCAACAAACAAGGGTTTCACTGTTAGGGTTCTTACACACCAGTGCAAAGCTTTTTTGCCTTGCAATAGGGATGTTTTATTTTTGAAAAAAAAAGAAGAAAAAAAAGTGCAGTTATTAAACTCAGCATGGAGACAATCTGAAACAGGATCTTCATCAATCAGATTAACTACTTTCCAAGATGAAAGTAGACGAGGCACAGTGTGAGCCTGAGAAGATATTTATCAAAACCCATATTAATAACCACTTTCAGCCTTCTCCTGACAGTTTCATCTTAGCTTCCATGTTTAACATTTGAGTATCATATGTTTTTGTCAGGATGAAGCTGCTAAGAGCATCAATTAATTAATTCCTCTGAAGTATGGTTTGGAAAGGTAATAAAGTAACATTCCCTAAGGCCAGGACCAGTAATGGTAAGCAGCATTCTAGTGCTGTGCAATTTGTTACTTCAGAAAGAAATTAAAAGCACGGAATCATTTCCACTTTTAAAAGCAGGATATATTCAACTTTATTTTAATAAAATTGCTGAAAGGGGTCCATTTTTAAAAATAATATTTTCAAATCAGATAAAGAATGTTGCTGCTTTTTATTTGCTTTATTTTAATAGGAAAACGTAGAATGCTTCTGGCAAAATAAAAGGCAAAAAGATGACTGGAATATGTCTCAACGTTGTTATTTATTTGTTATCATTATTATGATTTGCCTTGTTATTTGAGTCTTACTGTACTGTTCTGGAATTTTCACTGTGGGGTGAAGGAAGCCTGCTGACAGCACAGAAATTAACCCTCTCCTGGATTCTTCTCCTGCCACAGGGAATTTTTAATGTATCATAACTTCCCCATCCTTTCCCCTGGTTAAAACCAGTGCAATTCTTGTTTATTTTACTCTGTAAGAAAGGAGATTTTTTGTCTTGTAAGCAGTGGAAGAAAAACAAGGATAAAGAAATGTTTGGTGACACAGGAAAGCATCAAGATATTTTTTTTCAGTATTTTTAAAATCATGAACAGATAGTAGTTGAATTTGGATACTTTGCTTTAATCTTGCAAAATATATGCACCCTTTTACTTCCACATCCTTTTAGTCCCACCACAAACAAAGTAATACTTCTACACAAAAGGACATTTTATATGTACGTAAACTGTTGACAATGGTAACTCTTTTCTCGTTGCCTGGGGGAATGTCAGACTATATAATTAGTGTGCCCTAATGACTGCATGAGCCAGATCAAAATACTCTGCTCACCAGTTACTAAGTAGATGTCTCCACACATTTTGTATGAATGTATTTCAGTCTGATCTTGTCAGAGAATGAGATCCAGGTGGCCATACTCTGCATCTGTATGTGAAGTGTGTAACTGTGTGTCTGTGATACCTTTGCCTATCAGCTTTTGTGTATAACTTTTGAATACTTTGACTACTCTCAGCCAGTTTCAGGTAGTTCTGAAGACATTTATGTTCATGGGAACTAACTACTCTGCACCCCAAGAGAGCTAGGGAGGCAGTCAGTCACCTCAGAACAGGTTGAGAATAAGAAACTTAGTGAACTTTCTTTGATAAAGATCAACAAGGCAAGGACTTTTTTTCTTTGCCCCACAGGACGAGTTCAGAAAATCACTCACAAACTTGATATGCTACTGAAGTCTTATAAGAACTCTGCTGCTATTCTACATGTTGGGGCTTCATTTGGACACCATTATTCAGGGATAACAGACCAAGGGAGCAAACAGACCTGTGTAGCATCATCTCCTTTCCCGAAGAGTGGAGGCCAGAAGCCTGCAAGCTAGACTTCCCAACAGATAGTCTGTCATCATTTCCAAAATCAACTTGTTTCTAAGAAATAGGGATTTTTTGGTAAAAATTTATTTGATAGTCAAATATTCACCACCATTTTACATGGTAAAGGTATAATTTTGACCTCCTCTAACTTTCAAGAAAATGATGCTTTTCCTCCTTCCAGGGAGGGAACCTCTATCTACTTCATCATTTGCACTGGGAGTGTGAAGGACTCAACCATCCTCTTCCTCAACCAGAAAACCAAAATCTCAGCTCTTATAAAAGCTGGAAGAAAAAACCCATGATACCTCTATTATCTGTATTCATCTGTAATTTTTTCACTTATATTCCAACAGTGCATGTGACCATTCATCAGTAATTTCTGGAGACCCATTCTGCCGAGATCTTACAGCACCATCCAGATAAACTCAAAATATATTGCAGAGTCTGCAAAGAACTTGGTAAATCCTGACTCCAATAAGTATCTGAGCAAAGCATTCAGCGTTTGCAGCAGGAAACTCAGACTAGAACAGATCACCTCTGGCAAGTAGAGCTCTGTATCAACTCCGCTGACCATGGTCAGTCTTAGGATGTGATGTACATGTTGCTTGTTCCTAGTCTTCTAAGTGTTGTTCCCAAATGGCCAAATGGTCCTCAGGCTGCTGGTGTTCATCAACCTTTTTCTTTGTCCTTGGAATGGCACTCATGAGTAAATGCAACAAAGGGGAAAGAAAAGATGGGAAACAAGGTTAACTGAATGCAGAATTTCCTTACAGAAAAAATTTTGGCCTACAGTATAGACAAATTCCATTAACTGTTTTCTGAGCTGTTGAATGTTGTTTCTACTTGGGTCTCTATCATTATTAACTAATATTGCTGAGGATTTATGCTTGTTTGGTGAAAATTAAACAAATCTAAATTTTTTCAGGCAAAATAAAGAAATAGCCTCCAAGTTTACAGCTGGACAATGCTAATATTAAAGGTCAGGAATGAGGAACAGACATGAAGGTGTTCTCTGGCCCATTAGACAAACTAATATGAATCAGATCCAAAGTCCTGTGGCAATCCTCTCGGCTTGGAGCCAGGCTCTTCTCCATGTATAAAGTTGTTATGGATGTATTCAAACCTAAACATCTTTTCAGAAATATATGTCTGAAGGGGTTTGGTTCAAATTCTTTCCACCACACTCTTTTCTAAGATTTAAGGTAGCTATAAGTGAATTAGGGAGCATTTTCTGTCTAACACAAGGGAACTTTAACAGGAGTGTGAGAAGATTGTTTAGCAGTCAGCCAGAATCACCATCTGAGGTCCCTTGATTTGCATTCAGAGGTTACAGTGCATACAGCAAGAGGGAGGATTATGGAATTGAAAGGTCTTAGGCACGGGCAGGCTGAGTTTGTAAGTGATGTAAAGGAAACTGAGAAAAATCTCAGGAAGCTGGGATTTGAAACAAAACTAGTTTGTCTTATGTTCTAATTTGGCTTCAGAGAATTAAGGGTTGATCTTTTTGTTAAAACTCAAAGATTGTGGCTGAACTCGGTGAGAATCAGAAGATCTACTGTTACTGTCTTCCCTACCTGGGTGATTGTTATTGCTGGAAAATGAAGGTGTACATCAAAACAGAAGGATTACCATGAGTTAATACCACTATTCTAATCTGCAATTCTGCAAATGGAATTGATTATTGTGGTGCTTGCAACTATGAAGAGTTAACATTTAGAAATTCACAGCACTTCTTGCTAAGGTAGTGTTAAAAAAACATCATCAAACTAAGTGTATGGCCACATAAAGCTGACTCAAAGCTGTGCGACCATGCTGAAAAGTAAATTTTGCTAGGTAGGATCTGTGAGGCACTAAAATGAGTACACTGCTTAAGATCAGTACAAAGCAGTCCAAGAATAGACTCTATACCCTGAGTACAGTTAAAATCCTGAAGAGACTTCTTGTAAAAAAACCAGCCTACAATTTCTGCTACAACATCCTGGGAATCAGAGACCTTTTTAAACAAATATTTATTTTCATGAAGTTTTGTGCTGTGCTCCACAGGGTCACTGGGACAGGTCAAAAACATGATCACAAATATCTTCGCTGCTCCTCCTGCTTTGAAAACATTTCCCTGCTGTTTGCTGACTATCAGTTCTGGTTACTTTGTGTGTTTAACAGCTCTGTGCTGGTCTTCAGTTTCATTCCTCAGGCTTTAGGAGTAACACAAAGACAGACAACTAACAAAAAAGAAGAAAATCATGCATTTCTGCAAGTGTCGCTTACTATTACTGAGATGCTGAGGTTATATGTATATTACATGAACATGTATGTGGGGTAGCAGCACAGTGTTATCTAGTGGAGGCACAATACTTAAAACACTGCTATGCCTTTATAAGTAAATGATTACGGTCAGATAGGTCATAATTCCTGAACTTAATAATATAGGCTATAATTCTTTAGAAGATCTGAATGCAGTTACTGTGGTTAGTTTTTCATCCTGTGGAGGTCCAACGATATTCAGGATCATTTGCATAGCAGTGTTTGTATACATTCTTAACAGTTAAATTTAATTTGTGGTGTTTTCAGTCCAGGTCAAGTTACAGGGTCTCTCTGTGGGGATTAAAGGGAGGGAATCTGTGAAACTCCTCTCGGAGCATTGTCTTTCTGTCTGAAAACCTCCTTAATTAACAAAAAATGTAATTTTGGTGAGTTAAAATGGATGCTTCCTGGTAAACAGCTCTTTCCAAATGCTATTTAAAAGCTCAAATCTTGAGTGAGGTGGCCATATAGTCAACATATATTCTACTGCCCTACTGTCATACTGAAACACATACTTTCTACAAACAAGGGTTTGGTAAAAGCCTGAGGTAGTTGGGGTTATTCAACCTGGAGAAGAAAAGGCTCCAGGGAGACCTTATTACAACATTTCAGTATTTAAGGGGGGTTTTTAAGAAAGATGGGAACAGAAATTTAGCCGGACCTGTAGCGACAGGACAATGGGTAATGGTTTTAAACCAAAAGAGGGTAGATTTTGACTAGGTATAAGGAAGAAATTTTTCCCAATGAGGATGGTGAAACACTGGCACAGATTGTCTGGAGAGGTGGTAGATGCCCCATCCCTGGAACCATTCAAGATCAGGTTGGATGGGGCTCTGCGCAACCTCATCTAGTTGCATATGTCCCTGCTCATTGCAGGTGGGTTGGACTAGATGACCTTTAAAGGTCCCTTCCAACCCAAAATATTCTATGATTCTAACTGCAAGTTACAGCCTAACATACCCAGCCCATTGGTCTGGCTCCCAGATGACATCCAAAAAAAGGTCTTCAGTCTTTCCTTACATTTGCATATAGCTGTTTTCTGTCCTTGGGCATTCTCTTAGATGGAGGAGAGTATGTCTGGGGTAACAGGACTGTGGATCATAGGGGGCTTTTTGGCAGCTCCCCCCTTGACCCCCCCGACTATCAAATTCCCATTTCTGCCTGTCTTTTTTTTTTTTTTTCCACTTCTTGCCATATTTTCACTGCTCAGGATGGTTTATGTAAACCACTTGGCCCCACCTGTGGTTCCGTGTCCTGGCTCAAAGGAGAAGAAATTGATGAAGTCTGTATTTATGTATCGTGCTTGCTTTTAATAGCTTGATATGCCTTTTTTACCTCCCTATGGTTTTGAAAGCTCAGATGGCGTTTCTTTATCCTTTTGCTTCTTGTTTGCATACTGACTGAAGGTAGTTCTGCTTGATAACTACATGCTCAGAATTACATGAATTCCTTTTCACAATGACATAGTTAACGGTCTGTATATGCAAGTTTCCTATATTCAGCCATAAAACTACAAAGAATCCACTTGCTGCTGTCATCTCACACATGAACTGAAGGTTGTCCTGTGGTTTTGGAGAAACAGTGTCCTGCTGCTTACTTTTACCAGTAAATAATGTATGCCCAGAACAGAATTTTTTAAAATAAGGAACTTAGAGAAATATTGTCAGTAATGAAACCAAAATTATTTAATTTCAATACCTAATCTAAAACATCCATGAAATCTATAATTCGCTAGAAAACAGTTATTCTGTATTACTGAACTTTTGAAAAAAACTCACTGATTATTCCTTGTTATTGTTTCTGACAGGAAGCATAAAATGGAATGTCCCAGCTGGTCATTAGAAATTATATTCCCATCAGTTAAGTATTGGAATTAGACTGAACTGTATAATTATATTTTTAGACAAATTATTGGTATCTGTTGAACAAACTTTAAAGATAACAGGAGACCACTACTGATATGTCCTGGCTGAAAACATTTTACCTGAAGGAATTAGTCCATGGTTTTTGGACCGACAGTTGTAATGCCATGTGGCAGAAATTATCTCGGCACCAAGTTCTTAATGAGATAAGGTTGAGCCAAACATGGATTCAGGGTACAAAAGAGTTTAATAATCTTTCATTCATCGTAGTGAATATTTGCATATACTTTATGAGAACCGTTCTTATAAGAAACTTTCCACCTTCTAGCATTCTTTAAAATATTGTGGCATGTGGGTCTTTCTGAATTATCCATAGCATTTTTACTTCTGTTTTTTTCTCTAATTAGATTTTTATACTCATCTACTGGGATCCAAATTTATGTTAAAATAATTACATTATGTCACACATAACTAAACACATTTTAGAGATCTAAGGTAAGTAAGAGTACTGAAGATCCAACATTCTCCTTTCCAATCAGTTTAAGGTAGGACAGACAAATGTTTGAAAATGTGAACTCTGAAGTCCAGTATCTCTTGTATTACTGAATTGGGTAAATTATTATAAGCAGACAAGGGCACAGTTTGATTTCCAGTGACGCATGTATATGCATATTCACACACATCAAAGTCAGTAATCTGCTCAAACTTAGATGGCCTGCCAGTATAGCATTGCTAAGATACAGCAGTTCTTTTATGCCTTGTCACACAAGGAACAGTAGTATTAGCAACATGTCTGATTGCTCTCAACTTCTTAGCCATGATGAAGGTTAAGGGCAATCTTCAATTTCAGGTGAAACAAAGAGATTTAAACAAAAAGATCTTGTGCAGGTATACCATGTACACTGTCTAATGTAGCTGTGGGTGTTCTTACTACCCACATAATGGAAAGGTATGGCCAAAAGCTCATCTTGCCTTTTTTATATGTAATAATGCATGTGTCCATGTTTGAATTGATTGTGTAAGTCCGATTGTAGTCAATAGAGATATAGCCAATACAGTCAATGGCATCTATAGAGCAGTTCATCTTGTCCTAAATTTGGTCACGTAAATGGTTCTTTAAACTCCATTAACTACATTGATAGCTCTCCAAGACTATAATGCAGTCCAGACAGTAAGTCTGTTGCAGACAGACTAGATGGTAGGCATCTAGAGTAAGAATTTCATGCCCTCTGCTGTTCTTCACTGCTGTGAAATTTGGTTAAAATACTGGTGACTCTGATGACTCAAAGGCAATTCAATACAAGAAGAACATTCAGGTTACAAAAAACTTCATAGAGAAGTAGTACTTTATCATGGCAGCTCTGGCTGCCTAAAAAGCAAACACCATTGGAAGAAAAGAACTGATTTCTGTTTGCTCTTTTGGGTTTGTGGAGAGGCCCACAAGATCCTTTTCCATACACAATCTCATATGGTTGTTCAGGCTGACATATTTACCCGCAAACTTGAAGGAACTTTGCTCACTCTGAATGTTTTCTCTGTGTCTTGTTCAGACCAAATAGTATAACACTGCAATGAGCCCAGTAGGTCACTCAGACCAAACTAAAAAGAAATACTTCATTGTCCTTCTCTGCTGACTTTCCTTTTCATGTTGTGTTGTCTTCATAAATTCTGAGCTTACAGAGACCAAATAAATTACTGTAATCACCTAATCAGCCCTCCTGACAGGTTTGGCCATGAGATTTCCCTGAACAATAACTGCTTGAACCTGGACCACATCTTGGTTTAGAAAACAACCATTGATGAAGAATCCATCACTGTCATCAATAAATAGGTCTAGATAAAACTTTCCCCCTTATTTCCCATATGAACTTTTCTAGACTTTATAGTGATCAAAGCAGTGCACTAGAATGGAAAGTTCTCTATTATTGTGTTTTTCTTCCTTTGGCATATTGTTATAGATGGAGCAAGAGAAGCAAGGGCTTTCCTGCCGACTAGATATGTGCAGTAGCTACCAGAATGTAGTGTATTTTTCCAAGTTGTCTTATTGGAGCTGTTTCCCATCAGATAACTGATTAAATGTTTGTCACAGTGGGGACTTGGGTCTCTGTTTCTTGCTTCTCAAGGGAATACAATGAACACTGGGTGAGCCTTTAAGTTGCTGGCCCAATGGATTATTTATACATAATGTCACAGTGCTAAAGAAAGGGTATGATACATCCTCCTTCCATAACAAGGATACTCAGTTGGGATGTAAAAAATGTCTTTGAGTCTGGCAAAGGAGGACCTTAAACTAAGGACCCTTGTGTGCACGTAACTGCACGACTAGTGAGCTATGACTACTCTGGGTGAGGTCTCTTTTCTTTTGTTGTGACAAAAAATTCCAGCATGTACCTAAAGACTCTTTCCAATGCAAATTTAATTCCTGCTGTATTCATTTAAAAAGTTTTGATGTAGGAGAAGTAGCATTTTCTCCCAGAAGAATGGCTGTTGAAAAAATTTCAACCTGTTGCTTTCAAGCTATCACTGTTTATAACAATCATCTCTTTAAAGAGAAAAATTTTCAGGTGTTGTTCTGGTTTCTTCTTGGTGTTGTTTCTCCTCAGATGGGAGGTAGATCAGGGCAGAGTATTTTGTTTGTTATTTTCCAGTAACTTCTCACAGGAATGTAATTCCTTTCCCCTAAATTTGTTACTCCTTGTCTCTGAAAATGTTCTATTTCCAATGGCAAAACAATTCTACTCTTCCTTTAAACTGATTTCAAGAGAATCACTCCTCAGCAGAAAATAAAATGAGAAGTTTGTGATTAAAAGCAAAATGCCAGCTTAAATGATTTTCAGATAATGATTTCCTGTCCCGAGTTTTTCAATGTAGATTGATATTCTCCCTTTTGGGAAAAAGCTAAATATTCAAAAGTCCTATTATATTTCCTTGGAAATATTTGTACAGTTAAATGCCGACACTGGTACAGGCACAGTATAAAGATATGGAGCCACCCTTTGCCTTAAAGCACTTAAATTTGGGCAGACAAGAGAAACACAGACCTACAGCGACAGCAGTATGCTAAAACATGTGTAATTATGTGCAAATATATGTCATATTACTATGCCATATTTTACTGTGTATAAATATACGTAACTGCTTCAACGCCCAAGCATCACTTTGCATTGCCTTTAAAAAAAAAGTAATACTCCCAGTGCCACAGAATTAGGTATCGTGCTGGGATTTAAGGGAATAAATGGTTGTAGCTTTTCAGATTTGTTTTATCGGGAACGCCTTGGAAGAGGGTAGCTACAATTCATCTCCCTGCCAGCTTTTGCCCCATGCTGCCTAGCTAAAGCCTGCCTGCCAGCGGGGTGCTCGGGCAGGAAGGGACGCTGCAGCCTTCCCTGCAGTGTCAAGCACCTGCCTGCCTCTGTGGCCACGCTCCTGGCTGTGGGGAGATGGGGCAAAGGGAGGTGCGGTGCCAGCAGGTCGGCACTGGCCTCCTGTGAACAGGCCTTGGACTTTTCATGATCACCATGCTGGGGGAAATTAGGCTAAACACAGAGCTGCGGCTGCTGCACTGAAACCTGGAAAATTTGTCTTTCTGTCATCCTCTCCGAGTTTTATCATCCCCTGGACATTTGCTTGCCCTCAGCCCACGCTTCCTTTGCCTGTATCCGTATCGGGTATTTGCCTGTATCAGGTCAGTGAGACCTGATAAAAACATACTTGACCATTAAAATACCTTATTACATAAAGTGTTGCGATTCTTTGTGATTTTCTGTCCCTCAGAAATGTGTCCTTCTTTACTTTGCAGATTATATTCATCTGGAAAGAACAGCATTTAAAATCTTAATTTCACACTGGGGGTACTTTTAGTGAGGCTTTCAATGAAGATGGCTAATATGTTGTTGCTGATGATGATCTGCATGTTACAGCACTGTATCCTCGCATGCTGTCATTCCCTTTGCTCTCCACCCCCACAAGGTATTTCTAGCACTTAGGTTCTCTGCTGTAACATGGTCCCGGGTACAGATTTTTGTTATTCCAAAGGTTTGGTTTCATAAGAAAAGCTTAAGGGGTTTCTTAAACTCTATGTAAAGAAGGGTACACCCCTCAGAATCACTGCTGGGGAAGTGAATCACAAATTAGAATTTCTGGACAAACTTCAGATAAATTTCAATTGCTATTGAATTTCATTTTTTCCACATTCATAGTCAAAGATAAACTTTGTGTTTTTCAGGTTAGTCTGTGTTGCTACATGGCATTAAAAAAAGCAGCCTTTTTTACTGTTTATTTTTAGCCTTAATTTTGCCTTGGTTTACCTTCTCTTTACCCTCAGTTTCCCCTTTTCCTATGTCTGATCTGTTTTCATTCTGTATGAACAGTTCTGGGCAAGGTGACAGGCCCCTCTGGAGCAGATAAAACAACAGCTGAATCTTTAAGTTTTATTGGTTACCCCTCATAATGAAGTGACGGTGGCATCCTGGAGAAGCTGGGGCCAGGCATCTTTGTTCAGTTATGTGCCTTTGGTGACAAGGCATGAGGATGGAGCATTGGTAAGAAGAACACATAAAGGGCTCAGCTTTCAGCGGTGATAGTGAGCTCTGGGACAGAATGGGTGTTGAGATTGAGTCTAACAGCAGAAAAAACAGTATGGAATGAAAAACATCTGGAGCCTTGCAAGCCATATGATCATGAGAAGAGTTTTTGTGCTGCGTGACTTTCCAATGGTGGAGGAAGGACATGAAAAGATGCTTCGACATGTTTCTCATTCCTGTGCTAGGAGACAAAACAGGAGCTGTATAACCCTGCCTAAGACTGGGGAAGAGCTCCAGAGTAAATCAGAGAGAGAATGAAGGAATAACAAAGAAACAGCAGATGCTTTTGGGAATTAAAATGAAAATACTTGGTAAAAGAGAGAGAAAACAGTGAGAGATCATTAATTTATGGTGAAATATCTTGTGACAGTATACTTACAGTTAAGCTTTCTGAACCACTGGAGATCTATTCTAGTTGGTTAAATTTGAACCATTTAGCAAAGCTTAGAGATCAAATAACTAACATTACCACTGAATACCATTTATAAGCATCACACTTGAGAAGTCTTTAAAGCCTTTTCATACTTGTGACATTTTGTCCTTTTGTCGCTACTTCCAAAATGTGTGAAAATACCCGTTTGTATTAGCTGAATCTTATCTACTTGGTGTTTCTTTTCTGGGTATGCTTTACAAATTCTACGTCTCTTGATTTTACCTTCATTAGTATTTTTGTGGTCTCTGGTGGTGTAATCTGAGCGAATTTCAGGGATTCTCTGCTTAATCTTTTATATACCTCAAACTTGAATATCAGAGTTTCACATTAGCATATTTCAGCAATAACTAGCAAGTCTCCTGAAAAAGGTAATGCTAATAGGCACATTTTAGTTATGTAAAATTTAATATGTTTTGCTTTTCATTGTTTTATCTATGACCTGCTAGAATTTCAGCCCAATGTGGAGGCCTGTGCATTATTTAACATTTTAGTAGAAGAAGAATCTATAACTTTACACCTCTGCAGATTCTGACATGACATTACTGTGGCCATACAGAGCAGCAATAGCAGAATTACAGTACTACCCAGTATGGTCAGGGGCAGTGGCAATGCTAAAGTTCTGTAACAATGTCTTTTTATAGTTAGCTGGTTTTCAGTTCTCCAGCCAATGAAGCAGATATTACACATTCAAGCAGGATTACACATCTGAAGGTCTAGGTAATATTTACAAGGGATAAGACCTATTTTCTTATAACAACTGTAACTGAGAGGATTAATAAAGCACTGAGTTGGTGTCAGAAGATTAGGATTTATTCCTTACTACCTGTATCACTGGGCAATTCATTTAATCTCCCAGTGCTTCAATTCCCTGCTCAGAAATGGGGACAATAAGGCTTCTTACCTTACAGGTATTTCAGGAGGATACATCAATTGGGCCCCAGTCCCCCAGACACAAGAAACGCATACAATAAAAAGTTCACCTATGTTTAGGTATTCATCTCCTTCTAGCTCTTAGCTTGTTCATATAACATTTTCTAAGTTGTTGTTAAAAGATCTGTGTAAGTAATTTCCAGTCTTTTCTGTCTTTCCGCATACACATGCACTCACACACCACAGCCTCGTGTTGCACCCAGAGTAACACTGGGTAGAGGACAGAGCACTGCTCCTAGCTGACTCCGGTCACTTGGTCCGACTCCTGCATTAGGTGTAAAGTGTTACACCCAGTTCCTGAACACCAGCTGTTATCACAAAGACATTCCCACAACCCCAGCCTTCAGTAACTTCATAGTCTTATTTGAAGTCAGATTTTTAGGAACACCTTATCACTGTGCATTAGTGATGTTTTCATCTTCTTGATTGATGAAAGAGGAAGTGCAAAATCAGGGTACTCTCAAGACTACAGCTAAGATATCCTGGACAGGGGTTCTTTAGACAAATGAGGATCTAACAGCATATTGTTGCCAAAATCAAACCATTATTTTTGATTCATCTGTCATTTGAGAGAAGACCTAAAAATATCTTAAAGTTTACATAGCCCAATTAACAATAGGAAAGACTTCTACATTTATCTCAGAGAAAATTTTGTCAGTGGTGTCTTTTGAGTGGATTGCAGTATATTTTGTGTGTAAACTCTAACAAATTTCTCCCCTCTCTTCTTCACACGCCCTGTGGTTTGGTCTTTTAGGTAATGCAGTGGGCATACCAAAGTCTTGTTTGGGAGGGGCCCTCAAATTACTGTGTTGAAAGAACTTTTTATGTTATCCCTGTTTGTTATAATTATTTTTATCTTTTCTGTTTTAAATATTTGTTTACATATACACTTTAGTACAATCTCTGTTTCATCTTGAACTAGGTGTTAACCTGGAACTCAGGCCTGCATCAATATTTTTCAGGGCTGGCATACACAGATGCACAGATATTTTGAAACTGACATTTTGGAACTGAACATCTTAACGGTCCTTTTTTTGGCTGTTTGCTATTTCTTGTTAATCTTATTATATTTGTGAGTTTACTGACTCTGGGCCAATTAAGTACTTACTCAATCAAAACTCCTACTGAAGTCAGTGAGAGTTTTACTTAAGCTTATGGTGAGTGGGAGTTGTAATTGGAGCTTGTATTAGTTAAGTTTCCTTCAAAATTTTTCACTTTACATTGTTCTGTTCATTTTCCACTCAAAATGAATGACCTTATAGAGGGATAGGAATATTACAAAATATATAAAGAAGATTTAAATGCATCCTGACTTTGTGCTTTAGGGAGGCAACAACCCTACAGAAGACATCTGCAACCTCAGTATACTAGACACCAAGGAGGTCAAAGTGTTGCCTCACTTTAGTAAGTGGTTCTGGGGTGCCCCTGTACTATACTGGGGTGTACTGTACTGTACTGTACTGGGGTGCACAGCAATGGGTACATTCTACCTACTTGGATGTTCACAGACAACAGACAATTGCAAACATGGAGACTTGTTAGCTGGCTCCTCCAGATCGTTCAACTTACCTTTGAGTTGAAAGGTGAGATGCCATGCTTTGGGCTGCCTGTTGAACAGGAGAGCTGAACAACAGCACAGATGTTACTGTCCTGGCAATGTACGTTTTTGTTGTTTCCTTTAATATGATATCAAGGTAGAAGACCATATTGGGTTACTATGCCTCCTTTTCTTGGTAAATCCATAGGCCAACACAGAAGAGGGAAATGGGCAATAGAGGAGAAGGACAGAAGGTGAGAGCAGGTAAGAAAGGATCATGCTTTGAGATCTGAGAAATCAGAAGTTCTGAGAGTGAGCCAGGAAATGAGGGCCTGAGAGGTCTGTGGTGTTGTCTGATGGAAAGACAAGACAGCATAGTCTCTCACAGTCCCTCCAGAGCTGAATGTCCAGAGCAACCTTCAGCTGCCATTTTAACAATGGGAGAAGTAACAGAGACTACTCAGTCTCTGGGCTTTCTGCTGTTGAATCACAGAGAGCTAGACTGGACAATCCACTTAGTGAGCTGCAGAGGACTGTGACTTAGTGACCCCTGCACAAAGCAGGTATAACTTGTACTGCCAAGTTTTCAGAATCTCCAAAGATAGAGATTTCACAACCTCTCTGGGCATCCCATCTACTGCTTTACTATTACCATTATTTAAAAAAATCCCCAAAAGTCCTTATCTCAAAACGCTTTGGAAGCCACAGCAGTGGGCATTTGTAAACTTGCCTTGTACAGTCTGGATTTTGGACTGTTTACTGCCACATCCAGAGATTTCAGGTTTAGCAAGTGGACATCTTGACTGTAACCATTCTTGGTGTCGAAGTATGATGAAGCTCATAAATAGAGCATAAAATGAAACCTGCCTCACTGAAAATTGTGTGAAATCCTCTTGTCCGTGATGATACAATCATATTTTATGAGGAACTGCCTGCTACATTACAGAGAAAATGTAGACACAAGACTTTCTCATCGAAACACGTCAGTTTATGGAGAGGAACTCTGTGTCTTTGCTTCATTGTAATATGAGACTGCAGCTTCTCTTGCACAAAAACAGTTCCCATAAATTGTGTACATAAACATGGACATTAACAATAAAAAATCCCAAACAATTGGAGGTGCAAAACTGTGCTCACAGTTATCCTTAAGATTAAGATCTGTAGGAACAAGGAGGTCCAATTGGCAAAATCCTCTTTTTCCACAAATATTTTTAAATGAACTTTTCATTTAGTTACAGTAATTTCATAATGTATTGTCTTTGATTTTGTGGTGACCATACCTGAGATACTTATTAAAATATTTTGCTTATACCACACCAAGCATAGATGCTTCTTAAAGATTATTAGATCCTGGAATTTATGATATATGGTGATTGATGTCACTTTGCTTATTTGAAGGACAAGAATTTAAGTGGGAGAATGTATGGTTTTGAAATTACCATCTTTCCAGTTGCCCTGCTCAGAGGAAAGTCAGACTGTCACTGAAGTGATACATGCCCTCTTTACCACCTCTTCCTTTTGTTTTTCCAGTCTCTATAATCAGCTTTGGGGTATGTTCCTAAATTAAAAATAGTTTAGTATTTTGGTTGAATAGCTTGATCCCATCATTGGTGGAGGTGTTTTCTTTTAAGTTGATTGTTTTCTATCTGATCTAATGTTACAAAGAAAGGATATCTTGGCAGATTGCCTAGTCCATACCGCATTGTATATTTGAGAAGATGATGGCTTTTTCCCCAGAATAATGGGTTAGAGGAAGAGGGCTGTTGTCAGAAGTTTATGTTTGTTCTCACTGCTGTTTGTATGTCTCATACATCAACAAAAAAGCAGACAGTTTTTCAGAGTTAGGAGTTCACCTGAAAGCTAGGTGACTGGCTAATAGACCTGTAGAGGGCCATGCTCAAGTGGAATTTTTTATAGGTTTTTGAACAGCCTAAGAAAAAAATGCCCAAACTTTCTTTCTAATGCTTCTTATTTCACTTTTTACTCACAATTCACATTTGTTAGACATATAAAAATTAAAGTTGGAATATGCTCTGATTTTGAAGGAAATAGGTGATGTAGAAAAATTATTTTCACCCATGTTTTCTACTTTATTTATGAAATGAAACCTACAGTAAGTGAAATCTAATTGACAGAACATATACACAGAATAGGCTTTTCAATAAAAGCCCTAAGGAATACAGATATTCATATTTCTTTCCTTTGTATTTCTTAGTACATTTCTACTACATTTATGAACCAATAGCTTATATCACAGACTGTGGTATATGTTGTCTTGTACCAGTGGTTAAAGTCAAAGAGCTCAAACACAGTTAAACAGTAATGGGCATGTTCATTGCATGTAATCTATAAAAATTAGAAATAATTTTAAAATTTGTCATCAGGGTCAAATAAATGAACATTTTGGGATAAGACGAAGCTCAGAGTATTCATGTATTATAGAATATATATTAGATATTTTATGTAATATAATATAACATATACACATATACTACATACTCATATGTAATATAATACAATGTAATTTTCATATATTATGGAATATAGAATGTTCAGCATGAAATCCAGACAACTGAATATACTTTGCGCACGCTGATCTAGTTGAAGATGTCCCTGCTCACTGCAGGGTGGTTGAGCTAGGTGACCTTTCAAGGTCCCTTCCAACCCAAATTATTCTATGACTGTATGATTCTATATAGTAATAAACACCTGCAGAATACTGAGAGCTAGACTGGTCTTAAGAGTAAGAAGCATTACATTTTTATCTATTACCTCTCATCTTGCTACGGTAGCTATAAGGCACCTAACCTATCACTGTAAGGATCTGAGGAAAACCATGGTTCCGTTGTTCAAGGATGCTTGAAGAAAATGGGAAATTACTTAGTTTCCTTGCACCTCTACACACCTCACGTGGAGCTGGCTGGAAGAGTGGGGAAGGTATGCTGGAGTTCCTAGAGGAGTACTGAGAACTAATAGCAATAGCATAGTATTTCCTGGAAGCACTTTAACTCCAGTGTTGTCCCTGAGATGATGTACCTGGTTAGCACACCTTCCAAGGTGGGACAACATTTTCTGTACCTTAAGCTTTAGGTATCAATAAGGGCCAGCCCCACCTCCAAATATTTTTTGAAAAGTGACTGAAAAACAAACAACTCAAATTCCACTAACCTTGAAGAAGTACATCTTCAGATTCTAGGCTCACCAAAACAAAATCAAATTTAAAATAATTTGAACAATATTCTCTATTATGAGTAAATAGAGCTGGCCGGAAGATAGAAACACATTGCAGCTATATTTCAGAATACTATTATGTTTGGTTTTTACATTTTATTTTGAAAGGAAAACTTGTCAGAGAGCTAGTCTGCAAATGGAGCAAATTGCTTTGGGATGTATCATAATACACTAGTGGGTTGCTTTCAACACTTTGGATAAAATATTAATCTTTTCTCTCTTTAATTTAAGATTTTAATCATTTTTGGACATATCTCAGTACATTAGGTTAAGGAAAAAAAGTTACAACACCAAAATGCACTCTAATTGGTTGTAACTGCCATGTAAATACTTAATATACTGTACATGGATTCTTTTTGAAAACTATGGTCATGCCCAACTCATAAAGAATATATGCTTGCATGATTTATCAGATGTGAGGTCAGAAGAATTTCTTATTTTTTTAAAAATCTGATCTCTGCACACAAGGGGCCAGGAAATTCAACCAACAGTGCTTAAATATAAATGGTAATTTACATCTACATCAGGTACATAAGATATGGCCTAACTGAAATTATAAACCAGATGCCAAGACTTAAAATTATGAGGATTATACTGTATCCTTTGTCAAGATACCCCTGCAGTTAATTCCATGTTTTCTTCCTCTAGTATTAAATATTTGCTGTTTGATATAGTAACTGTACTGACGCTAGTTCTTTGGTAAAGTAGTAGTCTCCTTCCTATTCATTACAAGGCAACTTTTGCAAAACTAAACTATTCTTGATGGCAAGTTCTGTTCAGCTTGTGGTGATACTTCAACTTCTCCAAGCTCTTTGAACATGTTAGTTTTACATTTTTGATGGCTTTTATTTTTACAGCAAAATTCTGAAGATGATAAATAAAGCATATTCTTGGTCATATCCAATTAATCAGATTGGAACTGCAAAAATGCCTCAATTTGAAGACAATTTGTTTCTTTCACTGAACTTTAAGTAGTCATTGTCTTTTTAATTAAGAGATAATTGTAGACAATTCATACTTTCTTCCTTGATAAATAGGTTCAGAATGTAAGGAAATATCTAATGAAAAACCCCAACAACATAAAAACAACCCCCACCACTCCCACCCTGGAAAAAAAACCCCATAAAACCACCAAATGCAAAAACCACTTTAAGACTTTATTTCAAAATGCATGTGACAGTTCTTCCTCAAGGGGAAAGTATCAGCAGAAAATTCCTTAAGGCTGGTAGTGTGGGGAAGATAGTCCACAGGGAACCAAGCCAAGAGCGGGAAATTGTAAAAAGGAGCAGGATAAAAAAAAGCGGGCCACACACTGGAGAGCACATTAAGGTGGAAGAGAAACATCAGAAGTTTGCAGTAGGAAAGCTGTATGTTAGTGTTACAACCCTTGAATGGGGCTACTGCACAAAATTTATAGCAGTATGTGTCCTACATGCTATGAGCTGCTAGTAAATAGAGGAGAGTGAACACTCAATTCTAAACATGCATAATTACCGTGAGTAAAATTTTTATAATCACACTTACTCTTTATCCAATACTTGCAAGGGGTTGAAAGCATGGAGAAGCTTAGAAGCTTAGATTAAAATCCCCTGCTTCTCTCTATGGATTACATTGATTAAAGAATTAATTTCTGATTGCAGAATTTGCAAGCATATCTACAGGTTCCTTGATGCGCTAATTCCATGTAGCTTGTTTAAACAAATGGTGTATATACAATTGTCCACATGGCGCTGACAATGAAATTTGGCAGTCTGCTGGGGCATGTGGGGCTGATAGAGCTGACGCATTTTTCAAAATCTCTCTGAAAGGCCTAATCATTTGAACTACTCTGTCCTCCAAGAATAGTTCATCCTGGTTATGCACCAACAGGGATAGAAGTCCTTCTTGAAATTCATATATTTGCAGTGCGATTTAGTACAGGGTTGTATTATGACAAAAAAATTAATTTTTTCTTCACATACCTTAGCTTCCCATTTGAGTTCCTAGAAAATGTCTCTCTCTGAACTGAGAGCACTCTAAGGAGCTAGGTGTCACAGCGTGAAAGAAGAAAGATTAGTTCCTGAATACACCAAAAGACTTTGGTACATACATCTGTTTTACTTTTCCTCATGTAAACTGAAAAGGCTGAGCATAAAAGTTCATTTAGTCTTCTAACCAGTAGTTTACATGTCCAAATACTCAAGGTACACAATTCAAGTATGGCAAGCATGTTCTTTTGAGCAAGGCCCAGGGAACTCAGTGCAACATAAGCAAATGTGAAGTGCCAATAGCCATGGAAGCTGCGAAGCTAGTCAAACTGGAGGGTTCAAGAACTGTGGATGTTTCGCAATTAATTTTGGTGTCTGGAAGAGCAGACCATAACATGTACACAGGAAGGCAACTGCAGACTGAATATCCACTTATAATTAATGTCCACATAACTTATTTAGCAGTAAATATATTCCCAGCAGTTTTTCAGGTCATTTAGAAGAAATTAATGAAGCAGATGTAACAAAGAAAATCATAAATCCAATTAAAACTGACACACTGGCAACAAGAAGACTGTCATTCATTCGATACACAACTATTATTTTGTGACTAAAGCAAGACTGAGACAGAGTAATAAATATGTACATTATTATAATAGTAGAAAAACTTTCTCGCTTCTGTCACCAGTCTTTTTCCCTTTTTTACTTTGATTTTCTTCTGTTGCTAGCATACTTTATCTCTCATATCAGTTGGACTCCAGTTCCCTGTTATAATACAGCTTGCTCCCAGACACTGTGCTGATAGGTGCCCTAGAATTTCAAGAGTAAAATAGCAGATTTTGCAACATTCAGATACTGTACGTGTTGCTAGGCTCGGGGCAAAGGAGAACTTCTAGAATAAATTTCATAGCGGAGTATGACATTATGAACAGATCTATGCACATTTAAGTCGCTTGCAGCTGTTTTACAATTTTGGCTAGCAAGCAGGTGTAAGCTGCAGAAGGTGATAAATGCTTTCCTTTCATCGACGCTAAGGTGTCTGCCCTTTGAGGCCACCAGGAAGCTAGGTCTGAAGACAGATGAACAGAACATTGTACAGTCTCGGGAAATGATAAACAGCTGCATTTCCAGTCGCCATCTGGTGGTTTCCTATACAACGGCAAGCAATTTGGGAAAGAATCTTAATGGCAGTTGTGATGTCATGAGATTATTTTTAAGGATTGCACCAAGTGCAATAAACATCAATGCAGGCGTTTTACTGACTTGCCAAGGTGGTGTGTGTGTCACTAGACATGTAAGAATAGCTTCTATTAACTAATCCTAAAATGCATTTTTGAAAATATGTATTACAAAGATCTAGCTCTCATTAGCTCTCCTTGCTCACTCTGTTAAGTACTTGTTAGCAACAGCAAAATCACAGCATATTTACTACTGTCTAAGAGAACATACTTTTCTCACTAGCTTTTTCTAGTTTCATTTTCTCATGATTTTGTGATCATCCTGAAGTATTTTCCCACAAATTGCTTACTATTTTTTTGCTTGATTTTATGGAGATCTTGTCTTTTAACTGCCTGATTTTACCAGGTGTTGACATGATTGCTTAAGATGACTTCCTTATATTTGCATTTACTTGTGTGAATAAGTGTACAGCCCTTCATCTTTTGACAGAAAGTGTCTTGGAAGCCGAAGGGACACTTTTTGTTGGAGATTGCCTTCTCTGTTGGTGTTGAATAGGCTTCTAGGTTTCTAGTCTTTAAGAACATGATGAAGACAAAAGGCCACTGAGAAGCCTGTTTTCGTACAGGTAGGTTGTCAGGCTAAGATATGAAATCAAAAAACCAAAGCAGAATTGCAGTTGAAATTTTTACTGGACTTTCAGTCCCTCAGGAAAGATTGAGATCTTGGTTTTGAAGAGGGCGTGCAGTCACTAGTCAGCAGCTAGAGGAAGAGGCTGTTGAGCCATAGCTGGATTATTGATTTACAGTCAACAAAAGTAAAATAGGCATTCTTCATCTAGTAGAGAGGCTGTGGGAAAACTGGAGGGCAGGCAAGGAGCTAACCATTGGGGTTAGAGATTTGGAATAGCAGTAAGACAGATGTGATAGGCCATGTGGGATACCACTCTCCAAACTGGGAGAGTTTACGTAAAGTCTGGATTCAAGGCAAAAGCTAAGCAGTGGGAAAATAAGAGAATGATGCTAAATAACATTTAACCACTCTTAGGTAGGAAGTAATAGTAAACATACAGAAAGCAAAAGCACCCAGCTGCAACCTGCCAAAGAGCATAATTTCCTCAGATATTGCCAGTTAAGATTTTAGACTGAAAAAACTTTTTGGATGTAACGTTCTGCTTCAAATTTGTGTACAAAATTCCAGGTATTGGTACTTTTACGCAGTAAAGAGGACTGTGAATAAGCACAGTATCAGAGTATGAGAATGTGGGGACTTTTATGGTGTTTTGAGAGAGAATTTGGTTGTTTGTCAATAAACAAATCTGACTCTGTTTATTGTCCAAACATTTTTGCATATCATTACTATGAGACTTTATCAGAGTAAGAAGTGGAGCAAATAGGTAAAAACTACATACACAGGATAGAACTGTGTATGTGTTTCCTGATATCTGTTGTCACAAAGAGCAAGGAGTTTTTGAAAAGAGAAATACTTAAAATATATCACAGAAAATTAGTCTTTTTCTAAGTAGTCATTTTATGTAGTGTCAATATACATCAGGCTTGATGTGGTTTCAGTGGAATGAAGGCATGCTATTCAATGATTTTTATGACTGCTCCTTTTGCATCCTAGCATAATTTTCCCTTGAAATAATTTTCAGTCATAATTTATTGAGAGTCCTAATAATCTTTGCTCTTTCACACTGATTCTAACAAGGTTCTGACCTGAATCCTCATGTGTTCCACATCATTTCCTTCTGAGATTATCAGGCCAAGCCGAAGAGTAAATGAGTTGTAAGGTCAAGAGATTCTTACTGTGAGACAACTGCTGAATTCCTGGTAGCTATGATTGCATCTTTCTATTACACCTTAATCACTATTTGACAAATTCCAATCAGAGATTCATAAATTAATGTGACTTATTTTAATTAAGGCAATATGCTGCTTCACTACAGGAATATTAAAAATACACAGACGTTGAAAACAGTAAATACGTCTTAAAAGGATGGTAAAATGATGGAACTTTAATCATGGGTGACTTCTACAGATATAATCTCTGATTTAAGAGTGGATACAAATCATCACCTAATATTTATAGGAGAGGGAAAGTAGATTTGAAATTAATCTTTTTTTTTTTTAATCTCCTAGTACTTTTAAGCCTTTAGAAATAAAATTTGAAAAAATCACAGAGGAGAATTAGATAATGTAATGACTTTACTAACTTTACTATAAAATATATCTAAAAAGCAATGACTTCTTTTTACTCGTATTATTACATTGCTAACAGTTGAATATATTTTATGTGAATAGCTATGTTCTCTCCAGAATAATCTCTTTTGGTGCTGAGTAGTCTAGGAACCAAAGAATCAGATTCAGAACCTCTCTACTATGCACATTATTTCTGGCATTTCTACCAAGCAGAAAAATGCTGTCACCTCTTTGGTAGCAAAATCTATCTTAAAAACAGTAGTATGGTTTTCGTCTCAATAAACTTCTTTGGGTTGGCTTGAAATATTCTTTGTACATAAGGAAACAGCCAGATCAATACATTTTAACCTGTGGATCTTCAGTGAGGTTGTGTTAAGGCACACCAAGTTCCACAGCAGTGGGAAGGAGGAGGACAAGTCTAATACTTGCAGGCCACTCTAAATTATTAGGTATTCATTTGGCATTCAGATTTGACAGTGAAAACAGAACAGGGCTCTGACTCCTGTCTCTGTATCATTAGGAGGAGTGTCTCACTATAGGAAATGTACCTTAAAATACTTACACTTTCATTTGCTCACCAAAGCTATGCTTTATATTAAGATCTCAGAGTTTGCTGAAGCCTTAATTGATTCAGTTTTGCAGACCTCATGATCAGGCAGGAAAACATTTGTTGTTTCCATCTTGTAGATACAAGAATGTAAATTACAATCTCTACCCAAATTCACTAGGCAGTGTTGCAGGAATACAAGGGATACAATGAATGTTTTGTCCAGTAATACTTCATTTACCTAGCAGGATAAACACTACATTTTCTAGACATCAGTGTAAAGCAACCACCTTCATGAAAACTGCTTGTTTTATAATAAATGGGGTTGATTCAAAGCACTGGACAATAAAAGACCTTACTCAGTTTATTATTTCACTTAGACAAATAGCTATAAATATTTATTTCTAAGGAAAAATTCTGCTGACTTTAGATCAAGACAATGAAAGGATGACTTTAATGTTGTCAGACTTCTTGAAAATCCAATGAGCTGGTGAAACAGTTCCATTGACAATACACACTATGATATAAATTTTCATTCAAGCTTGCTGTAATCCATGTTTGCTTTAAAGATTATACACATAGTTGATGTGGGAATCAAAACCCAAGTATAGGTCAGGTGATGATTTAAGTTACTAAACCTTTGTATCTATCTCACTGTCTATCAAATCCTTCAGTAATATGTGAACTCAAACATCTATAGATTCTAGTGCAGCAGTTGAAAATTAATCCTTAAAACAGATGGGCCTAAGACTGACTTTGATAAAAATTTAGAAGCAGAGTTTGTGTGTAGGTATGAATATGATTTCAGTGATTAAATTTCACAGGAGATCCCACTCAAGACTGATCTGGAAACCAAGCATGTAGACCATAGTTGGAGGAAGATAGTTATTGAAATAAAATACATTTTGCAAAATGAATAAAATTTGCTGATGACACAAATTATAAGGGAGATATAGAACAGAAAAATATGGTGCCTTAGCTACACTAAATTCATAGGCAGATGACTGATACAAAAGACTCCCATTCAAAAAAAAAAAAGTACCCAGGAATTATTTTAGAATTTGCAAATAAGGACCAACAAAGATATGTCCTATAATCCCTATAATCTAAAATAAAAAATCCATTCACATTCTCACCCAGGACTCAAACCAAACTCAAAATACCTTCTTCAGGTATTTTGAAGAAAGGCCAATTGAATCCATTAAATGATGAAACCCAAAATATTTCTCCTAACTGTATGTTGATGCTAGATATATTTTTTCCTAGATTCTGCATATATCTACCACAAAAGTTCATCAGCCAAATTTGCATGTCTATTTTAATAAAAGACTTCATGTCTAGCACAGCTTACAGTAAAATCTTACTGTTCAGCCCTGCAACAGTTGGGACAGCACAGTATCCCGCTGTTTGCTACTCTGGGGTATGTTTACATTGCATATGTAACTTGAATCAGAGCTCTAGGCATTTCCCTACTGAAATGGCCTTGCAGGCACCGCTGTCCTTGAAACAGAGAATGCCGAGAAGAAACCAATGACAGGTATTTACAGTATGGTTTGCAAATACATGATAGATGGTATCAGTGCTCTGCTATAAAGTCACTCTGTGTTTGCCATATTTGCTGTCTTAGGTGGTTCAGCTAACAAACTGCTGAGAGATTCTGCAGTCAGCAAAGGAGGGATAGTCATTCAGAGGAAGATGGAAAAGAGATGAGAGGCTGAGAGGAGGATTTTGGGGTTACACAACATTACATTGCTTTCTTAGGGAATACTAATGATTCTGTGTTCAGCGCTGTCAGCTCTTTTTAGCAATCAGTAAAGTGTTAAACCTCACTGCCTTGTGCATAGCAAAGAGACTAGCTTTCAGCTACATGATAACCATAAATACTTCAAAACTCTGCATAAACTAGGCTTACTTTTTCCTACCTGATCAGTCAAGATGACAAATTGTGATGACCTGGGCTGAGTAGTGGTGAGGTACTGGAGAAATCCTGTTTTTCAAAGGTCAGTACAGGTGGTAACACTGTGGAATCCAAGGGAATAGGAAGGAGAATTAATCTGTATATATTGGAATTAATCTGACTTTTGTATGGCGGGGCTGGAGTGGATTGATCTAATGCTGAAGTATTTACCCTGTCTGTAGGTCTGAGGTAGACGATGCCTTCCTGGGCTGAATTCAGAGGCTCATGAGTTGTTTTAGTATACTAACGATGCAAACAGAAAGTTTAGTAAGGACTGAACCTAGGCATTACATTTTTCTTCAGTTTTCCCAGTTGTGAATACTGCAGCCAGCAATATTGCAGCCAGCATGGAATCCACATTGTGCATCTAAAAATAATATTTCAACAAAGTCAGCATTTACACAACGGAATGCAGTCTGAGCCAGCCATTTCCCAGATATAGTTAGGAAGGAGATGCTATGGTGGTTGTAGTATAAGATAGAATCACTTTTCCTCATATAAGGTGCACAATAGAAACACCCTTAAATTCTTGAGTTACTTTTCCTTTTTCCAGGTGATAGAGTGCTGCAGTATGTCATGATATCAATGCATAGACAGACTGAAATTGCATTAGCTTGCTTTTGCTGCTGTATTTCATACTGCTGTCTAAATTGCTTTCCACTATCACTCCTGTCTTGACTGTCTAGGTTTCTTTCTGCTGGGAAAATTTATGTTTTATGCTATTTTGTCCCCATCTAATTGTATTAGCCTGAATTCCTTTTTTTTTTTCTTTTTTTTTTTTCTTTCCATTGTGTCCTGTCCACATTTCTAAATCTTTTACACTTTTTTTCCCTACTATCCTATCCTTTCCATTTCCTTCTTCCTGTCATAGGCTCATCTCTTTGGTGGAGACAGGTAGCAAATTCTTCTACAAAACCATTACTGAGGATCAAAATTTCAATTAATTAATTAGTTAGTGTTTTAGAATTAATGGGAGCATGGAGCTTACTGAGCACAGATCATGGAAAAAGGCTGAGCTGCAATCTTCTTTAGTACCTCTTAAAAGGTAAATTACAGAAAAGTAGATCTGTGGGAAAGAGCAAAGCCTGAGAAATGGAAGAAACTTGTTAATGGGATTTACTGAGAAGACCCAAAGAATTTGAACATGGATGATGCCCAGAATTTTACTTTATTTTATGTAAATGCAAATATTTTCTAGAGTTTGTGTCTCAGAGAGAAGACAATAAATGGATATAGAATAAATAATGAGTAAAGAATAAACTCATACAGGTATTCAGAAGAAAGGTATAACCAAGTAGTGGGATTTAAGGAATAAAGTGGAAATAACTAACAGCTGAGGAGTCCTTCACCTTGCAAAGAAAAATAGAGATAATAATAAGACAACTTTTAGCTACATAAAAAAAAGATAAAAGGTGAGGCCTAAGCAACACATTCCAAATACCAAGGATGCATATAAGGTTAGAGAAAGTAAGTGAACCAGAGAGTAAATGAGTGGTTTATTTACAGTTTTGATTTGAACAGTAATGTATATGTGGATAGTTGTAGGTACTCATGAAACTGCACACCAAGTATTGAAAGCTGTTAAATCTGTGATGAAAAGAGTATTTGGACTACTAATTGGTTAAAATTTAACCACCTTTTGAAAATACTAGAAGAACTGGAAAATAAATTTGGAAATCCAGTAGTAACGATTTCAGATTTAATTAATTTGTTAGTAGGGAATTGGACTTAGGACATTGAAAGCTACAAATAAAATACCAACTACAGTATCTACTTTTGAAAAAGGGAGTGTGGTGGAGAGGTAGTCCAGGAAATACCTGCTCATTGTAGTCTGAGAATGTTTTGTAAAGGATGCAGGTATAAATGAAAAGTAAACTAAAATTTACAATGGTTTTATCAAAGGCAATTTCTATCAAATCAACTTAATACCTGGCAAGATAACTGATTTATTTGAAAAATGGTGAATTCATGAACTCTGAATGGTTATGTTTAAGAAAAAGCATTTGATTTAAAGCTCACAAGTAATCATTGAAGTGGAGATAATCAGATGCATGGAGTTTATTGTATGGTAAATGAAAAGCTGCCTAAGAGAGAGATTGTAATTCACTGATACTAAAAAGAAAGGGGATCAATCACTTGTTTTCTTTGAAGATATTCTATCTTCTTTCAATTTTTCTTTTTATAACCTCTGTTTTATATTTTCATTAATGATCTTGGTGATGTAGAAAAGTAAAGGTGATACCAGTCCAAGCCTTACTACTAGTTTGGGGAAAGACAAGGTTATCATATGGTGTATCTTCAAGGAATAGAGTGATAGCAGTGAGATAGATCAGAAAAAGTACAAGATTATGTATGTTGGAATGGATAGCATAACATATGTTTTAAGCAAAAGTGGTTCATCAATTTAATGTGATAGAAGACGACAAATCTAAATGAGCAAGATGATGGTTAAACATCAGCCATGAAAAAAGGTGGCAGTTTTGCGGTATATAATGTGAGATATTTTCAGAAGAAATGTTATTCCAGGCGCTGTATATCAGCTTTACAAGGCTATTAGTAGGACCACAGTTAGAATACAGTAATACTGTGTTAAGCAATCTGTGTTTAAAACAAGCTAACAAAATCCTCTGAGACTGGAACAGGAGCAAAGGAGGACTACTTGTATAACTAGAGGAAATGGAGGACTTATCGTATGTAAAGAGATTAAAGGGAATTGATTTGTTCAGCCTAGCAAAATAAAAGTTGAGAAGGGTATGATTATTTTTCATAAATACATTCAGGAAATAAATGCAAAGGCATAAATACTGAAGGATAGTACTTAGAGAAAATTAAATATAAACAAACATATAAATTTAAATTAGAAATTAGAAATAGTTTTCTATTCAACAAAGAAAGATTTGGAAAGGCTTACATAGCAATGGAGGAATCTAAATTGCTTCCAAACTTGATGAAGTTGGTGAGTTCATGGAAGGTGTTTGTAATATCACAGGAATGATTTTGATGTAAAAATAAAAGATTTTTTTGTATGGCTTTTTTTTATTAGTCTTGCTTCACTGAAAATGTTTTTATTCCACCCAATATACTAGTTGTTTTAACAAAAAGGGGCCCTAATAGACCCAGATAAAATCATGTGAAGGCATTTCTTGTTCCTCTTTCAAAGCTGTCCTAAAAAGATGTTCCTTCATGTCATCTCTGAACAATAGATATAAGAAAAAATTACAATTCTAATTAAAAATTCCATTAAGATATGGATGTGTCTGAATATCTGCAGGCATTGCTTTTTTTTTTTTTAATATCTTTATTCCTTATTTACTGTTCTATGTTGCTGCTTGTCCTCAGTCCTCATCTGTTACAGGCATAATCTTCACTGGGAATCAGTGTTAATAAAAGTTAATAAAACCTGTTAATCACAGGTTAATAAAGCTTCCAAAGAGAGAGTATTTGCTATAGTGACCAAAAAAAAAAAAAAAAAAAAAAAGAGTAGCATGATCTGGTACTTACTTGAGAGGGGGAATTGAATGGTTTGGCAAGGAACTGTTTCAGTGATGCCAGATCATCCTTTTGCATGACTGCTTTTCATAGGAGAAGACAGAGAAAGTCAAACAACCCACATGAACACCAAAGGCAATTACGAAGAAGTATCAGTATTCCTTCCAGTCCTGAACTGCATTATACATGCCAGAGATGCAAAGGAGTGTTTTTAGATCCACAAACGGGAAAGAGATTAAAAAGGTAGCATTGTAAGTAAGCTACATCAGACAAAGTTGAGATGATCATGCAATGAACAAGATACTTAAGTATACATATACATTAAAGGAGATAGATAGGTTAGGAATGCCTAGGTTGTGTTGAGGAATCATTTTGAGTCCTGCACCTTGACAGTTCCAAAGCATTTTGACATATAATCATCAGGAGAAGCATAAGTAATATGGGAGTAACATTCAGAGGTAACTAGATGTTCTGTGTATCCAAATTTTGAATATTAGCATCTAAGGTCATCTAAGTCCCACTGAAAATCAGACATTACATTATTTGTATCTTGATTGTTTGGTAAAGTTTGCACTTTTTAACATGATAGATATACTTTGACAATTTAAAAAAAAAACAACTGCATAAATACAAAGTCAATAAATACAAAGTCAATATCTGAGATGTGCTGGCTACACTACAGCACACTTGTAGTCTTACAGAGATGAGCCAAGGGTTCCTTAGTTAATAGGAGACAACAGGGAAACACCAGTGAAATACCGTAAAGGAATTAAGGGGTGCTCTTCTAAGAAGGTAACTTGACTGACAACCCAGCTGAAGTGCCTCTGTGCCAATATCTGCAGCATGGGCAACAAACAGGAGGAGCTGGAAGCCACCATTCTGCTAGAGAACTATGACCTTGTTCCATTACTGAAACTTGGTGGGACTAATCCCATGACTGGAGTGTGGCTTTCAGTGGCTACAGGCTGTTCAGAAGGGACAGGTGAGGAAGGGAGGATGGAGATGTTGCCCTCTACGCCAAGAAATGGATAGAATGAAAAGAGCCATCTCTGAACAATAGCCCCGAGCAGGTTGAAAGCTTATGGGTAAGAATCAGGGACCGAGGCAACAAAGAGAACCTCGTGGTGGGTGTCTACTACAGACTGCCTAATCAAGGGGAGCCTACTGACAAAGCCTTCTTACTCCAACTACAGGAGGCATCATGCTCACAGATGCTTATTCAACTGGGGGACTTCAGCCACCCCAACATCTGCTGGAAAAGTAGCACGGTGACCTGTAGGCAATCCAGGACACTCCTGGAATGCATTGAGGATAACTTCTTCAGCCAGGTAATAGACAGCCCTACCAGAGAGGATGCGATACTGGACCCGTTAGTCACCAACGCAAGTGAGATAATTGGGGAGGCAGCCTGGGCTGCAGTGATCATGCACTGGTGGAGTTTGCAGTTCTGAGGGATATGGGGCAGGCAAAGAGTAAAGTCAGGATCCTGAATTTTAGGAAACCAAAATTCCAGCTCTTCAGGGAGTTAGTCAATAGGACCCTCTGGGAAACTGCCCTCAGGGACAAGGAGCAGAACAAAGCTGGCAGTCTTTCCACAGAGTGCAAGAGCTCCCAGGTGTAAGGAATTAGGAAAGGAAGGCAAGAGACCAGCATGTCTGAGTCAAGACCTGCTGGTCAAACTAAAGGGCAAGAAGGAAATGCACAGGCAGTGGAGACAGGGACAGGTATCCTGGGAGGAGTATAAGGATGCTGCCCGGTTGTGTAGGGATGGGGTCAGGAAGGCCAAGGTGCAGCTGGAGCTGTCAGTTTGAACACTTGCGTAAAGACCCTGTTTATTATCACCTGGTCTGAGATGAGGTCTAAAGGTTGTAGCCCTGGGGAGAAACAAAAATATTCTCCTTTGCAATTTATTGACACCCATGGGTAAAAAAACATATTCTTAGCTCTAAGAAGGAAATGAATGACAGACCAGTAAATGATGTGGGGGGATATGATGAGTCCCTCTGGTTGTTCTAAGTTGGGGTATTGATAAGAGTGCAAGTGACATATGGCCAGTGATGTCTTACCTCAGTCTTCACAGGCAATCTCTCTTCCCACACCTCTCGAGTGGACCGACCACAAGAAAGGGACCGGAGGAACAAAGTCCCTCCCACTGTAACAGAAGATCAGGTTTGAGACCACCAGAGGAACCTGAACATGCACAAGTCTATGGGACTTGATGAGATGCAACCCAGAGTCCTGAGGGAACTGGCTGATGTAGTTGCCAAGAAACTCTCCATCATATTTGAGAAGTCATGGCAATCAGGTGAAGTTCCTGGAGATTGGAAAAAGGGAAACATGGCACCCATTTTTAAAAAGGGTAGCAAGGAAGACTCTCGGAACTACTGACCTCTCAGGCTCATCTCTGTGCCTGGGAAGATCATGGAACAGATCCTCCTAGAAGCTATGCTAAGGCACATGGAGGATAGAGAGGTGATTTGAGAAAGTCAGCATGGCTTCACCAAGGGCAAGTCCTGCTTGACCAACCTAGTGGCCTTCTACGTCAGTGGACAAGGGAAGAGCTATGGAAGTTGTTTGTCTGGACTTCTGTAAGGCCTTTGACACAGTCCCCCATGACATCCTTCTCTCTAAATTGGAGAAATTATGAAGAAAGGCTGAGAGACTTGGTGTTGTTCAACCTGGGGAAAAGAAGGCTCCAGGCAGACCTTAGCGCATCTTTTCAGTACTTAAAAGTGGCTTATAAGCAAGATGGGGACCGACGTTTTAGCTGGGTCTGTTGAGATAGGACAAGGGGTAAGGTTTTTAACCTAAAAGAGGGTAGATTTAGACTAGATAGAAGGAAGACATTTTTCACAATGTGGGTGGTGAAACTCTGGCCCAGGTTGCCCAGAGAGGTGGTAGATGCCCATGCCTGGAAACATTCAAGGTCAGGTTGGACAGGGCACTGAGCAACCTGATCTAGTTGCAGATGTCCCTGCTCACTTCAGGGGGGTTGGACTAGGTGACCTTTCAAGGTCCCTTCCAACCCAAACTATTCTATGATTCTATGATTCTATGATTCTATGATTCTATGATATTTTTAGATATTCAGCTATGATGAATTTTTTCTGGAGGAAAAACAAAGAAGTAAGAGAGCAGACATAGTACCTTACCTAAGAATAAAAATTTTCCCAACAGCAAAGAGGAAGAAAGCATAGTGGTCTGTTAAACTACTGATCGAGCAATGAATTTTGATCAGGGGATTCACAAGAATTTAATTGAAATCAGAGAGATTCACCTTTGCTGAACTCATTCCAGGTCTGGGACCTTAATTTGTATCATGGTATCTTTCTGTGCATGTACTTGGAATGTGAAAACAATATAAGCTTAATAATTCTGTTCAAACATACAAGTTTGACTGCACTTGCATAATCATGGTGAGTCCTTATTTGCAATTCAGTGCATAAGGGAAAGGGCTGTCACAGTGTTTGAACTTGACACTTTGGCACAATGCAGTTTTGAAGACGACACTTCTGTCAGACATGCTGATCAGTCATTTCCCCTATTAGAGCTGACAGTGCTAAACGAAAGGCTTTTACACAAATCTTAATCATGACAAAACCCCTTGCAATAATACACAAGGCTATATCCTGTCAATAAAGCAAGCAACCTCTGAGTGGAAAGTGGTAGATACCCACAATATTGCATATCATATTTGCATTGAGAATCAGTACAGTATTTGCCAACAGAAGGAGCCTTGTTTTATTTTTACTGATGCAAATGGGAAATTTGTTAATGGTACCACAGTGACACTGAGATCTGGAGTATCACTGACAAAATTATATGGAAACACAAACAGGTTCATATAGGCTTTTCTGCCAGGCCTTTGTGTTTTCTTCATTTGCCTCCCAGAATACAGTGTTTTCTTTCATCTGGTAGAGAAAGTATAATTTTGCCATTACTTAGCGGAAAATATGCTTCCATGTCATTTGAAAGTGTAAAGCGATTTGGAGAGAATGAATATATCTTGGAACATACAGTAATATGAGTTTTGGAAATATGAAAGTATTAACTACAGTTGTCTTTACAGCAAACTGTATTGTCTTGAAATAATGTGAAGCTTGGCAGTTTTGCTTTGCAAGGGTCCCTACAAATATTTTATTTCACTTTGATACACTTAGAATAACATCTGGTAATTTAACTTTGCATTTTCTGTTGTCTCAGTAAAATTCTGTCAGAACTTCTGGATTTCTCTCAGTTTTTCATGCCATCCATGAAACACTACAAATTTTATATACTACAAATATCAGTTTTCTCAGGCTCAGAGATTCATGAGTTCCAAAGAATATTTTGTTTAAAAAGAGGAGTTTTACACTTCACAAAGTGACTAAAAGGTGGAGGACATTTTTGTTTAGCCTGCAAATATTATGCAGATTTTTGTTGTGAGAAGAAATGGCCAAGCTGGTAGAAAACATGGACATGAAATTATTACAAGCTAAGATGAGAGTTAACATGAATTTTCAAGAGCCTAGGTAAGGTTAGGGACAAAAAGTCTTAGAAGAATAAAGTAAATACCCACATATGAACTGTCAGAAATTAAATTAGACAAGACAAGCTAGTTATATGCTTTGGACATCTCTAATTAAGGAATTCTAGGTAATCTACCCAGCCTACAGCATCATTGTCCTCGTTAGTATACTGTCACCATCATCATCATCTCCATTTTACCTAACACCAAAGCCTGAGGGATTTGCCATCACACCGTTGGGCATCTCATTTGCTTGATTCTTACATTGTTTTAAGACGCTGTGAATCTCAGCTGTTATTCCCCAAGGACCCTATTTAAAAAGCAGATCACAGGAGGGGTACTCTGTTGTTGGCAGCTCTTGTAGCTTACACAGATGGTCTACTGCGTTCAGAGCCTACCATGTCTTTTAAAAGTTGGTTTCATTCCTACATGCAGAAGATTAAAGTAAGAAAGTGTCAATCACAGATGTGCACATTGCCAAATCTGATTGGCTTTTGAGTTCTTGGGTAGCAACCACTCAAATATCTAAAATCAAAGAAAAAACTAATTGGGAGAGGATGTGTCTACATCATGACCATGCAGACTCCAGAAAAAGAATTCTGATGAGTGAAGAGCAGAGACACCCTTGCTTTGGAAATGACATGCCAGCCAGCCTGGGCTCACAAGTAGAGATCCTGTGCTCAAGCTAATAATCGTCTCAAAGGGGTTTTTTCACTGAGGTGTGACAGTGTGAAAACACATCTTGGCTGTGTAAACGTATTGGTTCTTTTGAAACCACTGCCTTACAGGTGCAGCACCTTGTGCACTGCACTGTGCTATATGTGCAGTGTTGACCTTTTACAAAGTGCTTTTATGCACTCCAGCCACCGAGTGCTCCCAGTGTTCAGAGAATTACCTGTGCTTATTGTTACAGAAAAGCAAATGCAAATATATATAAATGGCAGAGGTGCTGGGTTGCACAATTTTAAAATTGTCAGTTGTAAGGAATTATTCCCATTTTAACCTGCACTAAGTTAAGACCACATCAACTAGGATTTGAAATACAATCTTCACCCTGGATTAGGAGTAGCTATACAGCTAAGAGTACTTTTGTTTACAGGGAATTTTTTTTTAACAACTTGCAGGAAGTCCTCTACTGGAACAATTTTACAGTGGGAAAACGTTCGTGCATTCAATAAAATCAACACCTCTGCATCAATTTCATTGCCCTTTTTCCAGAAAATAATTAAAATATTTTGTTTTGATGTGGCTAGAGCAATTATATTGGTTTATTACATGACACTTCTACTGTGAATTCTTTTCTAATGTCAGCTACAGTATAACAGGAAATGAAAAGGTGAACTCGATGAGAACGTTGGAGCCTTACCGAAGCAGCATCTGTTTGAAGTGAACATATTTTTGAGTATTTACAGGGGGAGGGATTTGCCATTTTTATTTATTTTTTCCCAGTTTGGGGACACAACTAGACCAAATTGTTTATGAGACATTCTGTTTGACCTGCTCTGCTACTCAAGGAGTAAATGAATGCTCTAAGGGAACAGTGACTGTGGAGCCAGTTCTTTCCCTCCTGTCTTTGTAATTTGTACTTAGCCATGTGTAACCCTCCACATTATGGGCAACATGTGATGTCAGCAAAAGCAGCTGCCTGATTAAGTGCTACCCACTGCAGAAACTGGGCCCTGGGCTATGATTTGTGGGGCAATAGTCATCATAGGTAGATAACAACAGCGTTTGCTGTAACTTGGAGGGCATACATAACATTTTTAAAGGCAAGGAGAGGAGGAATATATGCCTCATTAATATCTACTTGGTAAATTCTCAGAATATATATCCATATACATATTTGATATATCTCATCCTGCTACCTTCAAAATGCTCCTAGTTTGGATAAGGCTCCAACTTCACTCTGGCTTAATAGGGTAAAGCTATATTTCAAACCTACAGCATCATCAGGGAGTTGTTTATTTCACTTGAACTGATATAAAACCTTTCCAGTGTCATCTGAGATATGAAAAACGGCTGGAGTGCCACATTTATAAAAAAGAACACAGAAACATCTTTTAACTTGGAAACTGGCATTTTGGATGTTGTTGCTTTAAATATATGATGAATTTCTGGTTTTGCTCGGTAGCAATGGTGATTTTCTGAGAAATAACGCACGAGATCATGACACTTAAAGTTTGCACATGGGAATTTAATAACTTTTGTCTTACTGTTTCAGCCTTACTCCCTGGAGCAGGCAATTAGACCCACTGAATCAAGCAGTACTGTTGCCTCTGCCTCCCCAGGTGTGCTTCAACAGGAAACAGGGTTAAACCAGGCTCTGATCATTCTTTGCCTTCCTTCAATTTTCTGGTTTGCAAGAGGCCAGTGAGAAGGGAATACAAGAAAACACATAGAGCCTCCTGACAGTGTGCTGCTTTATAGCAGACTCAGGGAGACCGCAGACATCTGGAGGCGATTCCCAGATATCTAGGGAGCTGTACTTTTCAGAGAATGTGGTTCCACTCCAGGTGAAAGATGCTGGCTGGGTCAGGGCTCAGGCCCTGGTATACAGCCATGACAGATGCAGACATACAACTAGGCTGCATACATCCTGCTGAAGACTCCCTGGTGCTGTTAATGGGGGAAGATAGGCAGATCAAGATGACGTGGTTACAAGTTACGGCATCGGTTAATACTTGCAGAAAGCATGTGAAACTAGGTATCACAATTCGGTGTTCATCAAAAACTTCTATGTTCAAGTAAGTTCAGATGGTCTACACTTTGAGTGAGTGCAGTAGCATAACAGAGTGTTAGTACTATAGGTTTAGAGGAATAGATTTCTCTTTCACGTGCTACCTCAGTATTACTAACCACCCATGTGCATTATGTGTTGTTGATTTTTGTTCAATCACCTGCTCAATTTTGGAGACTTTAAACTCTTATCCAAATACTTTATACATATGAGTAACCTTCCTGAAGTCTGATTTCTGGGTCTGGAAGACCACAACATGATCTTCTATTTAAAAAAACCCACAAGTCTTTTTGAAATAATTGTTTGAATAGCTGCCAGAGCTTTGGCACTCAGAATCACTGTTGCCATGATGCAGCAGGACAAGCACCTGGGTCCTGTAGTTCTGCCTGTGTCCTTACTGAGTGCGCCTCATGCCAGTCAGAATGATATGACACAGGGCCCAGAGGAAAAGTTATGGTTATAGCCTACCCAAGAAGTAAAGTGCATGTATTAGGGGACATTTACCAGTTTGTTTACATACATAGTGGAGGAAAAACATGAGTACTTCCAATTTTGAAAAAAAGATGAGAGAAACATCACAACTTCTTGTTGGTCTCATGAGCTCTTACAACAAAACTAATTGACTTCAACTGGGAATTTTGTTTGCATATGTCTTGCACTATCCATCAAAGAACTTAAGAAGTCAGAGATACTTCCTCTCCAGCAGTTTGAGTATCATCGTTAATGCAAATACCAGCCTTCAGCCTTACAATATTTTCCCACTTAATTCTGGAGGTTTTACATTTGCCATTTTTGGAAACAAAGTTTTTGAAAGAACCCTAAGAATTCATTTGCCTTTTGTGTATTCATTCAGCCTTCTGTCTGTGAAAGTCTGCTTGCCTTGAGAAAAGATGTATAATGGTTTTATATGGGATATGAAATTTCTCTCATAAATGTGATATGATCTAATAATTAATGAATACCAGAAGACAAGCTAGAAAGCTTAAATTCTAACAAGTTTTGTCTAATTTAGTCTATCTTCTCACTTTCCAGCATCTCAGACTTTCAAATAGGTCTAGGGTTTATAACTAGGTAGATATTAAAAGTCCAAATCTTTTTATATTGAAAGCCTATTTCTCCCTTTATGTGTCTTTGCCCATATAACATAGCATCAAAATGAGGTGAATGTAATGTAATTTATTTCCACTTTAATGTTCCTTAGCAGTGTAACAATGACATACAGTGGTATGGGAATTACTCCAGAATTTTACTATATATAAATTAAAGTTAGGCTAATAATAATAGTAATAGTAACACTTATGTATTCATTTACATATGCCTTTATATATATTTTTGCTGACATGTCTGGGGGAAGTGAATTGTAGCTACTATCAAGTGTGCAACATTTTTTTTTGCACAATAAAAATGGAAAGGAAAATTTTGGATTGAATAAAATACTTTATTTGACAGAAATAGGATGCTTTCTTTTGATGAAGAAATGTTAATTTATATTTTTTAATTGGGTTGATAAAAATTGTTTATGTAAAAATGTTAAAATTCAGATTTAAAATGTACTGAGTGAATGGAAATCAGTCAGCAGAATTTTATAGAAAGTAGGGCTGGCATACAGTCCAAATTATTTTGCAGTTTGCCATGACTTTCAGAAGATAAAATTTTCAGAAGTATATTAAGGTATTAGACATGACTTTCAAAAGTGTTTAAATTCATAAAAGGGACACAGATGCCTGACAAGATTTTAAAGTGTGTAATGGTGCTACTACACCTTACTAACAACTGTGTAGAGGGCTGTGAATATTGGCACAACACAGGTTATCTTTTGTGCTTATATACTTGACAGATATGTTTTTGAATTTTGCTAGAATTAATCTTTCTGTCTCGCATGTATCAGCTTCTTCTCTGCTACTACATATATTACATCTGTTCTCTTTCTTGGAACATCTATGTATTTTGTTTATTTTCCCTTTTCCTTCCTGGCCCTTTTTTATCTGCTCTTTCCTATGTGGAAAGAAAACATCATGCTACTTCTGCTGAGGAGACAACATGTAATAAAATGATTCACTTAGGCAAGGGTTGGCAGAATTGCCAATAATAATGCCCCCAGTCAAAAAATAAACCAGCAATATTCAGGAAGATTTGCGATTGGCCACATGTCTTTGACTTTTCAAGACCATATATAATGCAGCAGTGAATTGGTAACTCATTTATTGTATAAGAATAGGGCAATGTAAGTTATGAAATCATTGAAAGAATAGATAAAGAGGCTGAAGAAATAACTTCTGAATCCAGAAAACAAACACACGTAACTACCAATGAAGTAGAGAAAAAAATTGAAACTGATTTTGCAGTCTGATTTCAGAAAGATGATGTCACTAATACAATTCTATTTACTAAGTTTAATTATTTTTCTCCTGAAAAGCTTGGACTACATCCAAATACATATTTAAATTGCTATTCTCTTTGGCAAATACAGTCCAAATCTTCCCTTTTGTGTATATTCAAAGACAAACAGAATGTTTTTTATGTCATTTTAAGAGAGAAGAGTCATTGGAATTTTTTAATGGAAATAAATAAATACATAGGTGATATAGCTTTACTAAGAGTCTATTATCAAATATATGGACATAGCACATTGGTTTAACAGACAAATTTCTTTCTTAGTGTTTTTTCAGGGCTCAGAGAGAAACATTCGGGACCGATTTGATTGTCTTCCTTTTAAATAACGAATCAGTACTGGAAACAGAAAGAAAGCTGTATCTCTTGCAGTGAAAGCCACTGTTCAGATAAATTGAGAATCATTAGATTTATTTTTAAAATACTGCCCAAAGTTTGGTGCGGACATATTTATTCCAAATAAAGTGAATATAAACCCAACATCAAAAAATGTACAACGATGCATACAAACTATATTTAGAATAATCCTAATGTAATTCTCAGTTGCTGAATTGACTTGATCTCCTTATCATGAGGAGAAATTGGACTCTGAGATATTATCAACAGTTTCTAACTCCAATCTGATTATTGCTATAATCCTGACAGTGATTGATTCTAAGTAATTATCTCAGAAGCAGAATTAGATTAAAAAACAATATTCCAGATTATAGAAGACTCCAGTCCATTCTTGTAATTAGTTCCGTCTTAGAATGTATGATGCTATCACATTTGAATAATTTAGGGTGAATTATTTGCATGCAGCCTGTTTGACTGTATTTTAATAGGAAAACAGATAAACAAAAAACTAATATTTTAAGAAACACTACATTGTAAATTAGCAGCCTCATTCAATAAAGTTTACTTTGCCAATGTTTTCAGTTTGCCATGTAGCTCCTAAAATATTACTGAGTACTAAGCAGAAGCCCAGTGCTACAATAATCAGTGAAAATGCATTCATAATGATGATTTATGATTACTGATGGTGTCATTATCATTATAATTATAGGCTATGAATTAATTTTTCACAATTGGCATCTGAATAATTTTCAAACTTAGGCTTTTCCTTTGTGAGAAGAATTACTTGCAGATAATGGCCATAAAGAATGGACTCATGAGAATAAAACCAAATGAAAAAAGATATTTGAAGTTCTTGAGCAATATTCACTTATTATTTTCGTTAATTCTGTTTAGGGCAGGGATGGCCAGGACCAAAAAGGGATGAAGCTTGTTTCAAGGTTGTTTCCAACCAGATCCAGAAAGATGTTGAGTCAGAAAGGAAAGAAGGGCAGACTTCAGTCTCTCATCTTTTTGTCCTCATGTAAAGCTCAAGTACATGATGTAAAGGAGGGTTATGTAGAAGGAGAAATAGTTATTGAGAAAAGTATTGATCAAGTTTGAAGGAAGAAAAATTGGACAAGTTAAAGGAATCAAGAAAAAGGATAGAGAACTAAAATATCTTGACTTTAAACAGACTAAATCTTTTGACGTTTTAATTTTTATGCAGATGTTTTTATGAAGGCATTTCTTAAAATGTCAACAGCTTATGATGCATGCTATTTTAAAGTATTAAATGTACATATAGTAAAGTAATCTTGAATACCTGGTGGTATCAGGAATTAATTGCAAATACAGGAGCCTTGATGGAAAGTCTTATATTAGAAGTAATGGTAACAAAAATAATTATGATCAACATTAACTATTAATTTTAGTCTGTTAACAGATCAACTGTCACCCTGATGCCTAAGCATGGCACAAAATTTAAAAGTACAAAAGATTGTAATGTCTTTGAACATTACAAGGTTGGTGATCACTCCATTTGGATACATGCAGTGTAAGGACAGTGCCTTCGCTTGTTTAAAGGGTCTAAAAACTGTGTTCACTGTGCTCTCTATCACTGGTAAAAAAACAATGTAATGCCAACACATAACAGATGATGAAAACAGTAATCTGTTATAAAGCATGGGTGGAAACTGCTGCTTTTCTTGTACCTCTGATTTTCCCACAGGGATTATGTATACGTTGACCTTTACTAAAAATGCTGATCTGTTCTTGTTTCTTGAAAATTCTTTGGAATAAAAAAACACTGATTTATTTAGGAGAGGCACATGAAAGCAGTCAAGAAGGTTACTGGAATAGCTTTTTCATGAAACTCCAGATTTAAATCTCCAGAACATGAATAGTTGTGCATTTGAGCCTTCCTTTCTGTTTTTGTTATGCACCAAAAAGGAGTTTTCTTTCTACATATAGTAACATTTCTTTTTTCTGTAGCACTTCAAAATGAACAAGTCGAGTTCTGTATAGTAAACACATTGACTCAACAGTAATAGTATTCTGAATACAAAAAAATCATTGCCATGGGTCATAGACTAAACTAGAGTAACTTCTCTTAGCTTCATTATGTTGAATGACAAAATCCATGAGCCGAAAGTTCACATTTTTTTAATCACTTCCATCCTGATGACCTCTGAAGTTTATAAAGTTGTATTACTCCCTTATCTGTCACATTATCACATATCTGTCACATCCTGCACTTCGGCCACAACAACCCCATGCAACACTACAGGCTTGGGGAGGAGTGGCTGGAGAGCTGCCCAGCAGGAAAGGGACATGGGGGTGCTGGTTGACAGCCGGCTGAACATGAGCCGGCAGTGTGCCCAGGTGGCCAAGAAGGCCAACAGCATCCTGGCCTGTATCAGGAATAGTGTGGCCAGCAGGAGTAGGGAAGTGATCGTGTCCCTGTACTCGGCACTGGTGAGGCCGCACCTTGAATCCTGTGTTCAGTTTTGGGCCCCTCACTACAAGAAGGATGCTGAGGTGCTGGAGCGTGTCCAGAGAAGGGCAACGAAGCTGGTGAGGGGTCTGGAGCACAAGTCTTATGAGGAGCGGCTGAGGGAACTGGGGTTGTTTAGTCTGGAGAAGAGGAGGTTGAGGGGAGACCTTATCGCTCTCTACAGCTACCTGAAAGGGGGTTGTGGTGAGGTGGGTGTTGGTCTCTTCTCCCAAGTAACCAGCGATAAGATGAGAGGAAATGGCCTCAAGTTGCACCAGGGGAGGTTTAGATTGGGTATTAGGAAAAAATTCTTTACGGAGAGGTTGGTCAAGCATTGGACATTGAACCTTGTGTTCAGTTTTGGGCCCCTCACTACAAGAAGGACGTTGAGGTGCTCAAGTGTGTCCAAAGAAGGGCAACAAAGCTGGTGAGGGGTCTGGAGCACAAGTCTTCTGAGGAGCAATTTTAATATTAATAATATTGGTTAGATACAAGAGTAGAAGGGGCAGAGAATACCATCCCTTTGGAATAGCTGAGCTTAAGGCTTTAGTCTAAAAGGATATTTCTATTTGCAAGTTTACACCTAACTGATTTATGTTGTTCTTAACTTCTTAACCTCAAATTATTTGCAAACTTTTAAAATCTTTTATCTGCAAACAGGCAGCAATGTGAGGGAAGCCTTGTGACAAAAAAACCTTACCACGCTTTGATCTGAAAAGTTACCTGTTCACCTGGCATAAGCTATAATAAAACTACTTGTGTTAAGATATTTTCTTCCACATTTTTGAAGATCACTAACAAAAAAGAACGTCTTAGGTAAAAATCAAGCTATCAGTTACCTGTGAACTGGATTGCTCCTCTGAATCCTTTGAAAGCTACTCTGACAGCCGCACTATTGTTTGGGTGACATTCTCATGCATTAATTAAGTTTCATAATTCTGTCCTGTGCCTTTGGCCTTGGAATAGACTATTTGAACTTTTAGCCTAGGTTCAACAGTAAGTACCTGCACAACCTCATCACTGAGTGGTTGATGAAAGACTGAGAATATATAAAAAAACTTTCCTTCACCCTCTGCACATGACTGCATGAACAGCTGAGCTGGCATGTGTGCTATAGCCCATTTACTGCTAACACTGGCCAATTCCCTGGAGGAAAGGGATTGACAGAGAATGACTTATGGCATGGAGATGTGTTTGTGCCACAATGAAGCCCAGTGCTTCTCCCGAGATGATGCCTTTATTGTAATTTTCTTAGTTGTATGCATCATCACTAGCTCAGGGCTGTTCCCAGAGGTACAGACCAACCCCTGTTCATTCATTTCTCATGTGCAGGGCTCAGCTGGAGCAGGTACCTTTATCCAAGGAAGGACACCATCTCATTCTCTCCAGAAATGAATGACAGACTAGCAGTTTGCACATTTCCAGGAGAGAAATACTTTTCAGAGTCTAAGCTGCTTTAAAAAAATCCTATTCTTCTAGTATTTGAGTATAAAAATATATGTAGCTCTTATTTCCTGTAATTTAAGAGTATAGAATTCTATATAACTCTCATTTCTTATATTTACTCTTTTCTTGTATCCTTTCCAACAGGAAGGTTTCTTTACATCATTAAAGCAAATAAACAAATCCTCTAACTGTTAAGCCTTCTTCTACTGTCCTGAAACGCTTTGAAATTGTTAGCCTCCCACTCCTTTTCAAATTTGCTGTTCCCAGATAAAAATGCAAGCCTGATCAGGGTGTTTATTTTTAGTGAATATCAAACTAAACACCTGTAAAAAGTGCGAAATTGTCTATTCTTTTATGTTGTTGAGTGTATAGAAACAACACTGAGAAAACTCTTTCAGTATTAAACCAGCATATTTTGCTTTCTCCAAAGGTCAGAGAGACATGATTTTCTTATACGGATTATTTTTTCCCATCTCTTTCTTAGAACAACACATACCCTTTGACCATCAATGTCACTAATGCCAATGCCTAAATCTATTTATAAGTAAATCTCCATCCCTTTATAAAATAGTTTTCTTATCTTTGTTAGCTCATCTTCATTATAACTAAACCTAATTCACTTTCTTCTAAAGGATTTATTTTCTGCTGGTATTAAAGGGATTGTCTTTGAAATATTTCCTCTGGAAAACAAAGAAGCTATAAAATCTAAGTATGTAAATCTGGTTAACATTTTTTTCTGTAATGTTATTTTAGCAAATGTAGAATGTAGACACTCAGTGCTTTCCTTCATTTTCAAAAGCAGTCATATAAGAGGGAGCTGTACAAAAAAGAACCCTCCACATGCATCACAATTCTCTCCTGGCTGCAGCCATTTCTGATACGCTTAGGTGATACATCCATCCTCATTAGCTATTGTTCTTCTTTATGGGCAGACTATCTTGAACAATCAACTAGACTAGACCTTACACAGGATAAAAAATAACCTAGCTTTGTTCCTCCAGACCCTTCTACATGGTTTCTTGTCCCTTCTTCCAATTAATACCATCTTTTTCAAATCATTAAAGTCATCATATTTAATTTCCTGTGTATTTATATATGTGAGAATATGTTAAATTACATCTTTTGCATAAACTGGTTCAGTTGCAATACATGTACAAAGAGTAAGATATGTTCTTGTCTACTTAATCCAACTGCCTAACGAAATATTTTTTACACAATGAGTTCCATAAAATTTAAGTATTCTACAACCAAAAACTAAACATAACATTAATATTATAATCTCGTCTTGATGGAATAGACATCTTTCTATAGTGGATATCAATTATTTTAAAATAAAGATTTCTAGAATTGTTTTTGTGTAGTACTGTCTGTGTGTGCGTGTGAAATTTAGCAGCAAAATTCAGGAACAAAGGTTAAGAAGCTGCAAACTTCAGTGAACACCTGATAATCACTTATGATGAATCACAAAGGCAAAAATGAATTATAGTACCTAAATGTACTGAAGAAAAGCAGTTCTCAGGAAATCACTCAAGTACATGTGTAGATATAGAAAGCATTAGCATTACACATGCTCAGGTATTTTGCTTTAATTAAAAAGTACTTTTTAATGTATTTAAGGTAATTTATTTGCAGTTTCATTACCATTATAATTCATTCTTCTTCCATGCCTGGATATTTGACATGACTAAACAGAAGAATCAGCAAGCAAGCAAACAAATCAACATCTGAATAAGATGGATTTCAAGAAAATGTGTGCTACTCTTTGGCACATATATTTGGAATTACCATTTATTTCCAAACCCAGAGATATTTGCAAAGTATTTCAGTTCTTTTTCTGCTATCTGTAATTTTCCTAAAACTAAGCTTAATTCTCCTACACCTGTTTTCTTCTTTGTATAAGACCTCTTATTACTTCTGATATTTTGAGGAAGTATCTTTCTTCTGCATTTTGTATGTTGGGCATTGGAGTAGAAAATGGCTTTCAGTTTAGATCTCTACCCTGTCGCATCAATTGCAGAGTCAGTCTTCCATAGGTTTCTAGTGCATTTTGTATCATTCCTGGTTTCTGTTTCGAATGTGTGGTAACAGGCTCTATATTTCACTAGGGCAAGATGTCTACATATATAACAAACATTGAAATAGAAAATTTGTCTGAAGACTTCTCTTCACTCTCACAGTCCAGGCTTTTAGTGAAGAAAGCAGAATGTATAGGACAAATGGTGCGTTTCTGTCTATGTATAGTTGCACAGCTCATATCAAATTAATCTTTCGGCATACACATGAATTTTAAACATGGCAAGGTTTTACCTACAGTCTTTTCTTCAACTTGCTCTAATGTCTAATTAGAATTCACATCAGGAAAGATGTATGATTTGTCCATTTTTAGGATGCTCATTTAGCATAAGTACAAGACTATCTCAAGTGACTGTGTATGTCCATTTTTATTCAGCAAAGTGATTTTGCATACTGCTACTAGTATGCTGCTCCTGAAGAAAACAGTACGGAGATACCTCTAGTGAGCCATTTTAAAGTTAATTAGCATGGCACTGGGAGCTGTCTAGGCATGGTAGCAGGGAGCACCGCAGAGGCTAAATTACCCTTCTTCTCAGGCAGTTTTTCAGTAGATTAGGTTTCACTTCAGCTGAACTCTGTGCTGTTGCAGCTACTCTGCTCCTGCATGTCTGAGTAAGCCTGTGAAAATCTAGTGCAGATTTCTGCAGTTTGCAATGTAGAGATGCTGAAAATGCCACTGACTAGCTCCCGGTCGTTAATAGGACAAGTTGTTTGTAGACCCATGCAAGTATTATTTTGAAAGTTTGGATAAAGAAATTAACAAAAGCAAATATCACCACTGTTAGTGTTAAACATCTTCTATGTTTCATCCGCGCTTGTGAAAACTCTCATGTTGATTAACATCAAACATGTGTGGACCAAATGATATCAGGAACAGGTATGTTCTGTTTGAACATATGTCCATATGTTTGAAAGGAGCAGATTCTAGCAGTAAATGAGAAGTTAAGAATTGTTCCTGTACAGGTACATTCACTTTCAATCTAAAGCTCTCACAAGACAGTGTCCTGCTCTACTTTCTCTGTCTTCACCAAAGCCATGCCACATATGTGAAGGAAGAAGGAGTGTGGGAAAGCAGATGTAAACCAATGAATTTGTGCAGTTCTGTGTTTCTTATACTGCTATACACAGTAGAATCTAACTCCTGGGTTACCTACTACTGATCTAGTAACGTAAGTAATGTTAGCTCAACTAGTTAATTTATATCAACACCAGAATAAGTTTTAGTTCAACAAGGGTCAGCAGCTGTCATTTTCTCCCTAACACCTCTTCCCAAGCTCTTCCTTGAAGAATGCATGGAAACCAGTGAAAACTGAGCCTGACTTGCTAGTAGTAAGAATGATTTGGTGCATATCAGCAAGGAAGGCCTCCTTGAGGAAAGCACATTCCCCTGTTTCATTCAGCCAGACTGAATATATAGTTTTTCATATTGAAATTACATAAACTAAAGTTATTTTATGTGTTCTGTTACAACAAATCTGGCTAGGGTTAAGGTATGCGAAAATTCCTAGTGTATTCCTTAAGTAATGATGTTGGCCATGTTCTAGCCTTTAATGTTTTCTCTTGGGCTTAATATACTCATAAAAATAACCCCTAAATTACACTAATTCATTTTCTAACTTTGTTTTTAGTGATCTTAGACTTGAATGCATACACTCTGATCTTAGAGTGTTAACACTGTGCAAGTTTCAAGCCTTGTAATAATCATTAACTCTGTTATCAAGATATTTTCTAATTTCTTCTCTTTTGTCCTGGTAAATCTAATTTCTGATCTAGGCAAACGTTCATTGATTTCATTTGTGCAGGCTGTGCTTAAGTAATTAACATCTTTTCTATTTTCTTATCCTGTGTCTCTCTACTTTTGTGCTAATCACTCTTCCGAAGGTGACTTTTCCTCCTTTACAAATTCACAAAAGTGGACAGGATATTCTTAATCCTTTGTGTGAGAGAGCCTTCATAGAACCATCCTTTATTATACCTCCTTTTATGGGACATCTCTTAATTTTTAGGTGTAACTTTCTGTTCCCATGCAATTGCACCACTGAAAAATTCAGATATAAATATTAATCATGTTTTTTTCAAGGCAAGAGAAGCATAAATTCAAATCATAGTTAGAAATGTTTCAGAAACTATTCTGGGAATAGAGAATGAAGAAAGCCTTATGGCCACGGACATGATTCCTGGATTGTGTGTTAGCCTTTGGCAGCAGCTTAACATTTGTTGATAACTTCTTTTAACTTCACATTGCATGGGTCTTCAGAATTAAATACGAAAATATACGATAGAGAATCCCTGCTGCATTTATTTTATAGCAATCAATTAACTTGACTCTGTCAATACATTTTCAGTTTTCCACATTTCAGAGATTTTTGTACCAGTGCTAGATAAGCTTAGCCTAGAAACTGAAGGCCAAAGCTGACTCCAGGTTCCAACAGACAGCTCCTATTGTGGGGCAACAACTGAGGTATTTGACAACAGAGAAGTGGCAGAAAATATAGATTTATGGAATAACAGCATTACCAATGAGATTAGTGTGAAATAGTTAACAACCAAACAATTAACACCACTGCTATTTTTATCATCACCTCCAGGTTTCAGTGTTAACTCCTTCCTAAAGTGAATGAGACATTTCATATTATTCAACCTTATTTTGCTGTTCTATTTGTCAACATTTTACACTCTGTTCTTGTTTAAAAAGGTACTTTTCCAGGCATAAAGGACTTAAATAATTTTAAGCAAAAATACAAATAAAGAAAACTTCCCAAAATATGTTCTGGTTTATGATGTAATAAACCTATATTAACTTTATTAGTCACTTGATGGTAGTCATGAGGTGAAAAGTCTATTTTTCCTTTACCCTTTACTTTTACTTTTTGCTATTCATCTAAAACAAATGATTGGAATTTTTGACTTATTTTATTGGCAGGTGTTTGCTTTTATCACAGAAATTGCTATTATAATGGAATCTAATGCATCTTTGTTACATACTTAATAGAAAGTCTAATAAACTAATGAGTTTTTTCATAGATATGTCTTGGAGAAACTTGGGATAAACAGCAAGGAGCAGAATTTCTGTTGTCCTTTCCCAGGCCTCTGTGTTTTACATCTCAGTAAACTCAATATCCAGGAAAACACTTCAGAAATACCAGTTTTCCTTTTTGTCCTATTACAGACATCTGCCTGACATAATTACTCACATGTGCTGTTTCTTAAGGATTCTTTAGATGTGTGTAGTCTTCAGTAGGTAACAAGACTTCACATCATAATGTGCAAGGAGAAGTAGGATCACAGACTGAGACTGGTGGCCCATGGATCAAAAACAGAGGACTGGAAATAGTCCGCTGAAGAATAAACTCCTAAGTACGAAATATAAACCAAAGAGGTTTAGGAGCTCAGAGTCTCTTTCTTCTCACTGTAGAAATTCTGGAGATATTATTTACGTATTAATCCTTCAAGAATGTTAATTTCTTTATAATAATGTAGCCAGGATAAAAGAAATACAGAACTCATAATTTACTGTTCAGATACTGTTTAGATGAAGAGGAGGCTGCCTGCAGAATATATTGGTACCTAAGGATCCAATACCATAAGTGTAATGAACTCTACCAGACTTGAACTTTGCTAAAAATTGGTCCCATTTGGATGAATGCATTCCTTTTCCATTAGTAATGTCATGCTTACTTGAATTTTGTCTTGCAAAAATATTAAAAAGGGTCTATTTCTGGAGTAAGAAGACTTATATTCGATGAAGCCAAAGTACCTTACGGAAACCTTTCAGTGAACTCCCAGTGAGCCAGAGGCCAATCTTTGCTGTATCCTGCATGGTTTTTTCCATGTTTTCCTTGATCCCTATGGCATCCAGCACACAGGGCTGGAGTGGCCTTATTCTGTGGACTGCCTTTGGTGTACGAGTGCCTACAGAACAAGAACCTGAGACCTGCTGAAGGAAGAATTGGGAAGTTTGGGCCATTTGAGGCAAGGATGTTTGGGGCTCCTAGGCTCCCTACCTTCTGCTTTGTAGTCACTGGGTTCCAGCGAGCTATGGTTTATGTTACTGCCCAGCACCTTGTCCTAATATTGAGGGCCTAGCAGGCCTTTCTGAGTAAGGGTACTGTGAGCTGCTGGTACTGTGAGGTCCCATGACTCCCCAGTGGAGGATGCCCACACCACTGGGAAACTATTTTAACTCCTTCTGAGGAGCCAGAGACCATGCCCCATTCAATGGGCAAGGATTTTTGTTTTGAGGAAAAAATAAAGCAGAACTGATTTATCTGAATAATTAAAAAAAAAATCTGTTCACTTGGAACAGAAAACCATGAAACTAAGTTTTCCTTCTCAGTTGAAGAGAAAGATTTCTTTGCAAAGTTGGAACTTTTGCTGGTATGAAAATGTAATATTCTGATCAACTCTATCCATGACTGTAGCTATTTTGTTTTTAATTTGGCACTGCCCCAAGTCATACACTGCTATTACTGAAGCAATTATCTGTCTTTGGTGAAACAACTCTGCCTGGGAATAACCCTGTAAAGCACTTCAGTATAGTTATGTGAACTACAGTCTGTTTCCCTACTCCCTCTTGTAGGTGCCCTTTGATTTTTTGGGTCAGTGTAGGGGAAGAATGGCTGAGTAATTACTGCTCCCAGCATTTTACCATTAGTTTGAACCACATGAGCTAAGCGTGCTATGTCTTCTTGATATCTTGGTGAATTAATGCAGCTTTTCATCTCTCCTGCTATGTGGGCCATTGATAAAACCCACATAAGAATTCTGTGCCATGTAAGGAGCACATACTGATGACAACAAATAAGCTTTTATAATAATATCTCGAGGGGCCAGCACTGCTTCCTTTCCTGATGGCTCCCCAACCTCATAAAAAAGAAGTCATTCCTGTTCTATATGTAGGTAAAACATAACCACATAAAATCTTACAGAAGCTCTGAAAGATCAGAACTGGAAGCAAAATGTGTATCCAACTGAAAGTGCGATGAAATAAAGACAAGAAGAAGCAATTAAAAGGAAGATTTTCCCATGACTAGGAATTTCTCCTATTGTAAGGGGGGGAAAAAGGCACTTTGAAGAATTTTATATTTTTTTTTTTAATGGCTGATGATTAGATCATTGTTTTGTTCTGGCTGTTTATTAGATCTTGGTTCACATGACTCCAGATTGAAAAGGAGATCTGAAGCGGACTGTAAGCTAGGTCTGGATGTCTCAGACCTAGTGCAGATTAAGCTGAATGTGCTTGGCAGCTCTGACATAGTGGATTAGCAGAACCTTTGCAGACCAGAATCACTGCAGATGCAATGCAGATGACTCTGACTATGCAGGGTAACATACCAGGCATGTAACCTTAAGCCTCTGCTCATATACAGTAGTATTCTATGTTGTTTACTTTCTAAAGCTAGCTGGGAAGCCCAGAATATACCAGAGGACTGTTAAAATGATCCTAATACTACCCGTGTATGTTTTTATGAATAGTATTATCTAACGCTAGCACACATCCAATAGATGGCATAAAAACTGTCCATGGAAGAGTTAAAAACATAAAGCAGGCAGCTTTCAGAAACTGTTAGGAAGTAGAGTTTTACCTTCAGGATACTCATAAGAAATGAGAAAGGTTCTGGTTTGCCTTAGTTTTGGGTAGTGAAATGTTTGATTCTTCCTATTGTGTTTTGGGTGGCTAGTGAAGCCATTTCCTGAGCAGGAATTACTTCCAGTTTATTGTCGTCTTTTCAATTAAACCTTAGTTGAATTGAGTTGTCAGTAAAATTGGTTGGGTTTTTTTTTTTTAATTCACCTCTGGACTGTTAAATGTTATTGCTTCAAACACAATGTGCTCTGGTTACTGTTGGGTGCTTATAGCTCAGATACATAAACAAAAGGGCCGAAGGTTGTCCCTAGTGTAATTTACTGGAATTTAGCACTGCCACACCAGGAGTGAATTTGGTTCAATGTTTTGGCATTAGCAGTAAAGGTCATTTCTGCAGTTTGCCCTCACTATAGAAAGTGTGATCAAAAAGTTTTCCATTTTATTCCTCTTTTGATGGTCACATTAAATCTTATTACACTGTTGGTACTTACCTCACTGGAGTGTCTTGTGGGTTTTCTTTATAGGCAAAGCTTTCATCCCTGGACATCCATAAATAACTCTATTCACCACACTTTCTCCTGCAGCATTTGAGTTATGTTTCAGAGCTGAGACAAGTGTTAGTTTGCATGTTCTGCAGATGGATTTCTGCTTCACTTTTGTCCACTTCAGACAGGTTGCCTATTAAGAAGGGTTTTCTACCCCTGGACCCTCCATTCCAATCAGCTCCATCTGCGTCTTCTCCCCTGAACCATGCCTTTGATAGGGCACTTATCCAACTTTTCTGATTAAAGTGAATTCACTACTATAGATACAGGGCTCTTGAAAACAGAGGCTTCTTCTGAAAATCCTCTTTTAAAATTTGTTTCTGAAACAGATGTCACAATAAAAAAAGAAAAAGTGCTAACTGCATATTTTTCAATAAAAAGGTTAGTATTTATGCACTTGGGGAAGTTATGACTCAGTTGTATATTATTCAGGGCTTCATTTGTATAAGTTACTTTCTGATTAGTTATTGATTATAATCAGAACCTTTGAAGCTAAATGTGCAATATAGCTAATAAGTAGGTCTTCTGCAGATGAAGAGGATGCTGAAATATAATTTTGATGCACTTTATACTTTCTATTTATTGAACTTTGTCACAAATGGCAAATTGCAGCAGGCCATTGAAACTATAGCAGTAGCAGAAGATTTAAAGCATTTCTGTAAGCAGGGAAACAAGAGAGTCCTAAAAAAGGGTCTTGTTTTCCAGTCTCTGAAGTCAAAGCAATAGAAAACATTTCAGAATATCACTTAGTGTCTAACTCAGTCTGATGCAGGCTGGTTAAATTTCATGCACTGACTGTAAGACTCTTATAATGGGTATCTGCTTCATCAGCATCCACCAGCCAGTGTGGGTTGCAGCGTCAGACAGGGGAAGAAAGCTCATGAGAAGGGTGCACCAGCAGCTGTGGCACCTTGAAGGGTGGTCAAAGTATAGTTCCCAGCTTCATGTTGATGTTATTCCTTTGCCATCAAGCCACCTGGGCTTCAGATAAGAGGCTACCAGAAAACTAGAAGCACCAGGTATTTGTCCAGTGGGTGTGCCGCCTTCAGTCCTGGGAGAGAAGTGACTTGAGAGCTCTGCTCTGGACACTTTAAAAGGGAAGTGCCTTTTAAATTTTCCCTCATGGGAAAAGGCACAAAAAAGGAAGAGGGGTAGTACAAGGCACAAAGGATTGATGTTGTCTAGCCCCAACAGCCCATGGGAAAACAGAAGGGTGCTATGGAACTGGTCACAGTGAAACATCCTCCTTTGATTCAGGCAGTATACCTGGCTGCTTTTTAAATGACTTTTCATGTTTAGTACATATTTATTGGCAGCAGACATGAAGGTCAAAAATATGTACTGAATCTGTTGAAGGGCACCCCTGAAGTTAATTGGAATCTTTCAATAGGTTTTGGCTTAAAACATTCTCTATGAGTGAATTAGAAATCTGTTTTCTACCATGAGTTTTGGTCAATAAAATTGTGCTAGGCTATGAGAAATATATAAATATTTATAATGTAATATTTCTCATGAAATAACATTGCATTAATATTCACTATAAATAGGAATCTTACTGTCAAGATTAGATAAAATTTGCAAAAGCAAATTTGTTGTCTAAAGAAGCCAATGGAAATGAAATCTACAGCAAAATTTTTACCACTAATAGGAACTCCAGAATGTTTCAGGTCAAGCAAAATCTATCCAAATTTTGGTTTGGGGAATATATAATCTTTTTGCTGCTTTTAATTTGCATTTTGAATCAATTGAAGTATGGAAAGCAAAACAGTGAAAGTTGCAGCATAGTACATAACACAAATAGTGAATCCATAAATGAACACGGATTTATTTCAGGAAGAAACTGAGCCTTTTTGAAAATTACATATTCTTTGATGAACTTTGTCCAAACTTTTTAGCTTGTAATGAAAAAAAAAATCAGTTGTTAAATATAGCTCAAATTTTGAAATAGAATGTGTATATTTGCCTTGTTAATAAAAAAACCGCTGATACTGTGACAAAAGCATACGCAGCTCTAATACAAACCCCACCAAGAGTGGGTGATTTTCAGCATAAGATTTTCAGCTGAATTTTTTACCACTGGATTCATCTCTGTTATTTGATCCAAAATTCATGGCATGTCTTCCCTGCATCTTAGTTACGAAATTGTTTGATGACAATCATAAACCTCTGACTACTAGATATAGTACCTACAAAAAGCTTTTGAAATTAACTCTTGAACACACAAGAAGAGAAGGCATTTATAAGGAAGATGAAGAATTTATGTTACTTACTAAAAAGCCTGAAACATCAGAACTATATAGGCTTTAGCTATCCTGGCCAGCAGAAAGGTGTCCATGTTGTAATGTAACAACAAGGTAAAACTATGTAAAAAATTGTAAAAAATGGCTTATAAATCAGATTCATATGTCACAGTGCCAAACTATGGAAGAATTGGAATCTCTTTAGGCTATGGATATGGCTTTTGTATCCATCCTCTTCTGCAGAACTCATGATACTAATGAGTCACTCCAGATGACGAGTCCCTGACTAGGTGATCATTCCACATTCTCATCCTGGAAAGTGTCTGCCTCAGACTGCCCATGCAATTAAAATAAATGAGAGCTTTGGGATTTTAAATGTTATTACACTATGCAGACTCTTCTATTTTCTATGAGGAGGAGAAATCATGAATGCAAAGAAAGAAGTTTTCTAAATGCTTCAATTTAATTTCAATCTGTACTTTATATAGGCCCATTTATTAGATTTAGAAGGGGCCTCATTAGCTGATTTGAAGCTGGGTTAGAGCTTTACACTTTCTTCTCACTTGCTGAGAGCTTGATATCTCATTTCATCATGTTACACTTTTTAATTCTAGCAGAGGTAAACCTAGACAACATTCATAAGCATATAATAACTGATGGGATGTATGAAGTGAAATACATATACTTCACATTCATGGATTCACTGCTTAGGATTCTTACCTGTACTTTCTATGACAAAGCAAAAAGACTTTTCCATGAATGCAGTAATTTAAATAGCCAAATGCTCTTGAGTTGACTCCACTTACACATTCACTGTTCAGTGACGTTTCCCTATTATCCCTGGGCTGGTTCCTAGTTTCAGGAAGAATGATTTGTAGTCTGATTATACGTATCTCTACCAGAACATCTATTTTCTGTACTTTATTTTTAATGAAGCATTTTCAATACACACACTAGGACTGACAAAGTATGACTGGATGGTTATACAGTATCTGGGACTGACAACAGACTGCCAGGTCCTTCTCAAAACCATTGGTACAAGGGATGCAGTTATCATTCTCTCACGCTATGTAAGTGTATATTATACACTAAAATGGATGAAGGGCCAAGGCACAGCTGGAGCTGAACTTGGCAAGGGATGCAAAGAATAATAAGAAGGACTTCTGTAAGTATGTTAGCCAGAAAAGGAAGGTCAAAGAAAGAGTAACCCCCCTAATGAACAAGACTGGGAAACTGGTAAAAACAGATGAGGAGAAGGCTTTTTTTGCCTCAGTCTTCACTGGCAGTGTCTCTTCCCACACGTCTCAAGGGGATGGAATGCAAGACAGGGACTTCTGCCTTACAGAAATCCAAACAGATTACTTCCATAGCTCTTCCTTTGTCCACTGATGTGGTCACTCCATCGTAGAAGGCCATTAGGTTGATCAGGCAGCACTTGCCCTTGGTGAAGCCATGTTGGCTGTCTCGAATCACCTCCCTGTCCTCCATGTGCCTTAGCATAGCTTCCAGGAGGATCCATGATCTTCCTCAGAGATGAACCTGACAGGTTGGTAGTTCTGAGGGTCCTTTTGCTTCCCTTTTTCAAAATGGGTGCATGTTTCCTTTTTTCCAGTCTCTAAGGACTTCACCTGAGAGCCATGACTTCTCAAATATCATGGAGAGTTGCTTGGCAACTACATCAGCCAGTTCCCTCAGGACTCTGGGATGCATCTCGTCAGGTCCCATAGACTTGTGTATGTTCAGGTTCCTCCAGTGGTCTCCAACCTGATCTTCTGTTACAGTGGGAGGGACTTTGTTCCTCCAGTCCCTGTCTTGTAGTCCATCCACTCGAGAGGTGTGGGAAGAGAAATTGCCATCTATGACAGGTTCTTTGGGCCCTGCTGTGAAAATAAAACACTAAAAAAACCCACTCACTAAAAGCTTTTGGTATCTTCATGACAATGCTTAGTTATGAGACCCTATACACTCTGAAAATTTCGTTTATTAAACTCAGGGAAGGAAATTTCCTTACCTGTCTTATCTTCTTCGTTTAGCACAGACAAATATATCCCATTTTGTTTTTTGTGGAAAACATGTCATATAACGTGCATACGTCTTTCTTTCAGGCATACATGCGTGTTAACAGTAGAGCACTGCCAGGCTGCTAATTGCAAATTCATTCTGCAAGTTGCATGTTTTAAAAGCCCAGTAACTTTGACAAATTAGAAAAATTTTCAGCAGACTAATAAAAGTCAAAACTGTATCTCCATGACAAATTTGGTGTGTCTATCTTTTGTCTAGTAGGAAGAGTGTATATTTTTCCTCATCCACTCTTAAAAGTACAACAGATTGCCTGAAAGACAGGGGTCAACCATACTTAGTTTTTTGCTTGGAAAGGAGTTACATTGTTATAAACAGCTGAAGATAATCCCTTATGAGTAGTAGCATCAGTTTACAAAAATTATAAGTAAGATATGATGCTCTGCAATAAAATATTTGGTGTTACACTCAAATGCTCTGATTTACAGTTACCTAATGTCGTGACAAAGTTTCTTTGCAAAATCATGTACCGTGCTAAATAAAATCTCAGCGTTTCAAAACTGTTAACTGAGACAATATAACAAGTCTTTAAAGTGATTTTTGTACAGTTTCAGTCCCCTTATCCTGGAATTCAGATGACTTTGACTTTGTGAAAACATGTCACACAATTCAGAAAAAAAAAACCAGCTAAAAGGATAAAACAAACATGCGGAGCATGAATCTTGTCTAATATCATGGCACATATTCTCTTTCAGTCAAGAATGTATGTATGTGTATATAAATATGTATGTATGCGTGTATATATCTCTCTCTATCTCTCTCTCTATATATATCAGGTCCAAAGCCATGACAGATCATAGAAAAGTGCAGGATATTATAAGATGTAAAAGCAAAAGTTGTGGCTAGCCAAAATCAAATTAAATGGACAAGATAGATGTGAACAATAATAAGGCAAAGCAAAAAGATTTTGAAATCCAGCTTCTTTAAATCTTCAAAAACAGGAAAAAAAAAAAAAGCTGGCAGGCTGCCAGGGAATCTGTAGAACTTGTATACAGATCAAGATCTAAAATGAATTCTCAAGGAGGATGAGGACACCACAGAAAAACAGAATGAATTATTTGACTCACTGCTCAGTTTAGAGGAGCTTATAATAATGTAGACCTATTCTCCAAGGGGGATAGGACAGATGAACTATCTCAGCTTGTGGTGCCATCATTTAAAGTTTTAGAAAGAACTGATGAAATGAGTACTAATATCTCCATGACTGGATATTTTTTGCCCAAGAGTTCTAAAGGACTCACCATATGAAACTGCCAAAATATGAGTCATGGTTTGCAATTTATCTACTGAATCAGCCTTTGCACTATAAAAGAAGCAAGTTTGTAAACATAGTAACACACTAAAAGATTTTAAGGGAAAATTTAAAGAACTGAAGGCTAGTAAGCCTGCAGTTTGTAATGGGAAAATTGCTTGAAACTACAGTAAGCAATAGGTTCAGTAGACACCTCATAGAGTGATAAAGATTCAGATGGCTTTTCTAGAGGGAAACCACATTTATTAATCTACTAGAGTTCTTTTAGGAATCAAAAATCACATAATAGAATATTTGGTTTTACTCATATTAAGGAAACTTTCAACATGTTTTTAGCCAGGAATGTACCAAGGAATCTGGAGCAAAAAGAGTTCTCCAAAGGATTAAACAAAATACAGGAAAGGGGATTTTCATGTGCTTTGGAGAAAGAATGATACTAGAGGAATCCCAGGGAAAAATGTTCTCGATCAAGTTGTGTTAAATACATTCATAAGTGATCTGAAAAAAGAAAAGAGTAATGAAAATTTGCTGATAATGCAGTTACATCAGGTGTACATCTCTAACATTTAAAAGATTAAGATCTCATGAATGTCTGAATGGCATTATGGGAGATAAAAGTTATTTCTAATATATGCAGAACAATCATCCTGAACATGCATGAATGATGGTTTACTCCTTCTTCTTTGTTGCTGAAGAAATCTTGGATGGTGTCTGGATTGTTCCTCCAAACAGACAATTATATATTAGAGTTTATAAAGAAAATTACATAGAATGGAACAGAAATCCTTATACAGAAACAAATTAGTGATGAACTACTATCATGAATGTTATGAAGCATTTCAGTCAACCCTCTGTCAAAAACAATATAATTGGTTTTGATAAGTTACAGGGAAGTGTAACCTGAATATTTAGAGTTACTGAATGATTTCGGTATAAGGAGTGATGAAGTAGGTTAGAAATCAGCTTGAAAAAGAGACGTGACCGGAAGGTGTATTTGATAGAATACATATAATGAAATACTACATTAAATTTCGAATACTGTACTAAAGTATGTTTGGATGTCAAAAGAATAAACGTATTAAAGGGAAATAAGGACCAGTCATGGACATAGTCAGTCATGGACTATTACATGTAGAGACGAAAATACTCTTTCTTATGAAGTCTGGAAAGTGGGTGGTTGTATCAAAGGCATTATCATACTGAGGATCTCTCCCTTTTTTTACACAATTTCTTGACAGCAAGTGTTACTATTCCCTTTTCAAGTGTGACTTTGGAATAAAAGGATGAACAATTTGACTTGCAATAGCTGTTTGCATGCCTTTTTTGAGTATGAAAAAGTAGAAATATTTGTATAGTCATCAAACTGGTCAGTCATTTTTATATAAATGTCATAGAAAAAATTATTTTCTTGAGATGCAGATATACATTCACACAGATATGATGGCAGAAACTAGTTGGGGTTTTGTGTTTGTATAGTATGGTACGTTGCATATTTCTGATTTAGAAACAGTTCATCACATATCATTGTGGTGCATAGGATGCCAGACATAGTCACAGGAAGAGCAATAGATCACAGGTGATAAGCATCAGCCACAGGCACAGCATAATCCCGGTTCCTCAATCTTTGATGCAGAATAAGATACAAGTCATTCAAACTAATATCTCAGTCTATATTGAATTTTATTCCTAGAAATGACAGTGTGTAAGACAGATCAACCACCTGGTCAGGTGTCAGGAAATCCTTTTAGTCTTCTTGTCCTGTAGAGAATGAGATCAATAGACTTCTCACACTCTTTTTACCCAGGTACTAACAAAATTATAATGAAAACATGCTAAAATGTCTCTTGATGTCAGTGAATAACAGTGTTCATAAATAAATTGTACCCCTGTGCCATTTCAGTTAGACTGTGTAAAATGCTTAACAAACGTGTGTAAAATTTCTCTAGAAGAGGTACAGTTCACTGTGACTTTAACAGAATATGGTTCAAATCTGATTTCTAAAATCTTCAGCTTATCTCATCACATGACAACACACTCATAGGGTTAATGTAGAGTTATGTAATACAGTCATAGAAAGTATGAACACTGGTTCCCTTGGTGACACCATTATAAGCTTTTTTAGCTTTTTTCAAAGTGAAAATGCAAGATGACTATTAAAATGTAATGGCATAGAACATCTTGTTTAAAAAAAAAAAAGCCTTTTAAAGTATTCTAGTTTATAGATGATATTTATTGCTTTTGTATTCTTATGGTGTGCTTCTAAGTCAATTGAAATGCAAGCACTAATGAAACCTCTACCATAACACATTCATTCTTTTTTACACCAAATGAGTCTACTACAAGATGTAAATGACTTACATATATCTGCTGTTCAGGTTTTATTGTTTTAGGTTAATTTATTCACTGTAATATTCTTAATGAAAGTAATGACTCTTCCAGTAGTTTGTATATTCATGTATTGCAATTTTATTAAATCATACTGTGAAAGTTCACAGTGGTTGCTCTAAACATTCCTGAAGTTTCATGTTACGTTTAATATATAAATGCAGACTTCTAGAAGATTATCAGCATAGTATATTTTATTATCCTTTGCTCTTCCTAATTTGTTCACACCAGGGTATATCTAATGTACAGTGGCACTTGTACAGGCAGGACCGTAACATTCTTATGCATTTTATTAGCACAGACCATTGCAAACACAGATCAAAATCTACAAAACAGATCCAGCTCAGTACTTTTGTCTTTTAAATATACTTTATTGTTATGGAGACTTAGTGTAAATTTACTGTTCGAGAAAAGAATTGTTATTTGTCAGCTAGAGTATTGGCTTCTACTTTAAGAGCACAAATTGAGTCTTTTCAGGAGCAATTAAGAAATAAGAAATCTGGTGACTAGAATCTTTTCACCTGCCTCACACAACTCTAAGATTCTGATTAACAACCACATGTAATCTAAACTATTGGATAATACTGCTGTACATGGTCAACATCTCCTGGAACTCTTTTGTTGCATAAACAGCTTGCATTTCCTTTTTTATTATTCTTAAACTTGTTGCTCTGTCAATACTGGCAGCTCTCACTTCTTAAAACATTGTTCAAACACTAGTTACAAAACAACAGACTTTTCCTGAGAATGAAAAATTACTAGGATCAGTGTACAGAATAAAAGCCTGAAGAGCAAAAAGGTTAAGTGAGCTGCCCAAGGACACAGCAGGCAATAACAAAAAGAGTTTCTGTTAACAGTAAACTCTTTTCTGGCCACTGGACTCCATTTAAGCCTAGGACAATCTATTTTAACAGATCATGAAGAATGTTGAGATATGAGCTTACTTCCTGTACTGCAGTTCTAGGAGAATATTACCAAATTGTCTGAATATCTATCGTGATTTGTCATGCATTATATATAGATTAACACAAAATGATGCTCTCTTCCTTAAAACAGACTCAATCTCTGGATTGTGTTCATGTTGTGTCATGGTACTGCAAACAGACTTCGCCTTCCATTCCATCTTATACAACTGTGAAATTGGAGAGTAATGATGTAGACAATCACTTGGATTCTGCAGATTATATTTTAAAATAATAAACTGCTGAAATAAAACATGTATTTCTGACTGTATCAACCAAAAGGTGCCCTACTATAAATATTACATTTTGTTGTATTTTTTTTCTGTAAGATTCTTAACACGGGACATATCAGCCTCATATAATTACAAATAGGAGTGCTACAATAAATGTCCATAGAGTTTGAAGAAAATTTTCACAGATGGTTTAGCATTTCGACAGAAATAATTTTGTCTTTATTGCTCTTGACTCTTTTTCTGCTTTTCACACTACTATTCTGAGTCTCCCTTAGAGGTTTCAGATTAAATAGCCAAACACAAGAAGTGGTGTCATAAAAGTTTGGTGCTACCTAATATTTTGGTGCCAGTCTCCAAAGTGAAATCCAAGCCCCATGTGGATATCTCTACAGGGGTTTGAGAAGTTAGCATAACGTATGTTATCTTCACATGCAGTTAAAATGTGTTTCAAATGTCAAGCTAAATTTGTGTTATCTCTTGCTGTGGAGACGCATGGGTATACCATTGCAAATCTGAAATGACATGTTTCTAAATTATTCCCTCCTCCTAACTATCCAAACACAGAGACCTTGCTTTCCCATTTTAACATAATGGCATGATACTTATATTACTATGTGTCAATGAATCACAACATATTTTCCAGATACAGATGTGTAGCCTGCATGAATACCCATGAAAGATAACAAAAAATATGTGCACAAAAATCCAAATCTAAGTCCCATTGATATTCATGGGAATGCCTCTGATATCTTCAGGAGACTTTGGATTCAGCTGTCATAGTTGGGTGCAGGGTATGGTTTTATATACTTTGGAATGGTCATAAATATAATTTGATCAGAGTCACATTAGAAGTCATGGATTGTCTGGTAAGTGTGTTTTCCTGAGATAAAACTTTGAAACATGGAACTGCCCACTTTTTAGAAACAAGACCTGCAATATAATTTTAAGCTATGTCTATGCAAAATCAACTTTCTGAATAGCTTAAGATAAACAGTTTCAGGTTTTCAAGTCTGCTAACTGCTAGAAATAGTTTGTCTATTTTTGTTCTCTCCCTTCAACAAAAGAACAAAGCAGCACAACATTTTCTCTAAATGTTGAAAACACCTGCAAAGCATTTCAGTGGAGGAAGTTCTTTCAAAAGAGTTATTTAGCTCATCACACCTTTGTTTGGAATGCATCCCTCTGTTTTCCACTTATAATTTAATTCAGAATATTAGTAGTAGTGTGAAGTAAATTGCTGTAAAAAAATGTATTTAAGAAGTAGGATATAGGCACTCATTTTAAACTTGGGACTCCTCTCTAAAGTTTTTCCTCAAAAAAGAGCAATTTGCTTCTGCACACTGGAGTCTTTACTTCCTGTAGTTCCTAGTCACTGGCTACATCTGTGTGTCAGAGACAGTGTGATGCCTGTTAATGCCTGCAAACCTAAGCTTGAGTTCCCAAAGAAGTTTAGGAGTCCAAATCCCACTGAAATCCTGTCACAGTAGTACCATTAGGAATCTCTGCTCTAAGATATATGGAGAACAACTCTGGTGGAAAAAAACTAACTATGCTTAAAAAACAGCTGGAATACATATAAAACCAAAGTATTTCTGAGATGAGAAATATTTTGATGTGATTCATATTCTATTTAGAAGAGATATGTATATTTTCTAAATACTTATAGCAGTTTTCATCTTCATAATTGCTTTACTGACATTAATTAATCCTCACAACGAGGTGTGTGATAAATTAAGGTGGATGAAGAATTCACAACAATTAATTTATCGAGGAAATATAGTTATTTTCCTGAGTGTGAAGTGTTCAGGGACAGGGAGTTTTACTGACTTATTTGTTCTTCAGAACTATTGTGTTAACATTTTATGCAAATGTAATTCAATCAATAGATTTCTTGCAAAATGCTCGATGTGGCTGGGTTTGATGTAAAAGCTTCAAGAAATTAGCTGTCCAGTTTGCATTGCTGTTGAACCAGCAACACTTTCAGGCTCCTCATGCAGAAGACGTACATGTCCTGTCCCCATTAATGGACAGAGACCTGGCTATGTACCAATGCCTCTTTCAAGGTTGGTCTGGGGGAGAGCAGGGGAAGGAAACCCGGGCTGGTAGGCTAGGTTGGAGCAGTGACACACTTCCCATTGGTCTTGGATGTGCAGGATCGACGACTTGCACCCAGAACCTGTCATGATGCGCAGCCCACTTTCAGTCAAGATGCAACGAGTAGCACCCAATTTAACAGCTTTCAGATTTGACGGTCATGGAAAATCCCTGGCTGCTCTAGCTGTTATTCGATATTTGTAGCCTCATCATTAAGATATTACATCAGCCTGCAATTCCTGCTACTGCTGCTTGTAATACTACCTGAACTGCTGCTGCTGACTCTTACACATTGCATGAGGGCCCCGGCTGATAGCAACCTACGTAATTTATAGCTGTTTGCTCTACTTTGAGTCAATCTATTCCAGCTCACTTGGCACTACTGTTTTAAATGTTAATGTCAGAAAAAAACACAGAGATAACCCACTGCTGATAGAATAAAACAAATATTTTTAATAGACCACTTTAAACAGCAGGTGAGCTATACATGGAGTAAAGCAGGAAGGACACATAGCAGCTTATAAATCTGGCATGAGAAATTCTGTGCTATTTACCACAAAATTGCATTGTGGGAAATGGGAATATTGTGGTCGAACCTATAGTAATATTTTAATGCTGTGTGATTTTGTTAAAGAAAACATTTCATCACTTAAGGAAGAGTTCTTGACTCTGTGATGGAGAAAAGTATCCTCTCCCTTCAAAAGAGCATCTGAAATAGCCAAATATCATAAAATTTCCATGCTGAGAAACAAGCATGTTTGATAGCAGAAAGTGAATGCAAACAGGTAAATGTTGTGGTTGCTCTGCAGCACTGAGGTGAATTAGTTGCAAAAAGAAAGTAAATAAATAAGAATACTAGCAAACCTTGACAATCTATCTAAGGTGCCTAAGTTAAAGGTCCACTCAATGGAAGGAAACAGGCACCTTTAAGAGAAATTTTGTGTATTGCCAGCAGACAGTTCATGTCATTTATTTCTTTTTGCTTGCCCTACAGAAATCTCAGGTTGAGCAGATTCCTGTGAGGTGCTTCTCTTGTGCATAAAGCGAGGAGGTAGAAAGCCTCCCTGTGAGACATTTCTGATTTGCTCAGAGCTGCCAGAGAGCTGATCCCTGACACTGCAGGACTTTGTCCCAAACTGCTCCACCAGAACACTGTGTTCTCTTCTCTTCACAGTGCTCACAGTAATAAGCAAAAAAAAAAAAAAAAAAACCACTATAAGAACAACTGTTAAATATTTCTTTGTCATTTTTTTCTATTGTTTCCAAAAAGAAAATTGCAATTAATTGCAATTTAAAAATTGCATTGGAATCTCTGAAATTCAGAACAGGTCCTTTGAAATCTTGTCTTTAAATGGCATTCATGGCTTCTAATTAACTTTGGTTTCTCTGTTTAAAGTGATCAATAACACATACTTGGTCATCTTCAATATGTACCTTTCCGGTGTTAGAACAAAAATAAGATTTCCAGGCTGAAGTCAGATTGACCCTGTATTTACCCTATGGTTGAAAGTAGGGTTTAAACCTAGTCCAGTGCCAGCCTTAGAAAGCGGAAAACAATTAAATGTTGCCTAATTGCATTATCTCCTATTTTTGAAGTTAATAAAAGTGTAATCTATTTGTACCTGTCATTTGCCTTAGGAGACAGCAGAAGATAATGAAAATATTTTACTATCTATTTTCAAATTATAAGCTGTTGTTTCCAAAGAAAGTCAAAACCCATGTATATTATCACATTATTGTTCCCCAGGGACTGCAGTCACTATAGTGATTGTAATTACATGGCTTCATTAACTTTCTACATTCTACCTGTTATGGGGGTTTCACATTAAGAGAATTTGCATATACAGGAAATGAATGCCGTTTGCAAGGAGCTAATGTCATTAAACATTTAAGCAGCCTCTCAAGTAAACAAGGAATTTTCACTAGAATATCCTTTCAGCATGCGTTTAAAACCAATGCAGTCACAATCGTCACTTTAAAGAGAAACATATAAAAAGCATTTAGAGTAAGCAACAGCCATCTTAACAAAACTGCTTTAAAACTGGAAATAATTCAATTACTCTCACAATCATTACAATGCATAATCAGGTGTAATATCCTTCTGTCAGATTAATACTAACTCATGTTAAAACAGAGTATGTGTATTTATGATATACTGTAACCAGTGACCCATATTTAAATAGCACATGCAATGAGCACATTTTCTAATCTGTAATTGCCTAATTTTTGCTATCAATGGATTATACATGAAAATAACTTTCAATTTTTACTTACGAGTTATATAAAGCAAAGAAAGGCTATAAAACCAGACATTTAATACTGGGCTACAGTAGTAGGAACACAAATGCTCTGTAGTCTGTCACATTTTCATTACATGGGCTTGATGCAAGACAACCAATGCCAAAAGGAAGGTTGGGTTTTTTTCTGTTTGTTTGAGCCAGTTTTGACTGGAAATACCTAGTTTCTGACTTCGGTAGACACAAGATTTTAGAAACTGTTTGTGATTTGAAGCCCTTTGCCTTGTCCAGAACTCATATTGTAGCATTATACATTAATATAATACAAAATATGTGCCTATCTCTTTTGAAGAGTCTGACCTGATTCTGATTTAATCCCATTTTCTGAGTGTATCTAGTACTCCTTTTATAGTTGTCTCCTTTGCCTTGATCATGATGATAAAAATTCTGAGACTTTTCACTGTATACGAGCCCATAGATGCACAGGCATTAGGAAATTAGGATTAGGGTTTCCCAGGGTCTTGTCTTTCCATAGCCCATGAACATACATGTAAGATTGTCCGACAGAGGCCAGTTTATAGGAAAGGCATGGTCAGTCATCCTTTTGAATGATGTACTTACTGTCTCTTCTAGGAAGCTTACTGCTCAATGTGCAGGTTTTGGGGATCATTCTTTTGATGTAAGTAATTTTCTTATACAATGTAAGGGAGAATAAAATGTATAACTGTTCTCTGTACATTCTACTTTAAGGAATTCAAAGGTTCAAAATTGAAAAATGGACATTCTAGTACCTAGCATAGAAGTTTAAAGTCTTTATTGGTTCTCATTCACAAAAATGATCAGAGGGATGGAACACCTTTCCTGTGAGGGCAGGCTGAGAGAGCTGGGCTTGTTCAGCCTGGAGAAGAGAAGGCTCCGGGAAGGCCTTATTGTGACTTTCCAGTACTTCAAGGGAGCTTCTAAGAAAGATGGGGACAAACTTTTTATCAGGGCCTGTAGCGATGGGACAAGGGGTAATGGTTTTAAACTAAAAGAGGGCAGATTTAGACTAGATCTAAGGAAGAAATTTTTCACAATGAGGGTGGTGAAAAACACTGGCACAGGTTGCCCAGAGAGGTGGTAGATGCCCCATCCCTGAAAACATTCCAGGTCAGGTTGGACAGGGCTCTGACCAACCTGGTCTAGTTGAAGATGTCCCTGCTCATTGCAGGACTAGATGAACTTTACAGGTCCCTTCTATTCTATTCCAAACTATTCTATGATTCTGTGATTCTTCATGCTTTCTCCTTAGTATATCTTTGAATTAAACTTTGTCTTTAAACTTCTTTCCTTTTCTAGCTTTGCACTAGGCAGAAATACCACAAAACCATTTTTTTTTTCCCTGTGGGTTATTATAGTGTTTATATGCAGAACTTTGAGCTCTTATGATGAAAAATGCTATAGAGACATAATGCACAATGAGCTGGACTTCATCCTGCCAACATGAGGATGTAAAAGAAACATGAGAATGTCCACCATGTACCCTTTTGTACCAGCTCTGAGCACAATATCAATCTTCTGGAATGCAAGGTTTATATTAAACTGGCAACCATCCATAAGGAAGATGGGAGGAACAAAGCAAGAAGCAGACCAAAATATTAAGAAGGAAATCTGATGTTCACCTGTGAATCTAGTGTGAATGGTTAGAGAAGTTATTGCTCTTCAGTTAATATTGCTGGGAGTACTATCTACACAGCTAAGCAAGGCCATGGGTTTTGTGAAATGTCCAGATCAGCTTTAGTAGAAAATTCAGCTCATAAAGTCTTCTGTGGTTTTTCCAGCTAAGCTGGTTTATCTTGTAGGGAAACAAATGAGAAGCACTAACACAAGTTTCTGCATAGCTGAAAGTGGTAAAGTTTTTGGATAGTACAATTGCTCTGTGATATGATTCCCTCCTGCCTGGCTACACAGCACCTGGCCCTGTGCCGGCTCTCCTCCTGCCTCAGGATGCCTTTCCGTTGCATAGGAGAGATGGGCTTGGGGGAGGGAAAACCCCTCCTTCTCTCACCTCCAACTAGGTCAAGAGGTCCTTGAGAGGAGAGTGAGAGAGAAACATGCCAAGGGAGGTGTTCATGCCTCAGAAGCTACAGTATGAAAAGGGTTATGGGTGGGAGCTGAAGTCCCCAGTATTCAAGTCCTTCTTCCAGAGTACATTAGACTACCTATGTATGACTGAGTTTAGATTTTCTTACCTTGGCCATCTGTCTTTTTCATCTCAGGGCTGTCAGTTATTTCTCATCTACCAACCCATTTTCTTGGTGTGTCCTAAATAATTCCATTTTTTTCCTAGTTAATGCAACCAAGTTATTTTCACTGACTGATAAAGTCTCTTCCAAGTCAGAGATGGATTTCTTGTTTGCAACAATTCATGTTAATGGTTTCTCTTACACTTATAAAATGTCCTTTTCTTTTGCAATATATTCTTCGATGTACATTATGTTGTATAGAAGTGACTTTCCAATTGGATATTACAAGTACTCAGACACTGAAATGTATTGGTTTCTTGGACTGCACTATTGATCTGATCTTTGTCACTGGAAGCTTATGGTGCAAAACCTTCCTCTTCTGTCTCCATTAAATATTTTTTTTTCTCTGCATCTTGCCTTGTTTGCTTTACTTACTTACTTCCTTAATCACTCATTTTTCTTCTCAGCAGTTATATTTCCTCTCTTTTCCTTTAACAGCTGCTCTTAAGGAATTTCAGTGTTGTGTAGTTATTTGTGAGCTAGACTGCTTTACTCTCTTGGTACCTGCTGTCTTTACTTGAAGCCTCTAAACCAGTAATTGGTAACAAGTTTCTCTCAGTGGGTTTTACACACAGCTGCAAGGCAGAAAATAAACAGTTCTTTCAAGTCTACACTCTTAGGGTTACAGCTGTATACTAATGACTTCCCCAGCTCACTCATGCAAATTTTAGAGACATATCATCCATTTTTGTTAACAGATTTTTAAAAGCTTTTCCACAGTTTAGGCAGGACCTTGTAACAACAATTGTGAGAACATGACATCAAAAGAATATCCTTCTGAATTAAGGTATCTTTCCTAACTAAGCTAGTTACTGGTGTGTAAGTTCATAATTTTTCATCAAACAATAATTCAGCCTCTCAAAGTTTTTTAACTTGAAATTTTAAAAAAAATTATGGTAAGAATGCCCAATGTATTGTCATTCCTAATTATCTAAATGCCTAAATAACAAAATAAAGAGCAAATTTTTTTCATAATATGAATTAAGTTAGCTCAGAATTTTTAATTCTTTTTTTCAAGGAGAAATTTTCAAGTATATATAACATTTATGTGGAATATTTTTGCTTTTGTTAAAAAATATATGAACATGTGGTCAGTAACAACAGAAATAAGAAAGTAAAAAAGCAGTCTTCAGCTAAACTGTTCTGTTTTTTTCCTCTTAAACCTTTGACAAAAAAAATCCAGTGCTTCTTGGAAAGTGGGGGAAGGGAGAAATAAATGTTTATTCAGCTATTCCAGTCTTAATAAGCTAGGTCATGACTCGATACACAAAAGGATATGTGTTTTGCTGAAAATAGGACATATGCATAAACTCTGTGTGCATGTGTGTGTGTAGATAGAGGAAAAAAGTAGAGTTAAATAGAATTAATATACCTTTTGCAAATAAACTTGTTCTACTGAGGTTTTTTTCACCTACTAAAGAAACCTTTTCAAAGGTTTCTGAGATTTTTCTCTCAAGCTATTCCAGTATTGGCATCTAGTTTTCTTTTTTTACAGAATTAAACAGTAATATTAGCTCTTGTTGTTTAAGCTTTTCATGTGACTGTTTCATCTCCTAATAATACTTCAAAAGCTTATTTAACAGGTTCAAATAATATTTGTGATGCTGTTTGCACAAGTATGCAAATCAGACTACTAAAGGCTTGGGATGATGGGGAAATAGTATGGTTATCCCCACTGTAAATGCAGTAGCAAGAAAAAATTATTCACTCCTATTGTTTTTGAATGGTAGATATTAGGATGAGAGGAAATGGCTTCAAGTTGCACCAGGGGAGGTTTAGATTGGATATTAGGAGAAATTTCTTCACTGAGAGGGTGGTCAGGCATTGGAACAGGCTGCCCAGGGAGGTGGTGGAGTCACCATCTCTGGAAGCGTTCAAAAAACGTGTGGATGTGGTGCTTCAAGACATGGTTTAGGGAACTTGGTGGCGCTGGATTAATGGTTGGACTTGATGATCTTGAAAGTCCTTTTCAACCTTAGTGATTCTGTGATTCTGTGATTCTGTGATATTGTGACTGTACAGCAGAATAGGGATAACCTCCTGAGTTGGGAGGCAATAGCACGGTTGTTGTTCTTCTTGTGTTTGTCTACCCCTACCACTGCAGCAAAATGGCAAAGTGGTCAGGGCCACATGGAATTGAGTTTGGGCTCTAGTTGTGTCACGCTCATTCACGCTATGTCTATTGAACAACTCTGTGTTGCTTAATAGAGCAATGCCCTGTGTTCCAGGGCATTTTGTAAGTACTTTGGAAAGAAGTGCAAACCCTTTGCCTCCCTATGTCAAGAACAGCAAGGGGAAACCACCTGTCAAGCAGCTTTGTATTAGCCTAAACCTGAATTTCCTTTCCAAGCGAGGCATGCAAAGTGGGGAGAAATACTATATTAATATATCGTTTGTAAGGTGCCTGTGAGCAGGTAGTTGACTATATTAAGGTATGCCCTACCAGAAATGCCCCCTTTAACTTCTATTTATCAAAGGCAGGGAAGTGAGGTTTAAAATATAAATCAAGAATAACTACAGATGTAGAGAGGTCAGAATGTGTCTTCTGTCATTCAGGAAACTACCAGCTTCTGTACTTCTGTGTCCAGAATGCCAGAGGCAATGTAGAAATAGCAACTTACAGTTTTTTCTTTCCTTTGAAAAGTTGTTTCCATAACTTAAGATATTACGTGAAATCTTTACCTTCCTGCCTTCTTCAGGGGACAACTTCTTATTTGACTCATTATGTTGAAGATGTAATATGCATGGACCATTTGAGGTAGTAGAAGTGAGGCTTCCCAGAGTGTGGGAAGAAAAGCATGCTCTTTACAGATCTCATTCAGTAAAGTGTTGTGAAGGGTTATTACTTTGTACTTTTCTATTAGTTCCAAGCTGATAGGTACAGGTTTCTTTTATTTTAAATAAAGCAGTACTCTTGTAAGTATTACCTTGATGAACTGGCTGGCATCAAATAATCGTGTGAGGCCCCTACTTTCTAAATGCAAATTCTAATCATAGTGTTCATGGAATAGTTTATGCATAGCGGTCTATGTTTTTTTAAAATTACAAACATCAGAATGGTGCCAAATAGAAACCTGGACAGAACTTCTATAGGTGCCATGGTAACTTTGGTTCCTGAACAGTGCATTCTCCCTATTAATATTAATTACAAAGTACAAAACATCTGACAGTTTACAAAATCAGAACACAATCAGCTTGACCACATTATACACTGTTGCACATAAGAATTCTTAATGTTGTTTAACAAATGGCTTTTTTTCCACTTTTCATTAGAGCCCCTTGTTGCCATCCAATCTTGATTTTAGAAATTAAAGCTAACAACCAGATTGAAAGAATCCGGAGAATGACAGCATGGGGCACAGTCTCAAAGCCACAACTAACAGCATGAGGCAAAGCGAATCTCAAGCTATTCCAGCTCATAGAGAAGGAAGGGGGAGAAAAAAGCATTTGTGGGAAAACTCAATTATAACAACCCACAGCTATAGTAAAGCGGTTGTGAATGTTGACACTAAAGCTTTTTCTGCTTAATGTTTTAATTAAATACCTAGAAGCCAACTATTCTCCTCAGTCAGTGTCAGAGCTGTACTTCTCTATGGATAAATGTTTACAGCAAAATCTCTGCTGAGGGTTTCAGCAAACAAGTCTTGGAGAACTGAGAAGGCTTTCAGCCGAGGCACTTGAGATCAAGAAAGCACCAGTGATTAGAAACTAGCAGTACAATAACAGGACGATTTAATCCACCCAAATGTCAGTCGCTGGTTTACAAGTTGGCAATCCCATCTTCATCTGCAGACAAAAGGGCACTGGTTAGTCATCTGTTTAATTCTCTTTCTGCAGCATGTCATTTGGATGTTGAAGGAAAATCCCTTGATTCAGTCTGCCATTTCTGACAGCCTCCCTCTAGACCACATTAATAAGCTTTTTAGAGAAGTGAATGCAGAATAATCAGCAGGCAGCCTGCACTCAAAATGGAGACAGAACAGACAGTAGAAATGCCTTCTTCCCTTTGTAGTTGTGGCGCATAGGTGACCCTTCTCTCACAGAGCAGCAAATGATTTAGACTAAGATTGCTTTTGAAAGCCACAGCGTAATTAACCATTTTATGCATGTGGTGTCTGCCTAGCTTCAAAACCTGATGCTTTGCAATGGAAAAGATTCAGCTGCATTTGAGTTAGATTTATGAAACATGATAACAATAGAGCAGACAGATAGAAAGGCTGCCTGGCATCCTGGAATACCTGGGGAATTTCACTCAGAAAACAAACATGCTACTCTTTAATGTAGGCTCACATCTCATTATAAAATCACAAGTGGAATGAGACACACTTCGCCTTTGTAACTGTGTTGCCAGGAGGCAGGTAAGTGTTGTGCTACAGACAGTCCTGCTAAGATCTGCATGATTTTAATATATTTTGAAAGCAAATAATTTGTTAGATAATGGGGGTCTTGCTGTGGATATTTTCTGTTTTTCTCTATTAATTATTTCTCTAGTGCCAGCTGAAAATTGAAATTGTCAATAGCTTTGTTTAACCTATTGTGCACTGGCTGTTTCAAGGTGCAGCAGAAAAACAAACTAGTTCAGGGTATCCTTATTTTTGAAGGGGAAAGGATTTGCTGGTAAGACATTACTAAACACTGAAAATGAGGAAGCAGAAGCCTTGGAGCCCTGAAAACCCTTTTTATTTCACTTGGAGATGAAGGAAGTAAGCACCATTGAAAATCAAGCTCAAGATATGCACATACAGGCAAGAAAAGTGAAAGGAGGTTAAAAGGAGAAGGAAAAAAATGTAATCCTGTGTGATGTGGTAAGATGTAGGTAAGGCTCAGGGAGGATTTTGTCAAGCAGAAAATTGACAAAACCTGCTATTAATTATTGTGCTGATGCTATCAGTGGCATTACCATAATCAAAAAGTGAGGCGTGAGCATAATTCACGAGGCGCTAGGTAGCTTGGGGGTTAAATCACTTATTCTCAAAGGAGATTTTAAGAAAAAACATAATTAACAGTAAGACAGAGCACAAGAATTCTTTTATGTAGACCATGTAGTCAGTAATATGTCAGTAACATATTCGGACATACTGGTCTGTTTGTGTGTGAAGGAATAGAAGGGGATAGAAGGAGACCTTATTTGTCATCTGCAGCTACCAGGAAAGAAGTCTGGATCACAGTCAACCAACTTTTTGTTATAGAGAAGAAGTTAGAGTCTCTTTAAAAAACAATATTCTAGGCACCTTGCAGACAAACACTAGCATAAAGTCCCTTCCAGGAAGAGTTTATATTCTACAGTACCAGAAATATAGGAAAAGAATGTACCAGAAAGGAAAGTAATGAATTGATGAGTAAGTAATGAATTGAAATACCTTTTTATGTGTTTTTTTCCTTTAGAGAGACAGAAGGAATAAAACATGGCGGCAAAGACCAAGACAAGTAGGCGTCACTGTTTTAGAAAATCTTCACTCCTAACAATAGCATCTTAAAAAGAAAAGGTAGAAAAAAGATTAAAAATGAGACCAGGTCATCAAGTTACCCAAGTAACGACTTATTATTGCCTTGCAAATTTAAACTATTAAAGAAGCTGAGACAAATTCAATATTTACAGTAGTTGCACGTTAACAAGTCAAGATTTACCAATTGTTATAGGCAAAGTTGAATAAATAATGCTGAAAGTGTTTGCAAATGTTACTTTGAAAGAAAACATCACATTCACTTTGATTCACAACATACATTATTCACACACTGCAAACATTCATGCAAGCAAATCTGTCTTTTATAGTGGTATTGTAATCTCTCACGCTAATAACTATCTGCATTACTATTCACTCTGGAGATAGTCATATGGCAGTGTTAAAAGCTCCTGGTTATTCCGAGATTCAAACAATCAGCAGTGATAATCACATGACTAATGATATAAGTAAGAGAATGGGTAAGGTATTTAAGGTGAGTGTACAATTAGAACATCTAAAGATTTTTTCTTTGTTTATTTAGTGCTCATGTTTTTATTGTCAGGATGAACACCTTAAGAATGCCCATGAAAATCCTTCTCCCAGAAGTGTCCAGGAACACAGAGCAATGAAAGCAATAGATATTGCTCCCCTTGGTAAGCAGAAAGTACTTGTTAATACCCCTATTACAAGACTCTTTTGGCTCTGAGTAATCTTGCCAGATTGAACTGCAAATAAAGTTCTCCATTTCCAAGGAAATCTCATAGAGAAATTATAATACTTCTAGTGAAAAATGGTATTGGAAGACTAGAGGACGAAAGCTTTTGTAATCTTATGTGGGACTGCCTGTAGATTTTCAAGATCTGCAATATGCTATAACGGGAGAATAAATTCATAAAAAATTGTTATAAATCCCATAATATTCTGATCCATGCAACAGCATTACTTGGTAAATTAAACTTTGAAAATGAAGAATCAATGTTAAAGAGAGACCACTGAATAATATGGGACAGGTCTATGAAACAAAGCTAAACGTGAATTTCAGTAAAATGTAAAAGTAAGATGTAGGAAAGTAAAGTCATTTATGCTTCTAATCTGCTGAAAGGAGTTGTAGGAATGATTGGTTTTGTATCAAATCAAACTTGTCAGCAGCTGTGGCTTACCTTTTAAACTAAAAGTGGTTTATGCTTGAAATTCAGTTTTGACCCCCTAAGTGTTTATCAATCACCTTTGTTATCTGTTTTAAAATTAATGCCAGTAAAGTAACTCTGATTAGTCAATATCCAAGTTCTCTTGGAAACTTTGTACTTGCCCTTCAGTAATAACAAGATGCTCATCCCTCTGTGCACAAAAGCACAATCTCTAGGCCAGTTTTTAAGATTGGAAAAAAGTAGTTGGATTTTGCTGGCTTGGACGCAAAACAGCTAACAGCACAAGTGGCTGTGTGGTGTTCTGTGATGTGGCATCTTAGTGTATACAGAAGCAGACACCAAACAGATCGTGCAAAGTAATTACTCACGTTGGTGACAAAAATCAAATGAGATGCATTTGATTTCTGTAAGAAATGTGAAAGCTAGCAAAGCTATGAAATGAAAGACTACTAGACAAGAAAGCCTTTCAGAGAGTCTTAGGCAGGCAGAGACATCTAAACCATGTCCTGTATTTGTTGCAGTGAAATGCTGCTTTTAGAGCATCAATCACTAGGGCACAGTTAGGAGTGGTGTAGGACAGCCATTGAGGGAGAAATATTTAGGAATTTGAGGCTAAATCAGGCCAAAACCACACCATTCTTCATGGTCTACTACTGAATTATTTTGAGATGAACATTACACTTCAAGCTCAAGGTTCCCTGGGCTGTTACTAAAATTACAGAGGTCACTGGAGCAGGCCCCTCTCCCTAATTATGTTATAGTTGTATTTTCACGTCTCCTTAGTCAGTTGATTACAGCAGTTTAGAACGACAGAAACCACCGAGACAACTGCAAAATCAAGTTTGCTTTAGAGGCATATACCTCTAATTAAATTAATTCTTTCCCACTTACCAATAACGTAGAAGACACTACTGAAAGCCTGGAATATTGCATGACTCAAGACCCATTTTTGACTTCAGGAAACTAAACCAGCAAAGCAGAAAAATTTAGTCTCTTTTTTCATTTCTGCTTTCTTTGTTGCATCCAAGTTTAAACAAGAAACCATAAATACTCTTCCTGAAATAAAACTCCTCACACAAAAAGAGCTTCTAAGTCTTTGTTAAGTCTAATATCTGCATGCAGTCATGTGACTATTCAAAATTACTCACTGAAGCAGCTGTGAATGCATATGAAATGAAAAGCCTCTGTTTTGTGTATGCTGAATATAAAACATGCCTCTCTACTTGCTAAATACTTAGAGCCTTAATTCTCTACTTTTTCTCATTATTGTAATTAAAAATGTTGGAATTACCTTTGGTAGACAGCGTTTCCTAAAGCATTAAGTTATTAGCATCTTCTGCATGGGATAAAGCTCATGAGGAGATGTGAATCTTTTGGTTAGCCATCCTGACATCAGGACAGTTAGCTGCTGTCCAGACGGTGACAATCACTGCCTTCAGTGTGACAGTGACTCCAGTTGGATTCACTGAGAGTCCGCTAAACATCTTTGCTGAATTCTTACACCTAGCTGGCCCATCGTCCTATGTGAGCACTCAGCACTCCAGCACATGCACAATCTGTTGCTATTGATTGTCCTGGATTATGTACAGAACACCTCCTAACTATCTTAGCTATGTGCAAAGTGTCATCCTACATGATCATTTCTTCATCTGCAGGAACAATTTCTACTAATTACAAGCGTGTTATCCATGTACAGTTTAGTCAGTTCTGTGGCTGGGACAGTTTGAGGGAGTTTCTGGAATGACTAGGGTCTCCACCCAGGACATTAACCATTGTATTTAAACATTAAAATAGTGCCCAGCAGTTGGAAGGTCTGGTTCTATCTGAATTTCTCACTTGAAGTATTCCTGTAAAAATTGGTCAAATGCTTTGTTGTGAAGTCGACTAGAAATCAGTCAAAAACTTTGATTCAGGCTAGCCTATTGTCTCAAATCAGTCCACTGTTTCACCTATGCAGAAGGTAGATGTAGAGCCCCTGGGTCACACAGAGAATTAACGAGTAAGTGCATTGGTTATGACTTCAAGCACAGCCTTCATACCGAGATATACCAAAATTGTAACTATAATGTCCTCCTTATAGCAAAATTATAACATAAATTAAGATGGAAAAAAACCTCATGGGTCAAGATAAAGGCAGTTTAATAAAGCAAAAGAAAGGCAGTGCATAGAAGCAAAGGAAAACAAAAGATTTTATTATCTACTTCTCATCAGCAGGTGATGTCCAGCCACTTCCCAGGAAGTGTACGTGTAGCAGTTGCTCCAGAAGACAAACATGGTAACAATGAATGCTCCCCCCCGCCCTCCTTTCTCCTAGCTTCATTGCTGAGCAGATGTCATATGGTATGGAATACCCCCTTGGTCAGTCTGCGTCAGCTGTCCTGGCTATGTCCTCTCCCAAGATCATACCCATCCCCAGCCTACTGGCCTTTGCAGGGGATTGTTGGAGACACAGCCTTGGTGCTCTGTGAGCTCTGCTCATCAATAACAAAACCACTTGTGTATTAACACCATTCTAGCTACCAATACAAAGCACAGTACTATGAGGGCTGCTATGGGGAAAATTAACTCCATCTCAGCCAGACCCAATACAATATTGATATGGTTTCCAATGGTAATTATAGTTCAGGAACCTTGATACCACCACTCCTGGACCAGTGCTGCTGCCTACCTTTCCAAGAATAACTTACTCATTAGAGCATTCATCCAGAAACAGGTGTTCTGGCTTCAGTATTAAAGTCTAAGGGTTTGTGCTACTTCTTGGAAATAAAAATTCTAACCCTGAATCCAGATTATGAACAGCCATAAAACTGGAATGATCACATTTTTACTTTTGGCTTGACCACTAATAAAACAGGAACTAGTGAGGAAAATGCAGATCCTTGTCTGGTGTTTCAGATGTTTTGGTCTAGGACTTGTACTGTAGTTTAGATATAGAGGACCTGCAAAAATATTTCTTTGTTTACCTTCCTATATGATATCCTCTAAACTCTCTGTACTAAAAGAGAAATAAAGCTGGTATACACAGTTGAATTCTAATATTTTGCTTTAGATAAAGTAAAACAAACCCAAATGTTTTCAAAAGTGTTGGGGTTTTTTTTTTATGGTAGTGTTTAAATCAGTCTGGTGTTTATTTTCAGCCAACTCTCTTCTGTGTAATGATTTGCAAACTTCATCAAATAAATGGACAGACTAACACAGCTGCCGTAATGTCAGCCATTGGAATTTCATTAGGAAAATAAGTCATTTGCTATCCTGAGTCATTTACTGCCCTTACTATCTTATTACATCCATTTTAGATGCAATTCCTTTGAATTGCAAGTCTGCTTGTCCTAGACTGACCTACCACCCAAGTGAGAAACTACTCACCTGAGCAAAACAAATTGGATTTGGTCTGTGGTTCCTGAAGCATCACAGGGAAGGGAGTTCTCCTGTGTTTGCTTTTGGGTTTTGTTTGTTTGTTTTTTGTTTTTTTTTTAATTTAGTGACAAGACTTCATGTTTATGAGTCTTGTTTTGAACCCTTCAATCTGAAGCTGAATCAAGTCAATGTTACTTGCTCAGATGGGCTGTTGCTTAAGACACATTACAGGCTGGCCCCATACAGAGGATGTCTCCTTTCTTATTGATGCAATTAACTTAATTTTGTATTAATCAATGTCAGGACAGTTTGTTCTAATGGTATATAATAAAGGGATCTAGTCAGTTTTGTAATTGTATTGCTGTTTTGTTTTTTTATCTAAGTATATCAGTTATAACTAACACAAAACATATTTATTAATTTGTATTATTTGGTTTTATTGGAACCATTTCCAACTATAGAAAAATAAGTAATGAAATTACCTTAATTCAAATGCAGACCAATAAAAACTAAACTAATCTTATTACAAATTATGTACATAGTCTTAAGAAGAACAAAGATCACTCTTTTGGGAAGACTGTGTTATATGTCTTGAGTTGTCCCCTGCATTTTCTCAGGAAGTGATTCCTTGGTTGGCATAAAAGGCATGCTTTAAAAATACGAAGTACGGTAAAGAACCTTTTAGTAATTTTCTCTTGCCCTTGGATGTCTCTAATTGATTACTTCATAAAAGCAGGAAGGATGCTGAAGAACTGACAATGATTTTCCCAAAATCCAAATCAAGAGGAAGTTGACAATGACTAATGTTACCTACTCCCCCTTTCCCATCACACATCTGCAGCCTGTATTTTCAAAAGATTTATACATTAAAGTGGGTCCCTGATGCTTATATTTTAACTGGGGTCCTGTAGTAGTGAGAAGAAAACACAAAGGAACTCAAATTTCTGTGAGAAATACATGTCTGCAAAAAGCAGTTTCTCTTGTCCACAGGTAAATCCTGGCATAGAGGCACATTGGTGTTTATTGGAATTAAAAACTTAACATGGTCCTTATCCTACCAAGGTCAAAACAAAAGTTTCTTTTCAGAAGTTCACACAGCTGTCCTCAAATTCCCATTCAATTCTGAAGCTGTACGTGAAGAACTAGGTTCAAATAAATGAGTAATTCGATAAATATATGTGAAAAACATATATACACAATTATGGTGAAAACACTTCTTTGTTTTTTTTTCTGGACAGCTCAAGACTAAAACGTTACTACATTACATTCTACTAGCACACATTTCTGATCAGCAAAATAAGAAACAAAATAATAACATTTGCAGGAAGAAGTGAACACTTCCACTTGAATAAATGTGGTACCTGGAAAAAGACAAAACTTTCACGCACAGTAGACGTCCTTCAGGTCTGAAAAAATATATTCAATGTAGCAATAAAATTATAAATAAGAATTTTTTTGCTTGGAGATCCATAAATAACAGTCTACGCTTTTCAAGGGGAAAACACATGCACGATGATCAGAAACGTTGTTCTTTCATAGCGTATGGAAATGCTTGCAATAGATGGCAGGATTAGAAGACAGGTGCCCGCTGTGTAAGGTGTCAAGTTAGGACCTTGATTCAGCAAAAATGAATGCATATGAACGCCTCTGAGCTGCTTGATCTTTGAACAAGGTGAACTGCTAACCCATAGGCTGTTGTGAAGTAGAAGTATTTAGGTGCTTACACGTTTACAAGATTCGAAATTAATATTCAGAGACAATATGGAAAAAGGGGAAGGAGCAGAGGCTGATATAGTGCTGATGTGGTGCTACAGCTTGGGAAATGCTTCAGATGACTATTAATATCACACATTACTATTATTATTTTTTCCCAAAAGAGGTTTTTTATAATGCTAGCTGTAGAAATGAAAAAGTGGAACCCAAGCATCTTTGATGCTGTGCATCTTCCATATCAGCAATAAAACAAAAGAAAGAAGGTGCAACTCTATCCCCTGAACTCTATCAGGATGGCAATTCTGCTTATTGTTTTTAAGTAAAGGCTATGTTCTCACAGTGTATATTAAAAGATCATAAAAAGCTGTTGATGAGGCACGTTTTCTTTCCTTACGTGAAAGTAGTTATAAAAGAAATATGCACACAGATTTTTAATATAAAATACCTTTTCCACATTATAGCTAACACAATATGGAATGAATAGCCATTTACTTGATGGCTGAAGATGGGAATGAATAAGAACAGATCTTGATTTTATTTAGCTTATCTATAGTATAGCATGAGGCAGCCAGAGAAACATTTAAGCAGGTTACTGTTAGTATAGGACTACGTATGCTTAATTTCCTTAACTAAGGTGTACTAGATTGAGTTTTATTCTGTAATCCTTCCAGTGTGTAAAACAACAACATAATAATAAACGTGCATGAAGGTAGAAATAACTAAGTCATCTAACTCATGCAGCTGCACAGAACTGCACAGGGGCTTTTTCATTATCTGAAATTAAAAGATACAGAAATTCTAACATGGCAAATGTTAGTATCAGAAGGTGTTATAAATAGCACAGATCTTTTTAATTGCTCAGATCTTGGCCAAAGACCTAAATTGAGCTTGACTGATCTATTCTGTTCTTCTTTAAGCATATTTATGAGAATACAGACAATTACATGATCAAAGGAGAAAAAACTGATGAAGAGATCTTTTCTAGTCATGTATTAAATTTCTAGGATGACCTTTACTTTCAAAACATTGAATTGTTATGATATTAGAAAGACGTGATGCCAGCCAAAGAGAATGTGCCATTTTCAAACAGGAGAGAAGTCAAGATTAGTTTTTCAATCAAATAATCTTTATTTAGAGAAGAGACCTATGCAATTTCTTTGACAGTACATAAAAATATTAAATAAATAAATTATAGGCTATATCCCATGCTACCAAACTACCAAAACATATTCCTCCAAACATACAGTCAGTGCTGTTAATGGTGATTAGATACAATGTTTTATGTTGAAGATCTGGATCAAAACTTGGTTTTCCTAGGTATGATGTTTTCACTCAGGTTTTCTGTGTTAATCTGCTTCTCACTGGGAATTACTGTCACTGGTAGAAGAGGTGTTTTAGGTACTTATGGAAAGTTTCCCAGTTACACAGAAGAAAGAAGAGAACTTAGTCTTTCTTCATGAGTTCTCGAATGCCTCAGGGGAACGGTACCAGCAGGGTATCATTGTATCTATTGCATCTATTCAGGGTTTTTTTTATTCTTTCTGAAAAAGATTTTTTTTTGTACTGACAGAGTTTTTCATTTAATCAAATGTTCTGTGAAGATGGCTATTTCAACAAGGAATACCAATAAAATTTAAACTTCATTAAATCTAAGCTGAAGGAATTGATTTTCATTTTTTTGTTTGTTTTAGTTCTGAAACTGAAGAATACTGGTTACTCATACAACCTTGCTGTTATCAGCTTTATTCCACTGAAACAAAACATATGAACGAACAATGTGCAAAAGAGGAAGAGCATTTTACTTAGACCGCTCTCGGTAAAGATCATCATCACCAAGAATTTTCGAGGAAAAAGCAACACTCCTTTGAACGTCAGTTGCTGTAAACCACAAAGCTGCAAACACACCAAGCTAGCATGTTTACATTTCTTGCTTACTTAAAGGAGACAGGTTTTGATCTGTGGCACTATACAGTCAACTACATGTCTCCTAAACAGAGGGCAGAGGGGTAACATTAGAGGAAAGGTCAAGTTGTACTATTACTTTAGAGTATCTGGGAATACTAAGGAAATGTGCTGCACGGAAAGATTAGTAGGAAAAGAGGAAAATTTTTTCTTTTTACTTTTTTTTTGATCTGGCAATCTAACTGTGCAAACCAAGTCCAGCAAAAATCTATAGTAGAATATTAAAATGTAGAATGTGTGTACCTAAATCCCTTAAAATTTGTCATAGTAAATTCACAATTCTTTGAAACTAGCATTTAATACAAGCACTTTTGAAAAGCTGAACAGTAGTTCTAGAAATTAGTTCATCAATAAGCAGCTCTTTTGGAGAACTTACAGTTATATTTATATCTATAAACATATGTTTAACATGATTATTTGAGAAATATGGTACCAGGAAACTGAGAGAAAGGTGAGATCTGACCAATGTCAACACAAGAAACGTAGCAGCTACTTTGTTTCAAGAAATATGTATCTTGAGTGTTTCAAGAAATATGTATCTTGAGGGAATACAAAAAGGAATAATGTCAAAATCATATCAGCTTAAAGGAAATCAAAATACTGTACTTGTCTCCTGGGCCATTGCCAATGTCTTTGCAAAACTTTTCTGACCATATCAGGGAAAAGAAAACCCCCACAGTGTTGTTGTGATTTTCTCCTTAACAGAACTAGAACAATTTTAAAAATAATTTCCCCTGTGTCCTTCTGAATTCTTATAAGTGTGTGGTAAAGAGCCTAGAGAATCAGAAAGTACAGGGCATGCAGGATAAGAAGAATGAACATCATCTTAGTCAGGTGTCTGGGAAGCTGTGGGGGACAAAATGCTTACTAAAGCCTTCTGAGATACTGCACAGTTTGCTAATTCAAAGAACTGGTTTAGAAATTTGTTTGGTATTTTAATTTTATGCTTATAAATTTCAAGCGTAGACTGTCAGGTACAAGATGAAATCCATTACCAAGAAAAATGCAATGCTCAAGTGTTATGAAAGGTTATATATCACACACTTTTAGTATATAACAACATTTGAGTTAAAACACTAGAACTTATAAAAAAGCAAGCCGTATCAAATTATGTGGAACTCTTACAAAGCACAGAGAGTGTTCAAAGGACAGGAAGCACAAGAGGAGACTGTTCAGGGAGGTTGTGTGGTTTGTAAAGGTAGTACCCTTAGGAACTGGTTGGACAGTCACATGTAGACAACGGGGTAGATCTGCCCTTCCATGGTTAATAATAAAATAGGAGACAAGTATTACAGGTTATTTTGCCACAGTATGGTCTGTACTTGACATTTATTTTGGTCGACATTATATCCTGGCAGAGATCCCCCCTGAAGGGACTTCCCCATGGGTTGCATGGAGAACCTGGCAAGGAGCTGGTGTGGCTCAAGGGTGCAAGGACTGTGGAGACCTGAATGATTTGTTACTTCACTTCCTGAGACTGTAGGCTAAAACAGAAAAGCAAATGCAAGGTGTGTGCAGCTGAAGGTCACTTGACATTGGACAGACAACGAGCAGTCAGGGAGCAATTCTACTTCAGAGTTTGTCTCAGAAACAGGACTTCTTTCTTCAGGATTGCCTCTAAAGCAGACCTAACATTTTGTAGGAAGCAGGGGGATGAGGGCAAGATTTATCAAAGTACTTGTATAATAAACAACTTTGATTACCTCTGACTCTACTATTTTGGAAAACACTGGCCTGCTTTCTTAATTTAGTTTTTAATATACTAATTATGTTTTATGAACTCAGTAACATACATGAACTAATTCTGCATTTCAGGAGTAGAGAGCAGGGTCTTCCCTCTTACTTGAAGGAATTCTGTGTTAGCAGTGTAAAGATATGTTTCTTCAAGAGCTATTGTCAGCAATAACACGTGTAGGGAAGTTGTCCAGGGAGATTCTGTACTACAAGAAATCAGTCTTTTTTTCTTTTTTTTTTTCCACCCAGGAGCAACTGTAGTCAAAAGCATACTGCAAAATAACCCTAAACTTTTACATTCCCTATTTGCCCCATGCTTATTATCCAGTTACTGATTCCTTTTCCTTATTCTTTAAATAGAGTGTCCTGGGGAACCTACCATCTGCCTGATGTAAACTGCCCTGTTAATTCTCACCTGGCTACAGCTGCAAAACAGATGAGAACAAGGAGAGGGAGTTAATGAATGACTCCTGGTAAAGATCTCAGCAGGGTGCCTCTTTTAATTCAGACCATGTTGGTAGTTAGTATGACAACAAGCTGTTGCCACCTAATGATTTCAGTTCCTTAAGTATAATGAGTCCCAAGTTCTTAGTATGCTTTAGACTGGACAACTTAAAACTGCTGTTCTGTTTCATAACCCCTGTTGTATGTTGCAAAATTCCATGTAGAGTTTTCACTGGATAAGGCTTCAACTCGAAACAGCTAATTGCAATGGAAAAGCCAATTAGTGACCTGTCAATACATTAAAAAGTAAAAAAAAAAAAAAACAAAAAACCAAAAAATGTAACCACCAAAGAAACTAACAAGAATATGAAAAAATTTTGGATATAAATACGCAGTATCTTGAAAGTAATATGGTTTTAAAAAAGAGAAAAAGAGAAAAGTTATTTACATCAACTGAATATATTGCAGAAATTCTGATTTTATATTTCACGCTTTCTTGCTGCTAAGGATAATATAAAATCTGAGATAATGACATACATGTGGTATATGAAAGTTGTTACACAAGGAAAATGTCAAAAGAATTAGTTGAAACCAATTCACACCATTAACAAGAATTAGAACAGCTGATAAAGAGTAATAATAAAGAGAATCCTTGAAGTATGGAGTGTGAAGTATCAAGAAGCTGAAGCACATCTGAAATTTAAAAGAGTGGAAATTCAGCCTGTTTGGATTGAGTTATATGTGGCAATATGCAGTCTTAAAGAGGTTCTTAAAATGATCCTTTGAGGAAGAGTAAGCAGCCCAGTTAAAACTTTAAAACTTATTCACCTGATTTTGGACTGCTGCCTATTTTAGAAACGACTGAGGGCTTAGATATGCAAGATTTTGAAAGGGGAAAAATGGTATTCACATGCCACATGAATAATCTTATGCATATTCATACCATCTTTCACTGCCAGTTAACCTTGCATTAGGCTTGTATAAAGGCTGTGCACAAGTACACTTCCCTCACATTAGTTAAGCTGTGGTGACTTGTTGCATCTACGGCATTGGGCACTGAATTACTAGCTGGTCCTAGTCAGTCTGGATAGAGCAGTGACTTCCCCTTGTATCACTCAACTCAACTCAGAAGGGCGTGATGAGAGTGGAGGGAAGGAAGGAAGGACAAGAGCACGTTCCTCTGTGAACGATTTCTAACTGGCACAGGCTGGAACTGACACTCTGGATCCAGCTCTTCAACACTAAATGGGAAGAAGCGGTAAGACGCTCATGGGCTGAAAGGCATTTGTACCCTTCTGTAGTGGCTTAACCCCAGGCAGCAACTAAGCACCACGCAGCCATTCATTCACCTCCCCCCACAAGTGGGATGGGGGAGAGAATTGGAAGGGTAAAAGTGAGAAAACTTGTGGGTTGAGATAAAGACAGTTTAATAGGGAAAGCAAAAACCACGCATGCAAGCAGAGCAAAACAAGGAATTCGTTCACTACTTCCCACCATCAGGCAGGTGTTCAGCCATCTCCAGGGAAGCAGGGCTCCATCACACATAATGGTTACTTGGGAAGACAAACACCATCACTCCAAATGTCCCTCCAACCCTTTCTTCTTCTTCCACCCAGGTTTATATACTGAGCATGACAGCATATGGTATGGAATATCCCTCTTGCCAGCCTGGGCCAGCTGTCCCGGCTGTGTCCCCTCCCAGCTTCCCGTGCACCCCCAGCCTTCTCACTGGCAGGCCAGCATGGAAAGCTGGACTGTCCTTGAGTGCTTAGCAACAACTCAAAATTTCAGCATGTTGTTAACATTTTTTCATCCCTAATCCAAAACATAGTCTCACACTAGCTTCTATGAAGAAAATTAACTCTATCCCAGCTGAAATGACACATTGAAATTTCTAGATGGTCACTTATCAAAAACATTGACTGACATGTTTAGTGACACATTCAGACATTCATGAAATGTCAATGTTACTAAGGATTAAACTGTCCTTCTAGTCAAGAGAGCTGAAGGTTTTCAGGGAAATTTTCTGTGAAAGCTAGTGGTTAAATAAAGCTGCAGATTGACTGACTGCTGGTGGCCATTTAAGAAAAATAGTAAAAGAGTGCATGGTCATACTCACACCTGCATCTGTCCCTCTCACAGGTCACATGCCAAATTTTACTGGGAATATGAACAGAATAGAGAATTAGTCCACCAAAACAGATCTCCGAAGATGGCCATGTCTTTGTGGCCTTTGCCCCATTCACAAGGTGATAAAAAAGGCCAAAGACAAATATTCCAAATCTGACACTTTGTTCAATTTTTTTTCAAAACACTAGAAAATGTGAAAAAAGGTTCTGTGTAAGGTAACCTGTTTTTCACTTTGAAAGCCTATTTCTGAATGCAAAAGCTTATGAGGACTTTATGATAAATCTGATTATTGTGGGGAACTCTTTCACATGCTATGACTAATAGACTTAGAAACACTCCTTAGAGACTCTTCCTTCTGGAAGGCATTCTATTTGTGAACACTATGACAAATCCATTCAAGAAGTGACATCCCAATGGATAATGATGTAGAACCCGTGAAATTAATAATATGAGCAACTATAGTAATTTTCTTCTTGAATAAGAACAGGAGCATAACACTTGAAGTTGTGTCCATTCTATTCATACCATAGTCAATTATCTCTGAGCTTTTCTTACTCTACTTTTCTATGGGTAGGAGGTGCTACACTCAAGGTACCACTCTCACATCCATATTGTACAGAATTTTGGGATACTTCAGCCATCCCCCTTTAAGATGACAATTTTCTCAATAGGAGCTTTGGGAAAACTATGCCATCTAGGCATAATTGTTAAATAATAATTAATAATAAACCTTCATGAAAATTGATGATGCTGATTGGGGCATTCTAGTTTTAAGAAATATTTCCACCTCTACCAGAAATAAGGCTGGTTATGTGGTAATACTCTGTGGCAACACACTCTTATTATCTAGTTTAATGACATTTTGAAAATAAATATTTTTATGAAGGTCTGATGCTTGTTTTCTGACTGGGGAACTTCCTCTCTACTTCACATATGGAGAACATTTCTTAAAATCAATCTTCTTTTCCCTGCTGATTAAACTGAACAATAAACTCCTAATTAAGAGGTTTTGAACGTTCTGTTTTTGATGTTAGCTTTGGAAGTTATTCACTACAGGAGGTGATATGGTAGTGAGGGTGCTTCTGAGTCATCCCCAATGCCCAAGCTGCTATTCAGGATATAAAAGATGTGTGCAGAGAGAAGTAGTTAGATTTGGAACCTGCTTTTACATCACTGTTACCCCTGAGATGAACTCAATTCATTAAAAAAGTTATTTCTCAGGAAGTGTCTTAAAAGGTTGTTTGAACTTAAAGCTCAGGCTCTGTTGGTATTCAGACCATACCTATTCGCTACATTATTTGGGGTCATGCTTTGAAGTTTTCTCTTTCTCCTGGGTATTCCAGCTAATATAGTTCATTGTGAAATGAGAGCACAGAAAAATACAGTATCATCATATTACTTGTCTCAGGCTTAAAATGCTGAAAGAAACTTAAAAAGAAAATTTATTAGTAAAGAATACACAGCTGTAAATAAAATCTTGAAGATAACAATTTGACAATTGTTTCAATTTAGTGTTTTATTTTCTCTTGTCTTATGATCTATGCATTACAGATAACATTAATAAAAAATTTGTCTTCTGTCTTTTCACTATGTGTCCACTATTCAAAAGCAGCAGAATTTGCCACTGGAATAATTGAAAAGAGTATGTAATCAGATTCACCATTTATCTTTTCCATACCTATTCTCTCAAGTTTCATACATGTGAACATACAGGGTTACACATATGCTGTGTCTCTCTGCTGCAGAGAATGTCAAGAATTTCATTGCAGAATATGTTGACTCTTCAGAGCTACCAGGTACCCTCATCATGACTCTGCCCTGACCAATCCCAGCTTTGGAAGCTGCTTTTGAATGATGCCTGGGAGAAAACACAGTTCCTTCCATTAGACCATCCTGAGTACTTTTCATTCAACTGTTTCATCTCCTAGCTGGTCCTTATCACATTTCATAATTTGACATGACGCATGAAGTTCATTGCAGGCTGTTAAAGTAGCTAGGCAATTTAAAGAACTGGTTTCACTCAATAGAAAATTTGAAAACCAAGTGGATTTGAAATTCATTTTTCAAATACAATGATTTTGATAAGGAATGATATTTATATAAAGACCGTGATTTGGTTGGGCTTTCTCCAGAATGCAAGAGAGATCTCTAGGAGATCAAAAGACTATATGTGCAATAGTTTCTATTGCTTTCTCTTTTTTCCTAGTAAGATCATCCAGAGGACCACTATTTGCTCCCTTCCTTTACTTTACTGAAATCTTGGGTGAAGATGTAATGAAGAAAACTCCTTTACACATGATACGCCGAATTCCTTTTTGCTAGTCTTTGGTGCTCAGCAGGGTCCAGACAGACCTAAGTCTTCAAGTCAGTGGGCTTACAGTGGTAAATTCAGTCTTCCTCCAATTTCAGTTTGCCGTAGAGACAGTCCCAACTTGCGAAGGAAGTAACACAATTCCTCCCAAGCCACATGTGCTGAGCTACTCTCGAAATTCCTGTTGTCACTTCCATATTCATGCTGTCATGTGGGAAAGGGCCTTCTAAAATCACTGCTGGAGATAAAGCATGAACTAGAAATGCCTGTAGAAATAAATGCCTGTAGCTTTTTCTTCGGCTGCAAGACCGAAGAAAATAACCATGAGCTCAGCTCAAAAAGATCTTCTTTCTTGGTGACTGAAGAGCTCAGTGGCCAAAGAAAGACTGTGCCAGGCAGGCAGGTGGCAGTGGTAGCAGGATGAGAATTGTCTGTGTGTCAATGCTCCGGCAGTGTCTTTAAAGGACAAGTAGTCCTTTATAACAATTATCTGATTCACAATCCAAAACTGGATGTGGATAGGATGTGAAGCAATTCAAACATATTTTACTGTGGCAAAATCTGCCAAAGTGTCTGTTTTTCTGAGAAATATTTACAAGTGAGAAATATTACCTCTGTCAAAGTGTCTCAATGAAGTCATTACTCACCAGCTGTATTTTTAAATGGATATCGTAATAATTTTTTTTAAATGCATTGAGACATCTTGTATTTACTGTTAAGCAGCACTATTTTGGAAAGAATCTGATTTGTCAGAGTTTCCAGTTTTGAAATATTTTTGTAAAGCTTAGTTGTATTTTCAGGTTCAGAAAAAAGTGAGTGGGGGACATCTATTAAAATCCCTGTGTCTCATCTTTGAGTGCATGCAGTGTGTTTTGAGGGGGTTATTTTTATGGCTTCTGAAATATTTGTTATTACATTTTTAAGGCAATTTATATTTTGTTATTATGTACCATAATGACATCTGTTGCAGCAGAGTGAGACAAGATCAGACAGAAATCATTAATACTTCCTGGATTCCAATCTGAAACTCAGAAATATCGACAATGCTTCATTGGTTTGAGTGCTTCTGTCTTACAATATTTTAGCAGCTTCTCACTAAAAAAATTTGCATGTGCAGTCTCCTATAATAAAAATTTTGAAACTAAAATAAAATAAAGTCTGTGTATTTGTGTGTGCATGTATGCATGCTTTGTAAAACTAGAATTAGGGAAAATAGAATAATATTTCATGTAATGACTGCAATTAATAGCATGTGTGTGAGGAAAAGATGTGAAGAGAAACCGAATATGTGGGTGTTTCTGTGTGTACAAAAGAGGAAGGGAGATTACAAACTGGATAAAAAAAATCCACTGCCATCAGCACTGAGGAGAACTGCCAAAGATGCCAGCTTCATCATTTACTGCAGCTGTGCACCTGCAAATGCCACCTGGATTGTCTGTCACTGCAGCAGTTTCAGAAAGGTCTGAATATTCAGCCAGTGAGTATTCTTATGTTTTATCTACTAAACATTCTAATTAATTTTGCTGCTAATAAATGGCAGAGGAAAAAAATGCCTCTAGGATTTGGGTCTGTGAGTAATAGGGGATGCAGTGGTTAAGAGTAACTTAATCTGCTGTGCCAACAGATGCATCAGTAGACTGCATCAAGCAATCAAATAAGGATTAAAGAAAAAGTCACGTTGGCTTTAATTTTCTTAGTTGGACTGCTTGGCATAAATTGCAGAAAACAATTATTTCAGGCTGTTTCTAACAAAGAATAACCTCAGAAATCTTAATGTTTATGAGCAGTCCAGCTGAAATGCAACATCCTTAAGGTTTCTCTAAATTTCCTATCATCAGAAAGGGATATAATAATACATCACTGTTTTTCTCAGGGAATAGGTGTTATTATATACTAATACCATTAACATTCAAAAAAAATTGACCAGATGAAGCACCACCGCTGTAGACTTCGGTTTATTTTAAATTAACACACAATACTGAAGGCTGACGAACAGTGGAAAAGAATTGGAGAAAGTAAAGGCTGATTATCAAATCACACAGCCTGTGGCAGCCAGTCACTGGCTTGGTGATTCCAGACTGTCTGGATTTAAAATAAATGAATGAAAATTCAGGAGGGAAGTTCTGAAAAATCGTAAGACTATACCTACAGTGATACAGTCAATCTTAACATTGCTGTGAGACCTTGCTCCATAAATCTCCATAGTTCAATCCCTTGGCTATTCATCCTGGAAAGCTCTGCTGAATTTCTAAGGATGAGGTGAGTCCTGCTTCTTTTTTCCACTGCTTCTCTCCACTGGGGTCTTTTTTATCCACTGCGGTCATTCTTTTTGCAAGTAATCACAGACCTGGAAGCAGAAATAAACAGTCTACAGCCTGTTTCCTAAGAGAGCCACAGAAATGAACTTAAGACTCAGTCTATGCTTAAGGAATTAGATTTACACTCTGAGAATGTAGAGGGATGGTTATCATGATGACAGCAAAAAGTGTAGGAAGGTTCAGTGCTGTGAAGGACCTTGAAGACATCAAGAAGACTGTGTGGTACAAAGGGGAATGCAGAACAGAATGGAGGAATTCAGTGGGTAATACAAGATGATAAGATCATCTAAGCAAATATATTTTTTTTGTTCTCCAATCTATCACTGAGGGTCACAGGGAAACCACAGGACATGCAGTACCAGTAACCATGATGAAAAGAGATTAGGGCACACATAAAGGTTTGACCTGTGTTGAAAGAACACAAAACTGGTTTTACATGTGTAATAACTGGGTAATAGCCAAGCACACAGACAATAAGGGGATTATGGAAAGGAATCCTGGTTATAATATAAGGCATCAATACCTAGGTCATTCCTTAGGTTGTGGTTCAGGCCTGCTGAAGTCTGTGAGAAAGATCCAAACTTTAAAATGTTATAGACGGAGTGGCAGGATTTGTGGACTAAGCAGACTTATTGAACAAGAAAAGAAAAGGAGACAGATGGGCTCAGTGTTATGGGTCCCAGAAACAAATGAAGTGTATATTGTTAAACATATCAGGTAATCTATGAAGAAGTTTGTGGACTCCTTTTGTTCACTCAAATTCAACAGGAGGTTTTGAGTAAGATTGAACAAGGATGCTCTTCTATGTGAAACTTTCCTTAGAACTATGTTTGTCATAGACAGTGGGCCACACTTAGGCAGTCTTTGTGGTAGGCACTAAAATTCATGTACAGCTATTACTAAGCAACCAAAATAATTTCACACATTCACATGCTTGTTTTTATTGAATAAGGAATGTAGGAGCATTACTACTTCACATGGAAACCTCCACAGTGTTTAAAATAAGCCTTTACAAGAGTGTTCTACATTGTGTGTGCCTTCATAGCTTCTACTTATTGTCATATAAAGCCATTTGTACAACTACATGATTTCTGTCCAATGTGCCATATATAAAATCAAATTACACTTCAAGTCTTTTCTTGTAATTTTGCTTTCCAATGTCCTTAGCAGAAGACAATGAAACAGGAGAAATCCAATAAGAATGCTGCTACCATGTGTCTTTGAGGACACAGTGTGCCCATTGCATAGTCAGAAGAGGCAGCATAAAGTGATATTTCCTTCACAATTACCAACGTGATGAAGAAATTTCATGTAGAAGATACAGCATCTCTTCCCATGGGTACTTAACCAGCTCCCTATCCTCCTTTGTTTTTGCCACGAATTATCTCCACAAAAGCCTTTGTCTTCCTCCGAGAAGACAAACTGCTATTGGTAAAGCTGCTATGGGGTAAAAGACAGATTTTTCTTTATTCCTTGCTGACATAAAGAGATATGACCCAATTTAGTAAACAAATGTAATTGAGAGCTGGTTGGGAATTCACCATTAGAAATCTTTAAAAATCCTTTACAAAATCTGGATGTTCCTTTCCAGTTTATTGATTTTCAAATTAAAAGTATTCATTGTCCAATTTTTTTTGCTGTTTTGAAGAAATGATGCTGAGCTTCTCTGAAGTGAAACATTTCTCAGACGCGTTCAATTCCAAATAAAAGAATATTGAAATATTTTCCGGCTATATAATCTGAGATTTTCTGTCATCCATGTACAGAAAAGACCATATACAACCGTTTCCATCTTACCTATGTGTAGGTAATGTGTCCTTGGCAGATTGCACTCATTTCTTAACTTAAAAATTAGTATCAGAAAAGTGTTCAATGTAATTTTGGTTTCTTTTAATATTGTTTGGCAGCTTAATAAGAGCTGGAGACCCATTGACACATGAAAACTAGTTGTTCCACAGGGTGCAGGTGGGGAACCCCTGAATTACTCCAGTGTTCTGTAGCTAATACTTGCTAGGTATGACTTTGAACACATTGCAGCTTTCTTATAGCATGACAATTGTATCAGGAGTCTGCTCAAATCTGCTAAATCTGGTCAATCTGTATAATGATCATATGAATGAACAACTATGGTTGAAAGACTCCTGCCACAAATTCATGACAGCAAGAATGACCAAGAGAAGGGTTGAGCAAATGATTTACCTTTTACTCTTACTTATAAAATAAGTAAAGATGATGACTGGATCTGGACTATTTGACTTCATAAAATGCAAGGTATTTAAAAATATTCATTGTTTAATCTTTATGTCCTTATTGCTAAAATATGAAAATTCATTAATTATCCTGCAGAAATTCCTAAGATGTATTACAGTATGAAAAAATATTTAAAAAAGAGTGAATTTTTCTTAAACAAAGAATGTGTAAATGGAAGAAAATAAAGTGTGAAAAAAGAAAGAATGACAGGCATTTATTTTTATTCTACTGCTCTCACTTCAAACACTTAATGTATAGAAGAATATTAAATTTATTTTCATAATGCTTTTATGTTTTTTCCCCAAATTTAGTAAAAAAATTGGTTTAGGGTGATGATCCCTCAACATTTGACAATTTTGGGGCCCTGTACTGTAGTACACTAAAACTCTGGTTACGGGTAAATAGAAAACACACTTTATATGTTAAAGCCAATAATTTTTTATTAGCATAATTGAAATCTCAACAGTCCAGTCAAAGAATTAGCATTCATCCAGATACCTCATTCTACACAGAATAACTACTCGTTACTACTACCTATATAAAAAATCGTTACTGTTGCATGCAAAGATAAACAAAAGTAAGCAACTTAGGCATAGCCACCCAGTCATTAGACAAATTGCTGTTGCAGCTAAACCACAGCAGCAGCAAGCAGGTTAAGTTCAGTCCTTACCCCTTGCAAACACATCTTTATTAAGTGGCATTGAAGCACTATCAGACAAAGATTTTTTTACACTTTCTTTATAATTTTAAATTGATCCCCAGATTTCTATTAGTGAACCCCTCAAAACCTCAGTCCCTAATGTTCAATGTGAAATATAAAGGGTTGAAATATCATAGTATGAATACTTGTTTCAGTAATATCATGGTTACTTTTTGTGCTCTTGATCTATAATAATGAAGTTTAGTAACACTTCTTCTCAGGCAAAATTTAATAATTAGTTTTCTTCCTTGGTTGGTCTCTAATTTAAATGATAATCTTCCTTCCTTAAGAAAAGAGCAGCTGGATTAAACCTGTGTAATTGGTAATGTGTGTAATGGAGACATAAAGGTAAATAAAATAGTTCTTGCCCTGTCTCTTCTCACATATACACCCACAAAGAAGTCTTTTCCTCCTCCACTTCATATACATAGCTGTGACAGCAAACATTTTCCTGTGGCTTTAAACACATTTCTATGAGTTGAAAACATGTTAATTCAGTTTTGTCCTATTACCTGACAGAATTGCTTCTCTTTGTTCTTTCTCCTACTCCCAGGGAAAGCCAAGAAGTTATGAGGCAGCTTAGTTTAAGGGCGAATATTAGTGAAATAAAGTTTTCTGTTTATTGCATTTTTTAAGTATGCAAGTGTTGCAATTACCTCCTAATAAAACACTATATACTCAGAACTTCCACTGTTAAATGTGAAATAACCCAAAATGTGTTAAGATATGGAAATATTTTTGTTATGTTTTGTTATAATATAATATTATTGTTATAATTAAGGCAAATTATTTTTCAAAATTACATCATAAAATGACAGTACAATTAAAGAGGTTGTTTGCCTGTTTTTAATCCCAGTGAAGATTAAAATAAAATTTTAGATCATGGTTGTTACTCCTTTTTCAAATGTTTTCCTTACCCACTTTGCGAAGAGGCAGAATTCAGAGAAGAAATAGAAATTTACTGTTAACAGAAGTAATACTATACAGAGTGATCAGAGAACTGGGAAAGGCTTACAGAGAAGTGTCAGCCTCTGAAAATTATTTCTGAAGTTCAATGCCTACCGCTTACATGTATCCACCAAAAATGTTGACGACTGTGTAAAATATGAGAGATATAATACATGCACCAGCACCTGTCTGCAGATGTAATCACTCATTTTGAAACCTCTCTGCCAGTTGCCTATTTACACTTCTTACGATAAAATGTAGATATCTTTATAGTTCTGGTCAGAAGACGTTGATTTGGCCTTCAGAAAATGTTTGTCCTCTTGAATAGTTATTCAAATGAAACATCTGAAGTTGTTGCTGCTTTTCTGCCACTAAAATATGGGAGTAAGATAGTCTCCAAATCTAGGTGACACAATTTCTATTTGTCAAACGCACCCTGAGGCTCTGAGCGTGTGCATCAGTCACAGCTATAGTGCAAATGGGTGGGTCTGACTGATCGTGATTGAGTAAAGTGCCAGCATAACTGAGTAAGATTGAAGATGACTACACCGATATGCTTGAATTGGCATTAGTATTAATGAACAGGACAGCACACATCTTGACATGAGTAAGTGGTCACAGCCTAGGAGTGTGGAAGTGAATATTAGCTCACATGACAGTATAACTCTGCATGGGTGTACGTGTGACATGTGAATGATTACTGGAAGTCAGTATTGGTGGGTGGGAGTAGCGGAGTGTCACTTTATATAAATGAGTATCCCCGACAAGGGGCAATTTAGTTTCTGCCTAAAGATTTCCTGTTGGTAGAGAATAACCTACCATATACCTGTGACAGAATATCCACTCCCTTCAGGCAATTATCCACTACTTTCCATTGGGTTGTGGTATTTCTTAACATTTCCGAAACTACAGATACGTATCACTCTGATTAAGGTTATCTCAGAGGACTATGTTGGAAAGACATATTGTATTTAATCTTGGATGGAATCCAAGCCCTCATTGTTGCACAATTTGCCCAGTTTTTCTAATAGATGGTATCTGTTTTCTGATTGATGGAATATTACCACTCTATCATGTTCCTTGTCAAAAGAGACTTCTGAAATTATTGGGGCATGCACCTATTTATATGTATGTATGTGCATTTATGTATATATGTATGTTTACAGTACTTAAAAACAGTAATGAATAAGACTTTAGAAGAATTTAAATTTGGCTATAATATAAACTTGATTTCAGGGTCACAGAGATCACCTGACCTAGCACAAAACTTAGAAGTGGAAACCCACTTTTTGTGAGAGTACATTAGCCCTTTTGAAACTGCAGTGGAAGCAGGTCCAGGGTAATGCAGAGCTCCCAGCTTGCATCCAGGCAATCCCTCACTCACAGCCATGCTGGCTGCAGCAGCAGGTCAGAGCTGAAGCTGCAAGGGTTAAACAATAAGGTTTGCCCAGCTGTGCCTCAGGGTGAGCTGGGCAGCAGCTGCTAGCAATAAGCAGCAGGCAACCTCAAATGCTTTTGAACCAATTGCACACGCTCCTGTGCCAGCTCTGGGACCCAAAATGCCTGATACGGACATGGGATGGATGTGCATGGTCATGCAATTCTCTTTCCAGGCATGATAATGCAGTCTCTTCTCCCAATGTCTAGAAGAGCTAGGAAGAGCCATTAGCTCCTGACGATCTTGCTCAGGGTATGACTCTCTTGAACATCCTTTTTTGCCTGGGAAAAGAATGTATCTACTGATCCTCTGACTCAGCCCAGAATTAACAGCAATTTATTAATTCTACTAATCTGTTAATTAATAATGTTAATTCTGTGCTGCCAATGCCCCAAGTAGAGCCGTTAAGAGCCTCTTTTTAGTTAACAAATATAAATATAAAAAGACTTCATAATAATCAATACAAGTTTTTCACGTAAATATGGGTTCTGCATGTAGCAAAAGGTAGAGAGATAAAGCAGCAGAAGAAGGAGAAGGAAAGCAAACAGGTCCAAACCTGACACCAGGGACCCCAACTCCACTCACCACAAAACATAAGGACAGGTGTAATTCTCCTCACTTTACTCATATGAGAAAGCAAAGCTATCTCTCACACACACTCTTGCACTCTTTCTTTTCCTAATGCCTCCTACCTTTAGTCAACCATTCTTGCTGTTTCTTTAAATTATAATCATCCAAATTCTGAGGGGATTCTTCTGGGGTATAACCTCTATTTGATGGAAATGAGAGTTGATAAATTAACAAAGACTGACTGAAGATATGATTCTTTTTTTCATAATAGATATCTTGCTATATCAGCAACTATTTTTGAGGAATCCTATAACAAAATATGTGTGCTTGAACACTGATGTTCTTGTATTTTATTTTCTGCCAAATAAACCCCTGAATTTATGAATATTGTGGTCTCTCTGTATTTCTCATTGGGAATTTGGACCTTATCCTGTGTGCTTGCCACCCTCAACATTAGAGGTCCCAAATGTGTAGGTACCATTTAAACCAATTTTCCCAAATCAGTTTCATTTTTGCACTCCGCATTTTTGCTGGCTCCTCTCCTGTTGCTTCTTACCAAAGGCTGTGAATCTGTATCATGTGAAAAGGCGTCTGCAGACTATCCACAATAAGACACTGCAATTCCCTTTGCCTTACCTGGTGTTCAGCTAGAGAGTATATACTCAGCAGAAGGAAAGTAATGGACTTCTTTTAATTCCTAGGAGTTAAAAAAATGGAAATGGGCATACTACTGAATACATAAGTGTGGAAAAGGCATTCTTTTTACAAACGGGGGAGAGTTACAAACAGTTTTCATGTGACTTTCCCACTTATAGAATGTACCCACTTCTTCATGGTAATTTTCATGAGCCATTTAAATAAGTGACCTTATAAGTAAGACCCCATGTAAATCATAAGAACCATCATGCAGGAAGATGACAAATTTTATGAATTGGTCATAGCAAAAATGGCAAATTTCACAGTTTGTCATGCATTAATGGAGAAGGTTACGAAAACATAAAGTCATTTATAGTGATAAAAAATTATTCTGATAGGATTCAAGTTATCTTTTTAATAAATATAAATCATAAAGGTATGTGACAGGCTGTCAATGGACTTTGGAAAGATTATTTTAAACTGCAGAAAGACACAAAAAATAAAGCAGCAAATAGCGATTGTGAGGGGGCTCTCTCAGAAAGAAAACCAAAAATAACATATAAAGGTGGCACCACTACAAATCAAATCCAATATGCTTGAAGTAGACAGTTAAAATTGCACAGAAGTGTTCAGCATATTCATTGTTATGAGCTCTGATGCATAATGTAAACACAGAAGAACAGTGCAAAGACCTTTGTTAAGCCAGTGTAAATGCAAGGTATTATCATGGAATGTAATAAAAACTATTCTTATAGTAAGAAATTTGATTTGGAATAAAAGCAGCCTTTCTAAGTGCAAAGTCTGGTCCAGCCACCTGTAACTATGTCTCTTCAGTCTATGATATTTGCTGGTTAATCTAAACAGGGATGAACCTTAGTGTCCACTTAAATGGGAAGCTAAGAGGACAACACATTCAAAAGTGCCTGCTGGGTTGTGGATTCACTGGCTTTCAAGTGGTCCTTCTGAGAGACTGTTCAAATGTTGCTGTCATTACAACAATATCATTACTGACTCTAGGCAGTTGCCTTCGTTTGGCCTTCCCAAACCTGGAGTTTCTTTTGAAAATGCGACAATGATTAAAAGTCAGAAGTACAGGAAGTACAATACGGGTTATAGGAAAACCTAGAGGTAGGAGTGAGTTGGAAAGTAAAACCAAGCTTTTTGAGGCAACATGGTTGTGCTAGTATGTCTTTTGCCATTTTACTCACTCTGCCCTTAGTCATGGAACTGATAGGTGAGATACTATAAGTCAGCTCTAAGAGTGTTCAGGATAATAAGCAGCTCTTTAAAGACCTCCAAGTGCAAGAATGGCCCATGCTGGAATCAACGAAAACAAGTAGATGTAACAGCAGACCAGGTTGGCTAGGCAGAGAGCTCATTACAGAGCTGTAATGAAGAAAGGGAGTTTATAAGAGGTGGAAGCAGGAGTGGGCTACATAGGAGTACAGCCTGTACTGCTGCCTTAGTAGCAAAAGGATGAACAATGAAAACGTATGGCCCCTTGCTGAATGGTGTAAGTGATTTAATCTGAGGTGCTCAACGCCTTCTCTGCCACATCCCTCACAAACAAAGCTTCCCTCTGGGCTTAGTGGAAGCTTTCAAGGAGAAGAACTACCAGCAGTGGATGAAGATTCAGTCAGGGACTACTTGAGCAAACATGACCCACATAAGTCCATGGGACCTGATGGGTTGCATATTGAAGGTGCTGAGAGCGTGCCGCTGTCACAGCGAGGCTACTCTCCACCTTCTTGAATTGTTGTGGAGAGCAGGGAAGGTCTTCTAAGACTAGAGAAAGACAAATTTTGCATCCGTATTTTAAAAAAGACAAAGGACAATCTGGGGAACTACAGGCTGATCAGTATTACTTCAGTACCTTGGATAATCATGATCCAAGTTCTCTTGGAACACATTTCTGGTCACAAGATAGAGAAGATGATGACTGTAAAGAGCAAGCATGGACCTACCAAGGGTAAATCACACCTGACCAACCTGATTGCCTACTATGATGAAATGATGGTGTTTGTGAATAAAGGAAGAGGAAAGAATTTAATATACCTTGAGTATGTACCTTGACTTTTTACCTTGTCTTACCTTGAGCATGGCTTTTGACGTTGTCTCAGTATTCTTGTATAGGTAGACAACTGGATGGGGTAAAAAAAGTGGTCAGCTGAACACCTTTAGAGGGTAGAGGCTAATGTGTTGTACACTACCTGGTTGTCTGTCACAAATTAAGTTTGCATCTATCCTGGGACCTATCCTGTTCAACATTTTTATCTGTGACGTGAAGGAGGTAATGGAGTACCCTCTCCTCAGGCTTGCAAATGACATTTATGAATTGGGGGGGGGGGGTGTGTACTCAATATCTTCAAGGGCAGAACTGCCATCCACAGGAACCTAGGCAGGTTAGAGGAATGGACCAGCAGAAACCAAGAGGACTCAACAAGGACAAATGCAAAGCCCTGTACTGGAGAACAAATAACTCCAGCAATGATACAGGCTGGGGACTGAATGGCTGAAAAGCACCTGTGAGTCTTTGTACATGGTAAGCTGAACATGAACTAGCAGTAAGCTCTGGCAGCAAAGGTGACTATTCTGGGCTGTAAGGACAGAAGCACAGCCAGTAGCTTGACTGGATTGATTAACCTCCTCCACTCAACACTCATTAGACAACATAAAAAAAATACATCCGATTTCTTCCCCCCCTTCCCACCCCCCCCCCCCCCCTTGTACAAGAAAGAGATCAATAACCTTGAGTGAGTTCAAGGGAGGGCCACGGAGATGGTCAGGGCCTGGGCCATTTACCCCAGGACGAGAGGCTGAGGGAGTTGGCATCTTCAGCCTGGAGAAAGGATGGCTTGGGGGGACCTAACAGCAGCCTATCAGGGTCTATGGGGAGATTATTGACTAAGTGGAGTCAGCCTCTTTACAGCAGTGCATGTGAGAGGAAAAGAGGCAGTGGAATTTGACTGAAAGGAAGGTTCAGACTGGATATAAGGAAGAAAGCGTTTGCACTCTGAGAACAGGCCAGCAGTGGGGCAGGTTGCCCAAAGAGTTCATGCACTCTGCATCCCTGGGTGTTTTCATGATCTGACTGGATAAAGCTCTGAGCAACATCGTCTGATCTTAAGGTTGACTCTGCTTGGAGCAGGTGGCTGGACTAGAGACCTTCTGAAGCCTGTTCCAGCCTGAACTGTTCCATGATTCTGCCTAAATCATGGCTAGAACTTTACTCGTCAGTGCTGAGCTGAAGTATTTCTAAACGCAGCAGCCACATGGTATGCTGAAATTGTAGAGCTCACTGCTGATTTGTGACCTTTCAGCAGAATTTACCTAATTAAAGGAGATTCAGAGTTGCAATGTATGTGACGTTAAAAGCAGTTTTACCTCAGCCAGCAGTGGGACTGCAAGGAAATACCATAGTTTCAACAGCAACTGAACACCTGGTGATGGAGGAAAGTGAGGCTAGGATGAATGGACATCCTCCAAATGGACCCAAAGATGGATTTGTGAAGTATTTTTCAGAAGTGCACTATGTTGACTAGAGAAAAAGTGTAGAGAAAGATTGCCTTTTTGTAATTCTCCTTCCAAAATACAATACATCTTTGAAGTTTATAATTCTGCAGCTTGTAAATTCTACATCTGTAACAATTCCCAGGAGGATTTTATGTTAGTTAACGAACTCTACCATGGCTGAAGAACAAGAATAATGCAGCACCTCCTGCAGCAAACTTTTTCCCAGGGTGACATAATGGTGTATTTTTTGAGAATGCAGTAGGCAATCCACTATAACATATTTGCAATAATAGGTTTAAGACAATGAACAGTTTGTCTGTAACTAAAAATATAATATTTATTAGCTTTACATACTTCAAAAACATGATAACATGCTTCTGCTAATGTTTTCAACCTGTAGTATAGGACCTACACACAGTGTTCTCCAGTCCTACACACAGTGTTCTCCAGTAAACTGGATTAATTTTTACAGCAAGGTCCCTTAATTCAGTGGTAGAACTATATAGCAGCTTGAAAATTATGGTACAATTTCATTTGAAGTAGAAAATAAGCCATGTAATAAGCAATATGTACTTTAATCTTACAATACTTTAAGTTTCCTTTGCTTTCTTTACCTTTTCAGAATTGCCAAATTGAAAATTGCCAGATTGAAGCTGCCATTTTTGACACCTTGGTTTGGTGGCTTGTTAACCCTTTTCTTACAAGGACATCTAACGATCAGAGACATGAAGATCTGCCAGCAAATATCTTTTTGCAGGATTCTAGGTAAGCACATGAGGTTCATAGTTTGCTAAATTGGTCAGCATTAGCATAGCTGCACTGAAATGCAAATCCTCGCCATTAAGCTTCCTAGATAGTCTCACAGACATCAGTACCAGTATGTTCACATGACGGTAAGCAATTAAGTCAACACAATTTAATGAGCTACCACTTCTCTGAGCAATGGTAATGGTATTAGCTCTCCTAGCTTGTTGCAAGTACAATATAGAATTGAATTGTTTGAAATGTGGCAGCATATGCTAATGTATATTATTTATTGACTCCGTTAAATCTACTTGTACTGTAAGGGGAGAACAAACTCAAAGGAAGCTTTAAGAGTAAGAACCTAGAAGTAACAAACCTCAGGGAAGTAAAGAACACAGAATTGTATGTACATTCAGCTAAGATGGCTCAACCAGCCAGCAATATCTTGTTATGTTGCAGTAACACAGCTACTTGTCATTGTGCAAAAATAGACATTTGGTTCATACCTTGTAGAACTGTGATGTGTACACAGATTCAGGAATACATTATTTCATCAGTTTATGTTTTCATAATACTCGTAAGAGCTGTATGTGAGTGTGTATACATATATATACACACACACACGTAAATACATAAAAAAGATGTAAGCTTAGATTTAGCCTCTTACTCTCACAACAAGAAATAGATTTCCATGGTATTGCCCAGAGTGGCAGTGTGATGTAGACAGCTATAACACTTAAATTGACGTGTAAGGAAAAGGAAGAATAGGTCCCAGAACCAAAGGTAGCTTTGGAGAGTGAAATCATAAAAGTAATGAACTTAGCTTTAGTGAAGAACACAGACTGCTCTCTCCCATTCAAAATGAAATTACTGTCACCAATATCTATTCATTGTGCCATTTTCAGTTCTCATTATGATTATTCTCAGTAGAATTAGGTACTAAAATTCCAATTCTTCATATGCTTTATAAATCATAGTAGTAGATTTGAGTATTTTGACCTTTTTAATATTCCTTGGTTTGATTGGCTGTGTTGCCTATTACATGTATCCCATCATTTTACTTCCTCTCTAACCTATGGGGAAGTAGATGAAGTGGGTAGCCAATGAAGATGTAGGATATTGTAAAGGTCAAAGTACTAACGTTATTGCTAAATATTTCACAGCATACTTTAAGTATTAAAGCTCTGACTGCAGTTCCTTATAACTAATGTTGAGCAAAGAGCAGAAAACAGTATGAATTTTATTCAGTATCAAAAATTGGCCAAAATCAAAGTAACTGCAAAGGGAAACTGTAACATACTTATTACAAATATATTATTTAGCACTAGCCCACGTTATCTCAGAATTATGCATTTTAGTCAATATTTTGAGTAGGATAAGAGTGTTATCCTTATGCCTTAGATCCCTTTCCCTGTGCATTGGTATTTCATTAACTTGTGTTCATAATTCAAAGTTTCTGCAGATGTGTAGGAACACTGAGGAACTATTAATCATTTAGGAGCCCGGTCAAATAATCATGTTGCGTCTGGCTGGAGTGATGCCCAACAGGCAGTCTTTAACAGTAATATGTAAACATAAAATGTGAACGGCCTGCTTACCTCTCTCTTTCTAGGACATGAAAGAATCTGGACAAGTCAAGATAAAATTTGAGTGCTTATTTCCATGATGCTTCCACTTACACTGAAAGCAATGTGTACCACTGCTTCTGTATTGAATCTGCTTCTACAAATTATTTAGTCCCGTTTCATGGAACTTCCTCAGATCATTTAAACAGAACATCGGAAACTTCTGGATGTTGATTTGTAGTGATTTAGAATTCAGAGCTTCCAAAGAACGAACTGTTATGAATGAATGAACAGGTGAACAGTTAACAGCTGATGGCTTGCCTTGAAAATACAGATAATTAGGCACTGTGGTACACACAAATCTATTAGTAAAAGAAAAACACTGTAGGAGTTGTTTCAACATTATGCCAAAGATATTTCCTTCCCAATATAACTGGATTCGCCCCAGAAAGAATATTAGTACTGTGGTATGTGCCGCCCTGTGTTCCAATAGGTCCTTTTACAACATTGACCTTTGATACTATAAGATTGACTAAAATCTACATGCACACACATTTTTTCTGTGAATGTAATATGCAGGATAATATACTCCTTAAGGCAGAATAATGCACATCTTATTATACACAATGTAACGTACATCTTTAAAGAGGTACAGTTATTCCAAATGGTTCAGCTGAAATCCCTTGCAACAGTTTTTTACATTTTCAGTGAGGAGTATTTGTAAAATTAGAGATCACATTATCACCATTTTGAATTTCAAATGTCCAAAAAATATTTGTAATCTGAGTCCTAAAGTTAGGTCTCTTGATTTGTATTTGAATTGTACAGGACAATCTACCTGTTACCAAACAGCAATTTTGGCTATGCTACATTTCAATTGCAGTTTATAATTTCCAATGATGAGCAAAAATTTTCAACTTTCACTGGAGATATTATGAAATATCAGTGCTCTATATCAGTGAAAAATCAGTGACTGATTTTTCATCCACCAATACAGTCTTGCTAACTTCAGCACTCAGAGAATATTTGTGTCCAGGGTGAATTGCAATACATGACCAGAACTTCTACTGAAATCTTTCTGTAGAGGGAGGACTGAGCATTCCTGCTCTGTCGTCCGTCAGCCTGTTTACAACTCAGAAGAGTACGTGAACCTCTGTAGTAGGTTATATGTTGTGAAAGGTGAAGACAGCATGTTATCAGGAAAATAATCCACACATTTAGAAATCCCTACTCCCATTCTGCCTTTTCTCTATCTTTCATCTCCCCAAATTCAGCGTTCATTCTGTGACAGCTCAAAATACATAAAGCGATGTTTAAGCTGGGGTTTTCCTTCCATCATTTTATGCTTCTGCCTCTGCCTTTAGCTTTAGGTAATGTAAGGACTGACTTATAAGGACACATCTGAGGTGTTTATTATGATCTTTGCACATTGATTAAATGTAGTTTAACAGTTCCTTGACTTTAAAATCCAGATAAATATCCTATAAAGAAGATGATGAGGGGAAACTGGCATTTGCTTAACATTAATGTGTCCTGAGTTCCTATTAAAGGAGGATGAGGATGGATGAATCAACTTGTAGTTGGTTTGGGGTTTTAATGGGTAGGGGTGACAGTTTGGGGCTCTTCACAAAGAAAGCCCCAAAGTATCAATATAAATCATTCAAGGTACAGTCACCAAGGCAAAAGTGAATGAAATGTAAAATGAAGTGTAGTTAAATAAATAAATGGAATAAATTACCTTTTAATAAGAATCCTGTACCTTCTAATAAGAATCATGTACAAAAGGGATTTCTCAATACAGAAACACAAGTCAGCCTTATATCTGTTGAAGCTGGTGAAGTTACTATATAATGCCTGAAAACTTCAAAGGGGAACTTTGAAGGAGAGGTCTTTGAAGGACACTCCAACATCCTTTATATTACCTGATGTCTCAATGTCATTGCCAGGTACCGACAGGACTCTAGGATAGTCAGGGCCTCATGATGTCATCGCTCTTCCCGTATATGCAGTGAGATAACTTTCAGCAGTGAGGACCCAGGTGTGTGCAGCCTTACCAAGAAGTACTCAGCTAGTGTGCTTTGTCCCAGCACTGGGCCAGAGCAAGGGCGAGGACATTGGCATCACTGAGGTCAGGGCCAGGGCACCTCTCTCTCTACACATTTTCATCTTTGCTATATGCACAAAAGTAGAGGCAGAAGGAGTGCTCCGCCGTACACCTGACTGGCAGTGTGTTGTTTCAAATTTGTAAGATCCTGCTATCCACCTACACCTTCCTAGACAGTTAGGGGATGGACTGAATTGTTACTCGGGATGCACCAAGTGCAGGGATCACTGGTTGAAAGCATGTGTTTGTGTGTTTTTCTGCATCAGGATTTAAATGCATTAAAGTCTATGCATCTGCGCAGGTGGAAAAATGCATTTTTTGTCAGTCTGGACAACACATCTCAGAATGCAGCACCTTTGCTATTTTACTTTCATACTTTTATTAGGTGCTATATATAAGCATAACTTTATAATTAAGTAGATTGTGATAATAGACCTCAATTTACAGGTTGTAGTGCCTTTTTAATTCCCTGCATGATGTTCTAGCCTAAAAGGCATTAATAGAGATGTTCCAATGTTGAAAAGAAAAGTAAGGGAAATCAGCATCTAAAACTTAGTAAAGTCCTAGGTAGTAAAAGGCCTTTGTTCTGAAGATTGTTCTCCCACAGAGTAACAGAATTTGCTTTTAGCCTTTACAGTTGATTTTCATGCTGTTGAAATATCATAATCAAAGCTCTTTGCCACCTTGTGTTGAATCTACTGTACTTGAAATCTTTTTATTTAGTAAGAAACAGTGTTTCTACCCTAAATAATATGATGAAAGCATTCAAAATGTCAAATGAACATTCAGCAGTTAAAAATATCTTAACTTTTTACCGTTACAATGGCAGAGGGAACTGCCTGTAGGTGACTGGAATGATTAAAAAGGAATGGAGAATATACAATGGTTGCTCCAAAGGGACTGTGAGAGTTCATCACACTATCAGGTGTCACTGTTACTTTTATCCCCAATTTCCTAACCAGGATGGTGCAGTACTTTGTTCAGGACAGGTTTGCACTGTTAGGAAAACTGCAGTTTTGTTCAGACTCCTTTGTCAGTTGCTTTTAACTTCCACTTGTCATCCTCTCCATTCTTTCCTATGTGAAGGTAGTGTTAGCTTACAAATAGCTATTCCCCAAAAGAAATGAGCTATTACCTTACCAGTCTGGGCACGTCAGTCCATGGTTCAAACAGAAATTTTAGGAAAATGATACATTTCAAAATTAATAATCTAGAAGTTAAGTTTTCCTGGTGTTATGAAGAACAGAACTGGTTACTGGAACTATCTAAAGAAAAATAATAATTGAATATTTTTATACTGACTACCACTATAAATAGGTAGGCTTTTGAAACAAGGTCCGTTTAAAGTCTGACATGTTTCCCTTCAGTAGGACTTAATGTTATATTAGTATTTAATGCTTTTCCTAGTACATATAATACATAAGAATTACATAAGGATACAGTATTTCATAATGTCTCATCAATACACTTCTCTCTTGACATAAGCAGACTTCCCAAGATGAGAGAGGTACCTGAGTACCTACTAAGAGCTACTCTCATAGTAGCTGTTAAGAAGAATATAGTACTGCCTATTTTCCAGTTAAAATGCCACTGGTTTCTAAATAACTCTAAATCACCTCATATAGCCAAAATCAAGAAGCCCAGCAGAAAAATATACAGTGGTAGGTGCCCTGGATCAATTGGTACATATGTCCGTGATCAAATGGGCTTGGGATATACTGAACATGCCAGAAAGAGTCTATACCAAAAAGAAAATAAAGAAAAAGGACTCTCTAGTTCCTCCCATTCAAATCACTGTTTACCCTCTGTATTCCTCTTGTGTTCTCCACTGAAACATAAAGGAATACAGGCCTGAAATGGATCTAATTTGGTGCACGAGGGAGAAAGGAGTCCAGAAATGGGAAAGAAAGCAGAGAAAGGAAAGGACTTGGGAATGAGAGTGGGAGTGAGGAAGATTTGTCCATGGGTTTTTAAGCTGTGCTGTGGCACTTAGTCATCTCATACAGAAAAACGTTTGAGAGAACCTTAGCTAGGTAGAGATAGCTATGTGAAGTCACTGATAAACTGTGACTTGGCATAACTAGCTGGACACACCACCATCCAGCTACAGGTTGCCTGCCAGAGACTACTGACGGTGGCATGGTGCCAGATTCTATTTGTGAGGCTACATGACAGTCTATTGCTCACACAGGTCTTCACACTTGCAGGAGTTTTTGGAAGTAGTGGCAGAATTGTCCGTTACTGTTTTTGGAAACCACTCTGGTCAGGGAAGGAACCTGCTGAATATTTATGGCTAGCCAGACCCCAAACAACCTAGTTTGCTTGAAGAGATTCAGCACTAGTGTATTGGGTTTGCGTGGCAAGGTTTTGGTAGCAGGAGGGCTATACGGGTGGCTTCTGTGAGAAAATGCCAGAAGCTGTGCACATGTCCGACAAAGCCAGTTCCAGCCAGCTCCAAGATAGATCCACTGCTGGCCAAAGACGAGCTAATCAGCAACAGTGGTAGTGTCTCTGGGACAACATATTTAAGAAGGGGGAAAAAACTGCTGTGCAATGGCAGCTGGGGGAAAGAAGTGAGAATATGTGAAACAATTCTGCAGACACCAAGGTCAGTGAAGAACGAGGGGGAGGAGGGGCTCCAGGCGCCAGAGCAGAGATTCGTCTGCAGCCCGTGATGAAGTCCATGGTGAGGCAGGTTGTCCCCCTGGAGCCCATGGAGGTCCATGGTGTAGCAGATATCCACCTGCAGCCCATGGGGGACCCCATGCCAAGAGCAGGTGAATGTGCCTGAAGGAGGCTGTGACCCCGTGGAGAGCCCACACTAGAGCAGATCTTCTGGCAGGACCTGTGGCCCCACAGGGGGACCATGCTGGAGCAGTCTGTACCCCTGAAGGACTGTACCCTGAAGGACTGTACCCCATGGAAAGGACCCATGCTGGAGCAGTTCATGAATGACTGCAGCCCATGGAAAGGGTCCACGTTGGAGAAGTTCGTGAAAGACTGTTTCCATAGGTGGGACCCCATGCTGGAGCAGGGGAAGAGTGTGAGGAGGAAGGAACAGCAGAGGCAACACATAATGAACTGATCACAACCCCCATTCCTTGTCCCCCTGCACCGTTTGGGGGAAAGAGGTACAGAAACCAGGAATGAAGTTGAGCCCAGGAAGAAGTGAAGGGTGGGAGAAAGGTGTTTTAAGATTGTTCTTATTTCTCATTATCCTGCTCTGGTTTAGCTTGGTGATAAATTAAATTAATTTCCTGTATCGTGTCTGTTTTACCCATGATGGTAATTGCTGAATGATCTCCTTGTCCCTATCTCAAGCCACAAGGCTTTTCTTTCCCCTGTCCAGTTGAAGAGGGGGAGTGATAGAGTGGCTTGGTGGGCATGTGGTGGCTAGCCAAGATCAACCCACCACAACCAGTCACTCCTCTCCCAATGCAACAGGTGACAGTTTTGTGGGAGATCTTCACTGGTGCCATCAACGGGGTGCTGATATTCTTAGTAACACAGCCTACCTCAGACAAGTCTTTCAGAGGATGGTCCTTTTTCAGTTGAAGGTATCTGTTTTGGCTTGATGGTAGGAGATCTTGCACCTCCTAACCTCGAGGATCATTCTGCTCACTATGATTTCTTAATAGTCATCGTGCTTTTTCAACTAAGCAAGATGTTATAGATAAAGGGCTGTTTGTTTACTAGTATTGGCAAAAGCTAAAATGTTACTTTTTTATGGAAAAAAATACAGGGAAAAAACCCAACACACCAAAAATCCTCAATGCCACACTGTACTGTCTGCAACATTATAGTAATTGCTTTGTTGCCATTATTTTGAAAAAACTGAAATTAGTCATTGTGCCAGCAGGTGAAATTTTACATATAACTAAGTCAGGCCATCTGCAATAATGCAACAGATTCAACTTGAGTCAATTAAAGGTGTAAGAAGATTTGTCTTTAAGAATGTCACATTTTAGCCAACGTGAAAAGTTTTCAGATTTCATTCAATGCATAATACAGAATATTAAAAGGGAGATTTATGGTATAGAACACCACTCACTTCAGCTAAAGAATAATGATACAATTTTGTGAGTTTGAAAATTCCCATGGTAGCCACAAAGTGTACACCTAGTGTGTATTCTTTGAAGAATAGTATTAAAATTCGTCAAAATAATGAGGATGGTGAACAGAAATTACTGAAAATGGTCACCATATTCTTAAACACAGGGGATCATAGTATTAAGTGATGCCAGTTTCTCTAAGTTGTCATTGTCCTGAAATTTGAAAGTGATGAAGTGTAACTATTTTAGGCAAGTTCTTTAATGTTGCAGAAACCGCTGAAATACATCAAACAGGACTAGATTTGAAATACAAGCAGCTTTGTCTTAACAGCAGCATATAATTACCAGACAGTCTAAAGCCCACATAGCTATTGCATACTGAAGCACAAAGCAAATAGCATTTCCCCTGAATAAATACAATTATATAATTACATTTGATGTGCAATAAAACCTTTTAAAAAGTTTTTATATTTTGTCTTTTGGAGTGTTTACATTTGAAAAACTTAGAAAGACTATGAATATGTTTAACTGTGCACAAACCATAACTACAAATCTAACAGAAAGCTCCTCACCATGAAGGGCCAGGAATCAGGTTGTAAGCAATTTTTTAGTTAACTAGTATTATTTTTTAATATTTTCATTCTTTCCATCTTTATCCTAAGTTTTATCTGTACAAGATGTCACTTTCAGTCATATGTTTACTTTGATCAAGTGAACCTTCTTCAATTAAGTATTGTGTTGTTTTGAGAACAGAACCTCCAAGGTGTTTCTTATGGAAAGAGCGGTTCAGCAGAGGAAGATTGGCAGAATTTGGACACCTGTGTCACAGCTTTGTTTCCTCCAGCACAACTGGGTATGCCAGAGTTCTTTTCTAATACTTTGGGATGATGAATGTATTGAACATTATATATGGATTTCACATGCAGCTTACCATAAATGGTATGTATTTTGGCTTGTTTATTTTTATCATAGCTATGTCCTATGGCTATCCAGATAGTAGTTAGTCCTGCAATTATTTTGGCCTTTTTATTACCTCAGGATTCACTGGGTATCAGAAGAAATGCCAGTCTAAACCATAGTTTGAATATGAACAATAGTAACTATGATAATTCTTCCACAGTTGTGACAAGTGCCAAACCAGGCTTATTTGTTTATATAATTTAAATTACATAATACTATAATTTAAATGTAGGCAAGTATCTTCCTTCTCAATTATCTGGAGATGAATAAGAAAAAATGAGACACAGAAGATCTAACCAGCTGGTGTATAGTAAGCCTGAAGGCTCAAGTTATGTGAATTGTGCCCAGGTGGCCAAGATGGCCAACAGCATCCTGGCCTGTATCAGAAATAACGTGGCCAGCAGCAGTGGGGAAGTGATTGTGCCCCTGTACTTGGCACTGGTGAGGCCGCACCTCGAATACTGTGTTCAGTTTTGGGCCCCTCACTACAAGAAGGACATCGAGGTGCTGGAGCGTGTCCAAGGAAGTTGGTGAGGGGTCTGGAGCACAAGTCTTATGAGGAGCAGCTGAGGGAACTGGGCTTGTTCAGTCTGGAGAAGAGAAGGCTGAGGGGAGGCCTTATCGCTCTCCACAGCTACCTGAAAGGGGATTGTGGTGAGGTGGGTGTTGGTCTCTTCTCTCAAGTAACCAGCGATAGCACAAGAGGAAATGGTCTCAAGCTGCACCAGGGGAGGATTAGATTGAATATTAGGAAAACTTTCTTTGCTGAAAGAGTGGTCAAGCATTGGAAGAGGCTGCCCAGGGAGGTGGTGGAGTCACCATCATTGGAGGTGTTCAAGAGACGTGTAGACGTGGCACTTTGAGACATGGTTTAGTGGGCATGGTGGTGTTGGTTGGGTTGATGGTTGGACTTGATGATCTTAAAGGTCTTTTCCAATCTTAATGATTCTATGATTCTATGAATTTCTTAAAAAGATCATGAGAGTACATGCAAAGATTGTGTGTGACTTGCCCTGTTTCTTGATAAGGAAAAGTATTTACTAGAACCATTAGGCTTTCATCTCTGTAAGTCCTTAGCTGTTTTACCCCCAAAATTATGAGGTTTTATGCCCAAGACTGATCTACAGGCAACAGAATCCATACTCATTAACTGTTGCGCACAGTGTTTAAAATAATCAGTGCAATCTAATGACTTTGCTTACATTCTGCTTCCTGTTATTAACCTGTGTCCTTGGGTTGTGTGTATCCACAATACTGAGGCAGTGATGGAAATCCCAGTTTAATGTCTTGTTTTATATAGTTAAATAGCATCTACATTACATTACCAAGGCTGATAAACATTTTAGAAAACTTTGAGATTAATTAAACTATGGAAAAAGTTTCTACTCATCCTTAAAAAAATCATTTCACTTATTATTAGGCATAGTTTGGTGCGTTTTGCATTTCATGGATCTTCCGTGACTTAGTCAAAACTGGAAGTGTTTGCATTATGACAGTGTTGTGATATTTCAGAACTGAGTAGTGCTAGCAGAAGGCACATGTCTGGAAAGAAAGCAGGTTTTGGAATGTTTTCTAGAGAAAATCATTTCCACCATCTGGGAGGTCCAAATCCCTGCTTTCTTTGATGCTCTGGTTATCATCTAGGAGATACACAATTTTTTCAGTGCAAAAGAGAACAGTTCTGCATTTAATTTTTTAATCACTCAATATACATCCTAATACAAGAACACTTTCCCAGATATGCGGGCAGTTGCTGTGACTGATTAAAGCAACAGTCCCCAAAATAGATTTGTTTAAAGTCTATTATTATTGTATTATTCTTGTTATTATATTTATTTATTTTTAATTTTTATTTTTTATTTTTTATTTTTTATTATTATTATTCCACCCTCGCTATTCCGTTGTCTCTTCATATATTTTGTGTCAACAAATGATCAGTCATATGTATTGCCCATCTTGTTAAATCTGCTTGTCTCTCTGTTGCCTATGCCCTTTCACTTTCATCTCTTCGTGCTGCAGTGCAGAGCACCAGGTTTAAGGCGCCAGGTAGGATTAAAGGCATCCCAGGGAGAATTCGCCTTTGAAGTGGCAGAGAGTAAATGCTTCTTATCAGCTGTAAGTGCTCCCTGTGTCATTGGCTTTCATGGCTGTGGCATGTCATTTGTAAGGATCTCTTATTTCTGCACGCTGTAGTAAAAAGTAATCTGTCAGCTTTTTAACAGTGCAACAATTCACTGGAAGAGCTGCTCTTGGTGGATGATGGTACCTGATTAGTGGTAAATTAGTATCATGTAATGTTCCTGTAACAGCGGAATGCATGCTTAAATATGATTTAAAAATATATTATTCAGTTTTCTGCCTGATTGTATTCTGTTGTTACAAATGTGCTGTGTCATGGCTGTGCCTTTTTTTCCACCCTACATGTTTCATCTGATTTAGGAAGGGCAGTGATCGCAAGGGTGAGTGTATTACTGAATGGTAAATCCTAACTACTAACACTGAATTCTGATTCAGAAATATGTTCTGCTGGACATACTTGATAAGGAACTTTGTAAGGAATACAAAAATACGATCAACAGATATTTGATGTACAAAAATCTGGATTTATCACCTTTCTTTGAGAGGTCTATGTTGCCTATGAGTATTTACAGGTAGAGAATGAATGAATTCTAAATTCTGAAATATTTAAATATAAATTGCTTTGTTAGTTACCCAAGTTTAATAATATTTTGTGTCCTTCATTATTAGATGATAGAACAAGGAGTATGTTCTTATAGAGCATATATTCCAGCAGAAATACAATTTTGTTATTGGTCATTTATACAATTGAAAATCTTGTTCAGGGACTATGTTCAAACATTCCACATGCAAATATAAACTTCCAGGAGGGTTTCTGCCAATAAACTTGAACATTTGAATGTTTACAGTATATGAAGATTCAAAGTGTGTCTGAATTATGCTGAAGTTCAGAATTAGAAGTTTATCTCCTGAATTCCAGGGAATAAACAGGACACTCCAAACACTTATATTTAACAAATAAGCTGTTTATCCTCAGATCAATTCAGAGCACAAATTCTTAAAACTTATTCACAAAAATAAGTTCAGTGACTTCCTGTAAATTTGAATTATAGAGTCCAAAGGACTGTTTCTGCTCTCACTTATAGTAGTGTAAAAACAAAAAACTTTTTGAAGAAAATATCTGAATATTTCTGCAGTGACCAAAGACTAAGCCTATCAGCTTTTGAATGTCAAAGATGAAATGTATTAAGAAAATCTTAAGCATAGAAAGTACTCAGTAAAAATCTTATGGAAAATAGCTGCTGTTATACTCTGCTAACCAAGACAATCAAGGTTTTACAAAAACTTCTACAATTGACTTATGTAGGTTTAAAGCTCTAGAGAAAGCAAAATCTAATTCTTTTGTTATTTTGATTTTATTTAATATTGTTTTCAATTGCCAGTTTAAACATTCCTGTATTGCTAGAATCTATATGGAAAGAGCTCAGATGACAGAATTAGGAAATTTTTATGTGATTCAAGGTATTTTAACTCTTCTTTTTTCCTTACAGTTTTAAGAAGGTGGTTTGACATATTATTGCATTTTAAATTATTCTTTTCTATGTATTTTAAGCAATATGCAAATGTGATGCCTGTTATTCCCACCTTTTACCCTCATGCATCTTAAAATCCTAACCTTCATATAACTTTGATTTTCTTTGATATCACTCTGTATTTTTTTCCATTAGTAGCAGTTCTGGATGACTTAAGTTTTACAGGCTCTTAACTTTTCTAACTTGGCTGATGTAGTTTCTCAATGGTGACAAACTTGCCGTGCATCAGAAGATATATATATGTTTGGAAAATTTAGTACTAGCAAACCAATAAAGCCTCTCCAGAAAAAGGCTTGCTGAACATCGCACAGGAGAAACACATCAATCAATTTCTTAATGTAGTCACTTTACTGCTTCCCTCTTTCCCTTCCTGTTATTTATTTATTTAAAGAATCTGGCCAGAGGACATAATTATTTCTGTAAAGCTTTAACTTTAGATGACTCCTTTGAATTCACCTCTTTAGATTTTGTTTATATTTTATTTTTCAAGATAGAGCTCTTTTTCTCTATAGGAAGGGAGAGGACATATTGAATTCTTCAAGAAGACTTTTTTTTTCAGAAAAAATGCTACTTTTCTGTTAAAAAATTAGGATCTAAAATATTACAGAATCACAGAATCACAGAATGGGAGGGGTTGAAGGTACCTCTTAAGGTCATCTGGTCCAACCCCCCTGCCAAGGCAGGATCACCCAGGGCAGGTTGCACAGGTATGTGTCCAGTTGCGTTTTGAAGGTCTCCAGAGAAGGAGACTCCACAACCTCTCTGTGTAGCCTGCTCCAGTGCTCCATCACCCTCACAGTAAAGAAGTTTTTCCTCATGTTGAGGTGGAACTTCCTGTGCTGCAGTTTGTGCCCATTGACCCTCATCCTATCACTGGGCACTACTGAAAAGAGACTGGCTCCATCCTCCTGACATATACCCTTCAGATATTTGTAGACATTTATAAGGTCTCCTTCTCAGCCTTCTCTTCTCCAGACTAAGCTCTAGGTCTCTCAGCCTTTCCTCATATGAGAAATATTGGAGTCCCTTAATCATCCTTGTAACCCTCTTTTGGACTCTCTCCAGAAGTTCTCTGTCTCTCTTGAACTGGGGAGCCCAGAACTGGACACAATACTCCAGATGAGGTCTCACCAGCGCATAGTAGAGGGGGAGGATAACCTCTCTCAACCTGCTGGTCACACTCTTTTTAATACACTCCAGGATACCATTGTCCCTCTTGGCCACCAGGGCACATTGCTGTCCCATGGATAACTTACTGTCTACCAGGACTCCAAGGTCCTTCTCCATGGAGCTGCTTTCCAGCAGGTCAATCCCTAACCTGTACCGGTGCATGGGATTGTTCCTCCCCAGATGCAGAACTCTACAATTGTCCTTGTTAAATTTCATGAGGTTCCCCTCCGTCCATCTCTCCAGTCTGTCCAGATCCCGTTGAATGGCAGCACAGCCTTCTGGTGTATCAGCCACTCCTCCCAGTTTTGTATCATCAGCTTATGTATCATATTCATTCATCAGGCTTTGTATTATATTTATTTTTATTTTTTTAAAAAGATAATTAATAACAACATCACTTGCAACCACATTTTATGCCTGTGCAAATGAAAGGTATGTCTCAGCTCTAAGGTAAGTAGAGGTGAAAATATTTAGGAGAATAGAGCTGCCAATGTATATTTATGCGAAGTTTTTACCAGAGCTCATCAAATGGGATCAGGACCTAAAGCATACAGCTTTGGTACTCCATTTTTTTCAGTCAGCTTTAAAACCTGGCCATAATAATGTCCTTGTTTAGCTTTAAATATATGAGAGGTTCTTGTGAAGAGAGTGGCATGACTTTAAATTGTGGTACCTTATGTTAGAGAAAAAGTATTTGCAGATTCAGGGTATTCTCATCTTTATAGGACAGGACAGAACAGAAGTCAATGCTTGCTGGTAGCTGGAAATTAAAGATACTGTTAGTGGAAGAATTGTATCTGGCCATTGATATAATAATATCTGCTGATCGAGACAGTCTGGGAAAATGTTACTTGTTAGTTATCACACAGAACTGTGAAAATATTCCTACCCATTTTGTCAACAATGGGTCAGAGACAAATGTCCATTCCAGAAGGAATTAAACAGGACTCATCAGAACTGCATCTGTATATTAGCCATATTAGTACAGAATTATAGTAGCTTGAAAATCCTGGTTTTCTTTTCCTTTCATTTTTCCAGAAAGTGTTTTTCATGTCCTTCCTATTCCTGTTTTTGTGTGATCTTAGATGCCATTGGTAAACTAAGGACTTGTTGGACAAATAAAGTCATATCTGAAAGAAAGCACTTGACAGAGTGGACTGTACTTCTATAGCTTTCAAAATTACAGTAATAGGATTTACACTCAGATTTGTACAGACCATGGACACTAAAAGATACCAGTATTCTACAGCAATTGCTTTGTGGCTCCGCAGATGTTTGTCTTATCAGGACATCTCTCAAAAATGAAGTAGGCAGAGAGGCTAAGCAATATAACTTCTGGAATGTTTGAAAATTTTTTATCAATGTCACTATTATTTCAGTGATATAGTTTCAAATTTTTTGTGGAATATTAGGTACCAGGAGTGTTAATTACTCAACAAGCACATAACAAAGAATAGTAAATTGCTCACAACAGCTTGGGCAAAATAGGATGTTCAAACTGGTTCATGACGCAAATAAACAAATTCTGAAAATGGTGCATTGTATAGAATGGAAAATACAAAATTAAAACTAATGGAATATTATCAAAGACATAGATATTGTCCTTTTTCTATTTTCTGTCTTGTTTTAAATTTTCTATTTTTGTTTTGTCAAATAGAAATTGAGAGTCTATATAATATCTGATAGACTTTTCCCAACTTTTCCTCATTTCCTTGCATTTGCAAAACATATTTGGTAGTCTGTATCTATGCATCTGTCAAGTTTTTGACATCCCCTCTGTATGAAGGGAGGGATTGAACTGAAAGGCAAATTTAGTTCCAAATTTCTCTGTTTTGGGAAAAATTGTGTTCCTTTAGTGACAAAATTCCTTGATTAACTACATGAACTGAGATTTGTTGTTTACTTTTTTGAGTACTACTGTCCTATGCATAGTTATCTGTGGAACTTGAGTACACATTTAAGTACAAACACAAATTGTGTTAGATGCTCAGTTGGAGTCAGTTTGTCACTTCAAATATATCTCTCTCTCTCTATAGATATATCAGGTGAAGGTTTGATCCACTTAGTGCAGACTAGGTATAAATTGGTATTGTGTATGCCTGGGAACACAGGTATAAATGACAATGTCTTGCAGGATATGAGCCAATAGATTGTTGGCTCTGCAAGTCCTGAATTGCAAGTGACATCCTCTAAGGTAATCCATCCTGCTAAGTCCTGTGAAAAGAGGAATGTAGCAATAATACAAAAGGTCCAGAAGCATGAGGCAAAAAATAAATAGCAGCAGAAGCACAGAAGTCCACATTTAGACTTTCAGTTAGATTTTCTTTTTTTAAATGAACCTTCAAGATTAGAAACTGGATCTGCAGTTAAAGGTTTGGACTTACCTCTGCAGCCAATGTGGTTTTGAGGTTGCAAAACTGAAAATTTAATTCAAATAGTTCGTGTTATGTCTTGGTTTCTCAATATGTTTGCCCTATCTAGACTTTATCTGAACTGTGGACATGTCACCTAATGACAACATGTAGTAAAATTACAATGCAACTGAAATTTATATGCTCAGCTAATAAATAAATTAATTAAAAATCATTATCCCCGCAAGATTTAAATGCAGTGGGCTGAGGATGAATGCCATAAGAAAAGGGAGCATCAGGCTCTAGTTAGGGTAAATTTTCTGTTATTTTAACAAACATATTTACCCAAACAGGATAACAACATTTTTACCTACTTACAGAAGTTATATTATTAAAATGCTACCTTGTGTATGTTGGGACTAACAGTGTTTTAACTATCTAGTCAGGTACTACTATTATCTACCTTTTCCTTTTTGTGATACAGCAAGATTTTCTCTGAATGACAGTTAGAAAACTCCCTTGAAATACCAATCTGTTTCAGGCTTATATACCGTCATGGTTTAACCCCAGCCAGCAATTAAGCACCACGCAGCTGCTTGCTCACTACCCCACGGTGGGATTGGGGAGAGAATCAGAAGAGTAGAAGTGAGGAAATTTGTGGCTTGAGATAAAGACGGTTTAATAGGTAAAGCAAAAGCCGCACACGCAAGCAAAACAAAGCAAGGAATCCATTCACCACTTCCCATCAACAGGAAGATGTTCAGCCATCTCCAGGAAAGCAAGGCTGCATCACACGTAACAGTTACTTGGGAAGACACGTGCCATAACTCTGAATGTCCCCCCACCCTTTCCTTCTTCTTTCGCCTAGCTTTATATATGGAGCATGACGTCATATGGTATGGGATATCCCTTTGGTCAGTTGGGGTCAGCTGTCCTGGCTGTGTCCCCTCCCAGCTTCCCATGCACCCCCAGCCTTCTTGCTGGCAGGCCAGCATGGAAAGCTGGACAGTCCTTGACTGCTTAGCAACAACTCAAAACATCAGCACGTTATCAACATTTTTTCATCCCACATCCAAAACTTATGTCCGTTGAGTTCATTTAGTCCATGAATTTGGGCTCCATCTCTTACAGTGGTCACCCAGGGCAGGAAAGGTGGTGTGTTGTGTGGAGTTACTGGGCACCAAAGCCAGCTCAGGTCAGGTCACTGCTGCAGTTGCACTGTTTCTTGTAAGGCTTGTCCTCCGTTGTTTCAGGTGGCTCCTGCTATAGTAATCCCTATAACGTGCAACTCAAATCATGGGTTACAACAATTTAAAGGTATTTCCATTACAATCTCCACCCCTGACCCCTTTGGACTGGACCACAGGGTTTAACATTGCAGTGAACTCCTCCTCTTGGCCCTGCTCCGGCTTGGACTTATCCACAGGCTGGAGTCCATTCCATGAGCCACAGTCTCTCCAGGGGTATACCTGCTGTGGCCTAGACTTATCCACAGTCACAGTCACTTTGAGGTGCACCTGTTCCAAAACGGCCTCCTCCTCCATGGGCCACAGCGAATTCAGAGATATAACTGCTCCAGCATGCCCTCATCCACAGCCACAGTCCCTTCAGAAGTAAAACTGCTCCAGCATGGCCTTACCCATAATTCCAGTCCCTCCAAGAATGTTCCTGCACTGTCAAGAGCTTATCCATGGCCACACACTTTGAAGTGCTCCAGCATGACCTCATGCACAGCCACTGATGTTTCAAGGTGTACCTTCTCCAGTGTGGACTGATCCTTGTGCCACAGTCCCATCAGAGCTGTACCCACTATGGCACGGACACAACCATGGCCACAGATGCTTTGAGATATACCTGCTGTGGCATGGGCTTATCCATGGCCACAGACGCTTCAGGGTGTCCTGCTCCCACGTGGACTCATCCACAAGTCACAGTCGCTTCCACTTGAGTTCAGATTGGCGTTCCAGCCTGTCCGTTACAGCAGCACAGAAAAAGCAGCGATGCCCTGGCCATCTGCCAGGCACATCGCCATTGCTGTTACCAAAATCTTCCCAGGCACAGCAGAATAGGACAATAAGCAGTACAGCAGTACAGCAAGCAGTGAAAGCAAAAAGCAGCCACTAATTGGCACTAGACTCTAATATACATAAGGAAAGCAAACCCATGGCAAGCACAGGAGCCTGCCAATTAATAGCTAAACAGCAATACCAGCTAAAAAATTCTAGCTAGCACAAAGAAAAATAACTAATAAGTTTTAGTCTATCAGTAGATTTTGATAGGTGTGTTTACTTATTTCTTTAAGTCTTCCTTTCATTCTAAGACTCAATCCAAGAAGAGCAAACAAACCATTTTTGTGAAAAATGCAAAAAAAACATATTAGCTGATTCCGTAAGATTAAATATACTTCCATCTTTAATTTTCAACACACTTTTGACATCTATCAAGGGTTCCATGTGTACTGTTGTAGTGCTAATTAATGGTAAAGGCAGTCAAAGAAATGTTAAAAATAGACAAGGAAAATTGAAACTGGTGCTAAAAGATCTTGGACATGCTTGTAGCATTAACAAGATACAGGATGGCTTCACTCATCACTCACTTGGTACTTTCACCCATTGCCCTCCTATTTGCCATTTCCATATCCATGAGAGATCTGTGAGTTCTTCAATTGACTTTATTGGTTATTTTATCACTGTAGACTATGATGGCTGGTGTCCTAAAGAAGTGTAGAGCTTACTCAGGTATTTCCTTTCTCTCCTGGTCTCCTTCTCTCATCCAGATGTAATTACACATATATAACATTAAGCATTCATCATGTAAGACACAGAAGCAGGCTATGGAAAGAGATCAGAACACAGGTCTCCACTGCAAGTGCCCTGCTTTATTGGGTGGGAAGGAATTATATTCCCCATTGCTCCTTTTCTTCTGGACCAAACAAAAATACTGAATCCTTTTTTGAAAATTTTCAAAGCTACAGCAGGAGAATGGGAATGTATGACCACTTGAAAACTTTAGTGTGGTGCCTTATGGGGGCAGAGATGCAGGGCTGAGTCCTTTCACGCTAAGTAGGACATTTTACACAGATCTTTTAGCTTCTCTGAACTAACATACAGAAAAGGCAGAAATGCAGAGTCAGATCTGTCTTGTTTCACTGTGATCTTGAATAAAAGCATTTGTGCCCTCTGTGGTTTCTACAGAGATTACTCCTGACATGGGATTGGTCCTATCAGGTTCTGAGGATCCTGATGAGACATACTGACGACCTTGGTGCTGAACTGCTTAGGATGGCAGAAGTCCTTCTTATTTATAAAAGTAAAGAGATTTATAGGCAATTTAGGAAACACTATTGATGAAAACTGTGATACATATAGAATTTAGGCACTCATCTCCTAAGGAAGAAAGAAAATGTCAGAGCATGAGTTTAATGTGATTACAGTTAGAGTATTAGTAAAACTAGCTTGCAATTCTTATATACACTATATAAGACAATTTTATGAAAAGGTTCATTTCTGTGCATAAGCTTCGTTTAGCGCCCTGAATTACATGTTCTGCATTTATGTATCACTTTCTTAGCTTACTGTTTTTCAAAAGACAGTTTATCTCTTTTCACAACAAATCTCATCTAAAAATATTCCAGATAACCTGTTCACTCCATTGCAGTTGTTGGATACACTTCTACTGGTTTAGTTTGCTGTCTACTTCTTTCATCAGCTAACTCTCTAACCATATCACTTTATTGTCTATAATATGATATAGGTTAGATCTAAGGTCCACTGAAGTCAATAGGCATCTCTCAAATTACTTAAATGGGGTATAGATAAAAATCCTTGAGCTTACGATGCATCTGAAAGATGACATATAAAAAGTAAGTTTATTCTTCTATTTTATAGAAAAGGAGCTTCTCACTAATATGTCTCAGAAGTCATTGCCATGATATCCAAGAAATTCTGAATGCAAGTGTGTTTTCTATTTTGTACACAGAATTATAGCACTCAGCAGAGGCACACTCAGCTGTTTGAAAATGGAAATTAACTTTTGAAAATGAGGTAACAAAATATGCTGCTCTTGAATAATTGAGTTTCTCATCACTTCATACAAGCACAGGCAATGTTTACCAATGTGATGCTGAAGGATTCAAATATTTGCTCCACAACAGATAGGTGGGCCTTTAAAGATACTAGTTGAAGCTCTTGAAGTTAGCTGATTAGGGCCTGTGTTTTCCATAAAAGTGCAGAGATTAGAAAAAAGGCTTGCAAATGTATTCAAAATGAGAAAGGGGAAAGGGGTTGTGTTTGGGAGATGATTAGCTGGTAATCAGTAAAGAACAAACTGATTATTAGCTGTTCAATTCTTGTCAGTCTTAGGGGATTCCACTCAGTGGCCTAATTAAACTGAGCTTGAAGTCCTCACATCTCCATTCAGTGGCAATTTCATTATAATATTCAGTTCTTTGCATGAGCTTTGCCTTCCCTCTCTTTAATCATATGTTTTGCATTTGTGTAACACCTTCCTTGATTAGTTTCTCTACAGGATTAGCTTCTGATAACTGCATGGCTTATGAAAGCAAATGTCACATATAAGGCAATCCAGATATTAGAACTTACTATCAACACTGGAATTAAAAAAATAAACTAACGTAAACATTTTTAATTAAGATTCTCATGAGCTGGAAAACTATTAGCTCTTAAAAAGCTAATCATCTCTAGATGATGAAGTTGGTTTTATTGTTGTTGTTGTTGTTTTTAAATGGCTGGAATATCCCATGTCTATAAATACTAATGTGTGTGGTTGACTTCAAGAAAAGAGCCGCTAAGCGGAACTAAGGTTCTCATCACTACAGCCCAGCTGAAGGACCATGTGGTGCAGCAGACAAGCCTCACTATAGCTGGACCATCACTTTTCCACCAGAGGGCCTATGACACACATATACAAAGTACTTTACCAAGAAAGATGGATAAACTAGTTTGAATTTGGATTATTCTGAATATTTCCCCGTTGCTAGAACTTCAATGATATTTAAAAGACAACTTGGATTTTTTCCCTCAATTATTTTATATTTTGGCCTTATCTGTACTTGCTTTTTCTTGATGAAATCTGGAAATAAAATGACAAATTGTGCTAAGAAATTAATATTTGCAGATGTATATTTAATCATGCCAGATGTATGAAATATTGGAAATGTTAAAAGAAGACCTGTACTCTACTTCTCATTTCAATATTGTGAACCCTTTTATGAATCCAACATATACTGGTGTAGTTTAATTTGTGTCAGTAAAGTTATTTCTGGTTCTCATTTTTTGTGAAATAGGTAACAATTTAAAATCAAAAAGGAAAATAAATAAATCCCAAATCTTCTTTCCCATGGAGGCATAGTCAGGGATTTAGTGATATATGCTGCATTCAAAGGGTAGGTTTTTTTCTGTGCTGGTTTTGCCTGGGATAGAGTTATTATTCTTCATAGTAGAATGTATATGGAGCTGTGCTTTGGATTTGTGCTGAGAACCGTGTTGATAGTACAGGGGTGTTTTCATTACTGTTGAGCAGTGCTTACACAGAATCAAGGTCCCTTCTGCTCCTCGCACCACCCCACCAGTGAGCAGGCTGGGGCTGCACAACAAGCTGGGAGGAGACACAGCTGAGACAGCTGACCCAGGCTGACCAAAGAGATATTCCATACCATATGACATCATGCTCAGTATATAAAGCTGGGACAAAGAAGAAAGGGATGGAGGGATGTTCAGAGTTAAGACATCTGTCTTCCTAAGTAACCATTACGCATGACGGAGCCCTGCTTTCCTGGACATGGCTGAACACCTGCCTGCCGATGGGAAGCAGTGAATGAATTCCCTCCTTTTCTTGCCTTGTGTGTGCAGCTTTTGCTTTACTTGTTAAACTGTCTTTATCTCAACCCATGAGTTTTCCCACTTTTTCTCTTCTGATTCTCTCCCCTGTCTCACCACAGGGGAGTGAGCGAGTGGCTGCGTGGTGCTTAGTTGCCATCTGGGGTTAAACCACAACATTTTCAATCAAGATGATTGATGTTGTTGAATTCAGTGGGTTTTGCTATGCCAGAAGTTGGGACGTGGAGCATAAGCTGCCACAGAGCCACTGTTATGTATACTGGCTACAAAATATATATCCTAAGTTCCACCTTTCTTTAGAGAATATGAAGAGCGAGAGCCTGCTAGAGAGTATCGTGATGGTGTTTGCATAGAAGTATATATTATTGTGCTCCAGTGAAAACATGTATCAGTTAGTCTAAAAGGGTGCATTGGGGCGGGGGGGAACATCACAGACATTGTTGTAAAGTGTCATCCCCAGAAATGTGAAAAAACACTCTAAAGACTTTCTCAGAACGATTTGTGATTTTCTTTATGGTTGTTTTTTGTCCTGTGTTGGCATATTTTTTTTGCTCCAAAATGTGCAATTCATTCACACCGGAGAATTTTTAATGAAGGTTTTAAAATTTAGTTAATTAAATCTCAAAGCATTTCTATGTTAGCAGTTGTTGTTACTGTCACTGTTTTAGCAAGGAAATCAAGGCATATACTGAAAGTTGAATAGTGGCAAAGCAGAGATGAAAAGGCAGGAGTCCTGCCTTCCTCGACCCCATTTCATCTACTCTGTTTCTGCCCCACATGTGATTTCTAGCAGGAAAATAACAAAGTTGGCTTCAGAAAAAGGTGCATAGGAAAATTAAAGCATTTCATAAAGTGTGGAAGGAAACTCATATATGACAGCATACATTTCCAAGGAGTGAAAGAACCATTTCCATTGATATGGTGGTGATTCATGCTGTTGCTTTCTGCTTTTATAACAATAGCAATGATGTACACAAATAGTATAGACAGTCACCTCCAGTTTGACTGCTACAAGGGTTGCATAGTCAGTCCATGCTAGCAATACCAGAAACTGGTACTAGTTTAGCTGGCAATGTTAGAGCAACACTGAGGTTTATTTCAGTGTAAACAAGGTTCTTTTAAAATTTCTTACCTACCACATCCTGCACCTTTGGCAGAATTAATAGATTCTATATATGGACATGCTGCATATTTTCTCAGATTTATTACTCTCTCCAAGCTACTAGTTAAATTATTAATAATTTAAATTTTTGCCATGTCCTTTAAAACATACAGATTTGGATTCTAAATTCTTGACTACTAAATTCTCTAAGCTCTTATTTATCATCAGAAAGAGTAAAAAGCATTTTATAGAAATAAAATCTTATGCTAATACATACACTGAAAATCTGTATTGTTTGTAGTTCTTTTTGTACAGTGCATCATTCCATGGGCAAATTGAATGAACATCATCTAACCCAAAGAAATGCTGGAGTAGAACCTCACCTGGCGTAAATCGGTGTTGCTCTTCCCCTTTCTTTTCTGCAGATTTAGCTGGAAATAGGGATGATTTGGAATGTTAATGTTGCTGCTTCTGGGAGGTTTATTGATTTGTTCTACTTTAGTTTAAAAAAAAAAAGGAAATAAAAACTATTTGTCAGTAGAAGAAGACAGTAAGAAGAGATGACCCTCAGCCTTCATTTGAACTTTCAGCCTGAATAACTTTAGTTACTGGTCATGCACTGGAAAAAAAAAGGAAAAGAAAAAAAAGAAAAGGAGCTATTGGTCTTGTAAGAAGAGTAATATTCAATCATCACAAAGGCCCCTGTGAAACCATTTAAACAACTTTATTGATTTTTCCCTGGTTGGCAGTGTTTAATTCAAACAACTCCCAAGGAGAACAAGCATCACTGCAGGCAAATTATCAGGTATGCTGGCCTCTATCACTCTTTGACCACCACTGATACAATTGCAAGTGACAAAAATGAGCATTTCTCTCCATTTAGTCTCTGTGTTGTCCTGTGTTAAGCTAACAAAGACAGTGCAAAGTGAAGTCTGAACCTCTGACCTTAACTTACAGTATTGAGAAGAAAATAAATGCCCCATGCGCATACTTTCCTCGTCAGTTGCTGCAAGGATGACAAATAATTTTTTTAAGGGACTAAGACTGCCTTTATGAAATACATCCATGAATTACCATTCATGGCAATTCCTCATTAACATTTGGAAAGGACACATCTGGTCCCCTGCACATACCCAAGCATCATTCAAAATAAGTACTGAGTAAGCAGTAGATCTGCTACAAAAAGTGTTAGTCTGACTAGCAATTTATAGGAGCGAGTATATTAAATAGAAAGTCCTGGGAACAAGCAAGGTTGCTCTGTGCCTCTGTGGATACATTATGTATCTACTATGTCAAGCTGATTGCAACTAAGAACTTTTTTTTCCTTTCACCCTGTAAAGATCAGCGCAGAGAGAATCTGTTAATTCTTACAGGAAAATGTCCCAGGTATTTTCTCCCAGCAAGCAGAAAGTGATGTTTTGTGGATATATCTTACAACCCTTAAAGATCAAAAGTTTCCTAAGAAACTGATAATAGTGATATTTATATTGCCAGTCACCTGCACAAGAGTCATTTGACATACATAGATTCAAGGAGAGACTGGAGAAATGGAGGGAAAAGAATTACACTGAAGTTAGTAAATACAAAGAAAGCCCATCTAGCTCAGAAAGCCCATGAGCTGAAAAGCATTGAGTGTATTAGGGGAGGCCCAGATATGGTTGCCCATTCTTCTGCCTACACACATGTATGGACTCTGTGTGGATTCAGTTTCCTGAATCCCTTTTATAGCCTAAGAAATAACATTTGACACTTTCAAGGTGTCTTTCTTTCATGTATAGTGCATAGTGGAATGATTTAATAACTTAAAAAGTCAGCTGATTCCAATTCCATGTTAATTTTTCAAATGTCTTCTAAAAAAACAAAATAAAACTACTGTATAGGTGTACATATATATATATGTATCTGAAAAAGGAACATTTGAATAAGAAGGAGAAAAAGTTGACACTAGAATAGAAAATGGACTTGAAAGAAACATACTTGGTTGTCAAACATACCTTTGTAAAAAGTCCCCAACAGTCCACTTCACATAAAATAGGAAATCTAATGAGTGAAAAATCACAGAAGTCTTTTGAGGGTGAAGGAGGCAATGATTATGATGACATAATGGTTGCCTGTAAGAATAATGTGGGCTTAATTTCTTCTTGTCTAAGAAAGGCGAAAAGAAAGAGTGGGTAATCTGGTTTAAAGCGGAGCTGCTGAAAGTTATGAAAACTGTGAAATGGGAAAAAGAAAACAATGGTATCAACAGATTATAATCAGTTAGGATTTATAAAGTAAAAGGAAGAAACAAACCAGCAAAAAGAGTAAATAAGCATCATATCAGGAAGAATGAGAGAAGCATAGGCGATGTATCATGAACCTGAAGAAAACCAAGCTTATTAAGATATTAGAATAACACAGAGCTAACAGATATTTGAAAGTGAATGAGGACCTGAATTCCATTTCAAACTGTGTCTTCAGAAAAGGTTTTTTGGACACTAGTGATACTTAGAAAAATCCTCATCACATCTGTTGAAGACACTGGGGCTGCAAGCTGAAGTAGAAAGTAAAGAACAAACCTTAAATGTGACAATGTGACACCAAGTTACTAGATGAAAACAATTTTTAATTAAATAAAATTTAAATTTAAGTTTGAATGTGAGAGTCAAGCACAGTCCACAATTGGAAAAAAATTATACTTTAAACAAGCCTGACTTCTGGAAAATGTCTTGCGAGCTACTACACATTGAAGTTACTTCCTGTCTCTAAATTGTCTTCAATTTCGTTATTGTTTCTACTCTAACATTTCTTATTTACAAAATCTACTGTGTAGTCTCATCAATGTTTCATTTTTTATTCTTTGGTACTTGTACATTTAAATAACAAGATCATAGTATAATCTTGCTAATTCACACTGATAATGAGAACCACTGTTAATTAATGCATTTTTTGAATGAGCAGACATGTCAAGAGGCACTATCAACTCCAAGAACTACTCCATTTATTGTAATTAGTTTAGTTCTAATTATTTATGACAATTATTCAAAATTTGCTAGTAAATGTGTTGTATTACTTGTACAAACGTAAAACTAATGACATCTATTGAAACTTCTATTTCTCTGATTTGATAGTGTATCTTCTCTGAATGACAGAAGTAAATGGGTTTCAAAAATGTGACTTAAAATTTGAAAATGAGTGAAATTCCACAACGTAATAAAAGAAAAACCTGAAATATTTTTAACAGTGATACTGAAGATACTTCAAACAACTCAGAAACCTCAACTTACATTTTCAGGTTCTCTTCAAGGCAGAGAAATTTTAAGGCCTCCTTTATTATTTGAGCACTTCCATAGAAGCAAGTCCACCTGAAAGCCTAAGCTTAGCTTTCTGAACATATGTGTGATGGACAGTAGTTAAGGTATGTTACTTTTTTTAAGCACAGTGTTAATTCTTAACCCCTATGAAATTATCTGTTTTTCTGTGACTCTGTGTATAAACATTATAAAGGCTTAACATTTTTCAGCACACCTTAAATAACAATTGCAAGTAAAGAACAAAAATCAGAGAAAGAATAGGTCACATAAAGATAAAGGTAACAAACTTACCATCTGAAAGACAAAACTAAAATGAGGATGGATAAGAAAAGTATTTGTTCTTAAAAGACACTTTAGACATAAAATGTTTGTGATATCTCTGCATGGAGTCTTTTCAGTGGATTTATAAAAGAAAATAACATTTCATAGTTCAATATTCCACAAAATTAAATATACTTAAACTTCTTTTCCCAGATGGGATGCTCCAAGGGCTATAGGCTGACAGGCAGTTTTGCCTAAGCAAAAGGCAATTATGCTTCCTAAGTATAAGAACTTCTGCACAAGAAATGTGGAAGTTCAACATCAGGATCTGGAGGCATTGAGCGCAGGATAAATGGTAGAAGTAAGCTGAAAGCACCTGTTCTGTTTTCTGCTGTTGTCACTGCTGCACTACTTTCTATTACTCCATTATGGGAAGTATTTAAGCAGACAGCTCAAGAATCAACTGGTCATTTGTAAAGGAAAAGTATTTATATCTTCCCATCTCTCAGCTTTGATCTTTGCCTCCAGGCTGTGTTACGGTAATGCGCTTTATTTGGAGTTACCCTTGAAAACCACTTACAGATTGCAACTCATGTTGAATGCAGCAGCATGACTGCTCAAGGACCTTTTTTGTGCAGCACTCATGCAAACTAAACTGTCTTCCTATTATTCAAGGTGTGTGTTCAAGGTCTTGTTATAAGTAATAGAGTCTTACACTACCTATTTCATTCTGACCTCAACTTTAAACCAAGTGAGGGTTGGAATTTTTAACTGCCCACCACAAGAATCTTTTCAGCTAAATTCAACTTTTTTTCCAGCAGGAATGAGAAAACCAGAAATTTTAATTGCTTCTAATCTTCAGAGAACTGTGAAAAGCTTGACTGGTGCTATGACATACAAAAAGCCTTTAAAGGAGGTAGGGAAAGAATCTCCCCATACTAAGAAAGCCATGGGATTTCCCCCCCCCAAAAAAAACTGAGCATATTTCTAACATTTTAGGAACAAGACAGTAAGAATCAGGAAAAATTGAGGCCTGTAGAGAGGTATAGAAATAACTGTGATTACCTGCCATCTCAGAAACTGTGGTTTTGCACAGAAGAGCACAGAAATCATTGCAGATTCTTTGAGCGCATGTGGTATTCTAGCCATGTCCTCAATATTTAAGGAAGTAATCTCCTCTCTTCAGGTATTGCTGTGCACCTTAGGGTTTCTTTTTCCATTCTAAATTCCAAGCCTACCTTCCTTGTTGGGAACTGCATTTTGTTCTTGAACGGTCTTGATGACCTGGCCTGCTGGATGTCTGCCTAACTTCAGGTTCCCTCCTAACCATCTGTACCACCACACACACCCCAAAACGAAAACAAAGCAAAAAAAAAAAACCCAACAGCCTGACAACTCACATATGTTACTTTTAATGGCATCCACAGATTTAATATTTTGGTCTGAAGTAACAGACCTATATGTCCTATGAGGAGCAGCTAAGGACGTTCAGTTTGCCTAGCTTGGAGAAAATGAGACTGAGGGGTGACCTCATTGCTCTCTACAGCTTCCCAAGGAGGGGAAGCGGAGAGGGAGGTGCTGAGCTCTTCTCCCTCGTATCCAGTGACAGGACATATGAGAAGGTTCAGACTTGACATTAAGAAGCATTTCTTTACTGAGAGTGTGGTCAAACAATGGAACAGGATTCCTGGAGAGGTGGTTGAAGCCTCAATCCTGTCAGTGTTTAAGAGGCATTTGGAAAATGCCCTTAATAACATGCTTTAACTTTGGTCATCCCTGAAGTAGCCAAGCAGTTGAACTAGATGATCATTGTAGGTCCCTTCCAACTGAACTCTTCTCTTCTCTTCTCTTCTCTTCTCTTCTCTTCTCTTCTCTTCTCTTCTCTTCTCTTCTCTTCTCTTCTCTTCTCTTCTCTTCTCTTCTCTTCTCTTCTCTTCTCTTCTCTTCTCTTCTCTTCTCTTCTCTTCTCTTCTCTTCTCTCCTCTCCTCTCCTCTCCTCTCCTCTCCTCTCCTCTCCTCTCCTCTCCTCTCCTCTCCTCTCCTCTCCTCTCCTCTCCTCTCCTCTCCTCTCCTCTCCTCTCCTCTCCTCTCCTCTCCTCTCCTCTCCTCTCCTCTCCTCTCCTCTCCTCTCCTCTCCTCTCCTCTCCTCTCCTCTCCTCTCCTCTCCTCTCCTCTCCTCTCCTCTCCTCTCCTCTCCTCTCCTCTCCTCTCCTCTCCTCTCCTCTCCTCTCCTCTCCTCTCCTCTCCTCTCCTCTCCTCTCCTCTCCTCTCTTATGGTCTAGAAGGACAAAAAGGAAGGCATGTAAGAAAATGGGCAGGACAGGATAAGCAAAATTTAGGAAGGATTTGTGTTGCTTTTGGACCCTTAAAAATGGTGAAGGAAAGGATCCAAATTGGAGCTCTACTTAAGGTAGATTCAAATGTTATGATACCTCAATAAAGGCAGAGTAATTCCTTTAAACCATCAATTACATGAAAAATTAGATTGGCATGGAACAAGGGACTTTTTTTTAGGACGTGTTTAGCACTTCTCAGTCCATTAGAAAAATGAAAGATTGTTTGAGTTTCCTTTTAAAAGTTAAGCACCCATGCCTCCATAATGATGATGATTTGACGGCTAGTTAAGAAGCCTCTGCTTTCCAGTGTCCTGACAATTTCTGTGTTCAGATAGTGTCAGTCATTTCTGAAATTTCTTTAGGAGCTTCATGAGCTGTGACAGAGTTGCTGAGCATGAGCAGATGAGCTCTGTGAGAGATTCCCTGCCCTCAGCTTTTAAAGATGACGATGGAGAGAGAATAAAGATGTGTACTTACGGGCCTCTCATTGCTGGCCAGTTCCTACTGTCAAGCAGTGTCAAAAACACTTATCAAAGTCTATGAAAGGGGAACATCAAAGGCCTGTATACCACCTGTGTATACACAAGTTACAACTTTCCTTAATCCACATATAAACTCCGTGAAATAAATATACAGCCCTCTCTCAACATTACTGTAACGCCACTGTCATCACCATTAGGTTACCACCTACAGCCCATCACAGAAAGAGCCTTAAGAAAAGTATGTTTGTATTGCTTGCTTCTATAGCCCTGTCACAGCAGGGTACCAGGCATTACTGAGTTTTCCAGGACCTATCGTAATGTTATATCATTGTCACCACCTCGATGATTCTTATTAAATGAGAACAACAAACACTTATTATTCAAAGAGAAAGATTTCTCACAGATCCCCAAAGCAAGCTAGGTACATACATAAGAAAATTTTGCATTGTTAATTAAGTTGTTTTTTAAACTTTGAAGTCTTTTCTTTCTTATCCTTTTTACCAGTGTGCCCATATTCTATATATAAAATACATGTATTTTTTTAAGTAGAATGATGATTATGCAAATAGGTAAATAAATAACATCAAGTATACGTTACAACATTCCTAGGCAAATTATAGGCTGGCAAAATACAAATAGCTCTCCTTTGAAAATGTAGGTGTTGGAACTCTCCTTTCTGTTTTAATTTCTTTCCTTCCCTTGATGTTTGTGATGGACAGCTTGTGGTAATAGTTATGTTGATTATAGGTAAGCATTGCATTAAGTTTAAAGATGTTACTTGTTTTCATGAATATAACTCAAAGCTTATGAAAGCTACATGAAAACATCTCTGCAAAGTCTGATGGTTTTTGGCACACAGCGAGGAACCTAGTATTATTTTCCTTGCTAAGACTGAAATCCTACTGCTGGTGCCAGGGCTTGGGTACTGGGGCTAACTGCTTAACCACATCAGAGACTTTTCACAGCCGAGTTGCAGCACTGTGCATGAGACACATTCATTTTATAGCTGCAACTATGTTTTCATCAAGAGAAATACATACTGAGAAAGGGTGAAACTCCAGAAAGCTGGGTATGGTATGTCATTGAAGCAATGATTTGGTGTGCATGTTTGAAAGTTTTTGCTCTATCTCATTTGCTTGCTCTGCCTTTTTAACTTTACAAAGCTGTTTGTGCATTTGTGTTCTACTTAGGACCACGAGATCTGTTGCCTTGGTTAGCCATTGACATGCTGTTAATGGAAAAAAGCACACCCGAACAGCGCACCTGCACTGCACTATTTGCAGTTCATCTTGAGATTCTCCAAGTTAGCAGTGAGCAAACTCTATCTAGATGACACAGTGCATCTCTGCCAACATTATATGCACTTTTTATTGTCTAAGACGCCTTTAGCTTCACAGCTTGCCTGACTTCAGCTAATTAACCCTGCCTTTCAGCAGGGTTTGGCTGCTACACAGTGATGGTGCAGCTATACCCCTTCTCAAACATGCCTGGTCCATGTTAACTTTGGAATTTCTGTGTCTTCACAGCCATGTATCCTGCTGCCATATCCTTTAAGTGCTGTTGATACTGAACCGTACAGACAGCAATTCTGTCTCCCTGCCCTGAAATACACCCTTTTGTTACTCCTCTGTGCTTCATTCAGCACTCCACTTGATACTCCTTAAGATTAATACACTCAATGTTATAGCTGAGAAAACTGATTTTAGTCTCATGTTCTTTAACAGCATTTACTACTCACTTCTGTGGCATGGTGAGAACAATACTCAGGTTCAGTTGTTGTGGGCTTGCACTTCACAACCACTGTATATCATAATCCCAGGGGAAGCAGGAACCTCTTAAGTGGACAATGACATCAGCAGGGTCATACACTGACTACCCAAGACAGCAATAGTCCTCTGATTAAGTCTTACTGCCTCACCTTCCACAGTTACAGACCTTTTCCATATCATCCTGCTATTATTCACTGCCCCATTATAGCTCCTTAACAGCTCCTCCCTCCAGTGAGTCTTTCAGAAGGTATAAGTGAGATGCCAAGATGTGCCCAGAAGAGGATTATAAAATTCACTGCTTCCTACAAAGTTTTCACATTGTTTTAGGTTCCTTCATTCATTTTGCTGTTGTTCACATTGCAATTCATCCCAGTTAGAAAACTGTTAGCTCTGTGGGTGTTGTACATGAGCAATGATCATGCAAGCAGGCCATATGGACCCCATCTGCTGCCAAGGAAGTAATGACAGTTTGACCACTGACTTCAAAGGTAACAAGACCATGCCCTTCATAAACAGAATGTACAAAATTTCCTAAATAGGCAGCAGGTGCACAGGAGGACAGAGGCAAAGTAGGACTCTCCAGGGTTATCCACAGGATCAGTGAGAGTCTGCTAGTCCAGTGTTTTACTGGTGTATAGTCTCCAGCTCACGATCTGCTGCCTGGTATTTCTTGTCTAAACATTATCAATTTCGTCCATTTTTTCTACTGAGTCATACTCCATTTGTGTCATTGTCTTTATTGTGTCTATTTACCTCCTAGCATGCTACTGAAAAGCACAATTCAAATTTAATTTATGATTCCAGACTGACCTTCATAACTTCCTTAGAGTGAAAGAGTTACACTGAAATCCTGGCAACTTGTGCCAGGTAAATGATTGAACAACATCCCAGAAATTGTTTTTTGTTGTTGTTTATTTGTTTCTTTAAAAAAATTTAGATTTATTATTACATTTTACATTAGTTGAAGAGCTGATCTCTAGTAGTAGCTTTATACTTGTTAATTCATTCATAGTGGTGTCTAATGTTGAAAAAAATTACAGAAACACAATGCAATGATGGAGGATGGTAAAACTTAAGATGTGATTAAAAAGAGAAATGAGAATAACATTTGCACCTGTCTTGCTAATGTACTCAGCCACTAAATAACCTAGACCTTTTCTGTAATTTAGATGCCTATCATTAGTTTCATTGGTCAAGTGTGGTCTTCCAGATTAAGATCTATCAGCTAAACCAAAGTTAAAAGCCCTCCAAAACACTAACCTTCAGGCTGGTAGGGTATCATACTGATCTAACACTGTGTCTAAGCACTGACCCCCAGGGGAGGAGAAAATGCTAATGAAAAATATTTATTTGACCAATAAAAGCTGCTTTCCCCAGCACTGTTTTTCCTAACTGGTTACCATTCTTTATGCAACGTCTTAGAGCTGTTCTACCTGATCTACATTTTATGCTCTGTTTCTTTTTTCATAGGTTTCTTTCATATTTCAGAAAACTTGGGTTTAAGTCTTGTGTTCCCCGTTATGTAGACAGATTATTTTTTTCTTTTCAAAGGGGATGGTCTACACCTATACTTTATCACATTAAAGGGTTGTTTCATTGTGTGAGCAATCCTAAGTTATTAATAGATATTAATTGACTTTCTGTAATTCACTGTACTGATTTAAAAGTATATATACTTTAAACAGAAAGAATAAACATAGGTATGAGCTGAACTTTTTACAGCAAATTAACTTTTCCCCAAATATGTATTTTCAGTAATCCAGAACTAATTCTGGATATGGGTCTAAATTAGTAATGCATTTTATCTGGATGAAACAACTTCTTTTAATGATAGGTAAAACATTTGGAATTTCTAAATAGATTATCGTTGTGCTTACAAGGCAAAATTAACAAACCTACTCACATCAGGATTTAGATATCCCCTCATACCAGCCACAAAGAGGTCATGACGAGATACAGCTCCTCTCTGCCACAACTTCTGAGGGACTTCAACAAGGCTGTGGAGCTATAGGATGTGCTCATGTTGAATGTTTTTTCTGGAATGTCACAATTAGTGTAAACTATTTAGTTATTTATTAGGCCATGTGACTGGATGCTTCTTTTCCACCAAAATAGGTAGTCAAGGCAATACTGCATAAAAGGTTTGTCAAGGTGTTCGGGTTCCATGGTACTGATAGCTTTTTATTCCTTCCAGTTCTTTCTACAGATGTACAGAGTTATAATGGAAAAGTACGGTCTGAATGCCCATGTAAACAGATGGAATAATGAGAAGATGCTTGAGGTATATCTTCTAGTCCCTATTGTTACATGAGACAAAATAATTTATCAGGGTAGTTTAAAATATTATATATCTGATACTACTTTTCCATATGATCAGCTTATCTAGCTGTCCATTGTATAATCAGAAATAAAAGGTTGCACAGTGGTGATTAGTCATTGATGTATACATGAACAGCCAGCGTACTGTCCTCAAGACTCACTTTGTCTCACCTTTTGAGGTATTTGAAAATTTCTGCTATACTTCAGCCAAAGGGAAAGATCAGATCAAGGCCTTAATATTAGTGCTTATTGATATCAACCCTACATATGAGTAACCTTCTCTCTTCTTGAATTCTTTCTCTCACTTCCCAAGGGCATTTAAAACTATCTTCAGAATTAAGACACTTCTCTGTTCCCCAGAAGAAGGACCTTGATAACCATTTTTTGCTTTCCTGGCTTTGCCTTTAGTCTAGCTGACTGCTTCTTTGCAGTGTTTCTCAAGAGCAAAGCACTGCATTTGGATTGCATCTTCTTCAGACCTGTGTCTGGAGCCGAATTTTTGAGCCAAAGCAGGAGAAGGAATGAGGATCAGTCAAATCTAGACACTCATAATCTCCCTCTTCATTTCCATTCCCCTGGGGTGATACTAGTTTGTTTTGTGCGTGTTCTTTTTCATTTTTCCTTATGTGGAAATCCCTTTGTTATGCCTTGATACTGAGGTTTCTTGTGACTATTTTTAAAAGCTGACTATTAAATCAGTGCCTCATATGCACAGCAGGTTTAAAAAGTTATAAACCATAGGAAACCTTCAGAGACTCATACAATGAGAATTCCTCTTCATGTACACTAGTTGAACCTGCATATCATCAAGAAGCAGATTTCTGTTTTCTAAATACTCAGTGCTATGATGTGTGTTGGGTTGGGTAGGATAATGAAGGGTCAAGCAGATCATAACATGCTGACAAGTTCTTACAAATTCAAGCTGTAGTCAGTAGAATCTCAGACTAATCTTACTAGTAGAAATATGGAAGTATCAGAAATTACATTCTAGCTTTCAAGTTTCTGCCAAAACATATAGCAGGAGGGAAAAGGGGCTTTATTTTATATCTACTTCTAGCTGGCTATTTTATCAATGCAATGGATCTGCCAGGCAGTAATCCCAATCTTAGTAGCTACTAAGCAGCAAACCTGTGCAGTCATATTACAAACAAGTTTTTTTCCCATATTTTCTTTCCAAGTGCTGAAGGATTTTGCTTAGAAGCAGAATTGGGGACCAAATCTAAAGTCTCATGTGAGCAGCACTTGTTGCTTAGAGGAAGCTTCTTGTCAAGCCAAAAGACGTTTTCAGACACTGTTATGTTATTGATCTTAAATCTGAGAAGTTAAGGCTGCCTGATCTTGACCCAAGGTGTGGATAGATAGGTAAGGTTTTTAATCTCTCATTATAAGTGGAAAGGTGCATTTTATGGTGCTGTCAATACATGTTTCATAGGTCATCAATCTTATCAGCAAGTTACTCTACGCTTTTAACATCTGGTCAGTCATTTTCTGTGTCTTGTCCGAAAAGACACATATACTGTATGCATTAAAAGATCATATTTTTCTTTTCCTCTTCCTTCACCAGAAGAAGGTCATGGTGGTGATTAGTCCTCTGTCCCAGCAACAGACTAAAATCTTTGGCCCGGTATTTTTTGTATGTCTATATTGAGTGTTTCAGGGTTTGTTTCTTTTTAATCTACTCATATTTCTACAACATGTCTTTTTTCCTTTTTTAATGAAGAAGCTCATGGGTCTTTTGTTCATGAGGGCTGTTGTCAGAAAGAGAATGAAGAAACAGAAGGCACAAACTAAACCATGAAGACTATAAAGAAAGAGAGACTGAAGACAGAGGCACTGCAACTATAATATTTAAGATTATTTTTGGACACCAACAAGAATAACAAATTCCATAAAAATTAAAAGTGTTTTTCCAAACTCTTGGAAAAATAAATTAAAATCTTTAGTTAGCAATATGCAGTAACACAGTCTGCATAGTATGTCTTTGCTACTAATTGGAATGAATTCATACCTTCCCCATTGTAAGTCAAAACTGCACAAGCTTTCTCTCTGATAATGTTGCAAAGGTAGCCTCACTTCCACCTATTAATGTCATCTCTAGCGTGCCTGCGAAATTTGCCAGAACTGATTAGAGCAGATATTAAATGATAATTGGACATTTAGTGCTCGTCAAACAGAAAGTGACAGATGGGCCACTAATTAAATTAGAGTTCTGACATTATTCACAATGGTTTATGAATCTTCAGTAGTGACCTTCATGGATCTCTTCTCTCTTTTTGGGGATAAGAGAGTGATAAGAAAAAAGAAGAAGATACTATTAAAAATGTTAACAAATACATGCAAGGTGGAAAACTTTTTTTTCCTAACTGATCCCTCCATAGAATTAGGTAATTAATTATGAAATAGTGCAACAAATAATCAGATTTATGTAAGTCAGGTTGAGTAGCTGAAGTTGGGAGGAGAAATGAATCATACCCTGAAAGAGGTATGGATGTTTTAACTAGGCTTTCATTGTGGGAAAAGGAAATATGCCTAAACATATTCTGATCCTAGAAAAGGAAATCCAGTGCCTCTCACAGTATGCTCTTTTACTTATTAACTCAAGATTGCATTACCTACTGTCTCTACCAGCTAAATTAAAAGTCTTTACTTAATAAAAAAGGGTAAAAACCTGAAATAGTCACAGTTTCTGAGCCAGAACTACATTTTTATTTTCAAATAGAAAGGAATACACACCACTAAGTACTTTGTAACTTTGGTTTCAACAGTCTTACTTCACTTTTTAGTCACTAGTTTTAAAAAGTAACAGATGTGATATGCCTGGTTATCAGCAGTCTGCATTTTTGTGCAATCTATCTTCCAATAATTGGTCAAATTATTTGTATACAATATTTGTATAAAGAATATTCAAATAAATAAATAAATAAATGCTAGCTTTACTGTTTCCCTACAGTTCTATTTGTTTATAACATCATACAGGCATTACTCTATTAAAGATATTAGTGTGTATATATATATCTCATGTTGCATGTGCATATATGGATACATACACATATGCATATATTGTAAGAAATCAGAGAACTGTTGTTATGATAAAAAATAAGTAACTCTTATTTAGGTAAGTAGTATTATTATTTTCAAGAGAGACTGGTCTCCAGGACAAAAATCCCATCTGTATGTTGCTAGAAATTGGCTTGTTGATATGAGGACATACAGGCATACTGTAAAGTTTTACAGGGAGTTATATATCTAATTTTTCACTGTTTTATTTAATAGCCATAGGTACAGGCGTTATTTATGAAGTCATTATGTATGTGTAATGTTTGTAACTTTAATTTTTTCCAGGTATTTTCCAACGGGTGGAAGATATAATAAATATCAGAACTGGAGCTCACAAAAAAAAAACATGCACAAACAAACAAAACCCCCTCAAAACCCTCAGAATCAATAAGCCTTTGGAATTGTTGAAATAAATACAATCCTTAACATGTTTTATTAATATGTTTCATCTCTACACTATGCAAAAACAACATTGATTTTGAAAACCAATATTTTTTCTTCATATGAAACTTGTTTTTTTGGTCATATGTCTAACCTTTCAGTAATGCAATAAAAAATTTTTAATCTTTATGATTCCTGAAGTGTCTCACTCACACATGACCAGAACTTCCAAAAGAAAGTATGTAAACCACAAATACTCAAGTCCATATAAATTGTACTATAACATAGGAGATCAAAAATAAATCCAAAGACATAAAATACAGAAAGTGTAAGTAAATGCCTATAGAAAATATGGATTTTTTACTGTAATTCAAGAGTGTTTGGCATCAAATATAGCTAATGTAAAAAACATAGCATATCCTGAGTGAATTTTAAAACACTGTGTCCAAACAATAAAGATTAAAATTCTGAAGAAAAGCGAAATGTTATTGTTCTGAAAGGACTGCTCTCCTCTGAGCTTTCAGGAGCCTCCTGCTGTGAAAGTCATTTGGACTTAATGGAAAACTCCTTGATTCAATTATACTCAATGGACCTTTTTCTTCTCTCCGTTAAACAGGTATAAATGTGGAGTAACTTCACTGTCCTCAGTAGTTACTCTGGATTTATACTGCTGCCCTGGTCCACCTAATCTTCTGCTTCTGTTCAGTAATGGGCATTTGCAGGGGTAAGTAGCTTTGCTGGATAGTCTTCTCTACATTTATTTTCATTCTTTTTCAAGCTACCAACATGAGAAAGCCCATTAATCGCTGCTCATGAGATCTATGTTATACTTGTTACATTATGTTCTGGAATGCCCTTAAATTCATCATAAACTCTGATCAAATTGTCTCTTAGTACCTAATTCCTGCAAAGCAAAACTGCTTTTCACTTCTGAGGCATTTTATATCTGAAAATCTTAGCCTATTTTAGAAACACCTAGGAGATGCAAACTCCTATAGAGTCAGCCATTTGTTTGAATTTAACTTACACTTGCAAAACTGCATATAAATCAACTTGCTCGGTAGAAATCAACTCAGCTGCACCTCAAAATACAGGGACGTAATATGTCCGTGAAGTGACACAAGAAAACAAGTACAGAATTTCCCTAATCAGAGCAGATTTCAGCCTCATGGTGGGGCACATGCCCTGGTTTAAACGTTTTTAAACTGGAAGAAATGCTCTATATATTTCACAACCTGTGTCAGCATCTTGAGCAAATTTCCCCACATCTGGAAGTTGATGCAGCTGAGTTACGGGTTTTAGCTGGCTGAGCCCAAGGTCAGGTACTTCACTGATAAAAGCTGTTGTGAAGAAAGCTCGAAGTGAGTGCCTGCCTCTCCTTTCCGTTGAGAACTACTTTTAAGAGACTCCTTCCAGCCCCACCAGGAGGATCCTGACCTGTTTTTAGGCCCAATAATAAGTAGCTGAATGATCATGTGGTATATCCATGTTTTATCACTGCTCTTCTGTATCACTTAAGCTCTCACTGAGAGCAGTCCTAGTCACTTGTCAAAACTATAGCAGATCTGGCAAGGTCACTGGCTGCTTATGCTGACAGACAGATGCAGAAAAACAAACAGTGTGAACAACAGCCGACGGGGTGGGGGGAGAACGCACGGATATCTGCACCACGTGGAAGGCTGAGCCTGGGGAATTGCTGCCATGAGTTGAGTCCAAACTGCCAGGCAGGACCTGACCTGATGACAGCTGGTCAGAGTGTTCGCTTTCCCTGGGTCTATGATGCATAGTCTAAATTGGATTTAGTGGATTAAGCTTTGATTTGTGTGTATATTTTTGGTTTGTGGAATAAGAATTTCTCCCAACACCCACCCAGCCCACTTAATATATTTGTCAGTACATGTCACTGAGTGGTGTGGTTTTCTTCTAGTGGTCTTCCAACCCACTTTTCCATCTGACATTATCATATATACATTCATTACAGCTTGTATCACCATATAATGGCATGCAAAGAGCCTGACTGCGTGTAAAAGGAAGGAGGAGGAAGAGGAAGCATGAAAATCCTCACACCCTTTCTTAACTGCACAAATTTATCCCTCTTTCACTCTTAGAAAAAGTTGGAAAGGTTCAAAATTCCTCATTCATCTTCTGTTATTGCTGAATTCAAAATATTGTACTATTTCAAGATACAAATCTCCCTTACGGCTGTTCTTAGCATAGAACAGCTGTAAAGGATCTGTTTTTTCAATCTTAAATAAATTCTGATGTCTAGATCAGGCTACTTGTTGAATGATGTGCATGATTTTTCACGACTGCCTTCAATCATGAGAGTGCTGATGATTATGCAAAATAATGACTCAAAATTAAGGAAGATGTATTTTTAATCTTTGTTCCTATATTCTCTGTACTTCTTAATTAGTTTTTTCTAGTCATGACTGATAATATTTTCAATTTGTTCACTAAGAGGGATTCATTTGATCAGTTTCTTACAAAATTAGAAAGAATTCAGGAGTGAAGTGGTACTGCAAGTTTGAACAATGGCAATTCATTATTTTCCATAAGATCGCTGACTGAAAAAAATTTAAACAATGATCTAATAAGGTAAATTTCAAGAACAAAAAGTTCCTCTTAATGTTTTTTTCTTTTCTTCAATGGCACTTATAATTGAAGTAGAATAAAAAAGAACAAATTTATTTTTTATCATTAAGTTGTTTAGGCTTAAAATGTCATAACATTTATTAACTAACTTATTCACTCATGGGGATACAGTCTCAAATTGACTCATGTTAGACCACAACGAACATGGCTTTTTCCTTTACTTCTGATCTGCTTGGCATTGCAAAGAGAGTAAATCGCTGCAGAGGTGCCTCCTCATCCTTCCCCTCACTCATTTGCTCCATCTGCCTCTTTTCTCCACTGATTCAGGTGATTAGTCTACCACTTTATAGTATTTTTCTTTCTAAAAGAACAGACTTTTTCAGCCATGGGTCCACTTCTATTTTATGGATTATGCTTTACCATTTGGGCTGTATTGACAACCCCCTGATTAGGATAATAGGACTTTGATTTCAGTAAGCTTTGGGTTGTGCTTTTTCCTTTCACACTTGGTGATTTTAAAGAACTTGCGAAAGAAAAGATTTTTTTCAAGAGTATAGGATTTGTGAATGTATTAATATTTATCCTAAGGATTTTTAATCATTTTGAGTTTACTTTAACCATCTGAACAGTGTTTCCAAGAACATTTTAGTTAGTGTACTTATGTATACACACTACACCTTCCTAAGCTATGCACTGTATTTAAGTTATGATTATCAATTCATTCTACAGATGGTAAGAAGCAATACACACTGACAAAAAAAAGGTTAGAAAGCAGCTCAGTGATATTATTAAGTTATTGATAGTATTCTAATGATGCCTTTAGCCTGTAGCAGTCACAGGTAAATGACAATCTTTGTGCCATTTGAGATGAGTCCTGACAGCCTGTCCAGTACCCAGTAGTTGACCAGACTGTGCATGGCACAGCAGGTGAAAGAGTAACGAAGAATATTATTTACAAGGAATGATAGGTGGGAATAACTGCTTGCTGGGGATTATGAATACTTTGTGTTGTCATACAGCAGCTCACTTGCAGTTTTGCTTTGGAATAGACACAAATGTTTTAGAAATTATGTATAAAAAGGGTGGAATTCTGAAAGACAGGTCTGTGCTGATGTGGTGATAATGGTTATTTGGGGACATCTACAGTACAATGAGCAGTGAATGGTACTTGGGGGTAATCCAAGAAATGATTGATTGTGCACTAGCATGACCGGTTTATTCAATGGTTTTGGCTCCATACATAGAAAGAAGGAATTATCATCTTTATTACCAGGACATCTAGGTCAGCTTGTCCCTAAAATTCTTGTAAAACAATGGGTGGAGTGTTGCTTAATATTGGAAGCCTCACCTTTTTCACTAGTCACTAAGGCTTGATGAACCTATGACTTTATTTGATCAACAAAACATATATGCCTTTGTAAAATAAACACTTATGTAACTGTACACTGAAGACATTATCTCTTTCTAGCAACTGCTGTATATATGTAACTTCTATGTAAATATTGTAGTTTACTATATGCTGCTCTTGTTTATACCTGTTTAAAAACATTTATCTTATAATTTATGGTGATAGCCAGTTCCTGAAATTTAAAATTTTCTCTGCAGAGGCTAAGAAAAAACCAATAAATCTTAGAAGAACCTGATACAAAAATTAATAGCAATACAGACTTTTCTCATATGCAAACTATATTAAAAATAGAAGTGACTATAAATGTTGCAATAGGTTATACATATTGATTACACCTGATGTGCTATATTATGTTCTGTAGTCTGTATAGTATTATGTATTATAGCCATATATGACGCCTTTAGGTTTCCCACACCTCTCTAGGTCCAGGAAAGGGACATGAAGTATTTAGTTCAGTAACTAAGTTACCTAACTTTGCTTTTGCAACTCTGAATCACGAGGCTAGAGGATTGCCTCTCTCATCAATAACAGTGCAGACACACTAGCGATTTGGCAAAGGCGAAGATGTTGCTCAGGGTATAGATGCGCATAGCTCTTTCATGGTAGCAGTGCCCATTAAGGGACTTCTTCCATCGGGCAATTCACTTCCTGTCACCGGTTGACTCCATGCACCTGATTTTAGACTGTCTTGTACATAAATCAGTGAATCGGCACGGGTTGAAATACCTTAGGGGAGAAAAATAAAAGGTGTGGCAACTCCTTCAGCTGGCATTGCCATAAAGAAATGTAAGCATAGAGCTTAGTTATGAATTGGTAGAAAAGATTTCAGGCAACTCTGAAAAAATGCAGAACATAAGCAAGTTAAAATATAGTCAACAAGAAAAGTTTAAATCAGTAAGAATGAAAAACCACCTTGATTGTGGCAGACATACCACAGAAAAAAAGCAGATGGAGATATTGCTAGTGATGTGCAGTGGTAGTTCATGCTGTTCTAATGGTGAGTTTATTTGTATGCTTGTAAACTAAGGAAACTAGTGGCTTGCTACCAATAAATAAAAGCATAAATCAAAATATTTTAATGGCTGCTTTCTCCCCCCTATTTAATGGCAAAGGTATAATTTTATGAAGCCGTTAGATGCAACACTGAATTGAGTCTTAGTTCATCACTGTCAATTAATCATGAAACCCATCTCATTAGCTTTGTGCATATGTGTCTTGTATCACCGTATGTAAGGCCTTTACACAATTTAAAATTGTAGCCTGCAATTTTAAGCGTGGCCAACATGACTAAAACTCTTTTGCTGACATTACATTTTGTCCAATATCTTGCAGCTACTAGGCTGCTAACTGAAAAGTGTGTCTCTATTTTGTAATAAATGAAAGTGTCAGTAAAATTTTTCCATCTATTTTTGAGAGCTCTTAGAATAATCTAAAAAAATCTGTTCAGTCTAGACTCTGGTAGAATGAGTCAAGTTCTTTTATTTCCCTATCCAGCTCAACTATGCCTTTCTTAAAAGCAAGGGCTTTGGAAAATTATGGTCTGTCTGCTGAATATTATGTAGGTCCCGCAGAGGGTTAACATCAAAGACACTAGAGCTTTTTCATCTGTTGATCAAAAATGTGGACACTTATTTCTGAGAGGTCAGCAAGCTTTTCTGTGGAGGTGATCATTGTAGTACTTTAGTGCTTCACACACATTAATAGATTAAGCTTCACAGTGACCTGAATTTGAACTTAAACATGCAGAGATCTATTCTCCAAGTTTAGCTGCTAAAAGTTCTCAGACTTCTGAGGTACTTCTGGTTTTTTTTAATTATGATACTAACCTCCACACTCAAAAAACCTGTATTCTGCCTGTATTTCTGCTTGGTAGGATAACAGGTATGTACAAATGAAGAATGTGAATGACCCAGCAGACTCTGTGGGGTAGACAGAAAGTGTGTGAAATATGCTGAGGCACTAGAAATCATGGTCAACAGAAACAGAAGAACCAGGGTAAGGTCTGGTAAGGACTGGGGTCAGTGGAAATTCCAGCGCTTGAATAATTTCCCTGAAACAACTGGATTTTGGAACCTGAAGTAGCAATAAAAGTTCCTGAAGTAGCAGTATAAAGGCATGAATTCCTGCTCTTTACCTCAAGTCAGGAGAAGATTGGGATTTGTACAAGAAGTATGAGGTGATTAAGAAAATTTCTACATGGAAGATGAAAATAAGTTGTGTTCAAGGGAGAATTTGGGAGTTAGAAATTATTACCATGGTCTTTCAACAAACACATGTGACCTTATCTAATGTTTTCATTAGTGACCTTATTATAAGGTCACTAGTACTAGGGACCTATGCTCATGCATGACACAAACCTGAAAGACATGATCTATATAGAAGACAAGTGGGTATCTCACAAAAAGAATAAGCAGACTTTGACAACTGAAGTAGTAAAATAGGATTTTATAGGGGCTAGTAACCTAATATTTTAGTATTACCTGGAAATTGATCAGTTATAAATTAAGAAAAAGGACCTTGTGTATTAGTCAGTAAAAGGGTAATGATAAGCACTTGATGTGTTTTAAGTGGGAAATGGTGCCTACAAAACTCAGCTTGACAGGGCCTTGAGTTGTCAATAGTCATAATATTACATGTTGCCTAGTGGTGTGTTTTACTGGAGGAGAAAAGCTGAGTATTAAAGAAAGAGAAAGATTAAAGTCATTTAACAGCCTGGTGAGGCATGTGGATTCAAGAAAGGTGAGTTGTTAGCAGAACAGATGCAAAGAAAGTTTATCTGGATATATGAAATCATACTGGAGTAGACTAAGAAATTTTGATTTCTTTAACCTAGTAAAATTTATGTAGAGAGCATCTATAGGGAGAGGCTATCCAAAAGTATATAACAGTGGAAAGAATGTGATGGATGATTAATACCAAGTGAATGAACTGCATTTTAAGCAGAAGAACTATAAAGAAATGTGAATTGGCCCACAATTTATGTAGACCGAAAATCTGAATATTAATTACAATCAGAGAAATTCTTAGGTTCTTAAATAAACTTCCACTATTTCCAGCAGAAATGACAGGGACTAAAATCATTAATCTAGCTGAAGAATGAATTTAAGCCAACGAATTTCCAAAAGCTACATATACTGCCACGCAGGCACAGAAAACTTAAATAGTAGATCCAAGGACACAAAGAATATGAATGGTAATATTGGCATATAGAATATGAGCTCATTGAGTTCCTGCTCAGCGTTTTAGCCTCACATCAACGTTCAATCTTTTCCTTCCCCCAAGTTAGATTATATTCAGCCCATAGCATTTTAATGTACTGACCTCCTTATTTGATGCCATGAGTTCTAATTGCTTTTGCAGGAAGATCTTTAGACAATAACTCCTACTTTGAATCTTGAATTCATCATGTTCATTACAGGAGATCATTATTAAAGATTTTTCTTAGGAAAGAACAGGTGTTATAAATTGCAGTTTCATAATAATATATGAATCTGTTTCCAGGGATAACCCCTGGCATATACATATGGATTAATAGAAACAGTTATCTTGGACATAATTATTTACTGTCATTGTAACAAATGAAAAAGTAACCCCACAAAATTCTTAGAGTTTGTTACCCCCATATCTGGGCAAATTTGCAACGTTTGTGATTTTAAGTTATACTATTCAAAATCTAAAAAGTTTGGATTAGGCTATTCTCTCCAGTAGCAAATGAACAAATGTATGAAAAAGAAAAGGAGAGGTAGATGGAAAATGAAAGTAAATTAAGCATTTTTAATGAAAACTATTAAAAGAACAAATTAAGCCAAAATGTCACTGTCATTAAGCTATGTTTAGCAAATGTCAAATAAATAGTTTTACAGAACTTCAGAGCTTTTGTGAAAGTCTTGTCTCATAAGCTAGGACAGATATTGGAAAATATTATTTTCTGTTACATACATTGCTCTTTCCAAGTTTAATATGATGTATTTATGCTGTCCATTACTGTAGAATGAACCATTGCAGATCTTTTTTCTTCCTTTCAGCAACACAGCTTCAATATACACAACTGCCATACAGTCTCATCCTTTTATGACAAATCTAAGTAACACCTACAGTGCAATGCAATGGAATAGTTCAAAGCACAATAGGCTTAAAAACGTCTCATCTTTGTAATGCTTCAGAATATTCAAGATAAAGAAATTAAAATAAGATAAACAATGCCTTGTCATCTCTATCTGTCAGGGCCTTGATCAAACCCACCCTAATCACCAGAAGTCAATGAAGAGACACCCATTTACTTTCAAGCGTATAGAATTCCCAGCTGGTAAATTCAGAAAAAAAAATAATTTACTTCAAGTTCTGTAATCCCATGCAAATCTAAGGGTACTTTTCTTACCAGTCATAACCTTCTGTAAAATCTTGTGGGCCTCATCCCTCTGATTAAATAGTATCCAAGGAGTAAAACATTGAGACATCATTATTTTAATATTTTTAGCTCCCCACTAACACCCTTTGCAAAGGATCAGTCATCAAGCTCCAAAACACAGGTAGATGGTACTACTTAATACCGTTTGTACTGAGTTGGTGTTGTGGTTTAACCCCAGCCGGCAACTAAGCCCCACGCAGCTGCTCACGCACTCCCTCATGGTGGGATGGGGGAGAGAATCAGAAGGGTAAAAGTGAGGAAACTCATGGGTTGAGATAAAGACAGTTTAATAGGTAAAGCAAAAGCTGCACATGCAAACAGAGCAAAACAAGGAACCCATTCACCACTCCCCATGGGCAGGCAGGGGTTCAGCCATCTCCAGGGAAGCAGGGCTCCATCACGTGTAATGGTTACTTGGGAAGACAGATGCCATCACTCCAAATGTCCCTCCACCCCCTCCTTCTTCGTCCCAGCTTTAAATATTGAACATGATGTCATATGGTATGGAATATCCTTTTGGCCAGCCTGGGTCAGCTGTCCCGGCTGCGTCCCCTCCCAGCTCCCCGAGCACCCCCAGCCTTCTTGCTAACAGGCCAGCACAAGAAGCTGGACTGTCCTTGACTACTTAGCAACAACCCAAAGCATCAGCACATTATCAACATCTTCTCATCCCCAATCCAAAACACAGTCTCACACTAGCTTCTATGAAGAAAATTAACTCCATCCTGGCTGAAACCAGGACAATTAGCTTCGACCAGTGCAGTCCATCACTCAGACAAGCATATTTTAACGATAAATTCCAAGCAGTGAGCTTCACTTTTTTTTTTCAGTTCTTACCTTGTCTGAAAGTAAGGTATCACCATGTTATACATCTACATGAAGATATTGTGAATAACCTTTTGAGATGCCTACATCTTTCTATGACTGTAAGAGGAGCCTTGATGACTACCTTTAACTGGGACCCTAATTTTTTAGATAGGTAAAATTAAATAAGATTCATTTTAAAGTCAAGATATGGGACTTGATTGTTGTACTGCAAGGTATTCAGCAGACTCTTCCACTTGATTTATTACTGATTTTGGCCATCTTCTAGGCTCCAACCAGATAAATTACATGTCTCTGTAATTTTCTCCTGTTGCCCTGTTTACAGACTTAAAGTTATGCTGATGTTCTCATAAGTAGATGTTTACATAATCAGGTATTCACCTGTACAAACGGTGGTTGAACAAGGGTAACGACTCTACTCCATGTAGAGTCAGTAACTTCTAAGTTATGAGCACAATGAACTAGCCTACCTTCCCTTTTTCCCTTTATTATTTTTTTGATCTTACTGAAAAATACTTTCCTAACACTTTATTTAGTAATGGCACTAGTTTATGTCAAAAAAAATTCTTGATGAAAGCAAGTGATCATTATTCGTTTAAAGGTACGGTAGTAAGAAGATAAAAAATGAATTATAATTCAAAGGGATTCTGCAAGATTATAAGTTGTCATCCTTTAAACTTAGCACTGCACCATTTCTTCATTTGATTGCATGCAAATTGTTGATCAATTTCCATTTTGTTTACAGCTTTAACTATTTTTCTATTTTTTTTAGAATTCATTTGATAGCTTTTCAGTAAGAGCGAATAACATAAAAGCAGGTTATGATATTTTGCAGATAAAATAAACCTCTGAAATAATTTAAATTCATTTGCCTTTGAGACTTTGGTTAATGAAAATTCTGTCATTAAGCCTCTTAATTTAAACAACTGTACTTGATTCAATTGGACCTAATGTTTAAAAATAATTGTCATGCTACTGTATTAATACAGGACCAGAGTCTTCTCTTCTTAAACTGTATACAACTTTCTTAAGCATTGATTAAAATATGTTAAACAGTACATACTTACAGATTTTGTCTTTCTTTTCCTTTTAAAACAGGTTTTTTATTACTACTATTCCTTCCTCTTTCTCTTCATTTAGAAAATACACATGCTGCTTACCTAAATCCCATGTATCTGTGTAGAATGATACTGCAGAAAACTGCATTTTGAAGGTTTTCACCCTTAACATGTCTAAGAGTTATGTTCCCGCCATCAAGAAATGTTGGTCAGTAATATTTTCTGGAAACCAGATCCCTATAAGCAGTTGAGAGGATATGTTAACAACGCAATTCAGTTTGAAAACAATTGGGCAACTTTCACAGTACATAATCCTCTACTGTCACAGTCCCTGCCCATCTGATACCAGATAAAATTAGCTATTACTGCCTCACAGTTATTGTCATTTTGGTTTGGGGTTATGCACTGTGGGATTTTACCGCTTTCTCTGATGGTAGGCAATCCACACAAATATGCAGGTTATGTGAATTACTTTTAAAGGATTGCCAGAAATTATTCAGAAAACACAAGCTACTATGTTCACTCATATCTGAATTGCTTTTTGAGTATTATTACTATGAAACATAAAACCTTCAGTGCAGAGAGGTTGGATTTCAGACTGGGAAATAAGAGAAAATTAGGAGGTTAAAACAGTCACAACTGAGTGAATGACCCCTTTTAAAAGTGTCTGCTTCTGGATTCGGTGCCATTTGCAAGGCCTTCTTTTCGTTTTCTTGTGTCTTAAGTTTATAGCCCCATACACAGCTTCCTGCTTTATCTGTAGCAATGAAGAACTGAGGCTCTGTTTCCCTGAGGGACATTTCTTAAAACTTATATGCATAAATTTCAAGTAAGACACAGCTTTCTTGAAAGGCATTGCAGTTTGACATTTGTGTTTGAATTTGAGGAGAGCTTAGGAAGAGCCATTACCACCTTAGGCAGATATTGCTATTTCTGTGATAATGAGGTACCCTGTGTTTTCCACACTAGCAGTGCAGATCTTGCTGAGAGGTGACTTATTTGTATTCATTTCCATTGCGTCTTCCCAAGTTCATAGAATAAATAACATTTACAAATCTTAATTTCTTTTATCATTTGCACACATGGAAAGTGCACAATAGAAAATGAGGTGGGATTTTTTTTTCTGGCAGAATGTAGAATGAGCTACTGAACCAGCAACAGGCTACAGGACTTCAGTCAGTGTTCTTGATCTACTAGAAATCCTGTGTAAGATGAAATGCGCAAGTGCTAGGTCAAGGAAACAGAAACCTTGTGTGCTTTGAATTTACAAGGAAAGACAAAATGCTTTAGTGGTCTTTAAAAATGGTATTTCTTAGAACTGCTTAAAGGCTTTTGGCAGCATAAATCATGGCTCTATCATCACTGACTTCAGTCTTTTTATTTCCAGTTGTCCTTTAGACTTTGAATCATCTTTGTGGAAGGAACAAATTCACTCTCATAACCCTTCTTTGAGCTAAGAGAGAGAGATCGTGACAATAAAGACTGTCCACTTTTACAGTAGCAAGATTAAATATGATAATGTTGTGGTTTAGCCCCAGCTGGCAACTAAGCACCACGCAGCTGCTCGCTCACTCCCCCCCGCCACAGTGGGATGGAGGAGAGAATTAGGAAAAAAAACCTCGTGGGTTGAGATAAACACGGTTTAATAGGACAGAAAGAAAGAAGGGAACAACAATGATAATACCAACAAAGGAATGTACAAGAACAAGTGATGCCCAATATAGCGATCGCTCACCACCCAGTGATCGACAGCCCGTCCCCGAGCAGCGATTTCCGCCCCCCGGCCAACTCCAGTTTATGTACTGGGCATGACGTCGGATGGTAGGGAATATCTCTTTGGCCAGTCTGGGTCAGCTGTCCCGGCTGTGTCCCCTCCCAGCTCCCCGTGCACCCCCAGCTTGCTCGCTGCAGGCCAGCACGAGAAGCTGGACTGTCCTTGAGTGCTTAGCAACAACCCAAAACATCAGCACGGTATCAATAGTTTCTCATCCCAAATCCAAAACACAGTCTCACACTGGCTTCTGTGAAGAAAACCAGCTCTGTCCTGGCTGAAACCAGGACAGATAACTAGCACAGACAGGGTGTGTTAGATTTGTGGACTGGATTGGCAGAGCATGGAAGGGCCATAAGAAAAAATATTTTAGGGGATTGGGAAAAGAAAGGATGAGTTCTGCCATTACTGAGAAAATCAAAGACAAAATTTCCATTTTGATTCATACGTATAGTAACACATACTCCAGTATCACTCATATCTGTGATATATTTGGAAGAAAATAGCCCCAACATACAGAAAAACAGGTGGAGTTTCACAGAGGGTAAACAATATGAAATGACAGAGAAGATCTGTTAAATTAAAGCTTTGATATAGACAAAGAGGTGTATTTATTTAACTGCTGCGTGTGAAATTGAGTTCAAGGAACTTATTTTAAAAGGCAATGTATTCCTCTTACACTGAGCTAACCACTCACAAATCCAATTGGTTTAGGTTCAGATCATCTGATACTGTAATGGTGCCTAATTCAGAGCTGTGGTCAGCCGTCTGAAATCAGTGGCACAGGATGAAACACTTCTCTGCATCAAATGATGTTATAGGTAATTAGAACATTGATGGATCTAACAAAAAGATTAGAGAATTAAATTGTAAATCTAGTTACTCAAGATAACAGTCATCTCATCAAAATTAGATATCTAGAATGTAAGTAATTACTCTGAATTAATCATCCGGGCATTGAGTGTAGTATGTGGAAGACAAAGCCACCTCAGGAGTGATTCTTCCCCATGTATCCCAGCTACGTATTTGTGGATCCATTTTCTACATCCATAATTTAGACTAGACATGTCTTTCCTACAGTTGCACTTTGTTGGTTGTTACGTTTTAGAAATGTTCAAGTTCTGGGAGGCACACGAATACATTTGCAGAAATATTTTAATTTGGCTATTATGTGCGCTATCATCAAATGTACAAACACAGTGCTCTTTGCCATTCACCTTCTCTCCTCAAAAATAAGACCTACAGTTCATGCATGAAAAGACATGGCATTGCAGTTGGACTACTGTTTTAAGGAAAAGACATTAAAGGGACAAGATAGTTTCATGACTAACTGGCCTCCTTTCATGATGTCAAAACCAAAAGGTTATATGGTTTGTTTTCAGAACCACTTCAAGGTTATAATTTTGAGATAGTTGCTTTGCCTGATAATATGAAAAGAAGGGAGCAAAAAGCCTTAAACAATCAATACTTTGCAATAAGTTGCATGCTTCACAATTCCTTGGCAAATGGGCAATGTTCTCTTTTCTGAATCCTGCATTTGGTCAGTGCTTTTCTGTCCCTAACACCATGCTGATGTAGACAGCCAGCTCTTATGTCTTTGTGATGGAGCCAGTTGAGTGCTACAAGATTCCTTTAATCAGCCACAGTACATTTCAAATATCACTGTACATTTTTTCCCATCTTTTGCAAAAATATGTCACCAGTACGTATAAAAGATAAAGGGCCAACTGGAATCCTACTACCCTTCTTATCAAGGGACATAACTGGGGTGTTCAGGAAGCATGGTCCAGAGAAAGGGAAGTGCCTGAAGAAAGTCTATTCTTCAGCCATTCTGTCTATCAAAATAATGCTGTAGGGTTTCAAACACACAGGTTTAAACCAGAGCAGGCCAGACTTTTTGCTTCACAGAAATATTTCTTATGGCTCCATCCTGAAGCCAAGGGGAGTCTTTATCAAACATAAATGAAAAGGTGTGCTAGTAAATGTAAATATATTTTTTTAAACATTGTTTCAATAAATAATATTTTCTACCTCCAAGAAAGAATTAAAATATTATAAAAGAATGATTGTTTTTTACTTTCCCTTCAATCCATACCTTTGTACAAACTTAAATTGATCTTCTCAAAATGTCTTTGAAGTAAACATAGCAAGTAAACACAGACTTATTCCCCAAAAGGGGAAAAAATAGGCTGATTTTATTTTGGTTTTCCAAAATAAGACCTTTTTTTACTGTAATGGTATTTAATTTTTGGAATAAAGAATCAAATTAAATGGTGGGTCATCCCTCTCTTGCAATCTTCAAATTAGCCTTTTTTGGAGGATGTCCTTCCATCAAGGACATGTTAACAGACTCAGTATGGTTGAAATTAAAAGAATATTATCACAATATTGGGGATTAGACTACATTATGCAATGTTTTTTTACCCTAAACTCTAGGGGAAAAAAATCACAGTTCTGGTTAATTCAGAAGTTTTGCTGAGGGTGTCTACAAACGATCTGAATTCTCTGTCCAGGATTTGAGTGACTAAGCATAAACCAGATTACTTGTTTATAAGGCATATAGCTATGTTACCATGTCCAAGATGTTATGCCCTATCTCTCAGCATTCAATTACTTAATCTGATAGTTTCTGAGCCAGAATATGCATTTAGGCAAATCACTGCATACTAACAAGGCTATCTGCCTCCTGGACAGGTCTGCCTCTGAACTACAGAGGCTGGATTGCAAGCAAAAGCAGAGAGATGCCTCATTTTTTTACTGCAGAAATGAAATAGATCAAAATTGCAAACCAATTTCTTCTTACACTATCCTCAGTACCACAGCTGGAGTTTGCAGAGCTTCAGAGGTAGTCTTTTCAGAGGAAGGGTGTGATGCATTCTTGACATCATGATTAGAAACGATGAGCCTAACCCCTATTGTCCCCCAGTAGGGTCATAAATCCCACTGACCTGATGATACTTAGTTGTAACCTGCAACTTTGCATTGCTTTGCTGTGATTTCTGAGTGGACCAGGTCTGTAGCTGGATGAGCAAACGGGTCAGAGAGGAAGAAAGAATGTTCTTTATGTTCCAGTGTGGTTTGTTAGTGTGAAAATTAAATGGCTGTTTCTGATTAAGAAGGAGAAGGAGACTACCTATACCGTACAGTTCCTAATTATTTTCTCTATCCTGGAGTAACATGTATGAGCAGGCATATTCTGTATATTGTAAAACACTGCTAGAGGCATGTAGGAAAATGGAAGGAAATCTGATGTACTTTGAGGTGGTTGTGCTTTAGTAAACCTAAAACACATTTACACAGCTATTGAAGAATCAAATGACTGTTCTATAGAAAAACTTGTACTATTCAGTGTCTACTGATTTGATAATAACCTTGGATCAATCTCTGCATATTTGTTGGTTATTTGGGTTTAGGTTGTGTTTTTTTCTGAGATTAGACCTAAATATAAATAAGGACAGTAAAATAGACAAAACCAAAAAAATATCCTTAAAAAAATATCTACAGTTTTAAAACTTGAACTGTGAAGCAAAAAACTACATAGCAATTAACTTGCTAAGAAATGCAGGTTCATATTCACTTGTTAAAAAGTACTAACAAGCTTTCATTCTAAATTATTTGAGGTTACAAATTTTCACCAAATTACAGAATCACAGAATCATTAAGGTTGGAAAAGACCTTTAAGATCATCAAGTTCAACTGTTAACCGACCACCACCATGCCCACTAAACCATGTCCTGAAGTACCACGACCACACGTTTTTTGAACACTTCCAGTGATGGTGACTCCACCACCTCCCTGGGCAGCCTGTTCCAATGCCTGACCACTCTCTCAACAAAGAAATTTTTCCTAATATCCAATCTAAACCTCCCCTGGCGCAACTTGAGGCCATTTTCTCTCTTCGTATTGCTAGTTACTTGGGACGAGAGACCAACACCCACCTCACCACAACCCCCTTTCAGGTAGTTGTAGAGAGCGATAAGGTCTCCCTCAGCCTCCTCTTCTCCAGACTGAACAACCGCAGTTCCCTCAGCTTCTACTGTCCTTCTTGTAGTGAGGGGCCCAAAACTGAACACAGTATTTGAGGTGTGGCCTCACCAGTGCTGAGTACAGGGGCACGATCACTCCCCTAGTTCTGGTGACAACACTATTTCTGGTACAGGCCAGGATGCTGTGGGCCTTCTGGGCCACCTGGGCACACTGCCAGCTCATATTCAGCTGGCTGTCAACCAGCACCCCCAAGTCCTTTTCTACTGGGCAGGTTTGTGCATGCCTGTAGCGTTGCATGGGGTTCTTGTGACCAAAGTGCAGGACCTGGCACTTGGCCTTGTTAAACCTCATACAACTGACCTCAACCCATTGATGCAGCCTGTCCAGATCCCTCTGCAGAGCCCTCCTACCCTCCAGCAGATCAACACTCCCACCCAACTTGGTGTCATCTGCAAACTTACTGAGGGAGCACTCGATCCCCTCATCCAGATTATCGATAAAGATATTAAACAAGACCTGCCCCAAAACCGAGCCCTGGGGAACACCGCTTGTGACCGGCCGCCAGCTGGGTTTAACTCCATTCACCATGACTCTCTAAGCTTGGCCGTCCAGCCAGTTCTTTACCCAGCGAAGACTAAACCTGTCTAATCCATGAGCCACCAGTTTCTCCAGGAGAATGCTGTGGGAGACGTTGTCAAAGGCTTTACTAAACCAGGTAGACAACACCCACAGCCTTTCCCTTATCCACTAGACATGTCACCTGGTCATAGAAGGAGATCAGGTTGGTCAAGCAGGACCTGTCTTTCATGAACCCGTGCTGGCTAGTTCCAGCCAGTGCCCTCAATCCTGAGCACCCTCAAGCTGAACCTCTCTATAATCTTCCCCAGTACCGAGGTCAGGCTGACAGCCCTGTAGTTCCCTGGATCCTCCTTCTGGCCCTTCTTTAGATAGGCGTCACATTGGCAAGCCTCCAGTTGTCTGGGACCTTCTCTGTTAACATTTTTTGTCATCCCTTATGACCGTGGTGAGATTGAGCTCTAGCTGGGCTTTTGCCTTTCTAATTTTGTTTCTGCATGACCTAACGAGATCCTTGTACTCTTTGTGAGTTGCCTGCCCCTTCTTCCAGAGGTGATAAACTCTTTTTTTCCTGAGCCCCAGCAAAAGCTCCCTGTTCAGCCAGGCTGGTCATCTTCCCCACCAGCTCATCTTATGGCACATGGGGACTGCCTGCTCCTGCGCAATTTTTTTTTCTTAGTTTTTTGTTTGTTTGCTTGTTTGTTTTTCTTTGTTTGTTGGTTTCTTTGGTTTTTTTTTTCTCTGCCCTGCAGAAACCTCTCAGCAGCAGGGCCCTGCCCAGGGGCACCTCTGTCCCATTTCTCTGTCCCATTGCCCACCCAGACAACCCAGAGTAGAAGACTGAAAGAACAGGATCCTTCCCTTTCAGGTAGGCCCTGCCTTGCCAGGCTTCTTGACAATTAGCTAAATTAGTTTTAATTTCTTTGATCCAGCAAAGTAGTCAAATAGTACCCAAAAAATAGTAAATAGTCAAAAGTTTATAATTATTTCCCTGTTAAACAAATTTGCTAGATAAATAATACCTAGGGATTTTTCAAACCAAACAGTAAGAAAAATGTGAAGATTATCAAAAGCGGCAAACTTAATAGTCTTTTCTTCAATATAGGTGAAAAGATACTACTGCAATCATTGAATGTTTAGCCATAGTCTTCTGTGGGATTGGGATTTTACTCAGTATTTCAAATTCAGTCCATAAACACCCACTTCTGAATTTTCTCTCATCTGAAAGCTGTCAGAACTTTATTTTTTCTAGAAACTATTTTTTGTTACATCATTTTTTGAGATAAGTTAGTGTGACCAAAATTTCTTCCCAATCAATATTAGTATATGCAAATTAATATGTAATTTATTTTTCCTTTACTAATTGTGATATTAAAATAGGATTGAGGGAATATTTTCATTTCATGTCAGCTATATACAGGTTATTTGCAACAACAGCCATTACAATAACATAAATCTTGGCCTCCACAATGTGAATATTTTAAATCTTGAGTTACTAATTGAAGACCAAAATCTCTTGAAGAGAAGATTTGAGGATTAATTTTTAAATCAGTTTTTAATCTGCTTATTCAGTTTTCATTACTGTGCAGTGGAAATTTATAATGAAAAATACAGTACTTAACCTTTAATAATTTTCCTTTTTTCAATATACTTAATCCCAAAGAGCCAAAAGGCACTCTGCATCAGAAATATATTCTAGGGAAAAGGATATACAGCTCACATTACATATATTTCATTTTGTAGTATATCTTTAAACAAACTTTAAAAATATTTATTATAACTTCACTTGCTTAATGTAGTACATACCCATCAGTTTTGTAAATATGAGATCTAAGTTGCCAGCATGACACTGGGCAGAAATTACTTCCCTAGGACACAACACTTGTGTCTGCCACATATCAAAAAGTACAAGTAAAAAAAAGTCTTACTTACAGCTACATAAAAAAAGTTAAAATTTTTAAGACAGCACCTGCATATTTGTATTTATATGAATTGAATTATGCCCAGCTGAACCAGCCAGGGACTTTATCTATCACATGTAGATGAAAGGGGGCAAAGGGAATTAATGTTTAGTTGTTTTTTGACTTGACTCATGGATAGTGGTGCCATAGAAGACAACTGGAGGTTTCTTGTCTTTAAAAGGATGAAGTTTTTACACTAAGGATGGACTGACACAGAGGATAAGATTGTATGAAATGTTCTTGGTTGTGAGATTGTGCAAAATTAGATTAACTGTGTTTACAACTGCTGGCTGCACAGGAGTCTATTTTATGTAAAATCCACCAAAATCATTGTGGAGCCTGTAATATTCACTTGCTTACATTTTTCTTTATTTTATGCTGCATTTTTTTCTGAATTGGGCTTTAAAGTTAGGACTTAACCTCAGGGTTGATGCAATTTGTGTTCATGTTACAGAGATGAAAGAACAAGGAATAATTCATTTAAATGCAGTTTGAATAGTTTCGGCTAAAGAAAGAGATTTTTCGCTCTTTTTTTGGAGGGATTTTTTTTTTGCTTTAGAAAAAGAAAGTGAAAGAAAGAAAGACATAATTTCCCTCTGTTCTTCCTTGTAAAAATAAACTTTCACTGAGGCAAAGATGCCTTTGAACTAGGATATTCCAACCAAGTAAGATGAACAAATAGTCTCACAAATAAAATAATGTTAATAACTTTCATAGTATTGCTACTAATTTACAAAACTTTAATGCAAACAACTCTATGCAGAACTTTTCCTTGTCTGTGTAGTTTTTACTTTGTTTTTCCTTGCCAGATTATGGGAACCATCTTGAAGGGTCATTTTAGGTAGGACACAACACCTGCTGTGACTACCCAGTGCCTAGAAGAGAAAGTGAAAAACTTGATATTGGAAACGTAGGGCTTTCTCTGCAACGCTCAGTTTATTTGCACGAGCAGATAACTATGTTTATTACAGTGCTGAGACTGATATCACCAGTACCTTCTACTGTTTTCTTAACTCAGTCCAGCAGTGGGACTCAGAAAACCTTAGTGAAGCCTGGAGGGAGGCACAGAGTGAATGCTTGCAAACCTGGCAGCAAGAGATGCTCAAGGTCTCTGGAGAAGATCCAGCCACAGTGTTGGCCAAGGACCCATTTCCAGCCTCCTGCCTGGAGAAAGGTTAAAAGCTTATAGCTTGCTTTACTATCCCTGAGATAGTTAGCTGCTCCTACTCTGCTGCAAAAGCAGTTTTGAAGCTCCACGCTGACCTAAGAAGAAAAATTGATACCACTCTATGTATCTGCATGCATTTATTCTCCAGGACTGAGATCAAGGATAGTGATCAAGGAACAGACTGCGCATCAAGTCAGGCCCATGGCCACCAGTAAGCCTGGCTAGACATTATAGCACAGCAATGTTGGCAGTTCTGCTGTTGTTATTTTTTTTCTGTTTTGTTTTGTAGCAAATACAAGTAGAAATTCCTAGAGTTTGAGTGAATGGATGAAGAATATTTTGAAAATGTTAAATTCCAAAAGCCAGCAAAGCTCTCTGCAAACTTGACCTTAAACTTGTATGGATGTCATGGTTCAACCCCAGCCAGCAACTAAGCACCACGCAGCCGCTTGCTCACTCCCCCATGGTGGGACAGGGGAGAGAATCAGAAGGGTAAAAGTGAGAAAATTCATGGTTGGGGATAAAGACAGTGGGAAAGCAAAAACCATGCACACAAGCAGAGCAAAACAGGGAATTCATTCACCACTCCCCATGGGCAGGCAGGTGTTCAGCCTTCTCTCCGGGGAAGCAGGGCTGCATCACGTGTAATGGTTTCTTGGGAAGACAGATGCCATCACTCCAAAAGTCCCTCCACCCCTTCCTTTTTCTTTGGCCCAACTTTATATACTGAGCACGACGTCATATGGTATGGAATATCTCTTTGGCCAGCCTGGGTCAGCTGTCCCGGCTGTGTCCCTTCCCAGCTTCCCGTGCACCCCCAGCCTTCTCACTGGCAGGCCAGCATGGAAAGCTGGACTGTCCTTGAGTGCTTAGCAACAACTCAAAATTTCAGCATGTTATCAACATTTTCTCATCCCAAATCCAAAACATAGCCTCACACTAGCTTCTATGAAGAAAATTAACTCTAGCCCACCTGAAATCAGGACAATGGATCAGCTGAGTCTGGAAGGGTCTTCTCACCATACATAGTATTGAAAGGGTTTCATTGATTTTCCAAATTGTTTCCCTCCCTCTAATAGTTCTGATGCAACTACTTGTGATTAGGAAGTTGGCCCTTTCAAGGAATGTTGCTCTGTTCACAGATCTCTTTCTGAAAAGAATGAATTTTCTTTTCTTAACCTTAGATTGTCCTTGCTTTTATGATGTACAGTGTTAAATTGAAAGTAGCTAAGACGTATGAGCAAGGGTGACTTTCTTTTGGAGGGGAAGCATTTTTCAGAATCTGCCAAAAGCTAAAATTCACTGAAGTCACAACAAGTCTTTTCCATATAGTTCTTTCCTTACACATTTTCTTTATCTTTCAACTGAAAAGAATAGCAATATTACATTAATTCCAACGTTTTGCAGTTCATTGATACCACAAAATGTCATTTAAATTACATACAAGAGATGTGCAATTATCTTGCTTGGTAAAATAGGCTCCAGAGCTATTTTCCACTGAGTCTATGTGCATAATTGCATTTAATTGCTAAAACCCACTTCAAACATTGCATTTCAAAGGAGCATAACTTTTTGTAAACAAAAATTTTCGAAACATTTGAGCACTGCAATGGTACTACTCTCTTATTCAATGCTCTGAACAAAGAGCTCTCACTCCTCAGTAGAAGCTTAATCAAATGTTCTGCATTGTAGTCATGAAGAGATACCTCTCTCCACCCTGCACAAGATATCCTTTCTTGTAGAAAATAGTTTAATATTTAGAGACTAAGCAAGAAGGAGAATCTCAGAGCAATCCTTTACTCCCCCGGTTGGGTAATCAAGTAGAGATGAGGCTCCTCGATTTCAGTCTTCAAGGTGAATATTCATTTAATCCTGCAAAATGGTAAGAGGCAGTTTGATAGCTCAACAGTAGGGTTACAGTGTCATGACTGTATTTTAGGGAACTTGAGCTAGCATTTCTAGGCCACAGGAACATATGATTTGTTTCTAAGTTTGTTCAGGGTTCTCTTAACTCATTCCACAGCCTAGATAGATAGGTCTCTTGTCCAACCATTCTAGTCATAAATTTATAAAATTCCATCCTAAAATCAAGTAGGTCATTAACTCTAGCCACTCCTCTTGGAATGCAGTGGCAGAGCCCCTAATGGTTAGGAGTCATTTTATAAATTCCAGACCTAATTTATTTGTACTGGTTTATGTAATTTTGCTCATGCACCAATGTCAACCTCTAATTAAATAGATAATTTTCATCCCCAAAGTGTTTTGCTCTTTCCTTCTCAATGCATTCATGTTCTTTTTTACCTTCATTTTTTCTACTCTGGATACCCAGTCTTATTGCCCTGGTTTGCAACATGGGCATTTTGTTTCATTATTTTGGTGGACCATTTCTGTGCTGGTTGCAGCTTGAATGAACCATTTTTTGAAGAAAAGTGATTGGACCTGTGTTTTTGCCAGGGTCACCTCTTATGATGAGTTTAACGTATCTCTGTCTCTTTGGGAAATGGCTGTTACTTGCTATTTATATATTATCCCTGGAGCACCCCATGCACGTGTACATGTGTCATTCCTATACACTTTTGCTTCCTTCTTTGGACAAGCTGGGGAAAAGTCTGCTTTTGCATGGCATAGCACGGAGTGCCCTGTGTTCTGCGTCTTACCTGGAGCCACTGCCCTGAATGTTATAACCTCTCTGCCTGCATTATTGTGCTGCTGAACCTTGTGTCGCAGCCCCAAAGGACTCCAAAAAGACCAAGCTGCCAGTAGCCTGTTATTCCTGTCAGTTCCTAATTTCATCAGGTAAACAAAACAGAAAAGCAGTCACATAAAGATCTTCCTCAAGTTCCAATTGGATGAGATTAAGAAGCTGAAAAAAGAACATTTCTAGGCAAAAGACAAATAGGTCTAAGTGGGAAGAATGGTGGACACAGTGTGCTGCATGAATAGTGGTACAGATGTAAACTATATTTCAGACAATATATTAATATATTTCACTTCCACAATGCCCCACAGAGATGTCTTGGTTTAAATTGTAGAAACCTTTTACCTACTAAATGGAGAACTCACTATTCAAGAAGAAAATGTTCTTCTCCATGGAACTATGGGGTAGAATTTCTTTTGTGCTATTTTTTTTCAGAATTCTTCATCTGGCCTGTTTAGGTATATTTTCTAAAATTAGATGAATCCTACCCAAGATGCCTTTAACTGTCTTGACTAGATCTCTATCATCTTTAAAGGGAGTCAAGAATGACTACATGTCTGGGTTTAGTCAAATCCTATTTTCTGTGTCTGGTTCCCCAAGACCTGTCTGCTTTCTTTTGACTCAGCTAGCTTGTATTTTTGTCAGGCAAGACAAGTTTTTACACTAAAAGGAAAATGAAAAAGTTAAAAACTGAGCCTGTTAAAATACAGTTGCCTCTTGGTCCTTCTCCAGGTCCTACTTGTCTATCTCCAAGTTTTTTGTGTGTGTGATCTCAGGAAGAATAGTTTAAAGAAAAAGCTTATTTTCAGTTGAACCTAATGAAAACCCAGTCCTTTAAAGCAATCTATTTTTTGTCTAATTTTATTCTTTTAAGGAAAGGTAGAAGGACATACACACATAAAAAGGAAATTTTTTTTGCAGCTTCCTGCTTGAAGACATAAGGATGGGAGCCATTTTATAAGGCTTTAAAAACTGAAATATTTGGGCCCATGTTTCTTCTCAAAACCATGCAAATTTGTCATTGTCAACATGTAAACAGATTGGGAGTAGAATGAGATTCAACAGCTTTGTTCCAACTGTATTGTACCCAAGAAGCTGTTTATCTCTGTTCAGAGGTGACTATGTGCATTTCACAGCAGTCAGCAAAGGTATTTATATGTGGAGTGCCTACACAGCTTCACATTCAGGTTCTTTGCAGATCCCTTATTCACAGTTTGGCGGCCTCTAATATTTCTTTCTATGATAGAAAAAGGTAGTTGGATATTATCACTTTGAACTCATTCTCTAGAATGTTTCTTTTAATCTGAGATTTTTAATTAAAAAATTAAAAAAACCCTTAAAAATTGGCATACTAAAATTCCTGTTGACGTTGATTGCTTAAATACTATTTCTCAAAAGAAGAGTGGATTAGATAGATGGTATTTTGGGTAATCAAAATGAGTGTTTTGTTGTTAATTAACCTTTAGCTCTGAAGCTTGTGTGGGGTATTCTGTAAAAAGTGTGGCAATGTATATACTTTTCAAAATATATCATATCTCTTGTTGTTAGTGTCATGAATCCTAGACCATTGTTAATATTATATCACTATTTTTCAGAAACATGTTAAAGAAACTCTGGCAAGTTCTGGGAAAGCAATCTCCACAGGAAAATATTGAGCTTACTTTATTTAAGTACGAGGAAATGGGGAGTTGTATCTTTCTTTCATGAATGGTATGAAGCTGCATGAAGCTATTCTTTACAGAGCTTTCTAAGCTTCTATTGTTGTCATACCATCAGGCTTCTCACTGCAGGTCTTCATACTGCAGGCGCGATTTTTATCTTTGTTTCTGATTCATTGCTAAGACTACCCTAATCCAGCTCTAAATGGGTCATTCAGCCTAAATAGTCAAAAGTAGATACATTTTATTTTAAGTCCTATCGCTGCTTCTGCAGTGTTGACTACAATGAATTACTCTTAATATTTGTCTGCAGAAACTTTCAGGTTTATCTTAACCAAGCCAACCTGGGGCAAGGGGAGTCATCCCAAACATACACCTCTAGCAACCAGTTCTCAGGCCTAAATCAGTGTGTTGCCCGTCAGTGTTGTACATGAAGGTCCTGAAGGCGTTTACTGCCATGCTAGTTGAGATGGAAAAGTCCTCATTTTACAACTAGAAAGCTGAGGCAAACAAACATGAAGTCCCAGATCCTCAATGGCATTTAGAACCCTAAAAACCCTAGCAAATCCTTCTACTCTTGGCCAGTTGAATAGAAAATCTGTGGAAGAAATATTTCTTCCATCCTGTGACCACTGAAGCACCCTTCCCGTTTAGGATCTTCTAAAAGACAGAAGCAAAGGACTCAGCAATGTCCTTAGAATGATATTCCAAATTAGTTCGTGTGAGTCTTGAGGTTTTTCATGCTTGTGTAAGAGGTGGTATTCTTGCTCCAAAGCTGAATTTCTGCTTGAGGCAGACAGCCAAGAGTCTTAAAACACTAATCACACACTACCAGCTGCAGGCAATCATATGGGTTTCCCCAGCTCCCTGAAAATGATAACCACAGTGTGGTGGTGTGTCTATTTCTGTCTGCCAAGATATATGAAAGTGGGTTAAGACCACAGTACTTCTTTCCATATGTATTTGTTTTTCTGTTCAGTGAAGTTTTCATGTAAGCCTAGAGTTAAATATTATGTCTTTTAAAAATATCACTACAGAATACAAGAACATCCATTTTCATATTTTTTTCTACTGTGTAAGAGAACTTTTGTGATAAGAATTTACCAATTTTTTATTATTATTATTACCTTTTCCATTCAGAAAGAAAACAACAGGTAGAACCCTTTGAGTATGTTACTTCTTCACATTCATTAAAGGGCCAATGACTGGACCCGACATTTGTACAATGAGAAAACCACGCTGGTTTTGGATACATTCCTATAAACCACTGAACTGAAATGACAGTGTGTGCTTGTGTGTGCTACGTCCAACCTTTTTCTTTTTCAGAGACAAAAAGAGGAAAAGAAATGAGGGGAGACAGGAAGCAGGCTAGAGGTAAGAGCAGGAGACTGAGCAGTGGTAAGTAAGAGAAAATAGCTTTTATTAAAAATTAACACTTCTGAGTCAAGAGAATGGGTTAATGTTCATACTTGTCAGAATCACTGTTAACAGGGATATTTTTTCACCTCTATTTTCAATAAGGTATTTTTACATGGGAATGCCCTACAAGACCCTTGACAGTAAGTCTGCCCAGAAGTGTTCTAATTAACTGTACCAAATGATCTCCTACGCTGTCAAGTTTATGCCTTCTATCTGGCTGTTCAGTGGCCATCATGTATCATTGTTCAGCGAATGACAGCAGTCAGGTTATTAAAGGTGTAGATATTAAATTAACAAGAGTGGTAAACATTGTAGCTGTACTTCACATCTCAGCAGAGCCAATGAAGTGGATGACACTGTATCCATGCTGATATGCTGCAATGACAGATGGGCGTCATTTAACACAATACATCAGTGGGCAACCCACGTACCACAGCTGTCCTCCACTAAATGAATTAGATCAGGGTAATTAATCTAAGGCAGAAAGTAGTACTAAAGTGGGTCCTAAGAGGAATTAGAAACGAATAAAATATCCTGTTAAAAAAAGGAAGGAAAAAAAGAAAAAAAAAAAGGGCTCAGTGCTGCATAAGTGTGGAAATGATTGCCAAGTATTTTAATTCCACACACAAATGACAATGCCTTCTGTGAAGGAGTATATAACAAACACACTTTTGTTCTGCAGTATTTTATCATAATCTCTTCTGTCACCACATGCAACAAGGGAGGCAACAACAACAACAGCAAGGGTTCATGACCAAGATGACAGATTTGACACAATACTCTAATGCAAGAAAATCCTATCACCTTTATTACTTACATTTACTGCTGACGGAATTATTCCTTGTTACAGATCCTCCGCTGGTATTGATTGAGCTGTTAAATTTCTATGGCATTTTATCTGAGGGATTTCTTATTTCTGTTTTTGGCCAGAGGGGTAGCTGTAAAAAAACCCTACACAATTCCCTTTCCTTCACACAAAATTTGTAGTGTTTCTACATCATAGTTGTTTTTTCCCACCTCCTTCACCTGTATTGGGTCAAAAAAAGACTACAGAGAAAGACAAGTTTGTCTTGCTGCCATACTGGTTGGTTACAAAAATATTTCAATATTTTTTGTTATACATTGATATCAATGCTCGATATGAATATGTTGCAAGTTGTTCTTTGATTAAAAACAAATCAATGTTGTGATATGTGTTTAAGATCATACGCAGTTTAAATACCAAAGGCTTAAAGCTAGGGTATAACAATTCATCCCCAAATGTAGTCAATTTAAAGAGCAGTTGAAGAAGAGCAACAAAGAACTGCAGCTCCAAAAATTTCATTGTTAGTCTTGCAGGTTCTGTATTAATTCCGTTCCACTTCATTTAGTGTATGATATCTGCAATGGAAAATTTCCCTAAAGAATGTCTCTGACTATGGCAAGCATTGATCAAGCGTCACGTACTTGCTTGATTCTGTCAGCTCACTTGCAGCTTCCCCTGTATTCTTTTCCCTTTGCCTAAGAGAGCCATCACCCTTTGAAACACTTCCTTCTCTGTAGGTAGATACTGAGATTTGCTACTAGCTTTAACCTGTGGGGGAGAGGGGAGATGGGGAGGGAGAATTATTTTGGGAATAGGTATTACAGCAGTGATTATGTTAGACTGGTGTAATGAAAACATATGCTGCTACTAGGCTGGTGTGAACCTACAGGCAATTCCTGAAATACATTGATTTTTACGATTGCAAGGTTTAAAGACAAGCCACAGTATGTGTGGGAACTCTTCAGTGTATTTTAAAGTGCATCTGAATGAGTAAATACATATTTACTGTTGTTTGGGTATACTCTCCATTGTGAAACAAACCTTATTCTCTGCGAGCATTGCAAGCTCTTCCCGTTAGCCCTCTCCACAGTGGTAAACCGGAGTAGCCTTACAAAAAGATTATATGGCATGTGCTTGGAAATTCCAGCATAGCATACTCTGTATATAAGTTGTTTTCACATGTGTAAATACCTTAAGAGTGACAGAATGACAGGCCCTCAGTTATTTTTAGTTAATATCCATATTTTTTCTACTTTTGTGTTACTTTTTCTTCTGTGACATCATGAAAAATGTCCACCAGCACTCTCTCTTACTAATCCGTTCCTGTTTTCATTATTGCATCCTCCTTTTTGTGTTCCTTGAAACACATTTTACTGCCATGCACAAAACCTAATGGCTCAGATCAGCTTTTTCGCTGTAGCCTTGAGCATGTAACAGATCTCCTCCACTTTTAGTTTCAAGATGCAGCATAACTCTTGTCTGTCTACTTTTATGCTGGTGGAATTTTCCTTTGCACAGATAATCATGGCATGCCTCTCCTAGCCAAAGGGACAATCCCATTTTCTTGTTTTCAGGTTTTATTTTTCTTCTGATTCCTACCGGAGAATCAGCCAAATGGCATTGGCTGAATCAAGCAGCATGTGCGGTTTTATGATACCTTAGAACTTACTCATATGTAATATATCAGCATTTTGAACCCATCCACACATGGTTTCTACATGAGTATGATACCAGTTTTAGCCTTGTAGACCTTCCACCACTGATGGTTTGTTTCTAATTACTTCACTCTTACATAAAAATCCTAAACATTACGGCTCTTTGAGATCAGGGGTCATACACACCTAGAGTTTTAGATACGGTCATTGCTAAGATTATGAACATACCCACAATAAAGCATGGACTTCAACATAAACTAAATGTATAGAATATGTTGTGAATTTTAAGGAAAAAATTGCCTTCAGCTTTTCACTGTTAAACTAGTTCTGACTTGCAGAAACCTTATGTGTATGAAAGGAATATCCTTTCCCTGAAATTATGCCAGCAATTGGGTGAGAAAGTTGCGTATGTTTCTTTGATGCATGAGATGCTGGGAACTGAATGGGGACAATAAATTATTTCTGCGTAGATGATCAAAAAAATTCTGATAGCCATAACTTCAGTTTCTTCTGATTTGATCCTAAGTTGAATTGCTAGCTTTGAGGCGAAATGTTACAGATGTCACGTTACTACTATCTGCTCTGACTCGGCCTCCAGAAAATTATCCACTTTTTGCAAACCTTTGAAAATTAGCATCTGTAATAAAGTATAATCAGCTACGTTGCAGAAAAATCATGCATAAACTAAGTTAGAAATAAATGATGATTTATCAAGGTGTCAGATGTCATGTGGTGATGGATGAACCATGAAGATGTAACGGTTCAGCTTGCATATTCATTGAAATGCTGCATCTTCATCAGCAATATATTCCTATAGCTTCTTTTGAAAATGAGATGAAAACCTTAGAAAAAAACAACTGCCACTTTGCATGCTCCACAGTCTCATAGTGCCCAAACTTTCTGCTGCAACTTGTCTCTTACAAGTTGTCTGAAATGTCTAGTGATAGAGATTTTATCTCCTATGCTGACTGCACTGAAATTCAGAAGATGGTAGAAGTTCTATGAACTTTATTAGATGTTCATGCAGTATCCAGCATAAAGGACTCATCATCACTGTAGCCTTTAGTTACTTTTACGACTTAAAAATTAAATAATAAATATCATAGTGATTTTTTATGAAATGAAAGTGAATGTTTCTGCTAATATCTTAATATGGGTTCTTTTACAAAATAACATTGCAGTGCTCAGACCACATGCGCTACAGTAGACATGGACATGCCATCTCAAGACAGAGGGAGATTGTACAGAGATGAAATAATATAATATTGCACTTTTTTTCCTTGTCTTTTCAAAGAAATAGTGACACTGGTTTCAGCACTGGTGAAAGCTGCTACATAGCCACTCTGTGGTTTGAATTCCTCTGTTTAACTACAAAAAAAATTCACCTAAGACAAAGGCAACTTTTTTCATAAGATTCATCAGTCCCACAAGGGATTATCATGAAAGATAGAGAGTACAAATCATTCCTCATTACCATTTAATTCTATCTATAGTTTGCCAAATCAACCCAGAAAAGGTTACAATGTTATGTGCGCAATGATCCACGGGGAATGGAAGAACTAATCAGAATATGATCACATAAGATTTCACAATCAGCAGATGATAACATCTCAAAACTGCTGACTTCAAAGGAGGAAAAATGATTTTAAATGGCATTGCTAAACTTCCACTGCAATCTACTCAACTTCTGAGATTGCACTTCAACTTTTCTTCCTTTTCTTCTTCACCACCATCATCACTCTTAGTTTTATATAGTATTTTCCATATGGAACTAGAGAGAGTTTCTGAGCCTGCAGTTCCATGAGAAAAATACTTCTTAATCTGATTTATAACAAAGGTCTTTCTATTACATAATCTCCAACCTATGTTTGGGGAGAGAAATTTGTTTGCCAGCATTTTCAAAAAAGGTATGAAGCATGGAGATACTGTGTTCATTAAATATAACTGTAAAAAATTAAGTTCAATTAACTTCGAGGAATGTTGAGAATTAGTTTTGTAAGAGTAGGATACCACAGTTCAATGGAAACTCATTTTCTCGGATCCATTTCCAATGTGTGTTATCTGATATACTATTTCAAGTTTCCAAAATAGCTCCTGAAATACGCGTAACTTCTTGAAATGCCTACTGTATAGAAACAGAAAATTAAACTGAACCAAACCATTGACACTATTTCAGAAGTTTCACTGCACTTACTAAGGGCTTTCTCTTATTGAATCTGTGCAGTATTTCTAGACAAGTAGTACCATAATAGTACTCCATGTCAGGCTTGTGTTAAATCTTTAGTAAGAACTAAACAATATTTTCACCGACTTCCAGGCAACTGCAAAGATTACAAAAGGCTTGTTTGGCCCTAAATCTCTTATCAGAAGATGTCAGGTTAAGTGGTCATAACCCTCTTTTCCTGATCCAGTTTGATGAGGCTAATTAATGCCAGCATTAGCTCCCAGCAGTCTTTGCAATCTTAACAACTGTACGGATGGTAATGCTGCCGCAAGGCAAGTGCAGAGAGGTGTAACTTTTTGTGTCCTTTTCCTTTCCCTATGCACAAGCAAAGGGCTAGTCTCAATAAATCTGTGTGATATATTTTGTCATCCTTGACACACGAACTGGAAGAGTAGGAGTTTCCCTGGAAGAGAATAGTTAATCCCTATTGGAGATGCATGTGTTTTCATTCTGGGAGGTCTGGTCCACACATTTTAGTCCTCGTGGTGCGTAATCTATTTTATTACAGGGGGTGTGAATAAAGCTCACCTAATTTTCTGCTGCAGTGCATCCTTCTTGTTTCTATGTCTATTGAAACTAAAAGGCTGCCTGCTGGGCTAGTTCAGCTCTGGCGTACTGAAGCTTGAGGAGAGAAGTGTGCTGGAAAACAAGACATAAGGATAAAAAAAGGTCAGGAAAGATGAATAAACTAATCAGAACCAAGCACTTTAAGCACCAAAGGAAGCAATCCTTTATTTACTTTACTCAGGAAAGAGATTAGTGACTCACTGGTTTTGTCTGTCAACAATTATTGACAGCTCTTATTATCCTATAACCTATAATACTGTCGATCTCAGACAGATCTTCAATACCAAGTAAAGAAACATTTTGTCTGTGAACCAGAAAGAGAGGGACATCCACCATGCTCCAACTCTTGTGTTTTTGAGACAAAGCCAAATATTAACCTGAAGCCAATCTATATGTTTCTGCAGGGCTTTCCATCGGCTTTTATGACTTTGAATAAGGACCCTGATGAATTACTTCTTTCTTAGGGAATGATTTTCTCAGATTCTTCCCTCTACTCTTCTCCATCTTCTGTCCCTATTTTCTTTCAAAATAATCTTCTCATTATATTTCATTGGCATACTTTCTGTTCCACTGAAATCCAACACTGGAATTAGAATACAGAGTTGACAGAAATGTTTCACTGACTGCATTGGAACTGACCCATGGATTTGTTCTACTAATCACAACATTTTTATTGAACTAATTCTGTATGTTTCATTAGAAACTATTCAGCAAGGAAAATCTACTAGGGTGAAACTAGAGCATGGATCTGTTCAAGTTCTTCACACAGAATATGAGGAAATTTGTAGCTAAGAATTACAACATCATAGCTCATGTCAACAAGTGAAATATACTGCTGAAATGGTCCTTAGCATTATTCAGAAATGTAAGAACATGATCCCCACTGTTATAAACTGACCTCAACAAACTGGCCATAATTTCTATTCTCAGGTGACTTAAATTGCTGGAACCACATAGGACCTAAATTTCCTGTACTTAATCCTGTTGTTATTCGTAGAAGTCCAACAAAATTTTGGCAATATGGTGTTTTTGCACCGGGTTTTGAATAGCACCATAAGTGACAAGATGAGTCAAAAAGCAGTTGAGTTCCTGAGGTGCAAAGCTGTTGCAGACTTTTTCAGAATTGTTCTTGATTTATATCATTGGAAAAGAAGATAAATATTCTCAGTAATCGTTTCCGTAAATGGAGATCTTCAGACAATATACAAAAGTTTAATGAACGACTGTCAGATGGAGTTAATTTTAAATTTAGAAAACATGTATATAAAAATAAAGAAACAGAATTCCACATCCACAGAGACTTCTCACACTGCAATACATTACACTTTAGATATCTCTGTTTCAGACAGCAGCTTACACAGCTTTCAAATACATCAATGAGTATTTAAGTCTTGCTGCTGTAGAATGGTTTGAAATAACGAGAACTTTATTCCCTAAATATTTCACAGAATGGAGGAGAAAGAGAAGAGACTATGTTCTGCCACGAGACAGGAAGATAAATAAAGAATGGTTGAAACACAAAACAAAAGAACGTGCACTAGAACTAGCATGTTATTTGTATCATTTAATGCAGCCCAAATATTATTAAAATTACTGTAGGCTCTAATCAGAATTTCAAGGTGTGAATGTTATAAAAAAAATGTAAAAGTCCCTTATCTGACAAAAAAAAAAAAAAGAAAAAGCAACCTCCCCTCCCATCAACCCCCCCAAAACCCCAGTCCCATGTGTGTGTCCTCCCCCCAACAATTGTTTAGGAATGAAGTAATATATATTGGATATATTGCCTCAGCTAAGTGAATGGATCATATTATATATTACAAGTTATTTGGTTTACCTTGACCATCAAATACCTTTCCTTCAACCTTATATAACCTTTTACTCATTTTCCTACTAGGATTTCCACTTTTAGCTTAAATGGATGAAATTTTGCTCGTTTCCATCAGTCAGAGTTTTGCAGTTAGTAGTAAGTGAAAAACCAGGCTTTCAGTTGGTGTCTTTATGCCCCCCAATTCATGTCCTCTGATCCACATAAGCAATTCCCTTATGAGATAATTAAACGAGGCTGACGAGAGTCTGTTCTGTTCTAGTCATTGGTTCTCAGGCTGAAATCATCAGAGTGTAAGACCACCTGGCAGTAACACAGACACAGCCAGCTATCGCTCCTGCCCACAGGTATTTTTATACACAGTGAAATGAAGAGTCTTACTGCTTGTCTGGAGGGTTTAACAGTGTCTTTTCAAGCTGTGGACTACAGGGCAGGCTGGGTCTCTAGGTGCAGAAGGAAGTCACTGGAGCAGCTGGTAAGGCTGGCTACACCACATCACCCAGAGATTAGCTCTGCTGCAGCCATCTCCCATGGGGTTTGTAGGCTGGCTGGTGAACTGGTGCTGTGTATCCACCCACAAACTGTCCCCAGAGCTCCCTATCCTCTCAACTGTGTGGGGTAAGTGTCTTGTAGTCATTCAGCCATTTGAAGACTTTGAGTGCCATAAAGGGAAAGTTGCCCGCCCTTTTTGTGTTAAATGACACTACTAGCATCTCCTTCAAATGTCTTGTACTTATTCTTCAGGGGAGAATTGTGTGCACTAAAGCATTCAGCTGTGCTAGGCATTTGGCGTTGTTTTCCAGTGTACACACTGTTATTTTTTTATGTTAGACTTGGCAAGGTTGAATAAGTGTGTGTTGACCTGGTCATTTCCTTGCAGACAACACAAGAGAAGTGTTTTTTTTAGGAAACAATTACACAAGGAAAGGGCAATGGCTTTTCTGACCCATTCTCGTAGGGCACTTCATTCATATCAATAATGGGAAGAAAGCCATGCAGCATTTGTGTGTTGGTAGGACTCGAATCGTTGGTGAAGATGTGGTGTGATGTGATGAGAGTGGGTGAAATTGATTCAAAAGAAAAATCATCAAAACACACTTTCAAACAGAGCTCTTAACAGAGTGTTATTCCTGTATTCCCTTTTATAATTAACATCTAGTTTTTATCAGACTTCTTTCTGAAGTCTAAATAAATGCCCCCATTGTGTGGCTTCTGGCTTATATCTTGCAGAAGATACAGGTTCTAGTTCATCATTAAAAACAAATCCTAGTTTTACGAGCCATATAAAGAATAAGGCTGCCCATGGCTATAATTGAGTTACTGGTTTTTATCTCACTACAGTCTGTTGGATGTCTCTCTAGCTATAAAACAAGCAATTTTACAAAGACCCTGCGGTGAATAGAGCAAGACTTTTGGCTCTCTAGTTATTTAGTTCCCTGTTTTCTCTGCTTTTTTCCAGAGGTATCAGATGCAAATTAGGTTTCTAGTTTCTCTTATCTCTTTGTTCCTACCAAAGCTGAGATTGATAGCTTTAAGGAGATCAAAGTCAACTTTCAAATGTATCCCAAATTGATAATCTCCAGACTATCATACACCTTTTACTCAGAACAAAAACCTAAAATCCATAATGACATGAGCATGGTAAATATGGTTCTTCTGTTAGACTAAGTAAAAGTAGATTATACATGTTTTTTAGACTTCAAAGGCCTGTCCTTTCGGTCGGGTTTCTTTAAGGTCTCAGAGGCACTGTGCACTCCCTTTTGTGTAAAAATAATAAAAGACACTGCAGCAAGAACTTGAGAGGATCTTTTCCTGCTAACATTGCAGTTTCAAAGATAAACGGACAAAAAATTTTAAGAAAAGAAAAGCAGGGGCATTTCTAGTTTATTTAAAGTAAATATAGAAGTATAACGTGCATCAGAGCTAGTTTGTGCTTCACACCTGACTGTATAAACTGTGCTTTCTTTTAGATATGCTGGCTGAACATGTTACCAAAAAAGAGGCAAAAATGAGAGGCCCTTATATTCTCTTCCTATGCCAAGAAAAACAAAGGAGAAAAATGCACATTTCCAATAGAGTGCAAAATATGCAGGTCTAACCCAAAGCTGGACACTAATGAACAATGACAATATTTCCTAATTTCGGTATTTTGGACTGAACTGCCTGGTGCAGATGAGAATACAGTTGGGGCCCACAGAAAGTTACATGAACAGCGACGTGTCAAAACCACTGGTGCAGATCACACGTAACCACACGCCGTCACTGCAGAGTGGCTCTCCGGCAGCGGCAAGGCAGCTGGCAAGAAGCCACGTTGCTTACTGGCCGGCAGCCAGTGGCTCTTCTCTGTGCCCCGGTGAGCAGACTGTGGTGAGCAGACTGCAATAACTAATCCCAGGTTTAGCGAGAGGTTTTAGTATGCACTCTATGGGAAAAAGCGTCAGGAAGAGCTACATCCTCCCTTCCAGGAGTGCCTCTGATTTTTTTCTTCCACCCAACACTTACTTTGGAGTGCTCAAAGGCAGGTAATTGGAGAAGAAACAAACATTTTGATCCTCCCAACTGTCCTGTTCTCTTCCAAAACACAAGGACGTTTGTGTGTATGTGCATGTGAGAGGAGGAAAATAATCCTATTGTTTAACACGGATAAACATTTCTGTGATTTGTACATGAAAGTATTTGCATGGGATAGTGCATGGTAATCTGCTTATGGGCTAAGAAATACGTTCTTTCCAACAACCTGTCTTCCTGGTATAGTACTGGGTGACAGCTTGATCCTGCTTACAAAATACATGTTTTGTTATTCTCTGTGCAGTGCTGGAAGCACCTGCATGTTTCCCTTATGGGAAGTCTATTGTGATGCAACAGATCTTCTCAGACAGCACTTCTGGGAAACATCAGAAACTCTACACAACACTAAAGTTAGAAGAAATAGAAGTCTGATTACTTTTACACTTCAAAAACTCTTACAGAAATATGTTGTAAAAACACTAGATTGCCAAAAGAATTCCCTTCATTGACGAGTAAAAAAGCAGCAGCAAGTGTGTGCCATCCTCACGTTGCTACTTGCCATGTCCCAACTCCCACGTCTAAGGATAAGAAAGTGCATTGGTTTCTCTGGTGTAATCACTCAGCTGAGACCGCCAGCAATGGGGCAAACTGATGTCAGTTGTCATGATTTGGTATGTGTTATAACCTAGGTCTAAATGGAATAATACCTGAGAATCAGTGACTTGTCCATAGACACTGAAACTGATTCATGATCATAACCACGTTTGAATAAAAGCTGTATCTGTGCCAGGCTGAAGTGAAGAATGTCATCCAAAGAAATTAGTAAGTGCGCTACATTTGGAATACAACTAGGCACTAAAGAAAAGTTGAAAGGTGAAGAGCAAATATTTATGTTCTGAGTCCACAAGTACATTTAATTAAAAGAAGAGGGAAAAGGAGGAGTAAAACTTACAGGAAAATACTGCATAAGGAGCCATTTTCTCACTCACCACTGCCTTGATCAGGATAAAAGTCTGCTCCGTATGGCGTCCTTTAGTCTAAGCCCCTTCTGTCATACTCCAGAGCTCTGCAGAACCCGAGAGGACAAATAAGGTGGGAAGAGGTGGGGAACTGAGCTCTCATTTTCTTACCCCAGATCTGCTGACATCTGTCAGCAGTTACACAGGTGGGAGGAAGGGAATATATCTTGGACTTTGCCAAAATGGCTCTAAAACATCATCAGTGGGTTTGCTCTGCTGGTTCCATCTGTCTGTGCCTCAGTGTACATGCAAGGTATTTTTAAGCCACCTGCTGCTGATACAGTGGTTTCTTCTTTGCCAGAGTGGCATTCAGACTTACAAGATCAAAGTATTGATTGGAATTCAGTGGAAAGCTTAATATTATCCCTAAACCTTAACTTGCCTATCTAGATTCACATTACACTAGCCCCTGATGGGCTGGAACATTTTCTGAAGTATTTATTTTTCACCATAGTGACACTACTGTTATAACTATGGATGCTGCCTTTGATCATCCGGGATTATAGTAACAATACAGATTTTTTTTTTTCCCTGTACACTCTCACTCAAGACTTGGACAAAGGTGAACTAAGGAAGGCTGAACTAAAGCAACACTTGTTCCTTCTTTCTTTTATGCTAGTAAAGAAAAAAAAAATTGTAACAGAATGTTAACATGTTCATAACAGGAACTGTGTTGTTTCTAGTAAAAAGAAGAGAGGAATACAACTAAATGTTCTGTGTCTTCCAACTATTGCAATGCCTGTTGTTGCGCAAACTGAGAGTTTACACAAATAGGTTTTTTTCACTGATAATTCAGTTTTGGGTGTTTTTAAAAGGACAGGTAAGAATTCAGTGTCAGAGGAAGAGCTTCAAACAGTAATTGTAAAGTTCTAATACTTTCTGTATTTTTCTGTTTACTTGAGGCGTCACTCATCACTTAAGTCAATGTTTTGACAGCGATTTCTATGGAAACAGGATTTAGCTTTTACTGTACAGAGATTCTCCGTTCTATCAAATATTTTCAGTATTGAAGAAGTAAATCTGGAATGTCATTTTGTATGGTAAATTTACAATTATGAGCATAAAACAGAGATTTTCCTTCACTTGTAATACTTCTTCCAAATATCTTATTCGAAAGTCTGTAAAAGACAGCAAATTTCAGGAGATATTTGAAATATTTTCAAGGGAAAGAAGATTCAAGAATGGTTTATTTCCCCCCCAAATATTCCTTACAGTGAATCAAAGTCAAGCAAAACTTTATGAATTCTCTTTTTGCTGTAATATGCACACAAGCTGTATTTTGGGGCTGTAGATGCTTGTGTATGCATACATATATGTGTGTACAATAACTAAGAAAGAAAATGTAAAAATTAAATTATTACCATTTCAGTAATTTTAAAATGAAGCTATTTAATTTCAAAGTATTGCTATGAATTTAGTTTAATATCAAGAAGTGAGAAAAAAAAGAAACTTTTGGAGATTGATAACACACATATGTATGAAAATATGAATACAAATATGAAATATTACTTCAAAATGAGGTATATTTAATTGCTGGGATAAAACAATAAAACCTCCTCAGCACAATTAATTTAAACATAAAACTATATTTGCAGACACCTGCTGTGAAAGGTTACCATTACTTACCTCATGAGAAGGCAAGACATTGTCTTGCAGTTTAACAGCCTTTCAGCAAGGCAGGTTGCTGTCAGTAGTTATCAGATGTGTTTTGAGTTTACGTCACTTGTTAACTTATTGGTCTGTCTTTGACTGTAACTGCTTGGAAACCAAGACCCAGGAAGAACTGTTTCTTAGAGCAATCTTCCTCGGTAGCTTCCAGCGTGTTACAGCTTTTACAGCTTTGCTTTATCGCTCAAGCTGTAAAATGTAATACAGTTGTGTATACACCTGTGATACAGAATCTAGCACCCTGATATCTGTGGGGCCACCTACGTAAAACAAAGGAGTACAGGATTAGTAAAAGCTGTGTCACAGGCTTGGCTCACTGTCCTTACAGTAGGTAACCCACCTACTGTATTACATTTAATCTAAAGAGATCACAAAACATCAGTCCTATTCTAACTTGAGGTCATCTATTCTTCTTTGCCATAATAGATTATTTATTTCTTTGGATCTCCCCTAGCACTTTGTTAGTACATGATACTGTTAGGTAGCTTACAGTAGTGAGACTCCAGAGCAAATAAACTGGTCCTGTAGTAAGCATTACAGTAGAGGCATTGCTAATTATTTATTTCCTGCTGTTAAGCAGAAAACAGGCTTGACTGCCCTCACAACAGCTGCAGCGTTACAATGTGTGAAACGCTATGAACTTTATGTGCTAGCTCTCATGCAGAGCTCGGGGGGCAATGGGTATTACAAGCAGGTAGACTAGTTGTCAGAAGAGCCTTCTAAAGAGTCCTAGTGCATCAGCAGCAATTAATGCAGGTGGTATTTTAGACAAGGGAGCTAATGAGCTTTAATATGCATGCAGGTGAGGGAGTGCTGAATCAGTAGAGCCATTAATGAACCTATGACAGCCTAATTAGCTACAATTTAAAATCTATGGAATCTAATCAGAAGAGCTGAACACTGCTGCAAATCTGTGTATGAATGAGTCTTTCTAAATACTCCAATCTGTTGCTTAGTCACTGATTGATAGTAATTGCTTTTTTTCCTCTATTGTGTATAGGAAAATGCCCAATTTTGTTCTGATAGAGAGGGACACAACATTGAAGTTAAATGCCTGAGATGTTTGACTGCTTAAGTTTTAATCAGGAGATGTTTAAAAAAAATCAAAGTAAAATTAATTTCCAGCTCTGAATATAGATGATTAAAAATACACCACCAACTTTTCATGTATTTGGCTGGCAGAGATTATATGCTAGTTAATCAACTCCAAATAGCTTATACGAAATTAAAGATAGAACTACAGCTGAAGTGGCATAAAATACACATATTAATATAAGAACTTCTTTATATAGGAATTTTATTAAACTCCTTAGATGAATGATTTTTAATACAACTGAAAAAGAATCTTCCTATAAAAAGAGAACAATAATGTCTCCTGTATGTTGTTATTAAAAACCTAAAAAATAAGAAGAAACCTATTATGAAACATAATATTTTCCTTTTACAAAATCACTATGGGAAAAAGAGTATTCGGTAGTGCACAGTAGGGAAAATACACAACACAACTAAAGGGTATGTCCACTATTCTCAGTGAGATCTGAAGTATTCTAAATGAGGGTTTCAACACCTGAAACACTGTGAAATTTTCAATGTGTTGAGGGCTAGATCCTGCTATTTTACACAAATGAAATCCCATAAGAATTTTCCTTTACTAGCCAGCTAGCTACCTCTTGCAATAGTACAATAGGCAGATACACATTAGATTAGCGGGTAGTAAGTTACTGAAGAAATGAGGGTGGCTTTTCTGGGACTCAGTCCACCTAATATTAGAGATAACTATCCTTGGTATCCTTAGTAAACATTACTGTACTGAATATGGGTATCAAGATGAATCTACAGGAAAAAAAAGATACATGACTAACACTTTAAGTCATAGTGTTCGGTGCCACCACTGACATTTTCATGTAGATACAAAGTATTTGAAAACAGAAAATGTGAGAAATAGTGTTTTCAGACATAGCTGATGCCCATGAGCTTGGAATTGCTATTTGTTGAAGCCTGTGTGCACAGCAGGTTGACCAAGAAAGGGCAGGGGAAGGGAGAAATTTAAGGACAATTTACACCTTAAAGATTGCTTCTTTCTTCACGTGATTCTGTGGTAATTGAGACCACCTGGTGCTCTCAAGATCCCAGCCTCCCTCCCTTGCCACCCTGTAGGTGAATTAGGAAATACCAGGGGGAAAGTACTGTATCACATTTCTAAGGATGAGCTACTGGCTCTGCTGCTTGCTTTCTCCACTGCCTCAAAGTGATTCAAGGAGAAATTGGTCAAGAAAATGGCTTTGTTAAAGATTTTAAGCGTTCTCCCAGTAACTTATGTTAAGCCTCTGTGTCCCAGAGTTAGCATAAAGAACTGCAGTTTCAGCAAGGCAGCCTTTATTGAATGGAGGTCACATACATTTTTTCCAAGAGAGTCTACAAAGGTTAGTGAGAAGTCGGTGAGGAAAGACTCTATTGAGACATCTGCTACCTGACAAACTCTTGGAGACAAATACAGGCGTCAGGCCAGGTGTGGACTTTGAATAGCTGTTTGTGAATGTCTTTCGGATCAAGATGTACTCGATGATGACATCTCTTAACGATTCTGAAGGAAGAATAACACTGAGAGAATTGCCGTCTGATCATAGACAAATCATGGACAGAAGAAATGGTGAAATTCTTTGAATAAATAATTTGCTAGGAGTTATTTCCTTGGCTGTAATCATCACTGCCACTCACACAAGTAATTTGCTGAAGCAGCAACACCAACTTTACTGCAGATGAACATTTCTGATGCTATGTTTTTTTGAGATCATAAAGAGATATTGAAGTCTGATTTCACATATCCCAACTGTACAGTTTTCTTCTTTTGACAAAGTGAACAGTCACATCTTAGTAAGTTCTGTTTTACACATATTTTTTTACTTCAGAGTTCTAGTTATTGAATTATACAGCAGGAGGAAGAAATAAACAAACTTTGGGGCTGATCCTGAAGTGGTTTACTCATGCAAATAGGGACTTTGCTTGAATTTTGGACACAGAATCAGTCCCCAAGAGGTTCACTGTATTTATTTCTCTCTCTAAAGTAGTGAAATGTTTTAATTTCATGGACATATATGTTATAATAACCGCATTGTCACACAGTAGACTTCAGCTGAGATTCATCTTCCTTTGTTCTCTATGATTATATATATACACACAGATATATCCATTTACATTCATGGAGGTATTTACTGTGTATAATGTGAGTTTATATTTCCTGGTTTTACAGTAATGCTACTTAGAAGGCTCAATTTTCAGCTCATCATTATTGTTAAGACCATAAATATTTTTCATGTCATTTTTTTTCCCACAGTCTTTTTTTTTCTGAACACAAACAGATCAGAGCTTTTTATCAGTGTGCTGAAAATTGGCTGAGCCACAACAAGATCAAGAGTCTAGGGCCTGGCTGCTCCTGGCCCCAGTGGGGAAAGGCAGGGATACCTAGAATAAATATTAGAGGAAGATGTCTGAGAGTAGGCTTCCGGCACTTACTACCACAGAAAGGCTGACATGTTGGAATAGAAATGGGTACTGCTGTCAGAAGTCATGGAGTCTGACTTTTCTATTTGTAGAGCAGCAGTGGGCATGGTGTCTTTCCAAGGCTTGGCATGGATAAAGTGGGTGATTGATTTAGGTCTTCTGGAACACAGCAGAACCACTGCATCCTTTGTTGCCCCAAGCTGGTTCCTACGCACAAGGGAGGTTTTGGGAAATCTAGATAGTAAGAGACTTCTCTGGGTTGACAAATCTAGCTCATACTGGTGGGACAAAAGTCCTGATGAGAGACTTAGAGCTTGAGTCTTTATAAGAATGAGGTTAATTTTACTTGCATATGAAGCAATGGCCTGGAACAAAGATAGCAAATGCTCCATCTCAGTGCAACAACAAATATATCCAAGCTTACAAGTCAATCAATGTCAGTTGATAACAAAAGGACTGATTCTGTTGTCACTTCCACCACTGTGTATCAGAACCAACCTCACTAGGTCAGTGGAATGACATAATAGTAGAATGAGGCCCTGGCATGCTCCTACCTCGTCATTAGGCAATCCTTGGCTTCTTTAAAGATACTGTGCTTCCATGCACAGTATCTTTACTGTGATACTTTGGGTACCACACTCATATACAAATACAACTGAAACATACTGTGCAAGATGACTTATTCCCAGTGGATATCATGACTGGGCTAGAAAAGAAACTTTTATAACAGTTCTGTCACCCTCTTGAAAACAGGCTTGCAAGAAATAATATAATTTAAAATATGATATAAAGAGATCAGCTATGAAAGATGGTGAGCTAACTGACATTTAAACTTGAGGTAGCAGAGACCTCTGACATGCTTCTGTTTAAACGCGTATCGGACACACTTCTTGAATGGCGTGAGGGAATGTAACATTATGAAGAACGAAGCCATTGTTGAATACAGCTGTCTATATAGAGCTATATAAAACTATTTTAAAAGGACTTCTTTGTTTTTCCTTGTTTGAAAATATTTTTATTTTTTTATTTTTGCACAGTGGAAACTTTATTTTTTATAGTGTTTCCTGCTGGGGCATAGTTGAATAAATTTATTTTAAGATAGTTGGTAAACTGTTTTCTTTCTGTACATCTCTAGTGATGCATTTTTTCATAAATCATTTTTAAGGTGGCTGTTTCAGTATTTTTCTTTTTATTTCCTGCTGAGGAGATAAGGGCTTTAATAAACAATTTTTTGAAGTGGCTATTTTTACATTTTTTCTCCTGTATCCTGCTGTTACAGTGCTGTAAGCTTGTTACATGTTAGTTTGTTTTAAATAGCTGCTGTTCCTTGGGTTTTTTAGAAATGATTCTTGTACATTAGCCTTCATTTTGAGAATTTCCTTCTTTCCTCTAAATAAAACTGAATAGGAAAAGGCAGTGGAACAGACTTTAAAAAAATGTTAGTATTACAATTCACAGAAATCACTAATCTGAGGACTCATTTATAATAGCAGGTAACTATTCCATACCAAGCTATATTGTTACCCACTAATAGGTTCAGGCTTGTCACATTCAAAATAATTTTACTAAGTTTAAATTCATTCTGATTACTTGCGTGTAGTTTACCATAGATCGAGTGCTTACGCAGAGTTGTGATAGTTCAGCTGATCCATCGCAACGTTTCAGCATGTGCTAACTCAACCACGGGTTTGAATGCTGATCTCTGTGTAGCAAATAGTGAATGCAGTCATAGTGAAACTATTCCTAAATATGTGTTCCATTGATTGTTCTCGTCAATATGATAAAATTTCTAGAAATGTTGACGTATTTTATGTTGATTTTAACAATTTTTTTTAAAACTTGATGAGTTTAATATTTCATTTTGTACTAAAAATTGTTATTTTCACACACAAATAAAAATGGACTTAAAAGGGTTGAATAATTTGGAATATAATTCAATACTGCATGGAAGCTTGGCAATTAATACATACTTTGGGTAGGAATAAAAAGCAGAAAAGGGCAGCGTTTTTTTTAAAAGAAAAAATATTCCATGATTTATCAGAAGAAACAGTTAAATGAAACTCCAGTATTCATTCAGTCCCATTGGGGCACTACCAGGATTTTTTTTAGTAGCAGACCAGTGCTGTCAAGCCTAGAACCACTAGGAGAATGAAGAGAACAGCACAGTGAGATCAAGATGCTGATGGGAGTAAAAAGAGAGGACTAGAGATATGTGACTATGAAAATACGGGAAAATCATATAGATTTGGAAAGGTTTCATTTCAGTCAACATAATCATCTAGAGAGTTGATACACAGTTGAAGCTAATCATTTTGTCTCTCTTAATAGTCTCTGGACATTAACAAAAAACCCACAAAAGAATCTCAGAAGTGTGATGTAGCCTAACCGTTTCAGATACCTATCTTAGAATGGGATGGTTGCTCTCCAAAGGCGTCTCACTACAGAGAGCATCTGGATGCTTAACTTTTGAACAAGTGAATTTATGTGAGACAAACCCTACCTTTTAATGCAATTGTGTGAACCTGGAGGCCTTCGATGAGACAGAAGAGCAGTTAAAGTGACTAAGGCCACATTTTAGATTAGATCCATCTTCTATGTTGTGATTATACTGGTTCACTGAATATGAATCAAGTTCTGACAATACTGAAGCTTCAGTGTAGTTATTGTTAATAGTAATTTTAGACGGTTAGTCTCACTGCCAGTTTCTAAGGGATAGCTTGATTCAACTGACTTCTGCTTCTCAGATGAGAAGTAGCTTATGATGGACCTCTGCCTATTGAGGATGCACAGTCTGGTTTTATCCCGTACATAAATAGTTATTGTGTAGTGTATAAGCCAGTCCTTGAACAGAAGTAGTCATAAACAGCACAGTGATCTGTCCTAACAACAAGTTTTCAGGCAGTAACTCTTGCCAGACGAAGATTAGGACAGAAAGGAAACTCCCTCACTGCTTGCCATATAGTACACAAAAGACTTTGAGTCAGAACGTAGGCATCAAGACTCTCTATCTCAAGGGTACACTCTTGCAGGCTAAGAGCTTGAACAACTAGCGTTCAATTTATTGACCCCTAGTTTGGTGTTGTGTTTTATCTCTCTCAAATATATTTACCTACAGATTAAATCATGCAGTGTACTGAAGGGAAGATACCTATTCAAATACTCCTGTATTCATCTGTTCATCGTTCACTACAGTGGGGTTTCAAGTTCTTTGTACAGTGTAGAGAATTGAAAAAACAGTTTTCTCTTAAGAAAGGGGTATGTTGTGCCAAAACCTGATCACAGAATGTGCTTGGAGAAGCCAAAGCTTTGCCTTTTATGTGCAAAACAGTCTTAATAATTGCTACTTTGTATTTGCAGAGAATTTTGAGAATTTCATGAATTTGTGAAAATAAAGTAGTTTTTAAAGTTTTTATTAGCCTTATTTTCCATTTTAATTCCTATCCTCATCAAATTAACTCCTCAAACTCATTTAATGCTGCATGGTCTGTGGATAAACAAAAGGCATTTGTCTGTGTATCTGGCTCTTTTCATAAGCAAGAAAAAAATGCTTATTAATTCAGATTATGTGCACATTCTGGCATCAAATTAATGAAGATTGAAAAATGGCTTCATTTGTTGACCAAATCGTGAGGTGACTAAAGTAAAATCCTAATTCAAGTTTTGAAGCAGTTTATTTTCATTACAAACAGTGTGAAAATTTGTGATTCCCAATCAATGCAAGAGGAACATTGCTACTGACATCTGAAGAGCAGAACAGCTGGAGGTGGAAGAAGAGTGAGAAAGAGGCAGTGATAAGGTTGTTCCAACAGAAGACCTTCATCTTCAAAAAAAGAAGTGGACACAGACATTTTGAAAGTCAAATCATCTGCCAGGAACTTTATTTAAATGAAAGTTACAAAAAAGAAAAGGTTAAACAATTCTTCAAAGCTAAACAGAGGATGAACTCTTCTTGATGATCTCTTCTCAGCTTGAGCCCAAACACTGTGATATGGGCCTCAGTCCCACTCTAATTCCATCTTTTGGTCTATAAAATTTCTTCGTACTTCATAGAACCGTGTTTTCCATGACTGTATTTCACAATGAATATATTGGCAGAATCTCAATTTGTTTTGTGTTAGCCTACAGCTTACAATTCTTATGAAATGAAGTGTTAGCTACTAATTATAATTGGAGGGCTCCACAAATTATTGTATGTTTTGCTACATTATCAACAGCTAGATATGTATAGGGCATGAATGCATATGCTTTGAGTCTATAGGAAAACAAGAAAAAAAAATTGCCTTATTGGGAAAAAACAGGTGCTTGAATATCACTGTGACAGGCTGTGGTATAAATGGCTGATTACTGGAGATCAGAGTATGTGTCAAATAAACTTTCTCTGACACTTTTAAAATTTGCTTTGTTTTTATGTAGTGTGAGCATCTTGCTTGTTTGGGACAAGATATTTTTATATCAGTTTTGACTAGAAAGAAGCATTTATTCTAGACGATGTGGGCAAATTTATCAATGTATGAAAGAAACATTTTATGGACTTATTGAAATATTGAAGCTGTGACTACTGCCAGAGATATGATTAAAAACATCAAAATTTTTCAAAGACTGGAGCTATCATTGCAAAGCAAATGAATTTGAGCCACTAATAATACCCGGCATTACCTTGTGCTGCCTATATCTTTCTTTTTTATTTTTTGCCTCACTTGAATATGAAGATATCCTGTGTGATTGAACTATCAAGTACTGAAGAGTCAGCATTGCTGCTGCATTTGAAAGAGCTACATTAAGAACTTTATTATGCACATCTGAAAAGCAAAATCAGTAATTACATACAACTTACAGGACAGCTGAATGTAGTTAAATCATTTACTTGCAATACACCCACAATCTTAAAAATGCTTTAATATATTAAAAAAAATTCAGCAGCTGCAGCTTTTATCTGACAGGCACTCTCTCTTAAGCTTATGGAAAGTCTTTTTTTTTTAGGAAGGTGTATATGTTCCTTTATAAGCAAAAGGTAACCACAGATGAAAGGACATCTGTCTGTTTGATAGTTCCTTGAAGTTACTCTGATCATGGCCAATAGAACAGAGATCTCTGTAACATAATGCAGACAGTGTTCCCTTCATCTTACAAATCACTGTAGAAATTGCCTATGTGATCTTAAGTGATGGGAACAATAAGGCTGTTATGTCATAATGAACTGCTGAAATAGCATTAAAACATACTACTATTAATGGATAAGACAAGTCTGAAGATCCAGAGATAATCACAGATGCGTAGATATCTCTACATCTCTCTCATTCTGTCTACAAATGATTATCGCTCTATCTCCAGCCTTCTCTCTATATATCTGGGTTTGGAATTTTATTAAAAGTCCTAAGATCCAGGAGGCTCACATACCTTTCACATGGGAAATGTTTGGGTAGAAAAAAGTTAGAAATATTTTTCTATGAACAGATGTTGATTCTTATACCACAGTTTTAATGTTGAAATTTTTCAAATATCATGTACTGGTGCATTCTCTGAGGGATACTTATTTCCGTCTTAAAGTCAAGCCCCCAAGCTCTTTGAGACGTGTGGTTATGCAGGAAGTAATCTGCTGGTGGCTTTGAGACTTAAAGCCCATAACCTTGGGACATACCAGGTCTGCCTTTCAGCCTACAGCGTACTCTGAAGTAGAGCTGCATTAGCAGCTGTAAATTCAATCACACTGTAGTTTAGTCACTCTATTCTTCTTCACTTGTAATTACACCATGGGAAATAACTATTTAAATGGAATCCTGTGCTACGATTACATTTTTCAAAAACTGATTACTACATACAAGACGGTTTTCAATTTAAACTTCCAAGTTTTAATTCAAAACAACTTTATAGTAACAATTTAGATCTGAGAATGTACAGACATTAAAGTGAGGCAACTTATATTCCAGCTATTTGTACTGCTTCTTTATAAAAATATTTCTAGTATTTCTGAATATTAAATTCTGCCAACCAAAGACTAATCATCAGAGCTGGGTAAACATTTCATAATGAACAAATATTTTGAAAAACTCTGCCTGTTTAGCGAACTACGCACATGCATGTTTGAAATTTCTTACACTAGATCCTTATATCTAGACGTCAAATTTTACCTTACTTCACAAGTACATCTACATGGCCACACCAAAACTCTTATATGATGATCTGTAAGGTAAATGTTTTTAATTGACTGCAGGGGTGATTTATTTTCCTGATCTATGCACCACATGCCCAAGAGCCAAATTATTTTGTTTAGCCAAGAGACACAAGATCCTTACTGCCCAGACCAAGCTCCTGTAGATACTCTGGGAGCAATTCACAGAGACATTTGCCAAAAATCCCCAGTGATTCTAGCATTCTACTCTAGGATGAGAGTCTCTAGGCTTTTGGTTGGGACCAGGGAATAACTTGATGATATTTGCTTCAGTTACTGCTGTTGGATCATTGCCTTCTGCAGTCAGGTATTCAGACCACCAGAGTTCTAAGACGGAAGGTGATGGAGAGTTTCACACTTAGTCAAGGCTTGTCTGTCCTGATATATTCTGTTAAAATCTGAAACCTGGGTTCATTTCATCCATCTCTGGTTGCTAAACGGAGGGATCTAACATTAAAAAAATGGCAATGAACTGTAGTATTCTGTAATATTAAAATTCGATAAAAGATTTTAAAGAGAGACTTTCACTATGGAAGATGCCTTAAAAAGTCACATTTATTGTCTTACCTGATTTTAAAAAACATCTCTTTAGATACCCTAGACAGGAATGTATTTGGTTTTACTTATATATGATGATAAAAATTGTTTTTGAAAGATGACTCAAATAAAGAAAAAAAGATTAGAGAAATTAAAAATGAAATGGTAAATATGATCAATAACAACTACTTTCTGGGAACTTCTGAAACTTTCTGAGTTTGGTCATTGACCACATTACTAAATAGATAAGATCTATGGTAGCATAGTTATGAATTTACTCTCCTTTCACTTGAATCAGATTAATGACTTCAGTGGAGTATTTCTTGGCTTATACCACTGTGAAAGGAGAATTGGCTTGGTGTATCAGTTTTTACCATCTCACTGCATGGCAATTTATTAATTGTAACTGTAGAACATTTTGTAACATTCTGGTAGGATAAGTAATTATTTTATATCTAATCACCAAAAAATTATTTTTAAGGATTGGATATAAACATCTTCATACTGATTAGTCAATTGTTAATAAAAAGTAGTATTTGTCCCCCCCCCAAAAAGGGGGAAAGAAATCTTTTATTTTTATAACTGTACATAGCAGAAAAATGTGTTATCTTTGGCTTGACTACACTGATAGATCATTTTCTATTTATCTAAGATGATACGGAGTGTCAGGTAAAAAAGCAAAGAAATAAAAATTAAATAGAAATACAATGTAAACTGAAACAGTTAGCAGCTCTTCTGTGAAAAGTATAACATACAATACCATTATCAGTAAAAAAGGTCATGGGCTTGATTCCTTATCCTTAACAGACCCATCTGACCAGACCCATCTGTGTCAAATCCTCCAGGCAATGATATTTTATTGTTGAATGGCATTTGTCCAGTCAGCAGTGAAATGGGTACCAGCAAGAGCCAAATAAAGCAACAGGAGATCACTCATCAGATATCCTGGAGACCTTCTGGCTTAGGGGCAATCCTCAGTAGGAGATTTTCACCACTTGCCTGTCATAACACAGCATGCATGGGTCCATTTGTAAAATAAACACATTCATTGCAAAAATTACTCTGAGTGAAGCTGCTGTTGTATATTGTAGTAGCAAGTCGTCATCATCATCAACCCTGCTCAAGCAATTTCAGGGGAATAGGGCTTTACAGGTCATATGTAAAAAAAAAAATCTTTATGAAGACTTTCTGGAAGTTTGTAAAATGGCATTTTGACATAGAATTAAAAAACATACTGTCTTTTATTAAATACCAGTACCCAAATTCATCAAAATCCTAGACATCCTAACTGTACTCCATTCTTACTCTTCAGTATGGATGAATACTGGGTGTGGAGATGAACCTATTCAACATAATTTGCCAACATGTTCACTCTCTCATTACAACCAGAGTATTTTATAGCAGATTTTTTTCCAGGACAATTCACTTGCAGATGGAAACTATTTCTGTTCCCTCTGGACACATGTTTAACATCTTCAAAAAGATGTTAGAGTCAAATCCTAACTCACCATTAGGTGTGTGCGTATCTTCAACTTTTAGCACACAAGCAATGGGGTTTGGGCTGGGATGATGGTTTTGTAGGCTGATATATCACTCCTTATTTACAGACTTTATTTTCTAAATCTGTTCTTTGTTTCTTTAAAGAAATGTAGAATTCTCTCCAAAACAGGCTTTCAGATTGGAAAAATGAAAAGCTTGGATTTGAATTAAAAAAAAAAAAAAAGAGCAAAATGCTAGAAAATACAAACAGTTATAATAGTTCTATTAACGCTGATGATCTGATCCAGAATAAATTGTCATTAAAATATTCCCTTGGTAGTCACAAAGTTAAGAAAGTAATAAACAAGAACAGACCTAAATGCACTGAAGTTCAGGTGCACAATGTAATGTAGTTTACTAAAATCTGAATGAATTAATACGGTAAAAGATAAATAGTCAAATTAAAATAAGCTAATTAAGAAAAAGACTTCCACATCATATTTAGCCATGTAATAATAATTTTATCCATTTAAAAAGTTAAAAGGTATAGTGAGCAAACTACTAGGCAGTTCTCGAGTAAACTACAGAGAAGTTGTGGTCATCACACTACATGGTAATACTCAAAGCATTTTGTGTTCAAAGCTGGGGAAAAAAGTGAATATCTATGAGTCTTACAGAAAGGAACATGGATGCCATTATAGCACAGTGCTTCCTTATTTATCTAAGAACAAAGCCATGGAGCAAACTAATTTGCCAAAAGTAAGGTGAGGAAAACAATTTCATCCTTAAACTGAGGATCCTCTGTAGCTTATCTACCCAATATAAAGAAGAAGCATGAAAATGAAAGTAAAGCCAGAGCTGAAAGTTAAACTGAATACACTTATGTAAACAGAATCATTCAGCAGAATATACACCACAAGTTTTTACTGTGAAACACATGTTGGTCTTCTACAGTTAAAAAAGCTGTGAGATAATTATGCTACAGAGTAACGAGGATGTTAACTAAAACTTTGTTGCCATTACGGCTGATTACATAGCTTCCAGCATCCTAATAATAGCCCACCCTGAAAAATCTAAAAAATATTAAATAACCCAAATTCTCCTCAGAACAATTTATCTCTTTAAATAGGAATATAGCCGATTTGAATGGATTCTCAGCAGTACACTATAAGCCACATCCCCTCCCCATGCAAATGATTCTTCTTATGACTTACTTGTTTAGTTTTCCCACATAGGAGCTGGATATCACAATATGCCTACAAGAAGGTCATTTAAGAGACAAATGTCCCAGCTATAGATTTCTTCCTTCCCTCCTTCCCACTAAATATAGTGACATTATGGTCCTAGAAGAGGTAGTGTTCCATCCTACTTCACAAATAATTAGTTTCATATGGGGATAGTAGTAATTTGTTAGGATGACTGTAAAGGCACAAAGTACTGGTGAAGTTCGGTACTTTTTTCTAGGAGTCATGTCATTCTTTCAACAGATATAGAAAAGGCATTTGACTGGATTGAGGGGCTTGCTTTATTTTGATCGTACTACATGCCTGGCACATGCCTTGTATTCCACTGGTAGAAAGCTCCTATCAGTTTTTCGCTTATCCTCTCTTCCGTTCAGGATGAGTCCCAGTCACTCTTAAGGCTACAGTGCCAAAAGAATTGCCATCTAGATTCAGTACAGTAATAGGTAAGACATCAGAAAGGGATCAAGGAATCCGAGTGCAATCTGTTGACCCCAGTAACAGCATGTGGGGAAATTTTGTCATCTCCAAATGGAAGCACACTGTAGAAAAGGCCAGCTGACATCAGCCTAAAACTAGCAAACAAGGAGAATGGGACTGTGGTTTTAATTGCAAACATTCTCCTAAGACTGTCTGTAAATAAACTTGATCTTCTCCTAATCAACCTTCCTGAAAGTCAGATGCAAAAAAAAGTTCAGAGACACATAAAACCATGCTTTTAAAATAAACCAAAATATTTTTTTGAGCAGCATGTATCAACTAGTTGTGCATGTATCAACTAGTTGTACACAATAATCCGTTATTGAACATACTCATTCAAAACCCAAGTGCTCTTAAGCCTGATGAGACAGACCACATCTCTCTCCTCAGGATGATGCTCCTCTAGAGGATAGTAGAATATATTGGATTATAACACTTTCTACTTGTAGTTGAAGTTACCTAGCTAGGAGAAAGAAATGCAAAAAGCGGACTGGATCAGAGAGTAAGCAGGGTAGTTTTATAAAAGAAAAGTTTTTACAGCATGTGGGTGGTCAAGCAATGAAACATGTTACCCAGGGAGTTAATGAAATCTCCATCTTTGGAGATATTCAACACTCAACTGGACATGGCCCTTTGCAACCTGTTCAAACTGGACCCAATCTGAATGGGATGGGATGAGGGGTGGGATTTGGGGTGGAAAGGGTAGACTAGATGACCTCCAGAGGTCCCTACAAACCCAAATTGTGCTGTGATTCTAAGACTAAACATGACTCTATAGTCCATTGTTTAAGATATTTAGCTAAGAAAGAGCAATCCTGAGTTCTCATTACTGCTCTCCAATTTCTATTTAAATTAAAATATTTAAATACAAAATATACATTCATTATGAAACTAGAGGAGGAAACAGGACAGAAGTCTTCTCTCTATCAGCAGAGTGGACTAAAGTTTTTGTCATAATCTCTCTGGCATAATCATTAAGAAAGATCAAAAGCGATATCCTAAAATAACCTAAAGAAAGGATTCTTGCATAGGAGATGAAGAATTCAGGTTGAAATCTCCTTTAACAGACTTGTTTTTTCATACACTTCTTAATTGTTTTAGCCAGTGGATATGCAGCGAAAGGGCAAAAGTAAACTCTCCATTAGTGTGTGAGGCCTCATCCTGTACATCTGTTCTAAAAAATTTTGCTATATTTGGAAATGAAGGAAGAAGTTAGGGAAAAAATCATTCTGAGAATCTTGATGGAATCTAGACATGACATATGGCACTTGCTTGCTTGGTACTATCAATCTTTAACCATTCAGAGCAGTAGAATTTTACAGAAGGAAAACTCAGAACTTGTTCCTTTTACTTGGCTCATCAAGGTTACTCAGGTTTTCCAGTAGTTCACTCTTCTGTACTGAAAATACATCCAAACTATTCACCATTAACAACTTTAATAGTTTAATTAAGACCTTCTTTTACCCCCACAGCTCTTCTTCATTTAGCTGGTTGCTTGTTCAGCTTATTATTCTTGTATTAATCAGCATTTTTGCCTTCCTAATTGTTTCCCATATGGCCAGTATGAAATGATAGACGCATTATCTGCGGCCATCATATATTTTCTCTCTGTAGAAAGCTAGTAAATTGCTCCGAGAAAAATACCAAGTCAGTCTGTCATGACATCTCTCTAGTAAATCAGTGTTACCTTTTATGTTATTCTTCTATTTATCTTAATTCTATGTGAATCTTTGCTGTACAATACATTCTAATACCTTGTATGGCATAGAAATAAGATGGCTCATATTCCATTTCTTAAATACAGGTACCATATTGTCATTCCATTGTCATACAACGTGTTACTGACATAAGAAACATTTTAAACCCTTGCTACTGAATTTTTGATTTCATGTGATAGTTACTTCAGAAATCTAATATGGTCATCACCTTGTGCCATGCTCAAGTATATTAAGCATTTTGAATTTTATTTCACCTGATTATGAGAATTTCTATTTCTTTAAACTCATTCCTATTAGCCATCTCATAATGTCCTCAAAAAGAAAAAGGTAACTAAATTATATGTAGTATCAATGCAATATTCTCTTTGTTTGCCTCATGTCTTCAGCCTCATTCCTCATCATTCATGTGTCTAACATTTTTGTTCGGTTTAGTATACTTTAGAAGCTATCTCAGAATTTTTTTAGTGATTCTACACCCCATGGACTTTATGAAACAGCTTGCTTTCTTTGCTAATGATATATTTTCCATTCATAAGGGATGAGAAAATTCTCAAAGAATTTAAAGGATATACAAGTCCTTTGGGGTTTAAAGTAAGTATCAAGAGTTATAATGCAATACCTGTGATTAAAATAAATCTGAGAAGTATAATCTGCTTAGTATATAACCTTTCCAAAAAGTGAAAAGGGCTTTAAATATTTGCGACTGAAATTAATATCCAATGTGCAAGGTTTATATAACTGGAGTTTTATCCTATTTGTAAATATTGCTAAGAGATTTCCTAATGTTACATAGTTTCCTTCTTAGCTCAAAACGTGTTGTAATTAGTATTGAAAATAATGTGACAGTTCTATTTCAAAGCACATTTTAAGGCACCAAAAAATGTTTCATTCTTCCTTTGAACAAAACTAGGTATTTAAAGAAGTGAGAAAGCAGAATTGTCTTAAAGCAAAACCACACTGATAGTTAACATATTGGAAGAGACCCTGAGCAAGAATATGCTAGATGCAGGACAAGTCTGTGCTCAGCTTCATTACCATTACAATTTTTCACACCCGGTTTCTCCAAATCAGACTAAGGAGAGACTTGGATCTAAGTTTTCTTAACTCCAGGCAAAGGTATGCACACTGCAGGTTAAGTAGAAGTATTACAAGGTATGCAAGGGCCTGTCTTCCTTTTAATTTTGTATATCCCAGTGTACTCTGGGACGGCGTACACTGTACCTAGTGGCGACGTAAACCATCAAGGTGAGGAGTCTATACACAGCCAAAGCCTAATACTTGTAAAGCAATCTGTTTGGGAGATGTAATTTACTGGTTTTGAACCGGTTCAAATTGAACCCTTTGGGTCATTTCAGTGAAGAAAAATATTCCAATTATAGGTTGAATTTATTGAAAATGTAATATTTAATTTCTTTTTCAGATGGAAAGTAATTTTTTCCCCAAAACGGTATCTTACAGAAAACTTCAGTTTTGAGAAAAACACATTTTCCCTCAGAAAATCGTTCATGTGGTGTTTTCGTCTTCAGCTTTAACACAAATTACCTACTAAGGTATTTTTTTTCCATTGAAATCAATAAGTAAATTATTAACAACACAATTCTTATAATTTCTCAACTTCTTTTTTTCCATTACTTCCTCTGCTGACCTTTGAACATGTCTATATTTTTTGCCACGTAATATTATTTATTTGCATTACAGTGGTGTCTACAAGTTTCAGAATCAAACCTGAGTTTCATTGTGTTGGACATTTTACTGCTGTACAAAAGGAATACTGGGTTTGGAAAGTTACTCTTTATATGGCAAAGGTAAAAGACGGTCAGAAAAGTACGCACAGGTTGCTAATCACCTGCAGCCTCTGACAGTAGAGAGTGGAGAAACCAGGTCAGGAAATCAGTGTAATATTCGATAGACTACACTTTCCTATTTGTAATGCTATTTCTTGGCACAGAGAATATGCACTACCCCTCAACCTAGCTGCTAATTCTTTACTTTTGCCAGTGCTGAAGTTCCCAGACATGACTGAATTAATTCTTCCCAGCCTTATTTCCAACACAGAAACTTTTTGCCTTTTTTGAAAGAACTTCAATTAGAAGGAAAAGCAAACAATACATATAAAAAATTCCACTCCACCAGAGACAGGAGTAAGGCTCATGTTGACATGAATAAACATAGTTAGGTCAACACTCAGCACTTTTGAAAAAATCTCACTTTTCAGATGGTGTGTGAACAAAGGAGAATTTTGTTTCTAAACTGTTAAGTAGTGAATTACAATAAAAATGAAAGAAAAAAGAGACAAAACTAGTCTAATCAAACACAAAAGGCATTTTATGAACAAATTTGAGTGGATCTGTTTAAAACAAAGTTTATAATTTCAGTAATTGTGCTCTGGAACATGTTTTTATTTCTGTTGATAGGCAGCTTCAGTTATGTGCAGCTGAGTGTCACTGTGCTGACCTATGTTGAGAGGATAGTAAGGAAGCATTTGATACAAACGACTTCAGGCTTTTGTTACGCATCCATCCTATAAAACCCCTCCAGGAAAACCTCTGAAGTTTTCAAACGCAGTAACTAAAGTGGAAATGGAGACCTACTGTTCAGTTCTTATTGACTAAAATGATGTAGATTCAATATATCAACAGAAAAAGCTTATTGTGTTGTCCGCAGTGCATTCAGAAAAGTTCCTAAATTATACACTACTTCAAAAAGGAATCAAATGTAGTTATTGTGACACATCCCTAATTACCTTAGAGAGATTTTGATTTGCAATACTGTAATAGTCTGTCTTAATAACATAATGACAACAACAGAAATGTAAAAATGAGTTTCTAGTGGTCTGTATGTCCTTGGTAGTCTGTAAAAATTTAATTTCAATAGAGCTCACCAAGACATCTGGGCAGGAAAAATCTCTGAACCTGTAACTTGCACCCTGCACTTTCTAGCCTCTTTGCATTTGCTACTGTAGTCCTTCTTGGTAAATATTGGTAGCTCCAATATATTTACTCTTTTTGCATCCTCCTCTCATCCCTCCCTAAACAAAGTATCACACAGAGATCTAGCGTCTGTGTGTTTAGTTGTGACCTACTGTGTTCCATACATTAATCTGTAAGAAATGCAATTCTTGCAAGGCTGTCTTTTCTAAGAGTAGTTTGAGGCTCCCTGTGCTACAGTGCAGCCTGCAACGCTGGCTTGTTCAAACTTAGCTGAGTTAGACTTAGTCCAGTTAGGCCAACTACTGATAGCCTGGGCAAGATAAGCTTTGGTGAGGGCTTTGTAAATCTAGCCTGGGAACAGGTTCTTTGGTTGAAAGCTGTCTCAGTGCTGACTTACTACTGTTGGTACCACTTTGTATAAGCTCAGGTTCCGAGTGTGGTGTCTGAACCCCCATAACAGTATTGTGTTACAGGGCATAGTTAACTGATAATTGCATTATCTTCTTCCATCTTTTCACCTGATGTAGCAGAGAAGACATATGCACAACTGTCTCCAACCTATTAACATGAAAAGAGAAGGATAAAAGAGAGCAAAAGAAGTAATCAAGCATTTGTGATTTGATTTTTATTAAAACTACTTTATGGAGCTTGACCATCTTCTTAACCCAAGAGGGTTATTGTTTTATGTATAAACAAAGATTTGCAAAAAGCAATGAAATGATGGAATAGTACTAACATTCAGTTGATCAAGCTGTGAACATTGCTATTTCAGGTAGAAATCAGTGTTTTCTGATGTTTAATTTTTTGATTGTCACAAATGTTTCTTTGTCTTTGCTTCTACAAATGAGACAATCTAACAGAGTAAAAACTGAATTTTTGAGTAAATTTTATTATGGTTATTTCCATAACTATCCATGAGCATCTTACAAAACATAAACATATATGATCAAAACAATGAAGTCTATGTGTGGAAATTCTTTTAAAATTTATTTTACATAATTTTAAATTAAGGACAAATATACAAAGTAGCTAGTTCACAGTCCTTTGAGTCCAAACATAAGGGAGTTTTTTTTGTGAATTCCTGGTAGAGGGAAATAAGAAGGTGGAGTTGTAGCATCAAATCATCAACTTGTATTTCAGTCAAAGTGGCCGAATGATTAGTTCAAAGATTTAACAGAAATAAACTAAAATGGCACAGTCAAATTTCCATAAAATCCTATATAGTTCCTGAAGTATTCAAGGTCTCTGCAGAAATTAGTTAAGATAGCATCTTTGAAAAACATTAGCTGGGGATAAACCAAATATCACATAAGCCCTGATTTCCTAAGAAAAGCAACTTAATAAATGCTATCTGATGTTACCTTGTGCAGTAATTTGTGTTTCTGTTTAGAGTACTTACACTTAGGTGAGGCAAGATGACAATTAAAAGCAAGTTCAGTGGCAGCAACTGAGACAGATAAAAAGGTGGATTTTTGATGTATGCAGCTCTACAATATTGGGTGTAAAGATCTGATCTCTTAAGAGGAAATCTTTCTGTTCACAGTTGAAGCTAGGAACTTACATTTATGACATCAAGCTGTTCTAATCTTTGTTCTCGTTGTAGTAGGCTTTTGAAAATTAACTACTTTACATGCCCTGTGTATTAAATTGAAGAACTTATAAAACATTAAAATTTTTCATTTTTTTAGTTCCTAAAAGTTGGGTGCTTGCATTGTACATTTCACACATAATAGGTAATAAGTGTGTTTTTTTCTTCTGCAAACAAAATCAAGAGGTCACAGTAGGGAACAGTAGATTTTTTAAAGCTAAGAGATTTTTCAAGTATTTTAGCCACATATAGACTTCTTGCACATGAGTGAAATTTCACTCTCATTTAGCAAGACTGAGAATCTCTTCTGACCTTGGGACTCAAAAGAACAACATATGCATGGAGGTGAAAGAGGCAAATCTTATTATCTAAAGGGCCAAACAAAAATTTTTTGTGGAAGACACAGAGCACCTTTGGATGGGACTACATGAATCACTTCTGAAGAGAGGGGTGGGGTTTTTTATCATGCTGATAGTGCTTAAGATGTGTCAACAGATTAAGGACGTTCTTCTTTTCTTATCTTTTTCTTTTTTTCATAGGAAGCATAGAAAATTGTGTTCTAAAAATTAAAATGTTCAGATAATATCAAACTTAAGTACAGAAAGGTTAGCAAATGCCAGAGCTTGTGCAAGCTAAATTCATTAGCAGTGTGCATATGTGCTAAGACCACCATTATTTTTTGATGAGACTTTCACAGTTAAATTTTGGAAAGAAATATTTTTGAAATCAGAAATTGAAATTTGTAATTTGAAAATGTCAAAACAAAAAAACTTTCAGCTACATACATTAAGAAATATTAAGCAAACATAGCTTGAAGTAAAAAATAGGTTGAGTTGATCAAAACTGAATAGACAAAATCTCTCCCAGGTCTCAGCGGGATCTCTGCACCATGACTCAGAGATGATGAAAGTCTGTTTTGTCACTAAGACAGTTAAACTGAGTTTTCAGTCCTTCCTCAAATACCAAGTTTTTTTCTGGTTGACATTTTAACTCTGACAAAGATTGTTTGACTTTAAAAACTCAAGTCTTCTGTATTTTTTTTTAAATGAAATAATATATATCTATGCGTGTAATAAATATGGGAAGTAGTATGCCAAACACTATAATGATTTGGGTGTGTTACGAGGCTGCATGCATTAGACTTTATATCAATTTAATATGTTCTGTAGTTTTATTGGTCAAGGATTCTCTGATTAGGAGAGATTGCAGTCTCAGTATATCCTACAAGGTGGCTGAAGTAAAAAAATACTTTATCTAATCAGCTTCAGATTGTTCTTACTACACTTTCAAAAGAAATTTGTCTGAGATTTCATGTATTTTATGAGCTGATAAATATTTTTTCAAATTCTGTTCTGCTCACAGAATAATTATTTTGCATTTTTCACATAGTATTTTTTACTGACTTAAGGGAGGTAGCCTAGATACCTTTAATGGTTGCTGCCAGATGTTGTGAACCATCTGAAAAGGAAGTAAGTACCAGCACATTTCAAGGTTTCCTTGAAAGAGCTTATTAACAAAGAGACAGGGAGACGTATAGAGGTTTGGCCACAAGGCAGTAAGTTCACTTTGTTTTTGCTCTTGGAAAGACAGTGAATCAGGAATACATTTTGAATCCTGTCAAAGGTTTCCAGTCTTTCAGGCCTCCATTCTATACTTCACTTTTGGCTGCTTTTGGTTTGCAGAAAGTAATGGCATCTTGTGAGCTATGAGTCACTAAGGGACAACAACATATATGGAGTAAAGGAAAAAAATACCCTTCAAAGCTACTGGAAAGGGTATCACTTCAAAAGAAGGCCCAAAGGGTTAAGCTTTTCACTTCATTAAGTTTAAGCTGTTCCCTGCCTGAAACCTTGCAAATTTCTGATAAGAGTTGTAAAAACCAGGTGTTTGTTCTAAAACTATCCTACCATAGCAGTGAATATTTCCCAGATGAAAATTAATGAAGGGAAAACTCATAAATGTGTCAGAAGAAGATAATGATTATTTCAGATATAAACCAGATGCTCTCCATTGCAAATCAAGTAGGAGTAGGAGTCTCACTTTACAAAAGACTTCTCCAATCATAACAAGGGAGAGACTTCACTGGTGGACTCTAGGTAGTGTAAATCTAATGAAGATCCCATCCGGTTCGAGGTTGTTATGCTGTAAAATGAAAGAACCTATTGGTATGGTATTCATATGAGCACGCCGACATCTTGGCACATGGATTCTTGAGTAACTCCCTAAATTTGTTTCAGATCATGTTGCTTTTCATTCTTTGAACCAGACATGTATTAGCTAGGTTAGAGCCCCTCAACAGCTTGTAACTCTAGTCATTCTGGATAACACTTATTTCCATTATAAAAACTGAGAAGTTAAGTTTTATTCAGACAGTTTTGGTCCTTGTGCAAACAATATGCATTTTGATTTTTTATGGATATTTGTATTTGCATAGTCAGAATTTTTGGAAACAAAAGATGATACAGTGAATTGTAACTACAGAGTGTATAATTTATTATTATGGCACTGGAGACCAGCTTGATGATCAATCTCTTCACTGTCCCATGCAGTCCATCTACATGAGATTTTTAAGCTTGAAGTACACATCTGTGCAAGTACCAAAAGGAAGCAAAAGAAAGTGGTTGTTTTGGGATTCCCTTTGAGTCTTTTCATTATTGTCCCTGCCTACATGTTCTTCTGAAGTTAGCAGAAGTCAGTTAGCTGAGTTTTGTTCTGGTTTTCCATTTCCGCAAACACTGTTGCCTGTGTCTTGCAGCACAACACAAAGCCCCAGGTCTGCCCCAGTAATACTGCATGGTCATCCTGTTGGGCTGGAGCAGGATGCAGGGGCCTCTCACTCTTTGCAAGTGACAGGGTTTACGCCAAGGGCCCCTTGGTGGCCTCCTAGAAGAGGTCTATAGCTCTTGGGCATGTTCCAACTTTTCCATGCCCCCTGTCCCCTTTTGGCACCCATCAGCCCTCTTGAAGCTTCCACACCCCATACATGCCATGGCTTGTTCTGCAGCCTGGTAAACTTGGGACCCCGAACCGGTCTTTTACTTTTGTTTGATTATCTTCTATTCATATTTAGACTTTATTTATTCATTCCATTAGCTCTTATTAAGAATATTTTAGCCATTTTGCACCTATGTTTCTACAGCTATATATATTTAGTTTCTACAGTGAGTATATATACATACATAAAACCACCAAATATTTGTACATATCTAGACATACATATGTAAATGGTGTATCTATGTATAAATATTTTTTTACATATTTGTACAGTCCTTTCTGTATACTATATATGTATATATTATATGCGTTGTATATAGGTGTATGTATTTTTAGATCTGAGCACTTCCTTTTCCAAAGGAAGTGGACAGCCGGTTACAGGGCTGCCTGGGAACATGTGGGTATGATGGTGTCAAGAAATGGTGATCAGCCAATCACAGAGCAGTACAATGTTTAACAAAGTGACAGCTGCCTGCCATAAAATGGTGGCACCTTGACCTCAAATGATGGCTGAAACAAAATGGCAGTCCCTTGTGTATACAGGATAAGGGCCTCCTGGGTGTGATGTACTTCCTGTTAAGCTGGTAGCGGGCATCTGGTCCTGCCAGCCAATCACAACAGCCCCCGTGACTGGAAGAGGGGAGTGGCTTCCAGGGCAAATGGCCCCTGAGGCTGCTGGGAGACGGGCAGGACTTCTGCCAGAAGCTGGGTGTGGGACACCTGCCACTTCCTACCTTGTGTATTAGTGGTACCTACCCTAGTCACGGCCTTGTTCCAACTAGCCCTGGCCTCAGTCTGTGGGCTGAACAGGCAGAGCAGACCTGGGTCCTTACCGCATTCATTGGTAGTAGGTAATGTCTGTTTTGATTGTAAATGAAATTACAGTGCTTCTCATCTGCTTCCTAGCACTGTCCACATTGTCAATGTTACCTCTGGCCTCCTAAGGAGATGCGGTATTCCTAAACTTCACAGCAAACTGGCAAAGAAAGCAGCACTTGCACTGACAGCGTTGATGTTCTTTCTGCCCTGCAGATGTGAAGGTCAATCTAGTGGAGTTTCTGCCACTTTCCTGTGAACATTACAGTCAGTTAAGCATGGTAAAAAGGCATGTTAAGCAACTGAAACATAGCAGGAGTGGTATAACTGCCTGGACTTTTGAAAGGCCGCCAGGAAGATTTTCTCTTTCTAGAGTATTTTAGCTCAAATATTATTTTTAAATTTTTCATGATAAGACTTATTTTCTATTCATTAAACTTGCAATTCTTCCATTGACACTAATGGAAATTTGCATAAGTATAAAGGAATAAAATAAGGTCTTGTATTCTCTTCTCCTTTTCTGTTCAGTACAATGTTTCCACTGTAAGGAGGAAAGATAATTAGATTTCATTTTTTAAGAAGAAATATTTATTTTCAGGAGGAAGCAATATGTTTCACTTACAATTTCCATTATCAGTATTGTTTAGCAGTGTACTGTATGTATAAGACAGACAGAAGAGCTTCTTTGAAGAAGTTTGGTCTTAAAATAGCATTTTTGGTATAAAGTTGATGACGATCACAGAATCACAGAATCATTACATTTGGAAAAGACCTTCAAGATCATCAAGTCCAACCATTAACCCAACACCACCATGCCCACTAAACCATGTCCCGAAGTGCCACATCCACATGTTTTTTGAACACTTCCAGTGATGGTGACTCCACCACCTCCCTGGGCAGCCTCTTCCAATGCTTGACCACTCTCTCAGTAAAGAAATTTTTCGTAATAACTAATCTAAACCTCCCCTGGTGCAACTTGAGGCCATTTCCTCTCGTCCTATCACTAGTTACTTGGGAGAAGAGACTAACACCCACCTCACCACAACCCCTTTTCAGGTAGTTGTAGAGAACGGTAAGGTCTCCCCTCAGCCTCCTCTTCTCCAAACTAAAGAATCCCAGTTCCCTCAGCCACTCCTCATAAAACTTGTTCTCCAGACCCCTCACCAGCTTCGTTGCCCTTCTTTGGACATGCTCGAGCACCTCAACGTCCTTCTTGTAGTGAGGGGCCCAAAACTGAACACAGGATTCAAGCTGCGGCCTCACCAGTGCCGAGTACAGGGGCACAATCTCTTCCCTACTCCTGCTGGCCACACTATTTCTGATACAGGCCAGGACGCTGTTGGCCTTCTTGGCCACCTGGGCACACTGCCGGCTCATATTCAGCCGGCTGTCAACCAGCACCCCCATGTCCCTTTCCTGCTGGGCAGCTCTCCAGCCAGTCCTCCTCAAGCCTGTAGCATTGCCTGGGGTTGTTGTGACTGAAGTGCAGGACCCGGCACTTGGCTACGTTAAATGATGCTATGATGAATTAAGTTTACCCATGGCCACATTTGACAAAAAATCACCACATCTAGTCCCCAGTGGAAAACAATATTCTACAAATTTTGAAGGATAATACAGCATGCATAGAAGCAAAACACTCAGGCCATTGTTAAAAAAGCCACAAAATAAAGTTTGTACATAATTTACCTTGTTAAATAATAACTACCACTTTTAGAGGGATTTTTTCCAAACTTGTCTTTGGCTTAGAGGTAATTAATACCTTACCTTTCTGTCTGTCTTACTCTTGTTTTGTTGAGAACAACTACTTTATCAACACAGTTTTACTTCGTCATTGTGTGCAACATTAAATACTTCCAGAAAGTTGTCAATAGCCATTATAGGTCTTGTCACAGCCATTAATCAATAGCTTTTTCTATGCACTTCCATCCTTGCTACACAATCCTATGAAAGGCTTATATTAAACTCTTTAAAGATTTATGGCGTATCTTCTACATGAAGGAAGCCCAGGTTCTGACTCAGGTTTTATCTAAACTCGGTAAGGAAAAGAACAGAAGGACTACACTACTTACCAAGTTAATCAATGCTTTTCTTGATTCTGGATTAGTTTAAGTTTTATTTAACTTGATTTACAACCTAGCCACAAGCTGTCAGTGCACAGTACACTCAAGACTCAAAGATGTCAGACTTTCTACTCACGTGCTATCTTGCTGAGAAGTCCAACATGCCAGGTCTAGATAATATCAAGTCCTCTGTACAAGTCCATCAAGTCTGAGTCAGACTTGCTCCTTGTCAGCAAAACAATCAGAACTTCCCTAACTTTTAAGAATTGGCTTGGCCTGACTTCCTTTAGGCTGCAATGCATTTGAGAATTTTTTCCCTAAGAAATTAATGTGCCTTGGGGCAACAGCATTAATTTTTCTTTCATTTGATTTGTTGTTTTTTTTCACCTCTTTATTGTAAGGGTTGTTTTAAGTTGTATTTAAACTCCTCTTTAACGTTATTTTAAATATCCCACATGAAAGTCATCTTGTTCAGTCCAGATTTCACAGCCAGAATGATTAGCTGAATTTTCTTCATACACTGGTGCATCAGGTGTAGGTGGCAAGGCGTTGGTAGCACAGCGTGCTGCAGGGGTGGCCTCTGTGAGGAAAGGCCAGGGGTTGCCCTGTATGAGACATAGCTGGTTCTGGCTGACTCCAAAGGACCCACTGCAGTACTCAGAGCTCAGCCCATCAGCCAAGCTGGTGGTACCTCTGGGAAAACATATTTAAGAAAGGGCATAAGAAAACAGATAGGCAAAGAAGGAAGGGAAAACAAGTGTGAGAAACATTCCTGCAAACAATAAGGTCAGAGAAAAAGGAAGGTGAGGAGGCACTCCATGGCAGATACACCCTCCAGCCCATGCAGAGCCCATGTTTTTCCTGACAGGAACTGTGGGAGTTTGGGTGTTTACCAAGGCTAACCCACCACAGCTGGTGTTGATCATGATGGCCAAAATTCAAGTACTCAGGTTCTGGAGACTGTGATGAAGAATGATAGTCATAGTATCCTAGGCAGCAGAGAGGAGCAGGAACGATTACTGTGAACTTAAGGGAAGGAGGTTTTATGAAATTGTCATAGGTGGCATGGGGTGACAGGCTGTGGGTCCAGTAGTATTGGGTGCGTCTTTTACAACAGACTAGGCCCTTCAATTATCAGTCCCATCCTCCATTTTATCAGCTGGATCCTATGCATGACACTGATGAGCATGTTTTCTATCCCACTGTCCAGGCTGCTGTTGATGATATTACGCAGTATCATACATGGCCTTTGACGAATGCTGCTCGTAACCAGCCCCCAACTGGATTTTTAAGCAATAACTACAAAAATTCAAGCCAGGTGATCCAGCCAGTCTTTCACTGACTTTGTAGTTCACCCATCCAGTCTATATCCCTCCAGTTTGGCTACAAAGCAGTACTGAAAAAACAGTGGGGAAAAGAAGAGCCCCAATAATCTGGACATATTGCACCAGCACTATTATGCAAAAATAAATGTAACAACCTAAAAAATGTTGTTATTAGCCTAGAATTTAGATTAACTGTTAAAGACAGAAACTACACCAAAATTTACCATACTGACGGTGGGAGTTTAAGAGATATTTCACTGATTCATCTTCTACTGTAGAAAGGAAAATGGGTACATTAAAACACACAGAAGCTATGTGAAAGCTACGTCAACCAATCCTGAATAAAGTTGTGGTTGGCATAATGTATTAGTTGGTCAATATTACCAACTTGGTTTTACTGTCCTTTTATTCATCTGCTCTCAAATCGACTGACACAAACTATTGCTGCTTTCTATTTTTCTGAAGGTTTGTCACTAGTTTTTTTCCCCTTTTTCTTGGATGAGTATAATAAGAAGAAATGCCTTTCTCGTAGCGGTCGATGGATAGGTGTAGAAAATGAGAACAAAAGGAACATTTTGAAAAATGTCACAAATAATTCACAATGACGATATTTTAAGGAGCTCCCAGAATATCGTGCAAAATGATTATATGAGCCATTAATAGCCTTGCTTTGTTTTATGACCTCTTCATACATGTTTAAGAACAAATAAAGCATTGTAGCCTTCCCCATTCTGACTTTTTTGGCTTCATTAACTGCCCTTAACAAAGTTTTTGATATAGAAAAGAATGATATTGCGATGTAAACAATTTGTCAGTAGGTTTTGGTGACATGATTGATCTATAAGTTAATTTAAATTATGTTAAATGAAAGCCCTTTTCTGTCAGCTGCAAGAAACAACCATAAATACACACACAGAGAATACTCAAAAGGGATTGCTGTGGCTAGTTACTGCTGCTTTGCCACAGACAGTTGTACCACATAGTGAAATATTACAGAACGTTAGTACATGAAATAAGGCTAACAGACCTGGATTTCTTGGAGGATGGCAGACATGCTCATAATGTCAGCAGTGAACGGAGACTGATGGAGGTATGAGCATTGTCATTTAAGACACTGTCAGATTGTTTACTGTCACATAAAGTCTGGCTTACTAAGGCTAAAACAGTCAGTGATACAGAACTAGAAGGTGATGTGATACAAGAGGGTAAGACAATTTTAAAGGAACTTCATTTTTTTTCTGGACTGTGTGGGTTAACCTGTAACAAAGTAAACTCAGATTTATGCCAGAATTAGAGCTTAATGGTAGTGTGCATCATGCTACTATCTTAACATCTACCATAAAGGACTATTAGGTGTGAGAGCTGTGAGAGGCTTGTCCACATCAGACGAAGTATCTACAGGCTGAAAATAATAAAAATCAATTGTTCCTTTCCAAAACAGACTAAGCCCTAACACCAGCTCCTTATATATGGCAGCTCAGACTTCAGTTTCACATGAATTGCTGGGGTCAGAGAAATGAGCTTTACTGACTACATCAAAAGTTTCTGTTTTCACCTTTTGCTATTAAAAGTAAATTTCTGGGTTTAATAGGACTAATTAAAATGGATAAAGGATTATACACATAGCTAGTTCTTATCTCAGTGATTTGCTTACTCTATTGAATTAGATCATATTAGCAGCTAATTTGTATTCTGAAAATGAGTCTGCATGACACTGGTACATACCTGCACTGCTCAAGGATCAGGCATGACAGAAAATTTCTACCCAGTGTTTACAATTTACAATGCCTTGCCATTCACCATTCTGATGAGAAAACTGTAGAACTGTGTTTATTCCATTCTTCTGCTTTATGCAAGTACAGCTGGAATCTATCCTGAAAACTGCATCTCTTCTCTCATTCAGAGCTGGAGTTACTCCCTGAGAAGTAGACAAGAGGAAGCAGTGAGAGACCAATTCCCTCTGCAGGTTTAAATACAGGCTACGACAGTACAGCCTGTTATGTGGCATGTCTGTTTTCTTCAGTGGGGAAGACATGGCACACAAACTTACACTGAACATACCTCTCTGAATACATTACTTGAATATGAACACAAATTTTAAGCCCTTGGTCTTTATTGTAGGATATTCTTTTTTTCCCTGCACTAGTGCCATTCCTACAATTAATTTGGGAGCAAATTTTCTTTTCAGGAAAACCAGCTGTGCAGAGTTTTGGTAAGGTAAATGAAAAATAGGTGTCATATCACAATTTACTAACAAGGACAAATTGAAAGCAAAGTACCTTACTCTACTAATTAATTGTGCATCGAGGATTCCTTTGAGCTTATATTTTCGTTTTGTATAAGCATCAAAGTAATATGGAGTATTACACAACAATAACTGAACCACATGCAGGGAACTGAACTGAGAGCTATATATATTTTGCAGAAATGGTACGAAATTAGCAACTGATAATTTGCTTATTTATTAGCATCTAAACTATCTGGAATTTATATAACTGTAAAAGTGGCCCTATGAGACGTATTTTACATCCTTACTACTGTTCAGTTTTAAATGTCATGAGGTAAGTGTGAAAGTAGAAAAACAAAATAAAGTGATGAAGGGAATTTCTACAAATATAATTGGCTAGTTTGTTGGCACAGTGAGGGAAAAGAATTACTGAAGTGGCAATGAGGGGACTGAAACTCAGAAGAAGGTCTGCCAGTCCTGCTACATGGGGTGCTATGACTGATTTCAGTGGAATAATTCTTGCCTTTAATTTTATTTTTATTTTATGAGACCAAATATTTCTTCCCCTTTTAACTGGACATCTTATTTATCTTGTTTTGCATGTGCAAAGTTAGAACATTTAGGAAAGTCAATGATCGATTTAGTTTCCTATATTTCTGATTTATTGGTGTGATCTTTCTGAGAAAGCTCTTGTGAGCTGATCAAGTGAAAAAAAATAGATGAACCAAGGAATTTTCAATGAATTTCATGAAATGTCTTCTTGTAAAGCTCAAACCATAAATGCAATTCTAATAATTATCCACAAAAAATTCACAGGACCTACCATTGAACATATTGGTCCTGATGGTCCCAAAAGAATAAACTACATGTCTTCCATAAAAATATGTATCATGAACTCATGGGCCTACATTCCATATTTCCTGGAAGTTGCTGGATTCAACTTCCACTGAAATTCACTCTTTTTTTTCTAATACTAGCTAAAATGTTTATTTGAGGTGCATTCTGCCTGACAAAGTGTTGCTTATCAAGCCAAAATTCAGTATTTGTGACACCTTCTTTAAGATGTGAGTCTGCTGGTATATCTTGCATGACCTTTCTTCAGTGTTTCTTCTACAGTATAAAACAAGACTCTTCATTAAAATAAACCTGCATCCTGCTGAGCAGAAAACTGATATACATATGTAAACATGGTTTATCTAAAGATGCCGGTGTGGTCTTTGCCACATCAAATGTGTCCAAACATTGTGATCTTAATGAATTTCCTTCATAGCATGTAAATAGAATTCCTTTTCCCCAGAAAAAATTTACATTAAGTTGCTAAGGAAATAACATTCTTGCATGTGTATTACTTAATGTTGTTGCCTGTGGTATTTTAATTAATGTACTTCTATTTTACCAACCAATTCAGTTGGTAAAACAACCAGTTTCTTTCTGTAAACAGTATGTGTATGTTTTAGTTCTATCTCTTTGAAATGCATATTCCACAATAAAAATCTAGTAATTCTGGAAGTACCTGAGACACCAAGACTGGATGAAAATGATGGCATTTTGTCATTTTTATTACAAGGGATTTGAGGTTGCTATGGAACTGCTTACCTATCCAACTGCTGAGGGTTGATTCCATCCAGCAGCTAAGCACCCACATAGCCACTTGCTCACTCCTCTCCCTAGAGTGATGGGGAAGAGAACAGGAAGAGCAAAAGAGAAAAAAATAATGGGTTGAGATAACGACAGTTTAGTAAGTGAAGGAAAGAGGTAAAAAACGCGCAAATGATGCAAAGATAATCGCTCACCACCCTCCCACAAGCACACCTATGCCCAGCCAGCCTCTGAGCAATGGCTACCTTAGACGCACAACCCCCCTGCCACCCCCAGCCAAGTTTTTATTGCTGAGCATAACGTCATATGCAGCTGAATATCCCTTTAGCCAGTTTCGGTCAGCTGTCCACGCAGTGTCCCCTCCCAAATTCTTGCCTGCCCTCAGCCTACTCACTGCAGCGGTGGGGGCAGAGTGAGAAAAAGTGAAAACTTTGACAACTGCAAACACTGTTCAGCCACAGCCAAAACACTGGTGTGTTACCAACACTGCTTCAGTTACAAATCAAAAACACAGCACTGTGCAGGTTGCAATGAAGGTTAACTCCATCCCAGTCAGACCTAGTACACCAACTTAAATAGTAATACATTATGACTTTATAGTCTATACTATTACTATTATAACTTTATTATATTATTAATACCCATTATAGTTAACAGTGGTGCCACAGCTAATGAATCATATAATCATAGAACCATTTAGTTGGATAAAGGGCCTTTAAGATCATCAAGTCAAACCATTAACCTAACACTGCCAAGTCCACCACCAAACCACGTCCCTAAGCACCACATCTACATGTCTTTTAAATACCTCCAGGGATGGTGACTCAACCATTCCTCTGGGCAGCCTGTTACAGTGCTTGACAACCCTTTCCATGAAGAAGTTTTTCCTAATATCCCAATAATCTAAACCTCTGCTGGTGCAACTTGATGCCATTCCCTCTTGTCTGTCTTGTAGTGAGGGGCCCAAAACTGAACACAGTATTTGAGGTGTGGCTTCACCAGTGCCAGGTACAGGGGGAAGATCACTTCTTAGAGTGTTGCCACATCAACATCACAGTAATTGAACTTCCATGCTACTTCTCTCCTCAGACATGCTCCACTGGGAGAAATTCAGCTAACTTCACAACAGGTAAAACCTCCAGAAGCATCCCTAAGACAGAATCCTATAGTGTCCTGCCCTCGGACACAGGCCACAAAGTGTCACTGTGAAAGAGCAAAATTATAAAAGGAACATGGTCTCCCTTTAGCCTAAAAGAGTTGACATCAGTAGTGCTAAAAAGAATTTAAAAAAATATGGCAGCAACAGTCTTTTCTACTCTGACTGAAGACAAGGAACAAGGACTACTTCTCCTCTGAGTGGGCATTGTTCAGGTCTAGCCCTGGATTTGGGTCAGGGCCACCCTGGGAATGGATGTGTGTTCTCTTGTGTCGAGTTATTAACACCTACTCTAGGTTGTCATCAATGAAGTATTGCAGCCTTTGGAGGCAAAGACCCAAACAGCAGTGTTAGTGACCCTTACAACAATAAGAAAATCAGAATGTAACATTGTAAGGATTAGTTTGTGATTAAAATGACCCTGTGTAGGCAAATCAGATCAGAGAAAGGATAATTTTATTGTTTTTTTTTTTTTTTAATCACTGCAGCTTGTTAAACTAGAGTACACACACTACTTAACCACAAGGAGCCACCGGATTACCTTGCTATCAGTGCTAACTACAATACGTCATATAAATTTGACAACTCTTTATGGCTTGTTTTTGTATCAGTCAGACTGCAGGAAAGAAGTTATATTAATTACCAGCTTGCATAAAATTAAAAAATTAATAAACTAGAACCTGAAAAAAGGAGTCTATCTGAAACCACATATTTCTTCAAATTCTGGAAAATATTTTTTAAAAGAAAGAGTTCCAGGTTGAGCAAAATTTTTTATCTATCATGAAATATAATGAAATTTAATGCTTATTTAAACATAGTTTTTGTTTTCAAGCACAAAAATATTGTAACATGTACAATTAACAGGAGTCAGAATGCAATTTCTACAAGAAATATGTATTTTGAATAAAAGCAGAAAGTGAAAAGAGGTGGCTTGAAAATATCAGTGACATTTTTGATTTTTAATTAATTAGAAATGCTACACCTCACTGAAACAATTTTACAAAAGCTACATGATTTTTTAAAATCTTGCTGTAAGCCTCGGTTTGTTTTGTTTTGGGTTTTTTTGTTTTGTTTTTTGGAAACAAAATGGTATTTTAGCTGGATGTTTTCCTGAGCTTCAATGTTGCTTGTTGTTTATTTCTCATCAGTTTGCAAAAGAGTTTATTTTATATTCTCTAAAGATGAAATGACATGTCATGTCTAGGCATTACTACCTGACTCATGAATATCACCTCAGGGACTGGTTTTGGTATTTCAAATTAACAGTAGGGAGAAAAGTAGGTTTACAGATCTATTGGTTTGAAAATTACTGTCTTCATCATGGAGCATTCATAGAATCATAGAAATGCTAGCTAGAAGTGATGTTTGTAGGTCATCTAGTCTAAACTTCCACTCTAAGCTGGACTGACATCAACAGCAGATCAGGTCAGCCATTGCTGTGTCTAGCTCAGTTTTGAAAACCTCAGAAAACTTCCACTACCCATCTATGTAATCTGCTTCAGTGTTCTACTACTCACCTACAGAAGAAGCTTTTCCTCTGGTCCTCTTTGAATCCCCCATGCAACAGTATTTCCCTGTTCCCCACATGATGTACTGTCTGCCATAAGTGAACATTCATCAAAAAATTCCTTATTGACAAGCTTTTCTATACCTGTTTGCAGGTGTTTCTGTCACTTCTGACGATGCATCAAATTCTTTGTAGGCAATCTATTTTCACTAAGGAGGGTCAAGTTCTACTGCATACTTCACTGAACTCATTCCGGTAAGTCCATTATTTTTCTTGTACTGGTGAGTCCAGAACTGGATCCATTGCTCCAGGTGTGTCGTCACCACTGCTGCGTAGAGAGGAAGGATCACCTCCATTGACCTTGCTGGTAATGCTCGTCCTAACGCAGCCCAGGATGCTGTTGGCCGCCTTTGCCACGAGGGTGCACTGCTGGCTCATGGTCAGCTTGCCCCAGGGCCCTCTTGCAGATCTGCTTGCAAGCCGTTCCAGTCCACACTTATTCTGATGCCTGGGGTTATACCTCCCCAGATACAGCACTTAGCATTTCGCTTTCTTGGCTCCTCAATCACCCACGTCAGGAAGTTGCACAGTTGACACTGCACTCCAGAAATCTCCTGGATTGCTTGTGTTCTGCTTTGTTGTCCTTCCAGAAAACATCAGGGTGGTTCAAGTGCGCCATGTATGTTTAGGCCTGCGAATGTGAAGTTTCTTCTAGTTGTCTGAAGAAGGCCGCATCAACCTGTTCTTCCTGATCAGGAGGCTTATAGGAGATACCCAGTAAAATAGCACACATGTTGATCTCTCCACCCATATGCTCTCAACTGGCTTCTGACCTTTTGTAAGTGTACTTGGTTTTGGCAGGGATAGCGTTAATTTTCTTCATAGTACTTTCTATGGTGCTATATTTTGGATTTGTGATAAAAACAGTGTTGATAATACAATGATGTTTTAGTTATTGCTGAACAGTTCTCGTACAGCATCAAAGCCTTTTCTACTTCTCACACTGCTCCAACAAGTAGGCTGGGGATGCACAAGAAACTGGGAGGGGACACGGCAGGAGAGCTGACCCCAGCTGACCAAAGAGATATCCCATCCCATACAACATTGTGCTCAGCAGTAAAAGCTGAGGAAAGAGAAAGGAAGGGGAGACGTTTGGAGTGATGTCGTTTGTCTTCCCAAGTAACCGTTACACATGATGGAGCCCTGCTTTCCTGGAGATGGCTGAACACCTGCCTGCTGGTGGGGAGTTGTGAATGAATTCCTTGTTCTGCTTTGCTTGTGCATGCAGCTTTTGCTTTACCTATTATCAACTGTCTTTATCTCAACCCACAATTTTTCCCACTTTTGCCTTTCTGAGTCTCTCCCCCACCCACGTGGTGGGAGTGAGCGAGAGGCCGCGTGGGGCTGAGCTGCCCCAACAGGGCTAAACTACACCAAGGCAGAGCTCCAGGCATTCCAGCTGCTCTCTCACACAATGTGCAACACTCCTTCTTTGTCTTCCCGCCCTGTCCTTCCTAAAGAGCCTGTATCCATCCATGGCAGCACTCCAGTCCTGTGACCTATCCCACCATTCCTCCACCATCCTGATGAGATCATAGTCTGTACACAGACTCCCAATTCCTCCTGTCTGTTCCTCATGTTACATGCATCAGTGTATGGCATTTCTATTATGTTCCTTTCACATCCTTCTACTCTTCCTTTCTGTATTCTTCTAGTCCTTTTTTAATTGTATTTTATATTTTCTTTTTTCATCTTTATCCTTTTTAAAAAAAAAAAACTATTGATATTTAACCTATCCCCTCCAGAGTCACTGAAATTTGCGCTTATTTAGAATCTATGCTCTTATTTCTCAAAAGACAAAAAATCTAAAGATTAAATTTTATATGTTACAGGGCCTATCATCCTATGTCATATGTTCATACATGTTTTATTATTGTTAAAACAAACTCTTTGCATATCAGAAGTGGTATGCATATGGTGTAGACTAACAATCTTGTATCCAAAAGCCTTTAATTCTTTTCCTTTTTTTCTTTTGGTCTGTAAGTCCAATTAATGGCCAGAACTTTCAACCACTTAAACTCTCCTATTGAGACTGAATAATATATAATACAGTATGACCAAAATATGATATACTACTTCATAGAGTCATAGAATCATTTAAGCTGGAAAAGATTTTTAAGATCATCAAGTCCAACTGTAAACCTAGCACTGCCAAGGCCACCATTAAACCATAACCCTAAGCACCACATCTACATGTGTTTTAAATATCTCCTGGGATGGTGACTCAACCATTTCCCTGGGCAGCCTGACCACTCTCTCCGTAAAGAAATTTTTCATAATGTCCTAATAATCTAAACCTCCCCTGGTGCAACTTGAGGCCATTCCCTCTTGCCCTATCACATGTTACTTGGGAGAAGAGACCACCTCACTACAACCTCCTTTCAAGTAGTTGCAGAGAGCAGTAAGGTCTCCTCTCAGCCTCCTTTTCTCTAGGCTAAACAACCCAAGATCCCTCAGCTGCTCCTCATAAGACTTGTTCTCCAGACCCCTCACCAGCTTTGTTGCCCTTCTTTGGACACGCTCCAGTACCTCAGCATCCTTCTTGTAGTGAGGGGCTCAAAACTGAACACAGGATTCGAGGTGCGGCCTCACCAGTGCCGAGTACGGGAGCACAATCTCTTCCCTACTCCTGCTGGCCACACTATTTCTGATACAGGCCAGGATGCTGTTGGCCTTCTTGGTCACCTGGGCACACTGCTGGCTCATATTCAGCCAGCTGTCAACCAGAACACCCAGGTCCCTTTCCACCAGGCAGCTCTACCCCAAGCCTGTAGCGTTGCATGGGGTTGTTGTGACGCAAGTCCAGGACTTGGCACTTAGCCTTGCTGAACTTCACACAGCTGGCCTTGGCCCATCAATTCATCATGTCCAGATCCCTCTGTAGACCCTTCCTACACTCAAGCAGACCAACACTCCTGCCCATCTTGGTGTCGTCTGCAAACTTACTGAGGGTATTTTTTAATTGTATTTACCTAAAGATGGATGAGATGTCTGTTGTATTAGAATTTAGCTCCTAGTAGAGTCACAAGATGGGTTCAGACTGACACTGGTCTTAAAGGGAACTTGGATACAAAAGTTTCTGTTAGTGTCAGCTTTGTCAGTCAACGGACTGAAAGGTTTATTTCCAGTTTCATATCTGCTCTCTTTTATTTAAGTTGTTATTGTATTTTTCAGTCTGAAGAACTTCCTCTTGTACATTTCTTGCTCATTAAAACATTTTAAAGATCAGGGTATATAGCTGTTTTGGAAAGTTGTCAATCTTTTCTCTGAAAGCACATCAATGACCTTTTATTGTGGTATAAATGGGCACCCACAGTTTTGATTAAGAGCTCCACATTGCTGGAGATGTAAGTTCCTTATCGATCCACAGGTCAGAGCTTCACTGCTTTGTTCTGTTTAACCCTTAGAAATAATTCAATTTGTGAGACACATGAGTCCTAGGTGTTAACAGAGACTGTTTTTATCACCGGGTAACGATCCACTACGTGCATGAATGCTTTGAAATCAATTATTTCTAATGGAGCGATGATGGTGAATTTTTCAAGCTCATTACAGTTAGTATTACAGAAATGAATGAATTTCAAAATTAGGACCTCCATGGTGCAATTACAGTGATGGGGCTTGGGGATATTCCACCCCAGAGAGATGTCCATGGTACTTGTAGGTCTGCTGTAACTCTTCTGTGAAGAAATCACTGGTTGCAACAAGGGATAGGTTGAAATGGTGAGAGGCCACTGCTAAAACAGTGGTTTGAGCTATTATCCAAATGTTTGGCAACATTTAGCTGGAGTTTCAGACACCAGTTCTTCCCACCTATAAACATTCATCAGTATGTTTAACAAAAATATTTGTTTAATAAAAATATTTGATGGTATGCCTCATTTTTGTTTAAATCAGAGATGGCTCGCTGACATAGTAAAAGATCTATAAACATATCTAAAATAATAACAACGACAATAATAATACTATTATCTAGGCTTACACACTCATCCTTTTCATTTTTATGCCCTTCTCTCTACCTTATGTCAATACAATATTTCTCCATTTTTGGGCCCTCACTCCCCCTGCACAAGAAGATGGGTTTTTGGTGTGCTATTGAATAAAAACAAACTACAGGTTCTAAGTCTTGTGATTTCATCAGAGTTTCTTTTAAAGTCACGATAACTTGGCCCTCTTTGGCTGGAGGTCTAAAGAACAGTCCCTGGTCACCTTTGGGTAGTTAGCAAAGGCTTTGTCCACAGAATGCTGTGGAAGCATGAGTTGAAAAGAGTCTGAAAGCATTTATGAGAGAAAAATCTATCACAGGCTGCTAAAAACAAGAGACCATCTCTGATTCAGGAAGACCCTGAGTCACAAAACTTTGGAAACTGGGAGATCTCGCTTTATGGTACTCACATATTCTTGCCTTGGCATCCACTGCTGGAAACAAGGTAAGAATGGACCTTTTTTTGATCCTGAAATGTAGTTCTTTAGTTCTCATGTTATGTCATGTATAATGAAGCAAAACTGTGTGTGCATAGGCTCATGTAAATTTTAATCAGTTCATAATTGATATTATAATTACATTTTATACTTGGAATGCAAAACCGCCTGAGCTGATTCCTGCTACCGAGCTGATACCTCATGAGTTGACTACATTACAAATGGGTGAAATGCACAGGAGAAGGGACTAAGGCTTGACTAGCTGTGATTACTTATGGTTCCAGGACCGTACTTATGATGTCTTAACCAGCAATGAATTTGACTGGCTAAAGTTGACTGTCCTAGGCACACACATCATGCATGTGTGTACATAGCAGTAGCTGTTTGTTGATCTCATGTCCACGTTGCAAGAGCGGTGCTCTAGAGGGTGCCCTGGTTTATACTATATTTATTCCATGGGGGAAAAAATCCCGTTTCAGGCTTATCAGCATTACACTCAGTTCTGTACTGTATCACTTAAGTATAGACACTCTACAAACACCAGAAGTATCCCTACAGCATACAGTTGCTTCTGTAGACGTATTCTATCTTACAACCAAAGAACTGACAGGTTCATGGCAAGGAAAAAAAAGAAGCCAAATACGACACTAACATTCAGATCAGTAGTACTATAGGCCATAATGAAACAATGTGTGAAGTCATGAAAGTATTTTGGCAAAGAAGTGGTTCCCACGGTTATTCACACCAGCAGGTCACTTCTATAATAGGGTAAAATAGAGCAGTTGGGAAAAGAATCTGGGGAGCCTGTCAATGTGTGAAGACTTATAAAAAGAGGAACAGGAAATTTATATGTAAGAGAGATTCATGTGTCTGAAGAAGAAAAACTAAGTGCTCATGTAAATACCTGGGGGACAACTACGTAGAAGAATTAGTAGGTTTGATAGGATGAACTATATGGGTAGAAACTATATAGGCAGAATAAACTGCAGTGAGATATGAGACTACATACACTGGTAAATTAAATGTGTATGGGACTGAGCTATTGCAATGAGACCAACAGGCTGTGTCCATACCATTAAATTTTCTTACCTTCTACAACAGGGTGGCCTCATTCAAACTAATCAGTGGACTTAATGCTATGTTCATGGCTCAGCTTAACATGAAAGCAGTGCCCTGAAATTTCCTAACACAGTCCTATTTGAGCTGGATGGAGTCCAGTCAAGAAATATCCTAAAAATGTATGTATAAGTAAAAGAGAGTTTCAGTGATCAAGAATGTCCTCATGCCTAGGAATGTCCCCTGGTACTGTCTAATTTACCAGCAAAGACAAAGCTGGAGGATAGGAAGCTTGACTAATGGGTAATGAGTGTGATGTGACCAACAAAGAGACTACAGGTTTTGTGAAAATAGTTACTAAAAGTGAAAATGCAAAACATATTTTTAGAGCAAAAATATGTGATGAAAAAGAAGTGGAGAAGCTGAATATTAGCACAAGATAAGATGTATATGATTTTGAAAGGTTATAATTCTGTGGTTAACTCGGCAGTGAGAAAGTGAAAAGAACGGGTCTTGGACGTTTCAGAATTAGGTTTATAGATAGACATTTAGAAGAAGATGGAAGACAGAAGATAGAAAGACAGACGGGAATATTTAGATTAGAAAGCTGCTTAGGACACAAAAATGTGATGCAAGTGAATTATACCTTTTCTTTTCTTTTTAAATATAGAAATTTTCTGTTTGGTAGAAGATTTGTATTTTTTGATTCTGTGAATGGCCTGTAGGCTCCCAAAACCAAATACACATTAAAACGGATTTTTGTAAGTATTAAGTATTTTTCATAACACATCTACACACTCATAATAAACTTTAAATAAATGAAAGGAAAAACAGAAGCATACTAATTGTCTGTTCTATCTACTGCAAAAAAAAAATCATGAAAAGATGGAAATGAGCTGTGAATTTTTAGCTATGAGCTAATCACAAACTTCAAATGCTCTTTTGCTTACTCTATTAAAACTTCCCACAAGTAATTTTAAAACACATTTTTGTTAGGGAAAAAAATCTGTTTATTGACTTAACATTTGAGCAAAGAAAATCAACACAGAAATAGCTTTTACAATAGAAGCACAACTGAATATGCATATGCAATTTCTACTAAAAAGATAAAAAGGATTCTTGGAAATATAGTGAGTATGAGCGTATGAATAAGTTAGAGCAGCAATCTGACCATAGTATAACATCTCATCAATGACAGCTGGTCTGGTAGTGGGTGCTCTCAGAGGTGTTTTGAATACAGTTCTGCATCTGAAGACCCTCTCAATACCATGGATGCCTTAAGTCCTAAGTCAGTCATAGATCACACAGTAGTCCTCATCTCAACATTTAGATCTGTTCTTCAAAACTAGACAGAACATATTGGAACGGAACTATATTATGGAAGAGAGGTATTTCCCAGATTAGAGTTGTCCTGCATATGACCATCCTGGGCAGAAATCGTTCCTCCTCTTTCCTCTCCCCCAGTTGTCCTGGTTTCAGCCAGGATAGAGTTAATTTTCTTCATAGAAGCTAGTGTGAGGCTATGTTTTGGATTTGGAATGAGAAAATGCTGATAACGTGCTGATGTTTTGAGTTTGTTGTTAAGTAGTCAAGGACAGTCCAGCTTCTTGTGATGGCCTGCACAAGAAGGTGTACAAGAAGCTGTGAGGGGACACAGCCGGGACAGCCGACCCAGGCTGACCGAAGAGATATTCCATAGCATATGATGGCATGCTCGGTATATAAGGCTGGGACAAAGAAGAAGGAAGGGGTGGAGGGACGTTCGGAGTGATGGCATCTGTCTTCCCAAGTACTCATTACACATGATGGAGCCCTGCTTCCCTGGAGATGGCTGAACACCTGCCTGCCCATGGGGAGTGGTGAAGGAATTCCTTGTTTTGCTCTCTTGCATGCATGGCTTTTGCTTTACCTATTAAACTGTCCTATCTCAAACCATGAGTTTTCTCGCTTTTACTCTTCTGATTCTCTCTCCCATCCCATCATATGGGAGTGAGCGAGTGGCTGCTTAGTTGCCGGCTGGCGCTAAACCATGACACCCATGCACACACAGACCATCCCTCAGATCATACAGCATGGGATATTAAAAGATCAGTGTAGACTCATAGACATCTAGGAGGATTGGAGAATGAAGACAGCACCCTGAACAACTTAATTCAGAGCACAGCAATTACGAACATTTTTTTTCAGATATATTTATGCCCACACCCCCAGGGATATAACTTGTAGTGAAATCTGACCTTACTATCTTTTTTGATCTGATGCTACGGGTAGAATGGTCCACAAAAATCTCCATTATGTTTATGCATTACAAGCCTTAAAAGATTGCCAATACTCTAAAACAAATCACAACTGCAGTTCTGATTTGCGTGTGCTGGAGAGGGGTGTGGGAAGATTGGAAAACAAGGAAACTCAGAAAAAGCAGGTGTTGGGAACTCTGATTTTTTCAAAACATGCCAAGATGATCTGCCAAGTTAGAGTTGGAGTATGAAGGAGACTTGCCTGGCACGTGCAAGAGCATGACATACACAGGGACAACAGACATGTGAAAAGGAAAGGAGAAAACTCGAGATGACTGAGTGGTAGGAAGTATCTTGCTTTAAAAGCAGCCTTTATACTGAGGGCATTTGAATCACAGCCTTTATCCTTTCTCACCCAGCCTCTCACACTAGAAGGTTCTTTCCTCAAATATGCAACCATATGTACTTGAAATCAAGGGTTACTTGTACTTTTGGGGATATTGTCACATGCTGAGCTGTGTTTTCTCTCTCAATAAGGATGGAGGTGATATTAACACCTGGAAGTTCATACATTTACACTATTCTTCCTGTAAATCCTCACTGGTTCTTCCACAGTTGAGAAAGAAAAATAGGAAATAATACCCTTGCCATATCCAGATACATTGTTGGCCATACACAGACGAATGCAAAGAGAATAACAAGTAAACGCTCACTCAAAACTGATACAGCCTTAATTCATGTCTGTAACAGGGAGACATCAAACTCCTCGACCTCCTTTTGAAATAATAAATTCAAGTAACAATGTGAAAAGTAGTACACTGAAGGAATACATTTTTCGAATATTTTGAAAAAAAAAATTAATGACCTTCTATTAAAATGTGTTTAGTTTTTTTTAATTGGAACTCCTTTTTTTTGGTTAACTTGATGAATTCATAATGTTTACAGTTATGAGATCAAACTGGGGAGGAGGATTTATTGCTCCAGGTGTTGTGGTGATTGGAGGAGACTATTATATTGGCTCTGAACCCTTCTCAGCCAGGCTGTAGCTTTCATCTAAGACATTTAGACAGTCCAAATCTGCAGAGTCATTCATTTCAATAGCATTCTCTTACAGTTTTATTGTAGCGTTGCTATGCTCATATCAATAAATCTAAATGACTTGACGATTTGCAGCTTTTTAAAGGGGTTAGTCAGAAGGAGCTGAATTCCAAGTTCAATTAACATGATATGAACCTGGCAAAGACTGCACAAAGGAATAAAGGTAAGAATTTAAAACTGGTGTCCTCCACTCTGGATAGTCTCAATCAAGCATAACAGAAACCAGGCAAAGTACGCCAGGATTTTCTGTAACCATTTAAGTTAACGTGCAGTTTTATGAAAAGCAAGACCTTTCCTACCCACCATGTAGAAGCAGCTCATCACTATGTTGATGACCTTAGGATCCACATCCTTAGTTATACTTTGACTCTGTAGCAAAGAGAAAAGAAAGAAAAAGGAAAATATGGTAGATGCTAGAAACTAAATACTGGAATTTAAATGCCAGCATTCTCATTTAATAGCCAAGGAACAAGTCACACAATTAGAAAAAAAGAGCTTTTTAACTTCCTTGTGGTTGCTTTTGACATTTTTCACAAATGTAGAGTTTATACTTAGAAATAAACAAGTACATTAATGCTGAAATAATTAAATGAATAAAATGAAAATTAAATTAATAGTACCATCAGAGTTCCCAGATATTTGAACACGAAACCTAAGAGGATATACACACTCCTATTAAGAAAAGGGTATATCCCTGCCTTTCAGGATTCCTTGCAAAGCCTTTATCCTCCATGTTCCCGGACTAGATCACTGTGGTGATAGATACACTGCTGACAACATACGACTACTATGACCCGGTTTTATTCAAAAGCTGAGTTTTAAAATGGTAACAGAAAAGTTGTATGAAATGAAAGAATGACTTGCTATGTTTCTTAATAAAGTTCATAATTTTGAGTTTAAAAAATAATCACTACTATTTTAAAATTCTTTTATAAAGTCATTTCCTGACATTTTCTCACTTTCAGGGCATAAAGAATCAAAATATTCAAGGGATGTTTGCAAAAGCACCTGAAAGGTGAAGTCACTGACATAAAGCTGCGATAAGCATCTGAATGAAACCCTTGTAGTTTAAAGGAGCTTCAATACGTCAGGTTCAGTTATCACTAACTGGAAATAATTTTTAGGAGTAGTTTCTGGCATCAACAAGAAGAGAAAAATGACTACTGATTAGTCAAGAGAATGAGCAACAGTATTAAAGCATGTGACAACTTTATAGATCTAAAACGTATGTCACACATTTACTGAGATAAACTGATGACTGATAGAACAAATTATGTTCTTTTTGTATTTTTAACTGCCCCATGAAGCCTTGTGTCCATTAATCATCATTAGGGTGTGGAAATCTTCAAGCAATTGGCAAAAAAATCTTGCTACGTTTTCCCTTAAAAACTCACCTTGTTATCTTTAAAGCTAAGGCTAAACAAAAAGCAGACATCTATAGCTGAGGAAAAGCAAGTATCTCCCTTGAAAGTGGAATAATAGGGGGTTTTAGCTGTATTGGTTTATTTTTAAATTTCTTCTGTTAATTCCCACAATCTGTTGCACACAGTCCTGAAATTTACTTTTCTCTCATCTCTATGTACCCCTATTATTTCTCATGTCAAAGAAATAATTTGAAGCTCTGTCCAAAACACTCAAACATCCCAAACAGTACGTGACATATTGGAACATAAGATGGAAAAAATATTTGTTGTTGTTTACAGTAGATACAGTTGAATAGTATCAGTACCTATCCTACCGGACTCTAAAACTCTTATTATTCTAAGAAGTACAAGGCAAAATAGTCTCCAATGACTTTCTTCAAAGATTGTAGCGTAAATATTTAACTGAAAAAAGTAAAAAAAAAAAAATGATGCAAGAATAAAAGATGACCAATAGGCCATAAAATCTCATTTGACAACTAAACTACTTGTTATATTAATTTGGAAAGGCTCAAGGGAAAGGTGGAAAAGGGTAGAGCACTAAAGAGTCTAAACAGTGACGAACACAGTAGGGAAAAAAGGTTCAAAGAGCCACAAAGCCTACAGCTCCAGGGAAAGTGGGGCTAGAAAAGGCATGCAAGGGGGAGCACGGCACTGCACCAACATGGCACTGTCCATACCATTCTAGTATGGACCACCCATTGTGACGGGGAAGTAAGCCTCGGCCACACGGCGCCATTAGGGTTAGGGTTAGCATTAGGCCTCAGAGATCTAGAAAGTCTAGAGCTCCAGAGACACTAGGCCCAGAAAAGCCATGACATTAGGAGAATGGAACTCATCCAACAGTGGTCCCTCCATATTTTTCGAATATGGATCACCCGTTCTACTGGGGATCGCAAGCAGGGCGACAAGCCCCCGTTAGGAGTACGGATAGGGTGCAGGAAGCCACAAAGCCTACAGCTCCAGGGACACTGGGCCTGGAAAAGGCATGGCACTGACAGCACGGCACTGCACCAACGGTGCTCCCTCCATACCTTTCTAACTTGGGCAACATATCGTGCTGCGGATCTTGGCCTCAGACACAAGTTGACATTCTGTATAGGCTTAGGGGTAGGCTTAGGGATTAGATACAGACAAAAAATACATCTCCATGGTCATTCGGTGTGAAAAAGGTATGCCAATGGGGACACAGGACTGCACCCACATTGCTCCCTCCAACCCTTTCTAAATTGGGCACCACATCGTGCTGCAGATCTCAGACTCGGCCACAAGTTGACATTATAGATCGGCTTAGGGCTAGGCTTAGGGTTTAGATATCGACAAAGCCTACAGATGCAGGGACACTGGGCCTGGAAAAGGTATGCTACCAGGGGTATATCACTGCATCCATATTGCTCCCTCCAACCCCTTCTAACTTCGGCAACACATCGGGCTGCGGATCCCAGCCTCGGCCACAAGTTGCCATTATGAATAGGGTTAGGGGTAGGCTTAGAGTTTAGATATCGACAAAGTCTACAGCACCAGGGATACTTGGGGTGGAAAAGGCATGACACTTGGAGCATGGCACTGCACCAACGTTGTTCTGTCCATAGCATTCTAACTTCGACAACCCATCCTGCTGGACATATCAAAAAGGGCCCAAAGCCACCATTGAAACAAGGGTTAGGGTTCAGAAAGGCACAAAGTCTACGTCCAAGGACCCTGGGCCTGGAAAAGGCATGCCACAGAGACCACGGCACTGCAGCAACATGGCATGCCCAACACCTTTCTACTATCGACCACCCATCATGCTGGGGAAGACAGCGTTGGCTACAAGCCGACATTAGGGTTAGGGTTAGGGTTAGGGTTCAGCAAAGCACAAGGCCTACAGCTCCAGGAACACTGGGCCTGCAAAAGGCATGCCACGGAGACCACAGCATGACACCAACATGTCACTCCCCATACCTTTCTACTATGGACCAACCATCGTGCTGGGGAAGACAGCCTCGGCCACAAGCCGACATTAGGGTTAGGGTTAGGGTTCAGCAAACCACAAAGCCAACAGCTCCAGGAACACTGGGCCTGGAAAAGGCAAGCCACGGAGAGCACGGCACTGCACCAACATGCCACTCCCCACACCTTTCTCCTATGGACCACCCATCGTGCTGGGGAAGACAGCCTCAGTGACGTGCCGATATTAGGGTTAGGGTTAGGGTTCAGCAATCCACAAAGCCTAGAGCTCCAGGAACACTGGGCCTGGAAAAGGCATGCCATTCTGTGTACGGCACTGAACCTACGGTGCTCCCTCCATATATTTCTATTCTGGGCAACCCATCGTTCTGGGGTTCTAACGCAGAGAGCCAAGCCGCCCTTAGGGCCAGGGTTAAGGCTTGGCTTAGAGTTCAGGGATAGACAAAGCCTATGGCTCCAAGGACAATGGGGGTGGAAAAGGCATGTGATTGGCAGCACGGCACTGCACCAACGTTGCTCCCTCCATACCTTTCTACCTTGGGCAACACATTGTGCTGGTGAAGTCAGCCCTGGTAAGAAGCTGTCATTCAGGTTAGGGTTACGGTTGGGGATCGGAAAGCCATAAATCTCTACAGCTCCAGAGACACTGGGCCTGGAAAAGGCATGCCACTGACAGTACGGCACTGCACCAAGATTGCTCTCTCCAACCCTTTCTAACTTGCACAACACATCGTGATGCGGATCTCAGCCTCGGCCATATGTTGCCATTATGGATAGGCTTAGGGCTAGGCTTAGGGTTCAGATATCGACAAAGTCTACAGCTCCAGGGATACTCGGGGTGGAAAAGGCATGCCACTTGGAGCACGGCACTGCACCAACGTTGTTACGTCCATAGCTTTCTAACACGGGCAACTCGTCCTGCTGGACATGTCAGAAAGGGCCCAAAGCCACCATTGAGACTAGGGTTAGGGTTCCGAAAGGCACAAATGCTACGGATCCAAGGACCCTGTGCCTGGAAAAGGCATGCCACTGAGACCACAGCACTGTACCAACACGGCATGCTCAACACCTTTCTACTATGGATCACCCATCATGCTGAGGAAGACACCCTCGGCCACAAGCTGACATTAGGGTTAGCATTAGGGTTCAGCAAACCACAAAGCCTAGACCTCCAGGGACACTGGGCCTGGAAAAGACATGCCACGGAGACCACGGCACGGCACCAACATGCCACTCCCCATACCTTTGTACTACGGACCACCCATCGTGCTGGGGAAGACAGCCTCGGACACAAGCTGACATTAGGGTTAGGGTTAGGGTTCAGCAAACCACGAAGACAACAGCTCCAGGAACACTGGGCCTGGAAAAGGTAAGCCACTGAGAGCACAGCACTGCACCAACATGCCCCTCCCCATACCTTTCTCCTATGGACCACCCATCGTACTGGGGGAGACAGCCTCGGCCACAAGCCGACATTAGGGTTAGGGTTAGGGTTAGGGTTCAGCAAACCACAAAGCCTGCAGCTCCAGGAGCACTGGGCCTGGAAAAGGCATGCCATTCTGTGTACGGCACTACACCAACATGCCACTCCCCATACCTTTCTACTATGGACCACCCATCATGCTGTGGAACACAGCCTCAGCCACGAGCCCACATTAAGGTTAGGGTTAGGGTTCAGCAAACCAACAAAGCCTACCTCCAGGAACACTGGGCCTGGAAAAGGCATGCCATTCTGAGTTCAGCATTGCACCAACGGTGCTCCCTCCATATATTTCTAATCCGGGCAACCCATCGTTCTGGGGTTCTAATGCAGAGAGCCAAGCCGCCCTTAGGGCCAGGGTTAAGGCTTGGCTTAGAGTTCAGGGATAGACAAAGCCTACGGCTCCAAGGACAATGGGGGTGGAAAATGCATGCGATTGGCAGCACGGCACTGCACCAACATAGCTCCCTCCATACCTTTCTAATTTGCGCGACATACCGTGTTGGTGAAGACAGCCTTGGTAACAAGCCAACATTAGGGTTAGGGTTAGGGTTAGGGTTCTGTTGCGTTAAGAGGCAGAGCAATTTGGCAGAAACTAACCCCCCTTGCTTTCCAGTCGATCCTCAGATATCAGAGGGACTGGGGGCGGCTGAGCTTAGGTTCTGAGTGATGCCCAAAGTCAGCGTTAGAAGTCCGGCTGCGCCCAACACCTTTGTTGGACTATCACAGGTCTGGATGCACTACTAACATCACACTACCTGCTCAGCCGGACACCTCCTGAACTAACACGGCCGCACTCAGAGGTACGGTTGCGTTCAGGGACAACCATTAGTAGTCCGGTCGCGCCCAACACCTTTGTTGGACTATCACGGGTCCGGATGCACTACTAACATCATACTACCTGCTCAGCCAGACACCTCCTGAACTAACACGGCCGCACTCAGAGGTACGGTCACGTTCAGGGACCACACACGGCTGAGTCAATCAATAGTGTGATTTATTGAACACACGGCTGAGTCAATCAATAGTGCAATTTATTGAAGCAACAGATAAACAGGTTCTTTGGATTGCCGGTGATAAATTCACTACCTATAAAGCACGTGCAAATGCTAAAACTACGAGGGACATTACTTGGCTATAAACGCGTTAAAAGATGTAGAGTGACTCTATATAGAGATTTCTAAGTTTCCCAGGGAGGCACTTGGTATGACCAAGGGTTCGAATCTTACCCAACGGCGTTCCGATGGGGGGGAAGAGAGGCTCAGCCCGTCGACTGATCCCAGAAGTTAGGGTGGTACAGGACGATGGTATCTTCCCTAACATCCAGCTCTTAAAACATTATTTTATAGTGTTTTACTTTGCAGGTGGAGCTTGAGTGACTCTAGTCATACATACCTTTATCAGGATTGGTGCAGAATTCTCTCGCTTCGCGTTTAAAGGTACAGACTAGGAAAAATTCAGTGCGCACACTCATTGAGGAGGGGTCGCACCTTGGGGGCGTGGTAACTTTTGAGAGGGGTGTGCGTTTTAGTATTATAATGATATTATAATTAGCAAAGTTCACTCTAAGCACAGCACTTCATCAAAGTTGACAGGTCTTTGGCCCAGGACATTGTAAGTGCAGCTTATCAATGTACATCCTGTGCATCCCTAAGCTCCCCTGTTCACAGAGTGAGGCCGTGAGGTCTCCACTCCGCTCCACCCTCCATGAAATCTCTCCCAGAGTCAGCACACCAGGCACCCCTGATGTTGCCAACATCCAAGGCCGTTCAGGGAGTCTCCATGTCACAGACCCGTTGTACATGAGTGCTACGTTCCACCTAGTTTCAAGGCTGTTCTTAGAGGGTAAATTTCCAAAGTACCCCTCAGCGATTACTCCACAGGTTCACAGACTGTGAAACCTAACGCTCCAGAGAAATTCGGCCTGGAAAAGGCATGCCACTGAGAGCACGGCACTGCACCAACGTCGCTCCCTCCATACCTTTCTACCTTGGGCAACACATCGTGCTGGTGAAATCAGCCTTGGTAACAAGCTGTCATCAGGTTAGGGCTTCAGTTAGGGTTCGGAGAGCGATAAATCCTACAGCTCCAAAGACACTGGGCCTGGAAAACGCATCCCAAGGAGACCACGGCAAGGCACCAACATGCCAATCCCCCTCACCTTTCTCCTATGGACCACCCATTGTTCTGGGGAAGACAGCCTCGGCCATAAGCCGACATTAGGGTTACGATTAAGCAAACCACAAAGCCTAGAGCTCAAGGAACAATGGGCATGGAAAAGGCATGCCACGGAGATCACGGCACTGCACCAACATGCCACTCCCCATAACTTTCTCCTACGGACCACCCACCGTGCTGGGGAAGACAGCCTCGGCCACAAGCCAACATTAAGGTTAGGGTTAGGGTTCAGTAAACCACAAAGCCAACAGCTCCAGGAACACTGGGCCTGGAAAAGGGAAGCCACTGAGAGCACGGCATTGCACAACATGCCACTCCCCGTAACTTTCTTCTATGGACCAACCATCGTGCTGGGGAAGACAGCCTTGGCCACAAGCCGAAATTACGGTTAGGGTTAGGGTTAGGGTTCAGCAAAACACAAAGGCAAAAGTTCCAGGAACACTGGTCCTGGAAAAGGCAAGCCACTGAGAGCACAGCACTGCACCAACATGCCACTCCGCATACCTTTCTCCTATGGACCAAGCATCGTGCTAGAGAAGACAGCCTAGGCCACGAGCCGACATTAGGGTTAGCGTTAGGATTACGGTTAGGGTTCAGCAAACCACAAAGCCTAGAGTTCCAAGAACAATGGGCCTGGAAAAGACATGCCATGGAGACCACATCACGAGACCAACATGCCTCTCCCCATACCTTTCTCCTATGGACGAGCCATCGCGCTGGGGAAGACAGCCTCGGACACAACCCGACATTAGGGTTAGGGTTAGGGTTCAGCAAACCACAAAGCCAACAGCTCCCGGAACACTAGGCCTGGAAAAGGTATGCCTCGGAGACCACGGCACTGCACCAACATGCCACTCCCCATACCTTTCTCCTATGGACCACCCATCATGCTGGGGAAGACAGCCTCGGCCACAAGCTGACATTAGGGTTAGCGTTAGGGTTAGGGTTCAGCAAACCACAAAGACAACACCTACAGGAACACTGGGCCTGGAAAAGGCATGCCACGTAGACCACGGCACAACACCAACATGCCAATCCCCATACCTTTCTCCTACGGACCACCCATAGTGCTGGGGAAGACAGCCTTGGCTACGAGCCGACATTAGGGTTAGTGTTAGGGTTAGGGTTCAGCAAACCACAAAGCCTAGAGATCCAGGAACACTGGGCCTGGAAAAGGAATGCCACGGAGACCATGGCACGACACCAACATGCCACTCCCCATACCTTTCTCCTATGGACCACCCATCGTGCTGGGGAAGACAGTCTCGGGCACAAGCTGACATTAGGGTTATGTTAGGGTTAGGGTTCAGCAAACCACAAAGCCTAGAGCTCCAGGAACACTGGGCCTGGAAAAGGCAAGTCACTGAGAGCACGGCACTGCACTAACATGCCACTCCCCGTACCTTTCTCCTATGGACCACCCATCGTGCTGGGGAAGACAGCCTCGGCCACAAGCTGACATTAGGGTTAGGGTTAGGGTTAGGGTTAGGGTTAGGGTTCAGCAAACCACAAAGCCAAAAGCTCGAGGAACACTGGGCCTGGAAAAGGCAAGCCACCGAGTGCACGGCACTGCAACAACATGCCACTGCGCATACCTTTCTCCCATGGATCACCCATCGTGCTAGAGAAGACAGCCTTGGCTACAAGCCGACATTAGGGTTAGCGTTAGGGTTAGGGTTACCGTTCAGCAAACCACAAAGCCTAGAGCTCAGGAACACGGGGCCTGGAAAAGGCAAGCCACTGAGAGCACGGCACTGCACCAACATGGCACTCCCCACACCTTTCTCCTATGGACCACCCATTGTGCTGGGGAAGACAGCCTCCGCCACAAGCCGACATTAGGGTTAGGGTTAGGGTTAGGGTTAGGGTTAGGGTTCAGCCAACCACAAAGCCAAAAGCTCGAAGAACACTGGGCCTGGAAAAGGCAAGCCACTGAGAGCATGGCACGGCACCAACATGCCACTGCGCATACCTTTCTACTATGCATCACCGATCGTGCTGGGGAAGACAGCCTCGGCCGCAGGCTGATATTAGTGTTATATTACGGTTAGGGTTCAGCAAACCACAAAGCCTAGAGCTCCATGAACACTGGGACTGGAAAATGCAAGCCACTGAGAGCACAGCACTGCACCAACATGCCAATCCCCACACCTTTCTCCGATGGACCACCCATCGTGCTGGGGAAGACAGCCTCGGCCACAAGCCGACATTAGGGTTAGGGTTGGAATTTAGCAATCCATAAAGCCTAGAGCTCCAGCAACACTGGGCCTGGAAAAGGCAAGTCACTGAGAGCATGGCACTGCACCAACATGCCACTCCGCATACCTTTCTCCTACGGACCACCCATCGTGCTGGGGAAGACAGCCTTGGCTACGAGCCGACATTAGGGTTAGGGTTAGGGTTAGGGTTCAGCAAACCAGAAAGCCTAGAGCTCTAGGAACACTGGGTCTGGAAAAGGCATGCCACGGCGACCACGGCACGACACCAAAATGACACTCCCCATACCTTTGTACTATGGACCAGCCATCATGCTGGGGAAGACAGCGTCGGCCACAAGCCGACATGAAAGGTTATCGTTAGGGTTACGATTAGGGTACAGCAAACAACAAAGCCTACAGCTCCAGGAACACTGGTTCGGGAAAAGGCATGCCACAGAGACCACGGCACAACATCAACATGCCACTCCCCATGCCTTTCTCTTATGGACCACTCATCGTGCTGGAGAAGACAGCCTCGGCCACGAGTCGACATTAGGGGTAGCGTTAGGGTTAGGGTTCAGTAAACCACAAAGTCTACAGCTCCAGGAACAATGAGTCTGAAAGAGGCAGGCCACTGACAGTACAGCACTGCACCAACGTTGCTTTTTCCATACCTTTCTACCTTGGGCGACACATTGCGCTGGTGATGTAAGCCTTGGAAACAAGCTGTCGTTCAGGTTAGGTTTACGGGTAGATTCAGTAAGCCATAAATCCTACAGCTCCAAAGACACTGCGCCTGGAAAAGGCATGCCACAGAGACCACGGCACTGCATCAACATGCCAATCCCCACATCTTTCTCCTATGGACCACCCATCGTGCTGGGGAAGACAGCCTCGGCCAAAAGCCGACATTAGGGTTAGGGTTAGGGTTCGGGTTCAGCAAAACACAAAGCCAACAGCTCCAGGAACACTGGGCCTGGAAAAGGCAAGCCACTGAGTGCGGGAGAAGGATGGACTTCACAACTCTATGAGAGTTATATTCCGAAGCCGTTTATTGTCTTGTCTGACTCCAATATATATCATAATTTTCGCTTAGTCACTGCGCACACACTCATGATTGGTTACAACTTGTTACACACACTATTGCAATTGGCTATATACAAAATATCACGCGCTGTCCACGCGCCCCTCACACAGTCAGGATTGTTGCTTCAAGGTGTTCCTGTTTTCCTCGCTTCTTCTTAGTTGTTTATCACAGCTCCTTCTCCTCAAGGCCGAGCCGTGCAGATATCCAGCTGTTTACCAGCTTCTCAGTGCCACAGCTCCTTCTCCTTAAGGTCGAGCCCTTGCAGATCAACGCCACAGCTCCTTCTCCTTAAGGTCGAGCCCTTGCAGGGTGATCCCAACAACTGAGTGTGTGGCACTGTACCAACATGCCACTCCGCATACCTTTCTCCTATGGACCACCCATCGTACTGGGGAAGACAGCCTCGGCCACAAGCCGACATTAGGGTTAGGGTTAGGGTTAGGGTTAGGGTTCAGCAAACCACAAAGCCAAAAGTTCTAGAAACAGTGGGCCTGGAAAAGGCAAGCCACTGAGAGCACGGCACGGCACCAACATGCCACTGCGCACACCTTTCTACTATGGATCACCCATCGTGCTGGAGAAGACAGCCTTAGCTACGAGCCGACATTAGGGTTAGCGTTAGGGTTAGGGTTAGGGTTCAGCAAACCGCAAAGCCTAGAGCTCCAGGAACACTGGGTCTGGAAAAGGCATGCCACAGAGACCACGGCACGACACCAACATTCCACTCCCCATAACTTTCTCCTATGGACCACCCACCGTGCTGGGGAAGACAGCCTCGGCCGCAAGCTGACATTAGGGTTATGTTAGGGTTAGGGTTCAGCAAACCACAAAGCCTAGAGCTCCAGGAACACTGGGCCTGGAAAAGGCATGCCACTGAGAGTACGGCACGGCACCAACATGCCACTCCCCATACCTTTCTCCTATGGACCACCCATCGTGCTGGGGAAGACAGCCTCGGCCACAAGCCGACATTAGGGTTAGGGTTAGGGTTAGGGTTCAGCAAACCACAAAGCCTACAGCTCCAGGAACAGTGGGCCTCGAAAAGGCAAGCCACGGAGAGTACGGCACTGCACCAACATGCCAATCCCCACACATTTCTCCTATGGACCACTCATCGTACTGGGGAAAAAAGGCTCGGTCACAAGCTGACATTAGGGATAGGGTTGGGGTTTAGCAATCCATAAAGCCTAGAGCTCCAGGAACACTGGGCCTAGAAAAGGCATGCCTTTGTGTGTACGGCACTGCGCCTACTGTACTCCCTCCATATATTTCTAATCTGGGCAACCCATCGTGCTGGCGTTCTAACGTAGGGCGCCAAGCTGCCCTTAGGGCCAGGGTTCAGGCTTGGCTTAGAGTTCAGGGATAGAGAAAGACTACGTCTCCAAGGACAATGGGGGTAGAAAAGGCATGCGATTGGCAGCACAGCACTGCACCAACATTGCTCCCTCCATACCTTTCTAATTAGAGCAACACATCGTGTTGGCGAAGACAGCCTTGCTAACAAGCCGACATTAGGCTTAGGGTTAGGGTTAGGGTTCAGAGATTGAGAACGCCTACAGCTCCAGGGACATTGGGCCTGGAAAAGGCATGCCACTGACAGCACGGCACTACACCAACGTTGCTCCCTCCATATCTTTCTACCTTGGGCGACACATTGTGCTGGTGAAGTCAGCCTTGGTAACAATCTGTCATTCAGGTTAGGGTTATGGTTAGGTTAGGAAAGCCATAAATCCTACAGCTCCAAAGACACTGGACCAGGAAAAGGCAAGCCATTGAGAGCACGGCACGGCACCTACATGCCACTCCCCATACCTTTCTGCTATGGACCACCCATCGTGCTGGGGAAGACAGCCTCATGTAGAAGCTGATATTTAGTTTCTTAGGGTTAGGGTTCAGTAAACCACAAAGTCTACAGCTCCAGGAACACGGGGCCTGGAAAAGGCATGCCATGGAGACCACGGAACGACACCAAAATGCCACTCCCAATACCTTTCTCCTATGGACCACCCATCGTGCTGGGGAAGACAGCCTCGGCCAGAAGCCGACATGAGGGTTAGGGTTAGGGTTAGGGTTAGGGTTCAGCAAACCACAAAGTCTACAGCTCCAGGAACACTGAGCCTGGAAAAGGCATGCCACAGAGACCACGGCACTGCACCAAGATGCCACTGCGCATACCTTTCTCCTATGGACCACCCACCGTGCTGGGGAAGACAGCCTCGGCCACAAGCCAACATTAGGGTTAGGGTTAGGGTTAGGGTTCAGCAAACCACAAAGCCTAAAGCTCCAGGAGCACTGCGCCTGGAAAAGGCAAGGCACTGAGAGTATGGCACGGCACCAAGATGCCACTCCCCATACCTTTCACCTATGGAACACCCATCGTTCTGGGGGAGACAGCCTCGGCCACAAGCCGACATTAGGGTTAGGGTTAGGGTTAGGGTTCAGCAAACCACAAAGCCTACAGCTCCAGGAGCTCTGGGCCTGGAAAAGCATGCCACAGAGACCACGGCACTGCACTAACATGCCAATCCCCACACCTTTCTCCTATGCACCACCCATCGTGCTGGGGAAGACAGCATCGGCCACAAGCCGACATTAGGGTTCGGGTTAGGGTTAGGGTTAAGCAAACCACAAAGTCTACAGCGCCAGGAGCACTGGGCCTGGAAAAGGCATGCCACGGAGACCACGGCAGTGCACCAACATGCCACTCCTCATATCTTTCCCGTATGGATCACCCATCGTACTGGAGGAGACAGCCTCGGCCAAAAGCCGTCATTCGGGTTAGGGTTAGGGTTAGGGTTAGGGTTCAGCAAAACACAAAGGCAACACCTCCAGGAACACTGGGTCTGGAAAAGGCAGGCCACAGAGTCCACGGCACTACACCAACATGCCACTCCCCATACCTTTCTCCTATGGACGAACCATCGTGCTGAAGAAGACAGCCTTGGCCACAAGCCGACATTAGGTTTAGCGTTAGGGTTACGGTTAGGGTTCAGCAAACCACAAAGCCAACACCTCCAGGAACACTGGGTCTGGAAAAGGCAAGCCACTGAGAGTATGGCACTGCACCAACATGCCAATGCCCATACCTTTCTCCTATGGACCACCCATCGTGCTGGGGAAGTCAGCCTCGGCCACAAACCGACATTAGGGTTAGGGTTAGGTTTAGGGTTCAGTAAACACAAAGCCAACAGCTCCAGGAACACTGGGCCTGGAAAAGGCAAGCCACTGAGAGCACAGCACTGCACCAAGATGCCACTGCGCATACCTTTTTTCCTATGGACCACCCATCGTACTGGAGAAGAGAGCCTCGGCCACGAGCCGTCAGTCGCGTTAGCGTTACGGTTAGGGTACAGCAAACGACAAAGCCAACAGCTCCACGAACACTGGGCCTGGAAAAGGCATGCCACAGAGTGCACGGCACTGCACCACCATGCCACTCCCCATACCTTTCTCCTATGGACCACCCATCGCGCTGGAGAAGACAGCCTCAGCCACAAGACGACATTAGGGTTAGGGTTAGGGTTAGAGTTCAGCAAACCACAAAGCCAACACCTCCAGGAACACTGGGCCTGGAAAAGGGAAGCCACTGAGAGCACGGTAATGCACCAACATGCCACTCCTCAAACCTTTCTCGTATGGATCACCCATCGTACTGGAGGAGACAGCCTTGGCCACAAGCCGACATTAGATTTAGGGTTAGGGTTAGGGTTAGGGATAGAGTTCAGCAAACCATAAACCCAAAATCTCCAGGAACACTGGGCCTGGAAAAGGCACACCACTGAGACCACGGAACTGCACCAACATGCAACTCCCCATACCTTTCTCCTATGGACCACCCATCGTGCTGGAGAAGACAGCCTCGGCCACAAGACGACATTAGGGTTAGGGTTAGGGTTAGGGTTCAGCAAACCACAAAGCCAAAAGTTCCAGGAACACTGGGCCTGGAAAAGGAAAGCCACTGAGAGCACGTCACTGCACCAACATGCCACTCCGCATACCTTTCTCCTATGGACCACCCACCGTGCTGGAGAAGATAGCCATGGCTACGAGCCGATAATAGGGTTAGCGTTAGGGTTAGGGTTAGGGTTCAGCAAATCACAAAGTCTACAGGTCCAGGAACACAGGGCCTGGAAAAGGCATGCCACGGAGACCACGGCACGTCACCAACATACCACTCCCCATACATTTCTCCTATGGACCACCCATCATGCTGGGGAAGACAGCCTTGGCCACAAGCCGACTTAAGGTTAGGGTTTGGGTTAGGGTTAGGGTTCAGCAAACCAGAAAGCCAAAAGTTCCAGGAACACTGGGCCTGGAAAAGGCAAGCCACTGAGAGCACGGCACTGCACCAACATGCCAATCAACAAACCTTTCTCCTATGGACCACCCATCGAGCTGGGGAAGACAGTCTTGGCCACAAGCCGACATTAGGGTTAGGCTTAGGGTTAGGGTTAGGGTTCAGTAAACCACGAAGCCAACAGCTCCAGGAACACTGGGCCTGGAAACGGCAAGCCACTCAGAGCACAGCACTGCACCAAGATGCCACTGCGCATACCTTTTTTCCTATGGACCACCCATCGTGCTGGAGAAGACAGCCTCGGCCACGAGCCGTCAGTCGGGTTAGCGTTACGGTTAGGGTACAGCAAACCACAAAGCCTACAACTCCAGGACCACTGGGCCTGGAAAAGGCATGCCACCGAGTCCACGACACTGCACCAACATGCCAATCCCCACACCTTTCTTCTATGGACAACCCATGGTGCTGGGGAAGACAGCCTCGGCCACATGCCAACATTAGGGTTAGGGTTAGGGTTAGGGTTAGGGTTCAGCAAACCACAAAGCCAACACCTCCAGGAACACTGGGCCTGGAAAAGACATGCCACAGAGTCCACGGCACTGCACCAACATGCCAATGCCCAAACCTTTCTCCTATGGACCAGCCATCGTGCTGGATAAGACAGCCTCGGCCACAAGATGACATTAGGGTTAGGGTTAGGGTTAGGCTTCAGCAAACCACAAAGCCAACACCTCCAGGAATACTGGGCCTGGAAAAGGGAAACCACTGAGAGCACGGTAATGCACCAACATGCCAATCATCATACCTTTCTCGTATGGATCACCCATCGTACTGGAGGAGACAGCCTCGGCCAAAAGCCATCATTCGGGCTTGGGTTAGGGTTAGGGTTAGGGTTCAGAAACCACAAAGCCAAAAGTTCCAGGAACACTGGGCCTGGAAAAGGCATGCCACAGAGTCCACGGCACTGCACCAACATGCCAATGCCCATACCTTTCTCCTATGGACGAACCATCGTATAGAAGAAGACAGCCTTGGCCACAAGCCGACATAAGGGTTAGCGTTAGGGTTAGGGTTAGGGTTCAGCAAACCACAAAGCCTACAGCTCCAGGAGCACTGGGCCTGGAAAAGGCATTGCACAGAGACCATAGCACTGCACCAACATGCCAATCCGCACACCTTTCTCCTATGGACCACACATTGTGCTGGGGAAGACAGCCTCGGCCACAAGCCGACATTAGGGTTAGGGTTAGGGTTACGGTTCACCAAACTACAAAGCCTACAGCTCCAGGACCACTGGGCCTGGAAAAGGCATGCCACAGAGTCCACGGCACTGCACCAACATGTAAATCCCCAGACCTTTCTCCTATGGACCACCCATCGTGCTGGGGAAGACAGCCTCAGCCACAAGCCGACATTAGGTTTAGGGTTAGGGTTAGGGTTAGGGTTCAGCAAACCACAAAGCCTACAGCTCCAGGAACACTGGGCCTGGAAAAGGCATGCCACAGAGTGCACGGCACTGCACCAACATGCCAATCCCCACACCTTTCTCCTATGGACCAGCCATGGTGCTGGGGAGGACAGCCTCGGCCACAAGCCGACATTAGGGTTAGGGTTAGGGTTAGGGTTAGGGTTCAGCAAACCACAAAGCCTACAGCTCCAGGAGCACTGGGCCTGGAAAAGGCATGCCACAGAGTCCACGGCACTGCACCAACATGCCAGTCCCCATAAATTTCTTCTGTGGACCACCCATCGTGCTGAAGAAGGCAGCCTCGGACACATGCCGGCATTAGGGTTAGGGTTAGGGTTCAGCAAACCACAAAGCCTAGAGCTCCAGGAACACTGGGCCTGGAAAAGGAAAGCCACTGAGTGCAAGTCACTGCACCAACATGCCACTCCGCATACCTTTCTCCTATGGACCACCCATCGTGCTGGAGAAGACAGCCATGGCTACGAGCCGACATTAGGGTTAGCGTTAGGGTTAGGGTTAGGGTTCAGCAAACCACAAAGCCTACACCTCCAGGAGCACTGGGCCTGGAAAAGGCATTGCACAGAGACCACGGCACTGTACCAACATGCCAATCCACAAAACTTTCTCCTATGGACCACCCATCGTGCTGGAGAAGACAGCCTCAGGTAGAAGCTGACATTAGGGTTATGTTAGGGTTAGGGTTCAGTAAACCACAAAGTCTACAGCTCGAGGAACACTGGGCCTGGAAAAGGCATGCCACGGAGACCACGGCACGACACCAACATACCACTCCCCATACATTTCTCCTATGGACCACCCATCGTGCTGGGGAAGACAGCCTTGGCCACAAGCCGACATAAGGGTTAGCGTTAGGGTTAGGGTTAGGGTTCAGCAAACCACAAAGCCAACAGCTCCAGGAATACTGGGTCTGGAAAAGGCAAGCCACTGAGAGTATGGCACTGCACCAACATGCCATACCCCATACCTTTCTCCTAAGGACCACCCATAGTTCTGGGGAAGACAGCCTCGGCCACAAGCCGACATTAGGGTTAGGGTTAGGGTTAGGGTTCAGCAAACGACAAAGCCAACACCTCCAGGAACACTGGGCCTGGAAAAGGCACACCACACAGTGCACGGCACTGCACCAACATGCCAATCCCCACACCTTTCTCCTATGGACGACCCATTGTGCTGGGGAAGACAGCCTCGGCCACAAGCCGACATTAGGGTTAGGGGTATGGTTAGGGTTAGGGTTCAGCAAACCACAAAGCCTACAGCTCCAGGAACACTGGGCCTGGAAAAGGCATGGCACAGAGTGCACGGTACTGCACCAACATGCCAATCCCCACACCTTTCTCCTATGGACCACCCATGGTGCTGGGGAGGACAGCCTCGGCCACAAGCCGACATTAGGATTAGGGTTAGGGTTAGGGTTAGGGTTCAGCAAACCACAAAGCCTACAGCTCCAGGAGCACTGGGCCTGGAAAAGGTATGCCACAGAGTCCACGGCACTGCACCAACGTGCCAATCAACAAACCTTACTCCTATGGAACACCCATCGTGCTGGGGAAGACAGCCTCAGGTAGAAGCTCATATTAGGGTTATGTTAGGGTTAGGGTTCATTAAAACACAAAGTGTACAGCTCCAGGAAGACTGGGCCTGGAAAAGGCATGCCACGGAGACCACGGCACGAGACCAGCATGCCACTCCCCATACCTTTCTCCTATGGACCACCCATCGTGCTGGGGAAGACAGTCTTGGCCACAAGCCAACAGTAGGGTTAGGGTTAGGGTTAGTGTTAGGGTTCAGTAAACCACAAAGCCAACAGCTCCAGGAACACTGGGCCTGGAAAAGGTAAGCCACTGAGAGCACAGCACTGCACCAAGATGCCACTGCGCATACATTTTTTCCTATGGACCACCCATCGTGCTGGAGAAGACAGCCTCGGCCACGAGCCGTCAGTCGGGTTAGCGTTACGGTTAGGGTTAGGGTTCACCAAACCACAAAGCCTACAACTCCAGGAGCACTGGGCCTGGAAAAGACATGCCACAGAGTCCACGGCACTGCACCAACATGCCACTCCCCATACCTTTCTCCTATGGACCACCCATCGTGCTGGAGAAGACAGCCATGGCTACGAGCCGACATTAGGGTTAGCGTTAGGGTTAGGGTTAGGGTTCAGCAAACCACAAAGCCTACAGCTCCAGGAGCACTGGGCGTGGAAAAGGCATTGCACAGAGACCACGGCACTGCACCAACATGCCAATCCACAAAACTTTCTCCTATGGACCACCAGTAGTGTTGGAGAAGACAGCGTCAGGTAGAAGCTGACAATAGGGTTATGTAAGGGTTAGTGTTCAGCAAACCACAAAGCCTACAACTCCAGGAACACTGGGCCTGGAAAAGGCATGCCACGGAGACCACAGCACGACACCAACATACCACTCCCCATACATTTCTCCTATGGACCACCCATCGTGCTGGGCAAGACAGCCTCGGCCACAAGCCGACATAAGGGTTAGCGTTAGGGTTAGGGTTAGGGTTCAGCAAACCACAAAGCCAACAGCTCCAAGAACACTGGGTCTGGAAAAGGCAAGCCACTGAGAGTATGGCACGGCACCAACATGCCACTCCCCATACCTTTCTCCTAAGGACCACCCATCGTTCTGGGGAAGACAGCCTCAGCCACAAGCTGACATTAGGGTTCTGGTTAGGGTTAGGGTTCAGCAAACGACAAAGCCAACAGCTCCAGGAACACTGGGCCTGGAAAAGGCATGCCACAGAGTGCACGGCACTGCACCAACATGCCAATCCCCACACCTTTCTCCTATGGACCACCCATGGTGCTGGGGAGGACAGCCTCGGTCACAAGCCGACATTAGGGTTAGGGTTAGGGTTAGGGTTAGGGTTCAGCAAACCACAAAGCCTACAGCTCCAGGAGCACTGGGCGTGGAAAAGGCATTGCACAGAGACCACGGCACTGCACCAACATGCCAATCCACAAACCTTTCTCCTATGGACCACCCATCGTGCTGGGGTAGACAGCCTGGGCCACAAGCCGACATTAGGTTTAGGGTTAGGGTTAGGGTTGGGGATAGAGTTCAGCAAACCACAAACCCAACAGCTCCAGGAACACTGGGCCTGGAAAAGGCACACCACTGAGAGCACGGCACTGCACCAACATGCCACTCCCCATGCCTTTCTGCTATGGACCACCCATCGTGCTGGAGAAGACAGCCTCGGCCACAAGACGACATTAGGGTTAGGGTTAGGGTTAGGGTTCAGCAAACCACAAAGCCTACAGCTCCAGGAACACTGGGCCTGGAAAAGTCATGCCACGGAGAGCACGGCACTGCACCAACATGCCACTCCCCATACCTTTCTTCTGTGGACCACCCATCGTGCTGAAGAAGGCAGCCACGGACACATGCCGGCATTAGGGTTAGGGTTAGGGTTAGGGTTCAGCAAACGACAAAGCCAACACCTCCAGGAACACTGGGCCTGGAAAAGGCACACCACAAGGTGCACGGCACTGCACCAACATGCCAATCCCCACACCTTTCTCCTATGGACGACCCATTGTGCTGGGGAAGACAGCCTCGGCCACAAGCCGACATTAGGGTTAGGGGTATGGTTAGGGTTAGGGTTCAGCAAACCACAAAGCCTACAGCTCCAGGAACACTGGGCCTGGAAAAGGCATGGCACAGAGTGCACGGTACTGCACCAACATGCCAATCCCCACACCTTTCTCCTATGGACCACCCATGGTGCTGGGGAGGACAGCCTCGGCCACAAGCCGACATTAGGATTAGGGTTAGGGTTAGGGTTAGGGTTCAGCAAACCACAAAGCCTACAGCTCCAGGAGCACTGGGCCTGGAAAAGGTATGCCACAGAGTCCACGGCACTGCACCAACGTGCCAATCAACAAACCTTACTCTTATGGAACACACATCGTGCTGGGGAAGACAGCCTCAGGTAGAAGCTCATATTAGGGTTATGTTAGGGTTAGGGTTCAGTAAAACACAAAGTGTACAGCTCCAGGAAGACTGGGCCTGGAAAAGGCATGCCACGGAGACCACGGCACGAGACCAGCATGCCACTCCCCATACCTTTCTCCTATGGACCACCCATCGTGCTGGGGAAGACAGTCTTGGCCACAAGCCAACAGTAGGGTTAGGGTTAGGGTTAGTGTTAGGGTTCAGTAAACCACAAAGCCAACAGCTCCAGGAACACTGGGCCTGGAAAAGGTAAGCCACTGAGAGCACAGCACTGCACCAAGATGCCACTGCGCATACATTTTTTCCTATGGACCACCCATCGTGCTGGAGAAGACAGCCTCGGCCACGAGCCGTCAGTCGGGTTAGCGTTACGGTTAGGGTTAGGGTTCAGCAAACCACAAAGCCTACAACTCCAGGAGCACTGGGCCTGGAAAAGACATGCCACAGAGTCCACGGCACTGCACCAACATGCCACTCCCCATACCTTTCTCCTATGGACCACCCATCGTACTGGGGGAGACAGCCTCGGTGACAAGCCGACAGTAGGGTTAGGGTTAGGGTTCAGCAAACCACAAAGCCTACAACTCCAGGAACACTGGGCCTGGAAAAGGCAAGCCACTGAGACCACGGCACTGTACCAACATGCCACTCCCCATACCTTTCTCCTATGGACCACCCATCGTGCTGGAGAAGACAGCCATGGCTACGAGCCGACATTAGGGTTAGCGTTAGGGTTAGGGTTAGGGTTCAGCAAACCACAAAGCCTACAGCTCCAGGAGCACTGGGCGTGGAAAAGGCATTGCACAGAGACCACGGCACTGCACCAACATGCCAATCCACAAAACTTTCTCCTATGGACCACCAGTAGTGTTGGAGAAGACAGCCTCAGGTAGAAGCTGACAATAGGGTTATGTTAGGGTTAGGGTTCAGTAAACCACAAAGTCTACAGCTCGAGGAACACTGGGCCTGGAAAAGGCATGCCACGGAGACCACAGCACGACACCAACATACCACTCCCCATACATTTCTCCTATGGACCACCCATCGTGCTGGGCAAGACAGCCTCGGCCACAAGCCGACATAAGGGTTAGCGTTAGGGTTAGGGTTAGGGTTCAGCAAACCACAAAGCCAACAGCTCCAGGAATACTGGGTCTGGAAAAGGCAAGCCACTGAGAGTATGGCACGGCACCAACATGCCATACCCCATACCTTTCTCCTAAGGACCACCCATAGTTCTGGGGAAGACAGCCTCGGCCACAAGCCGACATTAGGGTTAGGGTTAGGGTTAGGGTTCAGCAAACGACAAAGCCAACACCTCCAGGAACACTGGGCCTGGAAAAGGCACACCACACAGTGCACGGCACTGCACCAACATGCCAATCCCCACACCTTTCTCCTATGGACGACCCATTGTGCTGGGGAAGACAGCCTCGGCCACAAGCCGACATTAGGGTTAGGGGTATGGTTAGGGTTAGGGTTCAGCAAACCACAAAGCCAAAAGTTCCAGGAACACTGGGCCTGGAAAAGGCATGGCACAGAGTGCACGGTACTGCACCAACATGCCAATCCCCACACCTTTCTCCTATGGACCACCCATGGTGCTGGGGAGGACAGCCTCGGCCACAAGCCAACATTAGGATTAGGGTTAGGGTTAGGGTTAGGGTTCAGCAAACCACAAAGCCTACAGCTCCAGGAGCACTGGGCCTGGAAAAGGTATGCCACAGAGTCCACGGCACTGCACCAACGTGCCAATCAACAAACCTTACTCCTATGGAACACCCATCGTGCTGGGGAAGACAGCCTCAGGTAGAAGCTCATATTAGGGTTATGTTAGGGTTAGGGTTCAGTAAAACACAAAGTGTACAGCTCCAGGAAGACTGGGCCTGGAAAAGGCATGCCACGGAGACCACGGCACGAGACCAGCATGCCACTCCCCATACCTTTCTCCTATGGACCACCCATCGTGCTGGGGAAGACAGTCTTGGCCACAAGCCAACAGTAGGGTTAGGGTTAGGGTTAGTGTTAGGGTTCAGTAAACCACAAAGCCAACAGCTCCAGGAACACTGGGCCTGGAAAAGGTAAGCCACTGAGAGCACAGCACTGCACCAAGATGCCACTGCGCATACATTTTTTCCTATGGACCACCCATCGTGCTGGAGAAGACAGCCTCGGCCACGAGCCGTCAGTCGGGTTAGCGTTACGGTTAGGGTTAGGGTTCAGCAAACCACAAAGCCTACAACTCCAGGAGCACTGGGCCTGGAAAAGACATGCCACAGAGTCCACGGCACTGCACCAACATGCCACTCCCCATACCTTTCTCCTATGGACCACCCATCGTGCTGGGGGAGACAGCCTCGGCGACAAGCCGACATTAGGGTTAGGGTTAGGGCTCAGAAAACCACAAAGCCTAGAGCTCCAGGAACACTGGGCCTGGAAAAGGCATGCCACAGAGACCACGGCACTGCACCAACATGCCAATCCACAAAACTTTCTCCTATGGAACACCCATAGTGCTGGGGAAGACAGCCTTGGCCACAAGCCGACATAAGGGTTAGCGTTAGGGTTAGGGTTAGGGTTCAGCAAACCACAAAGCCAACAGCTCCAGGAATACTGGGTCTGGAAAAGGCAAGCCACTGAGAGTATGGCACGGCACCAACATGCCACTCCCCATACCTTTCTCCTAAGGACCACCCATCGTTCTGGGGAAGACAGGCTCGGCCACAAGCCGACATTAGGGTTAGGGTTATGGTTAGTGTTAGGGTTTAGCAAACCACAAAGCCTACAGCTCCAGGAACACTGGGCCTGGAAAAGGCATGCCACAGAGTGCACGGTACTGCACCAACATGCCAATCCCCACACCTTTCTCCTATGGGCCACCCATGGTGCTGGGGAGGACAGCCTCGGCCACAAGCCGACATTAGGGTTAGGGTTAGGGTTAGGGTTAGGGTTCAGCAAACCACAAAGCCTACAGCTCCAGGAACACTGGGCCTGGAAAAGTCATGCCACGGAGAGTACGGCACTGCACCAACATGCCACTCCCCATACCTTTCTTCTGTGGACCACCCATCGTGCTGAAGAAGGCAGCCTCGGCAACATGCCGGCATTAGGGTTACGGTTAGGGTTCAGCAAACCACAAAGCCTAGAGCTCCAGGAACACTGGGCCTGGAAAACGAAAGCCACTGAGAGCAAGTCACTGCACCAACATGCCACTCCGCATACCTTTCTCCTATGGACCACCCATCGTGCTGGAGAAGACAGCCATGGCTACGAGCCAACATTAGGGTTAGCGTTAGGGTTAGGGTTAGGGTTCAGCAAACCACAAAGCCTACAGCTCCAGGAGCACTGGGCGTGGAAAAGGCATTGCACAGAGACCACCGCACTGCACCAACATGCCAATCCACAAAACTTTCTCCTATGGACCACCAGTCATGTTGGAGAAGACAGCCTCAGGTAGAAGCTGACATTAGGGTTATGTTAGGGTTAGGGTTCAGTAAACCAAAAAGTCTACAGCTCGAGGAACACTGGTCCTGGAAAAGGCATGCCACGGAGACCGCGGCACGAGACCAACATACCACTCCCCATACATTTCTCCTAAGGACCACCCATCGTGCTGGGCAAGACAGCCTCGGCCACAAGCCGACATAAGGGTTAGCGTTAGGGTTAGGGTTAGGGTTCAGCAAACCACAAAGCCAACACTTCCAGGAACACTGGGTCTGGAAAAGGCAAGCCACTGAGAGTATGGCACGGCACCAACATGCCACACCCCATACCTTTCTCCTAAGGACCACCCATCGTTCTGGGGAAGACAGCCTCGGCCACAAGCCGACATTAGGGTTATGGTTAGGGTTAGGGTTCAGCAAACGACAAAGCCAACAGCTCCAGGAACACTGGGCCTGGAAAAGGCATGCCACAGAGTGCACGGCACTGCACCAACATGCCAATCCCAACACCTTTCTCCTATGGACCACCCATTGTGCTGGGGAAGACAGCCTCGGCCACAAGCCGACATTAGGGTTAGGGTTAGGTTTAGGGTTAGGGTTAGGGTTAGGGTTCACCAAACCACAAAGCCTACAGGTCCAGGACCACTGGGCCTGGAAAAGGCATGCCACAGACTGCACGGCACTGCACCAACATGCCAATCCCCACACCTTTCTCCTATGGATCACCCATGGTGCAGGGGAAGACAGCCTCGGCCACAAGCCGACATTAGGATTAGGGTTAGGGTTAGGCTTAGGGTTCAGCAAACCACAAAGCCTAGAGCTCCAGGAACACTGGGCCTGGAACAGTCATGCCACGGAGACCACGGCACTGCACCAACATGCAACTCCCCATACCTTTCTTCTGAGGACCACCCATCGTGCTGAAGACGGCAGCCTCGGCCACATGCCGACATTAGGGTTAGGTTTAGGGTTCAGCAAACCACAAAGCCAAAAGTTCCAGGAACACTGGGCCTGGAAAAGGAAAGCCACTGAGAGCACGTCACTGCACCAAGTTTACCTTTCTCCTATGGACCACCCATCGTACTGGAGAAGACAGCCATGGCTACGAGCCGACATTAGGGTTAGCGTTAGGGTTAGGGTTAGGTTTCAGCAAACCACAAAGCCAACAGCTCCAGGAATACTGGGTCTGGAAAAGGCAAGCCACTGAGAGTATGGCACGGCACCAACATGCCACTCCCCATACCTTTCTCCTAAGGACCACCCATCGTTCTGGGGAAGACAGGCTCGGCCACAAGCCGACATTAGGGTTAGGGTTATGGTTAGTGTTAGGGTTTAGCAAACCACAAAGCCTACAGCTCCAGGAACACTGGGCCTGGAAAAGGCATGCCACAGAGTGCACGGTACTGCACCAACATGCCAATCCCCACACCTTTCTCCTATGGACCACCCATGGTGCTGGGGAGGACAGCCTCGGCCACAAGCCGACATTAGGGTTAGGGATAGGGTTAGGGTTAGGGTTCAGCAAACCACAAAGCCTACAGCTCCAGGAACACTGGGCCTGGAAAAGTCATGCCACGGAGAGTACGGCACTGCACCAATATGCCACTCCCCATACCTTTCTTCTGTGGACCACCCATCGTGCTGAAGAAGGCAGCCTCGGCAACATGCCGGCATTAGGGTTACGGTTAGGGTTCAGCAAACCACAAAGCCTAGAGCTCCAGGAACACTGGGCCTGGAAAACGAAAGCCACTGAGAGCAAGTCACTGCACCAACATGCCACTCCGCATACCTTTCTCCTATGGACCACCCATCGTGCTGGAGAAGACAGCCATGGCTACGAGCCAACATTAGGGTTAGCGTTAGGGTTAGGGTTAGGGTTCAGCAAACCACAAAGCCTACAGCTCCAGGAGCACTGGGCGTGGAAAAGGCATTGCACAGAGACCACGGCACTGCACCAACATGCCAATCCACAAAACTTTCTCCTATGGACCACCAGTCATGTTGGAGAAGACAGCCTCAGGTAGAAGCTGACATTAGGGTTATGTTAGGGTTAGGGTTCAGTAAACCAAAAAGTCTACAGCTCGAGGAACACTGGTCCTGGAAAAGGTATGCCACGGAGACCACGGCACGAGACCAACATACCACTCCCCATACATTTCTCCTAAGGACCACCCATCGTGCTGGGCAAGACAGCCTCGGCCACAAGCCGACATAAGGGTTAGCGTTAGGGTTAGGGTTAGGGTTCAGCAAACCACAAAGCCAACACTTCCAGGAACACTGGGTCTGGAAAAGGCAAGCCACTGAGAGTATGGCACGGCACCAACATGCCACACCCCATACCTTTCTCCTAAGGACCACCCATCGTTCTGGGGAAGACAGCCTCGGCCACAAGCCGACATTAGGGTTATGGTTAGGGTTAGGGTTCAGCAAACGACAAAGCCAACAGCTCCAGGAACACTGGGCCTGGAAAAGGCATGCCACAGAGTGCACGGCACTGCACCAACATGCCAATCCCAACACCTTTCTCCTATGGACCACCCATTGTGCTGGGGAAGACAGCCTCGGCCACAAGCCGACATTAGGGTTAGGGTTAGGTTTAGGGTTAGGGTTAGGGTTAGGGTTCACCAAACCACAAAGCCTACAGGTCCAGGACCACTGGGCCTGGAAAAGGCATGCCACAGACTGCACGGCACTGCACCAACATGCCAATCCCCACACCTTTCTCCTATGGATCACCCATGGTGCAGGGGAAGACAGCCTCGGCCACAAGCCGACATTAGGATTAGGGTTAGGGTTAGGCTTAGGGTTCAGCAAACCACAAAGCCTAGAGCTCCAGGAACACTGGGCCTGGAACAGTCATGCCACGGAGACCACGGCACTGCACCAACATGCCACTCCCCATACCTTTCTTCTGAGGACCACCCATCGTGCTGAAGACGGCAGCCTCGGCCACATGCCGACATTAGGGTTAGGTTTAGGGTTCAGCAAACCACAAAGCCAAAAGTTCCAGGAACACTGGGCCTGGAAAAGGAAAGCCACTGAGAGCACGTCACTGCACCAAGTGTACCTTTCTCCTATGGACCACCCATCGTGCTGGAGAAGACAGCCATGGCTACGAGCCGACATTAGGGTTAGCGTTAGGGTTAGGGTTAGGGTTCAGCAAACCACAAAGCCTACAGCTCCAGGAGGACTGGGCGTGGAAAAGGCATTGCACAGAGACCACGGCACTGCACCAACATGCCAATCCACAAAACTTTCTCCTCTGGACCACCAATCGTGTTGGAGAAGACAGCCTCAGGTTGAAGCTGACATTAGGGTTATGTTAGGGTTAGGGTTCAGTAAACCACAAAGTCTACAGCTCCAGGAAAACTGGGCCTGGAAAAGGCATTCCACGGAGACCACGGCACGACACCAACATGCCACTCCCCATACCTTTCTCCTATGTACCACCCATCGTGCTGGGGAAGACAGCCTTGGCCACAAGCCGACATAAGGGTTAGCGTTAGGGTTAGGGTTGCGGTTCAGCAAACCACAAAGCCAACAGCTCCAGGAATACTGGGTCTGGAAAAGGCAAGCCACTGAGAGTATGGCATGGCACCAACATGCCACTCCCCATACCTTTCTCCTAAGGACCACCCATCGTGCTGGGGAAGACAGCCTCGGCCACGAGCCGACATTAGGGTTAGGGTTAGGGTTAGGGTTCAGCAAACGACAAAGCAAACAGCTCCAGGAACACTGGGCCTGGAAAAGGCATGCCACAGAGCGCACGGCACTGCACCAACGTGCCAATCCCCACACCTTTCTCCTATGGACCACCCATTGTGCTGGGGAAAACAGCCTCGGCCACAAGCCGATATTAGGGTTAGGGTTAGGGTTAGGGTTAGGGTTCAGCAAACCAGAAAGCCAACACCTCCAGGAACACTGGGCCTGGAAAAGGCATTGCACAGAGACCATAGCACTGCACCAACATGCCAATCCCCACACCTTTCTCCTATGGACCACCCATGGTGCTGGGGAGGACAGCCTCGGCCACAAGCCGACATTAGGGTTAGGGTTAGGGTTAGGGTCAGGGTTCAGCAAACCACAAAGCCTACAGCTCCAGGAGCACTGGGCCTGGAAAAGGCATGCCACAGAGTCCACGGCACTGCACCAACATGCCACTCCCCATACCTTTCTTCTGTGGACCACCCATCGTGCTGAAGAAGGCAGCCTCGGCCACATGCCGGCATTAGGGTTAGGGTCAGGGTTCAGCAAACCACAAAGCCTAGAGCTCCAGGAACACTGGGCCTGGAAAACGAAAGCCACTGAGAGCAAGTCACTGCACCAACATGCCACTCCGCATACCTTTCTCCTATGGACCACCCATCGTGCTGGAGAAGACAGCCATGGCTACGAGCCGACATTAGGGTTAGCGTTAGGGTTAGGGTTAGGTTTCAGCAAAGCACAAAGCCTACAGCTCCAGGAGCACTGGGCGTGGAAAAGGCATTGCACAGAGACCACGGCACTGCACCAACATGCCAATCCACAAAACTTTCTCCTATGGACCACCAGTCGTGTTGGAGAAGACAGCCTCAGGTAGAAGCTGACATTAGGGTTATGGTTAGGGTTAGGGTTCAGCAAACCACAAAGCCTACAGCTCCAGGAACACTGGGCCAGGAAAAGGCATTGCACAGAGACCATAGCACTGCACCAACATGCCAATCCCCACACCTTTCTCCTATGGACCACCCATGGTGCTGGGGAGGACAGCCTCAGCCACAAGCCGACATTAGGGTTAGGGTTAGGGTTAGGGTCAGGGTTCAGCAAACCACAAAGCCTACAGCTCCAGGAGCACTGGGTCTGGAAAAGGCAAGCCACTGAGAGTATGGCACGGCACCAACATGCCACTCCCCATACCTTTCTCCTAAGGACCACCTATCATTCTGGGGAGGACAGCCTCGGCCACAAGCCGACATTAGGGTTAGGGTTAGGGTTAGGGTTCACCAAACCACAAAGCCTACAGGTCCAGGACCACTGGGCCTGGAAAAGGCATGCCACAGACTGCGCGGCACTGCACCAACATGCCAATCCCCACACCTTTCTCCTATGGATCACCCATGGTGCAGGGGAAGACAGCCTCGGCCACAAGCCGACATTAGGATTAGGGTTAGGGTTAGGCTTAGGGTTCAGCAAACCACAAAGCCTAGAGCTCCAGGAACACTGGGCCTGGAACAGTCATGCCACGGAGACCACGGCACTGCACCAACATGCCACTCCCCATACCTTTCTTCTGAGGACCACCCATCGTGCTGAAGACGGCAGCCTCGGCCACATGCCGACATTAGGGTTAGGTTTAGGGTTCAGCAAACCACAAAGCCAAAAGTTCCAGGAACACTGGGCCTGGAAAAGGAAAGCCACTGAGAGCACGTCACTGCACCAAGTGTACCTTTCTCCTATGGACCACCCATCGTGCTGGAGAAGACAGCCATGGCTACGAGCCGACATTAGGGTTAGCGTTAGGGTTAGGGTTAGGGTTCAGCAAACCACAAAGCCTACAGCTCCAGGAGGACTGGGCGTGGAAAAGGCATTGCACAGAGACCACGGCACTGCCCCACCATGCCAATCCACAAAACTTTCTCCTCTGGACCACCAATCGTGTTGGAGAAGACAGCCTCAGGTTGAAGCTGACATTAGGGTTATGTTAGGGTTAGGGTTCAGTAAACCACAAAGTCTACAGCTCCAGGAAAACTGGGCCTGGAAAAGGCATTCCACGGAGACCACGGCACGACACCAACATGCCACTCCCCAAACCTTTCTCCTATGTACCACCCATCGTGCTGGGGGAGACAGCCTCGGCGACAAGCCGACATTAGGGTTAGGGTTACGGTTCACCAAACCACAAAGCCTAGAGCTCCAGGAACACTGGGCCTGGAAAAGGCATGCCACAGAGACCACGGCACTGCACCAACATGCCAATCCCCACACCTTTCTCCTATGGACCACCCATGGTGCTGGGGAGGACAGCCTCGGCCACAAGCCAACATTAGAGTTAGGGTTAGGGTTAGGGTTCAGCAAACCACAAAGCCTACAGCTCCAGGAGCACTGGGCCTGGAAAAGGCATGCCACAGAGTCCACGGCACTGCACCAACATGCCAATCCCCAAACCTTTCTCCTATGGACCACCCATCGTGCTGGGGAAGACAGCCTCGGCCACAAGACGACATTAGGGTTAGGGTTAGGGTTAGGGTTCAGCAAACCACAAAGCCTACAGCTCCAGGAACACTGGGCCTGGAAAAGTCATGCCACGGAGACCACGGCACTGCACCAACATGCCACTCCCCATACCTTTCTCCTATGGACCACCCATCGTGCTGGGGAAGGCAGCCTCGGCAACATGCCGGCATTAGTGTTACGGTTAGGGTTCAGCAAACCACAAAGCCTAGAGCTCCAGGAACACTGGGCCTGGAAAACGAAAGCCACTGAGAGCAAGTCACTGCACCAACATGCCACTGCGCATACCTTTCTCCTATGGACCACCCATCGTGCTGGAGAAGACAGCCATGGCTACGAGCCAACATTAGGGTTAGCGTTAGGGTTAGGGTTAGGGTTCAGCAAACCACAAAGCCTACAGCTCCAGGAGCACTGGGCGTGGAAAAGGCATTGCACAGAGACCACGGCACTGCACCAACATGCCAATCCACAAAACTTTCTCCTATGGACCACCAGTCATGTTGGAGAAGACAGCCTCAGGTAGAAGCTGACATTAGGGTTATGTTAGGGTTAGGGTTCAGTAAACCACAAAGTCTACAGCTCGAGGAACACTGGTCCTGGAAAAGGCATGCCACGGAGACCACGGCACGACACCAACATACCACTCCCCATACATTTCTCCTATGGACCACCCATCGTGCGGGGGAAGACAGCCTTGGCCACAAGCCGACATAAGGGTTAGCGTTAGGGTTAGGGTTGGGGTTCAGCAAACCACAAAGCCAACAGCTCCAGGAATACTGGGTCTGGAAAAGGCAAGCCACTGAGAGTATGGCATGGCACCAACATGCCACTCCCCATACCTTTCTCCTAAGGACCACCCATCGTGCTGGGGAAGACAGCCTCGGCCACGAGCCGACATTAGGGTTAGGGTTAGGGTTAGGGTTCAGCAAACGACAAAGCAAACACCTCCAGGAACACTGGGCCTGGAAAAGGCATGCCACAGAGTGCACGGCACTGCACCAACGTGCCAATCCCCACACCTTTCTCCTATGGACCACCCATTGTGCTGGGGAAAACAGCCTCGGCCACAAGCCGATATTAGGGTTAGGGTTAGGGTTAGGGTTAGGGTTCAGCAAACCAGAGAGCCAACACCTCCAGGAACACTGGGCCTGGAAAAGGCATTGCACAGAGACCATAGCACTGCACCAACATGCCAATCCCCACACCTTTCTCCTATGGACCACCCATGGTGCTGGGGAGGACAGCCTCGGCCACAAGCCGACATTAGGGTTAGGGTTAGGGTTAGGGTCAGGGTTCAGCAAACCACAAAGCCTACAGCTCCAGGAGCACTGGGCCTGGAAAAGGCATGCCACAGAGTCCACGGCACTGCACCAACATGCCACTCCCCATACCTTTCTTCTGTGGACCACCCATCGTGCTGAAGAAGGCAGCCTCGGCCACATGCCGGCATTAGGGTTAGGGTCAGGGTTCAGCAAACCACAAAGCCTAGAGCTCCAGGAACACTGGGCCTGGAAAACGAAAGCCACTGAGAGCAAGTCACTGCACCAACATGCCACTCCGCATACCTTTCTCCTATGGACCACCCATCGTGCTGGAGAAGACAGCCATGGCTACGAGCCGACATTAGGGTTAGCGTTAGGGTTAGGGTTAGGTTTCAGCAAAGCACAAAGCCTACAGCTCCAGGAGTACTGGGCGTGGAAAAGGCATTGCACAGAGACCACGGCACTGCACCAACATGCCAATCCACAAAACTTTCTCCTATGGACCACCAGTCGTGTTGGAGAAGACAGCCTCAGGTAGAAGCTGACATTAGGGTTATGGTTAGGGTTAGGGTTCAGCAAACCACAAAGCCTACAGCTCCAGGAACACTGGGCCAGGAAAAGGCATTGCACAGAGACCATAGCACTGCACCAACATGCCAATCCCCACACCTTTCTCCTATGGACCACCCATGGTGCTGGGGAGGACAGCCTCAGTCACAAGCCGACATTAGGGTTAGGGTTAGGTTTAGGGTTAGGGTTCAGCAAACGACAAAGCCTACAGCTCCAGGAACACTGGGCCTGGAAAAGGCATGCCACAGAGTGCACGGCACTGCACCAACGTGCCAATCCCCACACCTTTCTCCTATGGACCACCCATGGTGCTGGGGAGTACAGCCTCGGCCACAAGCCGACATTAGGGTTAGGGTTAGGGTTAGGGTCAGGGTTCAGCAAACCACAAAGCCTACAGCTCCAGGAGCACTGGGCCTGGAAAAGGCATGCCACAGAGTCCACGGCACTGCACCAACATGCCACTCCCCATACCTTTCTTCTGTGGACCACCCATCGTGCTGAAGAAGGCAGCCTCGGCCACATGCCGGCATTAGGGTTAGGGTCAGGGTTCAGCAAACCACAAAGCCTAGAGCTCCAGGAACACTGGGCCTGGAAAACGAAAGCCACTGAGAGCAAGTCACTGCACCAACATGCCACTCCGCATACCTTTCTCCTATGGACCACCCATCGTGCTGGAGAAGACAGCCATGGCTACGAGCCGACATTAGGGTTAGCGTTAGGGTTAGGGTTAGGTTTCAGCAAAGCACAAAGCCTACAGCTCCAGGAGTACTGGGCGTGGAAAAGGCATTGCACAGAGACCACGGCACTGCACCAACATGCCAATCCACAAAAATTTCTCCTATGGACCACCAGTCGTGTTGGAGAAGACAGCCTCAGGTAGAAGCTGACATTAGGGTTATGGTTAGGGTTAGGGTTCAGCAAACCACAAAGCCTACAGCTCCAGGAACACTGGGCCAGGAAAAGGCATTGCACAGAGACCATAGCACTGCACCAACATGCCAATCCCCACACCTTTCTCCTATGGACCACCCATGGTGCTGGGGAGGACAGCCTCAGCCACAAGCCGACATTAGGGTTAGGGTTAGGGTTAGGGTCAGGGTTCAGCAAACCACAAAGCCTACAGCTCCAGGAGCACTGGGTCTGGAAAAGGCAAGCCACTGAGAGTATGGCACGGCACCAACATGCCACTCCCCATACCTTTCTCCTAAGGACCACCCATCGTTCTGGGGAGGACAGCCTCGGCCACAAGCCGACATTAGGGTTAGGGTTAGGGTTAGGGTTCAGCAAACGACAAAGCCAACAGCTCCAGGAACACTGGGCCTGGAAAAGGCATGCCACAGAGTGCACGGCACTGCACCAACGTGCCAATCCCGACACCTTTCTCCTATGGACCACCCATTGTGCTGGGGAAGACAGCCTCGGCCACAAGCCGACATTAGGGTTAGGGTTAGGTTTAGGGTTAGGGTTCAGCAAACGACAAAGCCTACAGCTCCAGGAACACTGGGCCTGGAAAAGGCATGCCACAGAGTGCACGGCACTGCACCAACGTGCCAATCCCCACACCTTTCTCCTATGGACCACCCATGGTGCTGGGGAGGACAGCCTCGGCCACAAGCCGACATTAGGGTTAGGGTTAGGGTTAGGGTTCAGCAAACCACAAAGCCTACAGCTCCAGGAGCACTGGGCCTGGAAAAGGCATGCCACAGAGTCCACGGCACTGCACCAACATGCCAATCCCCAAACCTTTCTCCTATGGACCACCCATCGTGCTGGAGAAGACAGCCTCAGGTAGAAGCTGACATTAGGGTTATGTTAGGGTTAGGGTTCAGTAAACCACAAAGTCTACAGCTCGAGGACCACTGGGCCTGGAAAAGGCATGCCACGGAGACCACGGCACGACACCAACATACCACTCCCCATACATTTCTCCTATGGACCACCCATCGTGCTGGGGAAGACAGCCTTGGCCGCAAGCCGACATAAGGGTTAGCGTTAGGGTTAGGGTTAGGGTTCAGCAAACCACAAAGCCAACACCTCCAGGAATACTGGGTCTGGAAAAGGCAAGCCACTGAGAGTATGGCACGGCACCAACATGCCACTCCCCATACCTTTCTCCTAAGGACCACCCATCGTTCTGGGGAAGACAGCCTCGGCCACAAGCCGACATTAGGGTTAGGGTTAGGGTTAGGGTTCAGCAAACGACAAAGCCAACACCTCCAGGAACACTGGGCCTGGAAAAGGCATGCCACAGAGTGCACGGCACTGCACAAACGTGCCAATCAACAAACCTTTCTCCTATGGAACACCCATCGTGCTGGGGATGACAGCCTCAGGTAGAAGCTCATATTAGGGTTATGTTAGGGTTAGGGTTCAGTAAAACACAAAGTGTACAGCTCCAGGAAGACTGGGCCAGGAAAAGGCATGCCACGGAGACCATGGCACAAGACCAACATGCCACTCCCCATACCTTTCTCCTATGGACCACCCATCGCGCTGGGGAAGACAGTCTTGGCCACAAGCCAACAGTAGGGTTAGGGTTAGGGTTAGTGTTAGGGTTCAGTAAACCACAAAGCCAACAGCTCCAGGAACACTGGGCCTGGAAAAGGTAAGCCACTGAGAGCACAGCACTGCACCAAGATGCCACTGCGCATACATTTTTTCCTATGGACCACCCATCGTGCTGGAGAAGACAGCCATAGCCACGATCCGTCAGTCGGGTTAGCGTTACGGTTAGGTTACAGCAAACCACAAAGCCTACAACTCCAGGAGCATTGGGCCTGGAAAAGGCATGCCACAGAGTCCACGGCACTGCACCAACATGCCAATCCCCATACCTTTCTTCTATGGACCACCCATCGTGCTGGGGAAGACAGCCTCGGCGACAAGCCGACATTAGGGTTAGGGTTAGGGTTCAGAAAACCACAAAGCCTAGAGCTCCAGGAACACTGGGCCTGGAAAAGGCATGCCACAGAGACTACGGCACTGCACCAACATGCCAATCAACAAACCTTTCTCCTATGGAACACCCATCGTGCTGGGGAAGAAAGCCTCAGGTAGAAGCTGATATTAGGGTTATGTTAGGTTTAGGGTTCAGTAAAACACAAAGTGTACAGCTCCAGGAAGACTAGGCCTGGAAAAGGCATGCCACAGAGACCACGGCACGAGACCAACATACCACTCCCCATACATTTCTCCTATGGACCACCCATCGTGCTGGGGAAGACAGCCTTGGCCACAAGCCGACATAAGGGTTAGCGTTAGGGTTAGGGTTAGGGTTCAGCAAACCACAAAGCCAACACTTCCAGGAACACTGGGTCTGGAAAAGGCAAGCCACTGAGAGTATGGCACGGCACCAACATGCCACACCCCATACCTTTCTCCTAAGGACCACCCAGCGTTCTGGGGAAGACAGCCTCGGCCACAAGCCGACATTAGGGTTATGGTTAGGGTTAGGGTTCAGCAAACGACAAAGCCAACAGCTCCAGGAACACTGGGCCTGGAAAAGGCATGCCACAGAGTGCACGGCACTGCACCAACATGCCAATCCCAACACCTTTCTCCTATGGACCACCTATTGTGCTGGGGAAGACAGCCTCGGCCACAAGCCGACATTAGGGTTAGGGTTAGGGTTAGGGTTAGGGTTAGGGTTAGGGTTCACCAAACCACAAAGCCTACAGGTCCAGGACCACTGGGCCTGGAAAAGGCATGCCATAGACTGCACGGCACTGCACCAACATGCCAATCCCCACACCTTTCTCCTATGGATCACCCATGGTGCAGGGGAAGACAGCCTCGGCCACAAGCCGACATTAGGATTAGGGTTAGGGTTAGGCTTAGGGTTCAGCAAACCACAAAGCCTAGAGCTCCAGGAACACTGGGCCTGGAACAGTCATGCCACGGAGACCACGGCACTGCACCAACATGCCACTCCCCATACCTTTCTTCTGAGGACCACCCATCGTGCTGAAGACGGCAGCCTCGGCCACATGCCGACATTAGGGTTAGGTTTAGGTTTCAGCAAACCACAAAGCCAAAAGTTCCAGGAACACTGGGCCTGGAAAAGAAAGCCACTGAGAGCACGTCACTGCACCAAGTGTACCTTTCTCCTATGGACCACCCATCGTGCTGGGGGAGACAGCAATGGCTATGAGCCGACATTAGGGTTAGCGTTAGGGTTAGGGTTAGGGTTCAGCAAACCACAAAGCCTACAGCTCCAGGAGGACTGGGCGTGGAAAAGGTATTGCACAGAGACCACGGCACTGCACCAACATGCCAATCCACAAAACTTTCTCCTCTGGACCACCAATCGTGTTGGAGAAGACAGCCTCAGGTAGAAGCTGACATTAGGGTTATGTTAGGGTTAGGGTTCAGTAAACCACAAAGTCTACAGCTCCAGGAAAACTGGGCCTGGAAAAGGCATTCCACGGAGACCACGGCACGACACCAACATGCCACTCCCCATACCTTTCTCCTATGTACCAGCCATCGTGCTGGGGGAGACAGCCTCGGCGACAAGCCGACATTAGGGTTAGGGTTACGGTTCACCAAACCACAAAGCCTAGAGCTCCAAAAACACTGGGCCTGGAAAAGGCATGCCACAGAGACCACGGCACTGCACCAACATGCCAATCCCCACACCTTTCTCCTATGGACCACCCATGGTGCTGGGGAGGACAGCCTCGGCCACAAGCCAACATTAGAGTTAGGGTTAGGGTTAGGGTTCAGCAAACCACAAAGCCTACAGCTCCAGGAGCACTGGGCCTGGAAAAGGCATGCCACAGAGTCCACGGCACTGCACCAACATGCCAATCCCCAAACCTTTCTCCTATGGACCACCCATCGTGCTGGGGAAGACAGCCTCGGCCACAAGACGACATTATGGTTAGGGTTAGGGTTAGGGTTCAGCAAACCACAAAGCCTACAGCTCCAGGAACACTGGGCCTGGAAAAGTCATGCCACGGAGACCACGGCACTGCACCAACATGCCACTCCCCATACCTTTCTTCTGTGGACACCCATTGTGCTGAAGAAGGCAGCCTCGGCAACATGCCGGCATTAGGGTTACGGTTAGGGTTCAGCAAACCACAAAGCCTAGAGCTCCAGGAACACTGGGCCTGGAAAACGAAAGCCACTGAGAGCAAGTCACTGCACCAACATGCCACTCCCCATACCTTTCTCCTATGGACCACCCATCATGCTGGGGAAGACAGCCTTGGCCACAAGCCGACATAAGGGTTAGCGTTAGGGTTAGGGTTAGGGTTCAGCAAACCACAAAGCCAACAGCTCCAGGAACACTGAGCCTGAAAAAGGCATGCCACAGAGTGCACGGCACTGCACCAACGTGCCAATCCCCACACTTTTCTCCTATGGACCACCCATTGTGCTGGGGAAGACAGCCTCGGCCACAAGCCGACATTAGGGTTAGGGTTAGGGTTAGGGTTAGGGTTCAGCAAACCACAAAGCCTACAGCTCCAGGAGCACTGGGCCTGGAAAAGGCATGCCACAGAGTCCACGGCACTGCACCAACATGCCAATCCCCAAACCTTTCTCCTATGGACCACCCATCGTTCTGGGGAAGACAGCCTCGGCCACAAGCCGACATTAGGGTTAGGGTTAGGGTTAGGGTTCAGCAAACGACAAAGCCAACACCTCCAGGAACACTGGGCCTGGAAAAGGCATGCCACAGAGTGCACGGCACTGCACCAACATGCCAATCCCCACACCTTTCTCCTATGGACCACCCATGGTGCTGGGGAGGACAGCCTCGGCCACAAGCCGACATTAGGGTTAGGGTTAGGGTTAGGGATAGAGTTCAGCAAACCACAAACCCAACAGCTCCAGGAACACTGGGCCTGGAAAAGGCACACCACTGAGAGCACGGCACTGCACCAACATGCCACTCCCCATACCTTTCTCCTATGGACCACCCATCGTGCTGGAAAAGACAGCCTCGGCCACAAGACGACATTAGGGTTAGGGTTAGGGTTAGGGTTCAGCAAACCACAAAGCCTACAGCTCCAGGAGCACTGGGCCTGGAAAAGTCACGCCACGGAGACCACGGCACTGCACCAACATGCCACTCCCCATACCTTTCTTCTGTGGACCACCCATCGTGCTGAAGAAGGCAGCCTCGGCCACATGCCGGCATTAGGGTTAGGGTTAGGGTTCAGCAAACCACAAAGCCTAGAGCTCCAGGAACACTGGGCCTGGAAAAGGAAAGCCACTGAGAGCAAGTCACTGCACCAACATGCCACTCCGCATACCTTTCTCCTATGGAGCACCCATCGTGCTGGAGAAGACAGCCATGGTTACGAGCCGACATTAGGGTCGACATTAGGGTTAGGCTTAGGGTTCAGCAAACCACAAAGCCTACAGCTCCAGGAGCACTGGGCCTGGAAAAGGCATTGCAGAGAGACCACAGCACTGCCCCAACATGCCAATCCACAAACCTTTCTCCTATGGACCACCAGTCGTGTTGGAGAAGACAGCCTCAGGTAGAAGCTGACATTAGGGTTATATTAGGGTTAGGGTTCAGTGAACCACAAAGTCTACAGCTCGAGGAACACTGGGCCTGGAAAAGTCATGCCACGGAGACCACGGCACGACACCAACATACCACTCCCCATACATTTCTCCTATGGACCACCCATCGTGCTGGGGAAGACAGCCTTGGCCACAAGCCGACATAAGGGTTAGCGTTAGGGTTAGGGTTAGGGTTCAGCAAACCACAAAGCCAACAGCTCCAGGAATACTGGGTCTGGAAAAGGCAAGCCACTGAGAGTATGGCACGGCACCAACATGCCACTCCCCATACCTTTCTCCTAAGGACCACCCATCGTTCTGGGGAAGACAGCCTCGGCCACAAGGCGACATTAGGGTTAGGGTTAGGGTTAGGGTTCAGCAAACCACAAAGCCTACAGCTCCAGGACCACTGGGCCTGGAATAGGCATGCCACAGAGTGCACGGCACTGCACCAACATGCCAATCCCCACACCTTTCTCCTATGGACCACCCATGGTGCTGGGGAGGACAGCCTCGGACACAAGCCGACATTAGGGTTAGGGTTAGGGTTAGGGTTAGGGTTCAGCAAACCACAAAGCCTAGAGCTCCAGGAGCACTGGGCCTGGAAAAGGCATGCCACAGACTGCACGGCACTGCACCAACATGCCAATGCCCAAACCTTTCTCCTATGGACCACCCATCGTGCTGGGGAAGACAGCCTTGGCCACAAGCCGACATAAGGGTTAGCGTTAGGGTTAGGGTTAGGGTTCAGCAAACCACCAAGCCAACAGCTCCAGGAATACTGGGTCTGGAAAAGGCAAGCCACTGAGAGTATGGCACGGCACCAACATGCCACTCCCCATACCTTTCTCCTAAGGACCACCCATCGTTCTGGGGAAGACAGCCTCGGCCACAAGGCGACATTAGGGTTAGTGTTAGGGTTAGGGTTCAGCATACCACAAAGCCTACAGCTCCAGGACCACTGGGCCTGGAATAGGCATGCCACAGAGTGCACGGCACTGCACCAACATGCCAATCCCCACACCTTTCTCCTATGGACCACCCATGGTGCTGGGGAGGACAGCCTCGGACACAAGCCGACATTAGGGTTAGGGTTAGGGTTAGGGTTAGGGTTCAGCAAACCACAAAGCCTACAGCTCCAGGAGCACTTGGCCTGGAAAAGGCATGCCACAGACTGCACGGCACTGCACCAACATGCCAATCCCCAAACCTTTCTCCTATGGACCACCCATCGTTCTGGGGAAGACAGCCTCGGCCACAAGCCGACATTAGGGTTAGCGTTAGGGTTAGGGTTAGGGTTCAGCAAACCACAAAGCCTACAGCTCCAGGAGCACTGGGCGTGGAAAAGGCATTGCACAGAGACCACGGCACTGCACCAACATGCCAATCCACAAAACTTTCTCCTATGGACCGCCCATCGTGCTGGAGAAGACAGCCTCAGGTAGAAGCTGACATTAGGGTTATGTTAGGGTTAGGGTTCAGTAAACCACAAAGTCTACAGCTCGAGGACCACTGGGCCTGGAAAAGGCATGCCACGGAGACCACGGCACGACACCAACATACCACTCCCCATACATTTCTCCTATGGACCACCCATCGTGCTGGGGAAGACAGCCTTGGCCACAAGCCGACATAAGGGTTAGCGTTAGGGTTAGGGTTAGGGTTCAGCAAACCACAAAGCCAACAGCTCCAGGAATACTGGGTCTGGAAAAGGCAAGCCACTGAGAGTATGGCACGGCACCAACATGCCACTCCCCATACCTTTCTCCTAAGGACCACCCATCGTTCTGGGGAAGACAGCCTCGGCCACAAGCCGACATTAGGGTTAGGGTTAGGGTTAGGGTTCAGCAAACGACAAAGCCAACACCTCCAGGAACACTGGGCCTGGAAAAGGCATGCCACAGAGTGCACGGCACTGCACAAACGTGCCAATCAACAAACCTTTCTCCTATGGAACACCCATCGTGCTGGGGATGACAGCCTCAGGTAGAAGCTCATATTAGGGTTATGTTAGGGTTAGGGTTCAGTAAAACACAAAGTGTACAGCTCCAGGAAGACTGGGCCAGGAAAAGGCATGCCACGGAGACCATGGCAGAAGACCAACATGCCACTCCCCATACCTTTCTCCTATGGACCACCCATCGTGCTGGGGAAGACAGTCTTGGCCACAAGCCAACATTAGGGTTAGGGTTAGGGTTAGTGTTAGGGTTCAGTAAACCACAAAGCCAACAACTCCAGGAACACTGGGCCTGGAAAAGGTAAGCCACTGAGAGCACAGCACTGCACCAAGATGGCACTGCGCATACATTTTTTCCTATGTACCACCCATCGTGCTGGAGAAGACAGCCTCGGCCACGAGCCGTCAGTCGGGTTAGCGTTGCGGTTAGGTTACAGCAAACCACAAAGCCTACAACTCCAGGAGCACTGGGCCTGGAAAAGGCATGCCACAGAGTCCACGGCACTGCACCAACATGCCAATCCCCACACCTTTCTTCTATGGAGAACCCATCATGCTGGGGACGACAGCCTCGGCGACAAGCCGACATTAGGGTTAGGGTTAGGGTTAGGGTTAGGGTTCAGCAAACCACAAAGCCAAAATTTCCAGGAACACTGGGCCTGGAAAAGGCAAGCCACTGAGAGCACGGCACTGTACCAACATGCCACTGCGCATACCTTTCTCCTATGGACCACCCATCGTGCTGGGGGAGACAGCCTCAGCGACAAGCCGACATTAGGGTTAGGGTTAGGGTTCAGCAAACCACAAAGCCTAGAGCTCCAGGAACACTGGGCCTGGAAAAGGAAAGCCAGTGAGAGCAAGTCACTGCACCAACATGCCACTCCGCATACCTTTCTCCTATGGACCACCCATCGTGCTGGAGAAGACAGCCATGGCTACGAGCCGACATTAGGGTTAGCGTTAGGGTTAGGGTTAGGGTTCAGCAAACCACAAAGCCTACAGCTCCAGGAGCACTGGGCGTGGAAAAGGCATTGCACAGAGACCACGGCACTGCACCAACATGCCAATCCACAAAACTTTCTCCTATGGACCACCAGTCGTGTTGGAGAAGATAGCCTCAGGTAGAAGCTGACATTAGGGTTATGTTAGGGTTAGGGTTCAGTAAACCACAAAGTCGACAGCTCGAGGAACACTGGGCCTGGAAAAGGTATGCCACGGAGACCACGGCACGACACCAACATACCACTCCCCATACATTTGTCCTATGGACCACCCATCGTGCTGGGGAAGACAGCCTTGGCCACAAGCCGACATAAGGGTTAGCGTTAGGGTTAGGGTTCAGCAAACCACAAAGCCAACAGCTCCAGGAACACTGAGCCTGAAAAAGGCATGCCACAGAGTGCACGGCACTGCACCAACGTGCCAATCCCCACACTTTTCTCCTATGGACCACCCATGGTGCTGGGGAGGACAGCCTCGGCCACAAGCCGACATTAGGGTTAGGGTTAGGGTTAGGGATAGAGTTCAGCAAACCACAAACCCAACAGCTCCAGGAACACTGGGCCTGGAAAAGGCACACCACTGAGAGCACGGCACTGCACCAACATGCCACTCCCCATACCTTTCTCCTATGGACCACCCATCGTGCTGGAAAAGACAGCCTCGGCCACAAGACGACATTAGGGTTAGGGTTAGGGTTAGGGTTCAGCAAACCACAAAGCCTACAGCTCCAGGAGCACTGGGCCTGGAAAAGTCACGCCACGGAGACCACGGCACTGCACCAACATGCCACTCCCCATACCTTTCTTCTGTGGACCACCCATCGTGCTGAAGAAGGCAGCCTCGGCCACATGCCGGCATTAGGGTTAGGGTTAGGGTTCAGCAAACCACAAAGCCTAGAGCTCCAGGAACACTGGGCCTGGAAAAGGAAAGCCACTGAGAGCAAGTCACTGCACCAACATGCCACTCCGCATACCTTTCTCCTATGGAGCACCCATCGTGCTGGAGAAGACAGCCATGGTTACGAGCCGACATTAGGGTCGACATTAGGGTTAGGCTTAGGGTTCAGCAAACCACAAAGCCTACAGCTCCAGGAGCACTGGGCCTGGAAAAGGCATTGCAGAGAGACCACAGCACTGCACCAACATGCCAATCCACAAACCTTTCTCCTATGGACCACCAGTCGTGTTGGAGAAGACAGCCTCAGGTAGAAGCTGACATTAGGGTTATGGTTAGGGTTAGGGTTCAGTGAACCACAAAGTCTACAGCTCGAGGAACACTGGGCCTGGAAAAGTCATGCCACGGAGACCACGGCACTGCACCAACATGCCAATCCCCACACCTTTCTCCTATGGAGCACCCATGGTGCTGGGGAGGACAGCCTCGGCCACAAGGCGACATTAGGGTTAGGGTTAGGGTTAGGGTTCAGCAAACCACAAAGCCTACAGCTCCAGGACCACTGGGCCTGGAATAGGCATGCCACAGAGTGCACGGCACTGCACCAACATGCCAATCCCCAAACCTTTCTCCTATGGACCACCCATCGTGCTGGGGAAGACAGCCTTGGCCACAAGCCGACATAAGGGTTAGCGTTAGGGTTAGGGTTAGGGTTCAGCAAACCACAAAGCCAACAGCTCCAGGAATACTGGGTCTGGAAAAGGCAAGCCACTGAGAGTATGGCACGGCACCAACATGCCACTCCCCATACCTTTCTCCTAAGGACCACCCATCGTTCTGGGGAAGACAGCCTCGGCCACAAGGCGACATTAGGGTTAGGGTTAGGGTTAGGGTTCAGCAAACCACAAAGCCTACAGCTCCAGGACCACTGGGCCTGGAATAGGCATGCCACAGAGTGCACGGCACTGCACCAACATGCCAATCCCCACACCTTTCTCCTATGGACCACCCATGGTGCTGGGGAGGACAGCCTCGGCCACAAGGCGACATTAGGGTTAGGGTTAGGGTTAGGGTTCAGCAAACCACAAAGCCTACAGCTCCAGGACCACTGGGCCTGGAATAGGCATGCCACAGAGTGCACGGCACTGCACCAACATGCCAATCCCCACACCTTTCTCCTATGGACCACCCATCGTGCTGGAGAAGACAGCCATGGTTACGAGCCGACATTAGGGTCGACATTAGGGTTAGGCTTAGGGTTCAGCAAACCACAAAGCCTACAGCTCCAGGAGCACTGGGCCTGGAAAAGGCATTGCAGAGAGACCACAGCACTGCACCAACATGCCAATCCACAAACCTTTCTCCTATGGACCACCAGTCGTGTTGGAGAAGACAGCCTCAGGTAGAAGCTGACATTAGGGTTATGTTAGGGTTAGGGTTCAGTGAACCACAAAGTCTACAGCTCGAGGAACACTGGGCCTGGAAAAGTCATGCCACGGAGACCACGGCACGACACCAACATACCACTCCCCATACATTTCTCCTATGGACCACCCATCGTGCTGGGGAAGACAGCCTTGGCCACAAGCCGACATAAGGGTTAGCGTTAGGGTTAGGGTTAGGGTTCAGCAAACCACAAAGCCAACAGCTCCAGGAATACTGGGTCTGGAAAAGGCAAGCCACTGAGAGTATGGCACGGCACCAACATGCCACTCCCCATACCTTTCTCCTAAGGACCACCCATCGTTCTGGGGAAGACAGCCTCGGCCACAAGGCGACATTAGGGTTAGGGTTAGGGTTAGGGTTCAGCAAACCACAAAGCCTACAGCTCCAGGACCACTGGGCCTGGAATAGGCATGCCACAGAGTGCACGGCACTGCACCAACATGCCAATCCCCACACCTTTCTCCTATGGACCACCCATGGTGCTGGGGAGGACAGCCTCGGACACAAGCCGACATTAGGGTTAGGGTTAGGGTTAGGGATAGAGTTCAGCAAACCACAAACCCAACAGCTCCAGGAACACTGGGCCTGGAAAAGGCACACCACTGAGAGCACGGCACTGCACCAACATGCCACTCCCCATACCTTTCTCCTATGGACCACCCATCGTGCTGGAAATGACAGCCTCGGCCACAAGACGACATTAGGGTTAGGGTTAGGGTTAGGGTTCAGCAAACCACAAAGCCTACAGCTCCAGGAGCACTGGGCCTGGAAAAGTCACGCCACGGAGACCACGGCACTGCACCAACATGCCACTCCCCATACCTTTCTTCTGTGGACCACCCATCGTGCTGAAGAAGGCAGCCTCGGCCACATGCCGGCATTAGGGTTAGGGTTAGGGTTCAGCAAACCACAAAGCCTAGAGCTCCAGGAACACTGGGCCTGGAAAAGGAAAGCCACTGAGAGCAAGTCACTGCACCAACATGCCACTCCGCATACCTTTCTCCTATGGAGCACCCATCGTGCTGGAGAAGACAGCCATGGTTACGAGCCGACATTAGGGTCGACATTAGGGTTAGGCTTAGGGTTCAGCAAACCACAAAGCCTAAAGCTCCAGGAGCACTGGGCCTGGAAAAGGCATTGCAGAGAGACCACAGCACTGCACCAACATGCCAATCCACAAACCTTTCTCCTATGGACCACCAGTCGTGTTGGAGAAGACAGCCTCAGGTAGAAGCTGACATTAGGGTTATGTTAGTGTTAGGGTTCAGTGAACCACAAAGTCTACAGCTCGAGGAACACTGGGCCTGGAAAAGTCATGCCACGGAGACCACGGCACGACACCAACATACCACTCCCCATACATTTCTCCTATGGACCACCCATCGTGCTGGGGAAGACAGCCTTGGCCACAAGCCGACATAAGGGTTAGCGTTAGGGTTAGGGTTAGGGTTCAGCAAACCACAAAGCCAACAGCTCCAGGAATACTGGGTCTGGAAAAGGCAAGCCACTGAGAGTATGGCACGGCACCAACATGCCACTCCCCATACCTTTCTCCTAAGGACCACCCATCGTTCTGGGGAAGACAGCCTCGGCCACAAGGCGACATTAGGGTTAGGGTTAGGGTTAGGGTTCAGCAAACCACAAAGCCTACAGCTCCAGGACCACTGGGCCTGGAATAGGCATGCCACAGAGTGCACGGCACTGCACCAACATGCCAATCCCCACACCTTTCTCCTATGGACCACCCATGGTGCTGGGGAGGACAGCCTCGGACACAAGCCGACATTAGGGTTAGGGTTAGGGTTAGGGTTAGGGTTCAGCAAACCACAAAGCCTACAGCTCCAGGAGCACTGGGCCTGGAAAAGGCATGCCACAGACTGCACGGCACTGCACCAACATGCCAATCCCCAAACCTTTCTCCTATGGACCACCCATCGTGCTGGGGAAGACAGCCTTGGCCACAAGCCGACATAAGGGTTAGCGTTAGGGTTAGGGTTAGGGTTCAGCAAACCACAAAGCCAACAGCTCCAGGAATACTGGGTCTGGAAAAGGCAAGCCACTGAGAGTATGGCACGGCACCAACATGCCACTCCCCATACCTTTCTCCTAAGGACCACCCATCGTTCTGGGGAAGACAGCCTCGGCCACAAGGCGACATTAGGGTTAGGGTTAGGGTTAGGGTTCAGCAAACCACAAAGCCTACAGCTCCAGGACCACTGGGCCTGGAATAGGCATGCCACAGAGTGCACGGCACTGCACCAACATGCCAATCCCCACACCTTTCTCCTATGGACCACCCATGGTGCTGGGGAGGACAGCCTCGGCCACAAGGCGACATTAGGGTTAGGGTTAGGGTTAGGGTTCAGCAAACCACAAAGCCTACAGCTCCAGGACCACTGGGCCTGGAAAAGGCATGCCACAGAGTGCACGGCACTGCACCAACATGCCAATCCCCACACCTTTCTCCTATGGACCACCCATCGTGCTGGAGAAGACAGCCATGGCTACGAGCCAACATTAGGGTTAGCGTTAGGGTTAGGGTTAGGGTTCAGCAAACCACAAAGCCTACAGCTCCAGGAGCACTGGGCGTGGAAAAGGCATTGCACAGAGACCACGGCACTGCACCAACATGCCAATCCACAAAACTTTCTCCTATGCACCACCCATCGTGCTGGAGAAGACAGCCTCGGTCAGAAGACGACATTAGGGTTAGGGTTAGGGTTAGGGTTCAGCAAACCACAAAGTCTACAGCTCGAGGACCACTGGGCCTGGAAAAGGCATGCCACGGAGACCACGGCACGACACCAACATACCACTCCCCATACATTTCTCCTATGGACCACCCATCGTGCTGGGGAAGACAGCCTTGGCCACAAGCCGACATAAGGGTTAGCGTTAGGGTTAGGGTTAGGGTTCAGCAAACCACAAAGCCAACAGCTCCAGGAATACTGGGTCTGGAAAAGGCAAGCCACTGAGAGTATGGCACGGCACCAACATGCCACTCCCCATACCTTTCTCCTAAGGACCACCCATCGTTCTGGGGAAGACAGCCTCGGCCACAAGCCGACATTAGGGTTAGGGTTAGGGTTCAGCAAACGACAAAGCCAACACCTCCAGGAACACTGGGCCTGGAAAAGGCATGCCACAGAGTGCACGGCACTGCACAAATGTGCCAATCAACAAACCTTTCTCCTATGGAACACCCATCGTGCTGGGGATGACAGCCTCAGATAGAAGCTCATATTAGGGTTATGTTAGGGTTAGGGTTCAGTAAAACTCAAAGTGTACAGCTCCAGGAAGACTGGGCCAGGAAAAGTCACGCCACGGAGACCACGGCACTGCACCAACATGCCACTCCCCATACCTTTCTCCTAAGGACCACCCATCGTGCTGAAGAAGGCAGCCTCGGTCACATGCCGGCATTAGGGTTAGGGTTAGGGTTCAGCAAACCACAAAGCCTAGAGCTCCAGGAACACTGGGCCTGGAAAAGGAAAGCCACTGAGAGCAAGTCACTGCACCAACATGCCACTCCGCATACCTTTCTCCTATGGACCACCCATCGTGCTGGAGAAGACAGCCATGGATACGAGCCGACATTAGGGTTAGCGTTAGGGTTACGGTTCAGCAAACCACAAAGCCTACAGCTCCAGGAGCACTGGGCATGGAAAAGGCATTGCACAGAGACCACGGCACTGCACCAACATGCCAATCCACAAAACTTTCTCCTATGGACCACCAGTCGTGTTGGAGAAGACAGCCTCAGGTAGAAGCTGACATTAGGGTTATGTTAGGGTTAGGGTTCAGTAAACCACAAAGTCTACAGCTCGAGGAACACTGGGCCTGGAAAAGGCATGCCACGGAGACCACGGCACGACACCAACATACCACTCCCCATACATTTCTCCTATGGACCACCCATCGTGCTGGGGAAGACAGCCTTGGCCACAAGCCGACATAAGGGTTAGCGTTAGGGTTAGGGTTAGGGTTCAGCAAACCACAAAGCCAACAGCTCCAGGAATACTGGGTCTGGAAAAGGCAAGCCACTGAGAGTATGGCACGGCACCAACATGCCACTCCCCATACCTTTCTCCTAAGGACCACCCATCGTTCTGGGCACTCCCCATACCTTTCTCCTAAGGACCACCCATCGTTCTGGGGAACACAGCCTAGGCCACAAGCCGACATTAGGGTTAGGGTTAGGGTTAGAGTTCAGCAAACGACAAAGCCAACACCTCCAGGAACACTGGGCCTGGAAAAGGCATGCCACAGAGTGCACGGCACTGCACCAACGTGCCAATCCCCACACCTTTCTCCTATGGACCACCCATGGTGCTGGGGAGGACAGCCTCGGACACAAGCCGACATTAGGGTTAGGGTTAGGGTTAGGGTTAGGGTTCAGCAAACCACAAAGCCTACAGCTCCAGGAGCACTGGGCCTGGAAAAGGCATGCCACAGAGTCCACGGCACTGCACCAACATGCCAATCCCCAAACCTTTCTCCTATGGACCACCCATCGTTCTGGGAAAGACAGCCTCGGCTACGAGCCGACATTAGGGTTATGGTTAGGGTTAGGGTTCAGCATACGATAAAGCCAACACCTCCAGGAACACTGGGCCTGGAAAAGGCATGCCACAGAGTGCACGGCACTGCACCAACATGCCAATCCACAAAACTTTCTCCTATGGACCACCAGTCGTGTTGGAGAAGACAGCCTCAGGTAGAAGCTGACATTAGGGTTATGTTAGGGTTAGGGTTCAGTAAACCACAAAGTCTACAGCTCGAGGAACACTGGGCCTGGAAAGGGCATGCCACGGAGACCACGGCACGACACCAACATACCACTCCCCATACATTTCTCCTATGGACCACCCATCGTGCTGGGGAAGACAGCCTCGGCCACAAGCCGACATTTCGGTTAGGGTTAGGGTTCACCAAACCACAAAGCCTAGAGCTCCAGGAACACTGGGCCTGGAAAAGGCATGCCACAGAGACCACGGCACTGCACCAACATGCCAATCCCCACACCTTTCTCCTATGGACCACCCATGGTGCTGGGGAGGACAGCCTCGGCCAAAAGCCAACATTAGAGTTAGGGTTAGGGTTAGGGTTCAGCAAACCACAAAGCCTACAGCTCCAGGAGCACTGGGCCTGGAAAAGGCATGCCACAGAGTCCACGGCACTGCACCAACATGCCAATCCCCAAACCTTTCTCCTATGGACCACCCATCGTGCTGGGGAAGACAGCCTTGGCCACAAGCCGACATAAGGGTTAGCGTTAGGGTTAGGGTTAGGGTTCAGCAAACCACAAAGCCAACAGCTCCAGGAATACTGGGTCTGGAAAAGGCAAGCCACTGAGAGTATGGCATGGCACCAACATGCCACTCCCCATACCTTTCTCCTAAGGACCACCCATCGTGCTGGGGAAGACAGCCTCGGCCACGAGCCGACATTAGGGTTAGGGTTAGGGTTAGGGTTCAGCAAACGACAAAGCAAACACCTCCAGGAACACTGGGCCTGGAAAAGGCATGCCACAGAGTGCACGGCACTGCACCAACGTGCCAATCCCCACACCTTTCTCCTATGGACCACCCATTGTGCTGGGGAAAACAGCCTCGGCCACAAGCCGATATTAGGGTTAGGGTTAGGGCTAGGGTTAGGGTTTAGCAAACCAGAAAGCCAACACCTCCAGGAACACTGGGCCTGGAAAAGGCATTGCACAGAGACCATAGCACTGCACCAACATGCCAATCCCCACACCTTTCTCCTATGGACCACCCATGGTGCTGGGGAGGACAGCCTCGGCCACAAGCCGACATTAGGGTTAGGGTTAGGGTTAGGGTCAGGGTTCAGCAAACCACAAAGCCTACAGCTCCAGGAGCACTGGGCCTGGAAAAGGCATGCCACAGAGTCCACGGCACTGTACCAACATGCCACTCCCCATACCTTTCTTCTGTGGACCACCCATCGTGCTGAAGAAGGCAGCCTCGGCCACATGCCGGCATTAGGGTTTGGGTTAGCGTTCAGCAAACCACAAAGCCTAGAGCTCCAGGAACACTGGGCCTGGAAAAGGAAAGCCACTGAGAGCAAGTCACTGCACCAACATGCCACTCCGCATACCTTTCTCCTATGGACCACCGATCGTGCTGGAGAAGACAGCCATGGCTACGAGCCGACATTAGGGTTAGCGTTAGGGTTAGGGTTCAGCAAACCACAAAGCCTACAGCTCCAGGAGCACTGGGCGTGGAAAAGGCATTGCACAGAGACCACGGCACTGCACCAACATGCCAATCCACAAAACTTTCTCCTATGGACCACCAGTCGTGTTGGAGAAGACAGCCTCAGGTAGAAGTTGACATTAGGGTTATGTTAGGGTTAGGGTTCAGTAAACCACAAAGTCTACAGCTCGAGGAACACTGGGCCTGGAAAAGGCATGCCATGGAGACCACGGCACGACACCAACATACCACTCCCCATACATTTCTCCTATGGACCACCCATCGTGCTGGGGAGGACAGCCTCGGACACAAGCCGACATTAGGGTTAGGGTTAGGGTTAGAGTTAGGGTTAGGGTTCAGCAAACCACAAAGCCTACAGCTCCAGGAGCACTGGGCCTGGAAAAGGCATGCCACAGACTGCACGGCACTGCACCAACATGCCAATCCCCAAACCTTTCTCCTATGGACCACCCATCGTTCTGGGGAAGACAGCCTCGGCCACAAGGCGACATTAGGGTTAGGGTTAGGGTTAGGGTTCAGCAAACGACAAAGCCAACACCTCCAGGAACACTGGGCCTGGAAAAGGCATGCCACAGAGTGCACGGCACTGCACCAACATGCCAATCCCCACACTTTTCTCCTATGGACCACCCATTGTGCTGGGGAAGACAGCCTCGGCCACAAGCCGACATTAGGGTTAGGGTTAGGGTTAGGGTTAGGGTTCAGCAAACCACAAAGCCTACAGCTCCAGGAACACTGGGCGTGGAAAAGGCATGCCACAGAGTGCACGGCACTGCACCAACATGCCAATCCACAAAACTTTCTCCTATGGACCACCAGTCGTGTTGGAGAAGACAGCCTCAGGTAGAAGCTGACATTAGGGTTATGTTAGGGTTAGGGTTCAGTAAACCACAAAGTCTACAGCTCGAGGAACACTGGGCCTGGAAAGGGCATGCCACGGAGACCACGGCACGACACCAACATACCACTCCCCATACATTTCTCCTATGGACCACCCATCGTGCTGGGGAAGACAGCCTTGGCCACAAGCCGACATTAGGGTTAGCGTTAGGGTTAGGGTTAGGGTTCAGCAAACCACAAAGCCTACAGCTCCAGGAACACTGGGCCTGGAAAAGGCATGCCACAGAGTGCACGGCACTGCACCAACATGCCAATCCCCACACCTTTCTCCTATGGACCACCCATGGTGCTGGGGAGGACAGCCTCGGCCACAAGACGACATTAGGGTTAGGGTTAGGGTTAGGGTTCAGCAAACCAAAAAGCCTACAGCTCCAGGAACACTGGGCCTGGAAAAGTCACGCCACGGAGACCACGGCACTGCACCAACATGCCACTCCCCATACCTTTCTCTTATGGACCACCCATCGTGCTGGAGTAGACAGCCTCGGCCACAAGACGACATTAGGGTTAGGGTTAGGGTTAGGGTTCAGCAAACCACAAAGCCTACAGCTCCAGGAACACTGGGCCTGGAAAAGTCATGCCACGGAGAGCACGGCACTGCACCAACATGCCACTCCCCATACATTTCTTCTGTGGACCACCCATCGTGCTGAAGAAGGCAGCCTCGGCCACATGCCGGCATTAGGGTTAGGGTTAGGGTTCAGCAAACCACAAAGCCTAGAGCTCCAGGAACACTGGGCCTGTAAAAGACAAACCACTGAGAGCACGGCACTGCACCAACATGCCACTCCCCATACCTTTCTCCTAAGGACCACCCATCGTGCTGGAGAAGACAGCCTCGGTCAGAAGACGACATTAGGGTTAGAGATAGGGTTAGGGTTCAGCAAACCACAAAGCCAGCACCTCCAGGAACACTGGGCCTGGAAAAGGCATGCCACAGAGTGCACGGCACTGCACCAACATGCCAATCCCCACACCTTTCTCCTATGGACCACCCATTGTGCTGGGGAAGACAGCCTCGGCCACAAGCCGACATTAGGGTTAGGGTTAGGGTTAGGGTTAGGGTTCAGCAAACCACAAAGCCTACAGCTCCAGGAACACTGGGCCTGGAAAAGGCATGCCACAGAGTGCACGGCACAGCACCAACATGCCAATCCCCACACCTTTCTCCTATGGACCACCCATGGTGCTGGGGAGGACAGCCTCGGCCACAAGCCGACATTAGGGTTAGGGTTAGGGTTAGGGTTAGGGTTCAGCAAACCACAAAGCCTACAGCTCCAGGAGCACTGGGCCTGGAAAAGGCATGCCACAGAGTCCACGGCACTGCACCAACATGCAAATCCCCAAACCTTTCTCCTACGGACCACCCATCGTGCTGGGGAAGACAGCCTGGGCCACAAGCCGACATTAGGGTTAGGGTTAGGGTTCAGCAAACCACAAAGCCAACAGCTCCAGGAACACTGGGCCTGTAAAAGACAAACCACTGAGAGCACGGCACTGCCCCAACATGCCACTACCCATACCTTTCTCCTAAGGAACACCCATCGTGCTGGAGAAGTCAGCCTCGGTCAGAAGACGACATTAGGGTTAGGGTTAGGGTTAGGGTTCAGCAAACCACAAAGCCAACACCTCCAGGAACACTGGGCCTGGAAAAGGCATGCCACAGAGTGCACGGCACTGCACCAACGTGCCAATCCCCACACCTTTCTCCTATGGACCACCCATTGTGCTGGGGAAGACAGCCTCGGCCACAAGCCGACATTAGGGTTAGGGTTAGGGTTAGGGTTAGGGTTCAGCAAACCACAAAGCCTACAGCTCCAGGAACACTGGGCCTGGAAAAGGCATGCCACAGAGTGCACGGCACTGCACCAACATGCCAATCCCCACACCTTTCTCCTATGGACCACCCATGGTGCTGGGGAGGACAGCCTCGGCCACAAGCCGACATTAGGGTTAGGGTTAGGGTTAGGGTTAGGGTTCAGCAAACCACAAAGCCTACAGCTCCAGGAGCACTGGGCCTGGAAAAGGCATGCCACAGAGTCCACGGCACTGCACCAACATGCCACTCCCCATACATTTCTTCTGTGGACCACCCATCGGGCTGAAGAAGGCAGCCTCGGTCACATGCCGGCATTAGGGTTAGGGTTAGGGTTCAGCAAACCACAAAGCCTAGAGCTCCAGGAACACTGGGCCTGGAAAAGGAAAGCCACTGAGAGCAAGTCACTGCACCAACATGCCACTCCGCATACCTTTCTCCTATGGACCACCCATCGTGCTGGAGAAGACAGCCATGGATACGAGCCGACATTAGGGTTAGCGTTAGGGTTAGGGTTAGGGTTCAGGAAACCACAAAGCCTACAGCTCCAGGAGCACTGGGCATGGAAAAGGCATTGCACAGAGACCACGGCACTGCACCAACATGCCAATCCACAAAACTTTCTCCTATGGACCACCAGTCGTGTTGGAGAAGACAGCCTCAGGTAGAAGCTGACATTAGGGTTATGTTAGGGTTAGGGTTCAGTAAACCACAAAGTCTACAGCTCGAGGAACACTGGGCCTGGAAAAGGCATGCCACGGAGACCACGGCACGACACCAACATACCACTCCCCATACATTTCTCCTATGGACCACCCATCGTGCTGGGGAAGACAGCCTTGGCCACAAGCCGACATAAGGGTTAGCGTCAGGGTTAGGGTTAGGGTTCAGCAAACCACAAAGCCAACAGCTCCAGGAATACTGGGTCTGGAAAAGGCAAGCCACTGAGAGTATGGCACGGCACCAACATGCCACTCCCCATACCTTTCTCCTAAGGACCACCCATCGTTCTGGGCACTCCCCATACCTTTCTCCTAAGGACCACCCATCGTTCTGGGGAACACAGCCTCGGCCACAAGCCGACATTAGGGTTAGGGTTAGGGTTAGGGTTCAGCAAACGACAAAGCCAACACCTCCAGGAACACTGGACCTGGAAAAGGCATGCCACAGAGTGCACGGCACTGCACCAACGTGCCAATCCCCACACCTTTCTCCTATGGACCACCCATGGTGCTGGGGAGGACAGCCTCAGCCACAAGCCGACATTAGGGTTAGGGTTAGGGTTAGGGTTAGGGTTCAGCAAACCACAAAGCCTACAGCTCCAGGAGCACTGGGCCTGGAAAAGGCATGCCACAGAGTCCACGGCACTGCACCAACATACAAATCCCCAAACCTTTCTCCTACGGACCACCCGTCGTGCTGGGGAAGACAGCCTGGGCCACAAGCCGACATTAGGGTTAGGGTTAGGGTTCAGCAAACCACAAAGCCAACAGCTCCAGGAACACTGGGCCTGGAAAAGGCAAGCCACTGAGAGTATGGCACGGCACCAACATGCCACTCCCCATACCTTTCTCCTAAGGACCACCCATCGTTCTGGGCACTCCCCATACCTTTCTCCTAAGGACCACCCATCGTTCTGGGGAACACAGCCTCGGCCACAAGCCGACATTAGGGTTAGGGTTAGGGTTAGGGTTCAGCAAACGACAAAGCCAACACCTCCAGGAACACTGGGCCTGGAAAAGGCATGCCACAGAGTGCACGGCACTGCACCAACGTGCCAATCCCCACACCTTTCTCCTATGGACCACCCATGGTGCTGGGGAGGACAGCCTCGGCCAGAAGCCGACATTAGGGTTAGGGTTAGGGTTAGGGTTAGGGTTCAGCAAACCACAAAGCCTACAGCTCCAGGAGCACGGGGCCTGGAAAAGGCATGCCACAGAGTCCACGGCACTGCACCAACATGCCAATCCCCAAACCTTTCTCCTATGGACCACCCATCGTTCTGGGGAAGACAGCCTCGGCCACGAGCCGACATTAGGGTTAGGGTTAGGGTTAGGGTTCAGCATACGACAAAGCCAACACCTCCAGGAACACTGGGCCTGGAAAAGGCATGCCACAGAGTGCACGGCACTGCACCAACATGCCAATCCACAAAACTTTCTCCTATGGACCACCAGTCGTGTTGGAGAAGACAGCCTCAGGTAGAAGCTGACATTAGGGTTATGTTAGGGTTAGGGTTCAGTAAACCACAAAGTCTACAGCTCGAGGAACACTGGGCCTGGAAAGGGCATGCCACGGAGACAACGGCACGACACCAACATACCACTCCCCATACATTTCTCCTATGGACCACCCATCGTGCTGGGGAAGACAGCCTCGGCCACAAGCCGACATTAGGGTTAGGGTTAGGGTTAGGGTTAGGGTTCAGCAAACCACAAAGCCTACAGCTCCAGGAACACTGGGCCTGGAAAAGGCATGCCACAGAGTGCACGGCACTGCACCAACATGCCAATCCCCACACCTTTCTCCTATGGACCACCCATGGTGCTGGGGAGGACAGCCTCGGCCACAAGCCGACATTAGGGTTAGGGGTAGGGTTAGGGATAGAGTTCAGCAAACCACAAACCCAACAGCTCCAGGAACACTGGGCCTGGAAAAGGCACACCACTGAGAGCACGGCACTGCACCAACATGCCACTCCCCATACCTTTCTCCTATGGACCACCCATCGTGCTGGAGAAGACAGCCTCGGCCACAAGACGACATTAGGGTTAGAGTTAGGGTTAGGGTTCAGCAAACCACAAAGCCTACAGCTCCAGGAACACTGGGCCTGGAAAAGTCACGCCACGGAGGGCACGGCACTGCACCAACATGCCACTCCCCATACATTTCTTCTGTGGACCACCCATCGTGCTGAAGAAGGCAGCCTCGGCCACATGCCGGCATTAGGGTTAGGGTTAGGGTTCAGCAAACCACAAAGCCTAGAGCTCCAGGAACACTGGGCCTGTACAAGACAAACCAGTGAGAGCACGGCACTGCACCAACATGCCACTCCCCATACCTTTCTCCTAAGGACCACCCATCGTGCTGGAGAAGACAGCCTCGGTCAGAAGACGACATTAGGGTTAGAGATAGGGTTAGGGTTCAGCAAACCACAAAGCCAGCACCTCCAGGAACACTGGGCCTGGAAAAGGCATGCCACAGAGTGCACGGCACTGCACCAACGTGCCAATCCCCACACCTTTCTCCTATGGACCACCCATTGTTCTGGGGAAGACAGCCTCGGCCACAAGCCGACATTAGGGTTAGGGTTAGGGTTAGGGTTAGGGTTCAGCAAACCACAAAGCCTACAGCTCCAGGAACACTGGGCCTGGAAAAGGCATGCCACAGAGTGCACGGCACTGCACCAACATGCCAATCCCCACACCTTTCTCCTATGGACCACCCATGGTGCTGGGGAGGACAGCCTCGGCCACAAGCCGACATTAGGGTTAGGGTTAGGGTTAGGGTTAGGGTTCAGCAAACCACAAAGCCTACAGCTCCAGGAGCACTGGGCCTGGAAAAGGCATGCCACAGAGTCCACGGCACTGCACCAACATGCCACTCCCCATACATTTCTTCTGTAGACCACCCATCGGGCTGAAGAAGGCAGCCTCGGACACATGCCGGCATTAGGGTTAGGGTTAGGGTTCAGCAAACCACAAAGCCTAGAGCTCCAGGAACACTGGGCCTGGAAAAGGAAAGCCACTGAGAGCAAGTCACTGCACCAACATGCCACTCCGCATACCTTTCTCCTATGGACCACCCATCGTGCTGGAGAAGACAGCCATGGATACGAGCCGACATTAGGGTTAGCGTTAGGGTTAGGGTTAGGGTTCAGCAAACCACAAAGCCTACAGCTCCAGGAGCACTGGGCATGGAAAAGGCATTGCACAGAGGACAGGGCACTGCACCAACATGCCAATCCACAAAACTTTCTCCTATGGACCACCAGTCGTGTTGGAGAAGACAGCCTCATGTAGAAGCTGACATTAGGGTTATGTTAGGGTTAGGGTTCAGTAAACCACAAAGTCTACAGCTCGAGGAACACTGGGCCTGGAAAAGGCATGCCACGGAGACCACGGCACGACACCAACATACCACTCCCCATACATTTCTCCTATGGACCACCCATCGTGCTGGGGAAGACAGCCTTGGCCACAAGCCGACATAAGGGTTAGCGTCAGGGTTAGGGTTAGGGTTCAGCAAACCACAAAGCCAACAGCTCCAGGAATACTGGGTCTGGAAAAGGCAAGCCACTGAGAGTATGGCACGGCACCAACATGCCACTCCCCATACCTTTCTCCTAAGGACCACCCATCGTTCTGGGCACTCCCCATACCTTTCTCCTAAGGACCACCCATCGTTCTGGGGAACACAGCCTCGGCCACAAGCCGACATTAGGGTTAGGGTTAGGGTTAGGGTTCAGCAAACGACAAAGCCAACAGCTCCAGGAACACTGGGCCTGGAAAAGGCATGCCACAGAGTGTACGGCACTGCACCAACGTGCCAATCCCCACAACTTTCTCCTATGGACCACCCATTGTGCTGGGGAAGACAGCCTCGGCCACAAGCCGATATTAGGGTTAGGGTTAGGGTTAGGGTTAGGGTTCACCAAACCACAAAGCGTACAGCTCCAGGACCACTGGGCCTGGAAAAGGCATGCCACAGAGTGCACGACAGTGCACCAACATGCCTATCCCCACACCTTTCTCCTATGGAGCACCCATGGTGCTGGGGAGGACAGCCTCGGCCACAAGCTGACATTAGGGTTAGGGTTAGGGTTAGGGTTCAGCAAACCACAAAGCCTACAGCTCCAGGAGCACTGGGCGTTGAAAAGGCATTGCACAGAGACCACGGCACTGCACCAACATGCCAATCCACAAAACTTTCTCCTATGGACCACCAGTCGTGTTGGAGAAGACAGCCTCAGGTAGAAGCTGACATTAGGGTTATGTTAGGGTTAGGGTTCAGTAAACCACAAAGTCTACAGCTCGAGGAACACTGGGCCTGGAAAAGGCATGCCACGGAGACCACGGCACGACACCAACATACCACTCCCCATACATTTCTCCTATGGACCACCCATCGTGCTGGGGAAGACAGCCTTGGCCACAAGCCGACATAAGGGTTAGCGTTAGGTTTAGGGTTAGGGTTCAGCAAACCACAAAGCCAACAGCTCCAGGAATACTGGGTCTGGAAAAGGCAAGCCACTGAGAGTATGGCACGGCACCAACATGCCACTCCACATACCTTTCTCCTAAGGACCACCCATCGTTCTGGGCACTCCCCATACCTTTCTCCTAAGGACCACCCATCGTTCTGGGGAACACAGCCTCGGCCACAAGCCGACATTAGGGTTAGGGTTAGGGTTAGGGTTCAGCAAACGACAAAGCCTACAGCTCCAGGACCACTGGGCCTGGAAAAGGCATGCCACAGAGTCCACGGCACTGCACCAACATGCAAATCCCCAAACCTTTCTCCTACGGACCACCTATCGTGCTGGGGAAGACAGCCTGGGCCACAAGCCGACATTAGGGTTAGGGTTAGGGTTCAGCAAACCACAAAGCCAACAGCTCCAGGAACACTGGGCCTGTAAAAGACAAACCACTGAGAGCACGGCAATGCACCAACATGCCACTCCCCATACCTTTCTTCTAAGGACCACCCATCGTGCTGGAGAAGACAGCCTCGGTCAGAAGACGACATTAGGGTTAGGTTTAGGGTTAGGGTTCAGCAAACCACAAAGCCAACACCTCCAGGAACACTGGGCCTGGAAAAGGCATGCCACAGAGTGCACGGCACTGCACCAACGTGCCAATCCCCACACCTTTCTCCTATGGACCACCCATTGTGCTGGGGAAGACAGCCTCGGCCACAAGCCGACATTAGGGTTAGGGTTAGGGTTAGGGTTAGGGTTCAGAAAACCACAAAGCCTACAGCTCCAGGAACACTGGGCCTGGAAAAGGCATGCCACAGAGTGCACGGCACAGCACCAATATGCCAATCCCCACACCTTTCTCCTATGGACCACCCATGGTGCTGGGGAGGACAGCCTCGGCCACAAGCCGACATTAGGGTTAGGGTTAGGGTTAGGGTTAGGGTTCAGCAAACCACAAAGCCTACAGCTCCAGGAGCACTGGGCCTGGAAAAGGCATGCCACAGAGTCCACGGCACTGCACCAACATGCCACTCCCCATACCTTTCTTCTGTGGACCACCCATCGTGCTGAAGAAGGCAGCCTCGGCCACATGCCGGCATTAGGGTTAGGGTCAGGGTTCAGCAAACCACAAAGCCTAGAGCTGCAGGAACACTGGGCCTGGAAAAGGAAAGCCACTGAGAGCAAGTCACTGCACCAACATGCCACTCCGCATACCTTTCTCCTATGGACCACCCATCGTGCTGGAGAAGACAGCCATGGATACGAGCCGACATTAGGGTTAGCATTAGGGTTAGGGTTAGGGTTCAGCAAACCACAAAGCCTACAGCTCCAGGAGCACTGGGCATGGAAAAGGCATTGCACAGAGACCACGGCACTGCACCAACATTCCAATCCACAAAACTTTCTCCTATGGACCACCAGTCGTGTTGGAGAAGAGAGCCTCAGGTAGAATCTGACATTAGGGTTATTTTAGGGTTAGGGTTCAGTAAACCACAAAGTCTACAGCTCGAGGAACACTGGGCCTGGAAAAGGCATGCCACGGAGACCACGGCACGACACCAACATACCACTCCCCATACATTTCTCCTATGGACCACCCATCGTGCTGGGGAAGACAGCCTTGGCCACAAGCCGACATAAGGGTTAGCGTTAGGGTTAGGGTTAGGGTTCAGGAAACCACAAAGCCAAGAGCTCCAGGAATACTGGGTCTGGAAAAGGCAAGCCACTGAGAGTATGGCACGGCACCAACATGCCACTCCCCATACCTTTCTCCTAAGGACCACCCATCGTTCTGGGCACTCCCCATACCTTTCTCCTAAGGACCACCCATCGTTCTGGGGAACACAGCCTCGGCCACAAGCCGACATTAGGGTTAGGGTTAGGGTTAGGGTTCAGCAGACGACAAAGCCAACACCTCCAGGAACACTGGGCCTGGAAAAGGCATGCCACAGATTGCACGGCACTGCACCAACGTGCCAATCCCCACACCTTTCTCCTATGGACTACCCGTTGTGCTGGGGAAGACAGCCTCGGCCACAAGCCGACATTAGGGTTAGGGTTAGGGTTAGGGATAGAGTTCAGCAAACCACAAACCCAACAGATCCAGGAACACTGGGCCTGGAAAAGGCACACCACTGAGAGCACGGCACTGCACCAACATGCCACTCCCCATACCTTTCTCCTATGGACCACCCATGGTGCTGGGGAGGACAGCCTCGGCCACAAGCCGACATTAGGGTTAGGGTTAGGGTTAGGGTTAGGGTTCAGCAAACCACAAAGCCTACAGCTCCAGGAGCACTGGGCCTGGAAAAGGCATGCCACAGAGTCCACGGCACTGCACCAACATGCAAATCCCCAAACCTTTCTCCTACAGACCACCCATCGTGCTGGGGAAGACAGCCTGGGCCAGAAGCCGACACTAGGGTTAGGGTTAGGGTTCAGCAAACCACAAAGCCAACAGCTCCAGGAACACTGGGCCTGTAAAAGACAAACCACTGAGAGCACGGCACTGCACCAACATGCCACTACCCATACCTTTCTCCTAAGGACCACCCATCGTGCTGGAGAAGACAGCCTCGGTCAGAAGACGACATTAGGGTTAGGGTTAGGGTTAGGGTTCAGCAAACCACAAAGCCAACACCTCCAGGAACACTGGGCCTGGAAAAGGCATGCCACAGAGTGCACGGCACTGCACCAACGTGCCAATCTCCACACCTTTCTCCTATGGACCACCCATTGTGCTGGGGAAGACAGCCTCGGCCACAAGCCGACATTAGGGTTAGGGATAGGGTTAGGGTTAGGGTTCAGCAAACCACAAAGCCTACAGCTCCAGGAACACTGGGCCTGGAAAAGGCATGCCACAGAGTGCACGGCACTGCACCAACATGCCAATCCCCACACCTTTCTCCTATGGACCACCCATGGTGCTGGGGAGGACAGCCTCGGCCACAAGCCGACATTAGGGTTAGGGTTAGGGTTAGGGTTAGGGTTCAGCAAACCACAAAGCCTACAGCTCCAGGAGCACTGGGCCTGGAAAAGGCATACCACAGAGTCCACGGCACTGCACCAACATGCCACTCCCCATACATTTCTTCTGTGGACCACCCATCGTGCTGAAGAAGGCAGCCTCGGTCACATGCCGGCATTAGGGTTAGGGTTAGGGTTCAGCAAACCACAAAGCCTAGAGCTCCAGGAACACTGCGCCTGGAAAAGGAAAGCCACTGAGAGCAAGTCACTGCACCAACATGCCACTCCGCATACCTTTCTCCTATGGACCACCCATCGTGCTGGAGAAGACAGCCATGGATACGTGCCGACATTAGGGTTAGCGTTAGGGTTAGGGTTAGGGTTCAGCAAACCACAAAGCCTACAGCTCCAGGAGCACTGGGCCTGGAAAAGGCATGCCGCAGAGTCCACGGCACTGCACCAACATGCAAATCCCCAAACCTTTCTCCTACGGACCACCCATCGTGCTGGGGAAGACAGCCTGGGCCACAAGCCGACATTAGGTTTAGGGTTAGGGTTCAGCAAACCACAAAGCCAAAAGCTCCAGGAACACTGGGCCTGTAAAAGACAAACCACTGAGAGCACGGCACTGCACCAACATGCCACTACCCATACCTTTCTTCTGTGGACCACCCATCGTGCTGAAGAGAAGGCAGCCTCGGCCACATGCCGGCATTAGGGTTAGTGTTCGGGTTCAGCAAAGCACAAAGCCTAGAGCTCCAGGAACACTGGGCCTGTACAAGACAAACCACTGAGAGCACGGCACTGCACCAACATGCCACTCCCCATACCTTTCTCCTAAGGACCACCCATCGTGCTGGAGAAGACAGCCTCGGTCAGAAGACGACATTAGGGTTAGAGATAGGGTTAGGGTTCAGCAAACCACAAAGCCAAGACCTCCAGGAACACTGGGCCTGGAAAAGGCATGCCACAGAGTGCACGGCACTGCACCAACGTGCCAATCCCCACAACTTTCTCCTATGGACCACCCATGGTGCTGGGGAGGACAGCCTCGGCCACAAGCCGACGTTAGGGTTAGGGTTAGGGTTAGGGTTAGGGATAGAGTTCAGCAAACCACAAACCCAACAGCTCCAGGAACACTGGGCCTGGAAAAGGCACACCACCGAGAGCACGGCACTGCACCAACATGCCACTCCCCATACCTTTCTCCTACGGACCACCCATGGTGCTGGGGAGGACAGCCTCGGCCACAAGCCGACATTAGGGTTAGGGTTAGGGTTAGGGTTAGGGTTCAGCAAACCACAAAGCCTACAGCTCCAGGAGCACTGGGCCTGGAAAAGGCATGCCACAGAGTCCACGGCACTTCACCAACATGCAAATCCCCAAACCTTTCTCCTACGGACCACCCATCGTGCTGGGGAAGACAGCCTGGGCCACAAGCCGACACTAGGGTTAGGGTTAGGGTTCAGCAAACCACAAAGCCTAGAGCTGCAGGAACACTGGGCCTGTAAAAGACAAACCACTGAGAGCACGGCACTGCACCAACATGCCACTACCCATACCTTTCACCTAAGGACCACCCATCGTGCTGGAGAAGACAGCCTCGGTCAGAAGACGACATTAGGGTTAGGGTTAGGGTTAGGGTTCAGCAAACCACAAAGCCAACACCTCCAGGAACACTGGGCCTGGAAAAGGCATGCCACAGAGTGCACGGCACTGCACCAACGTGCCAATCCCCACACCTTTCTCCTATGGACCACCCATTGTGCTGGGGAAGACAGCCTCGGCCACAAGCCGACATTAGGGTTAGGGTTAGGGTTAGGGTTAGGGTTCAGCAAACCACAAAGCCTACAGCTCCAGGAGCACTGGGCCTGGAAAAGGCATGCCACAGAGTCCACGGCACTGCACCAACATGCCACTCCCCATACATTTCTTCTGTGGACCACCCATCGTGCTGAAGAAGGCAGCCTCGGTCACATGCCGGCATTAGGGTTAGGGTTAGGGTTCAGCAAACCACAAAGCCTAGAGCTCCAGGAACACTGGGCCTGGAAAAGGAAAGCCACTGAGAGCAAGTCACTGCACCAACATGCCACTCCGCATACCTTTCTCCTATGGACCACCCATCGTGCTGGAGAAGACAGCCATGGATACGAGCCGACATTTGGGTTAGCGTTAGGGTTAGGGTTAGGGTTCAGCAAACCACAAAGCCTACAGCTCCAGGAGCACTGGGCATGGAAAAGGCATTGCAGAGAGACCACGGCACTGCACCAACATTCCAATCCACAAAACTTTCTCCTATGGACCACCAGTCGTGTTGGAGAAGAGAGCCTCAGGTAGAAGCTGACATTAGGGTTATGTTAGGGTTAGGGTTCAGTAAACCACAAAGTCTACAGCTCGAGGAACACTGGGCCTGGAAAAGGCATGCCACGGAGACCACGGCACGACACCAACATACCATTCCCCATACATTTCTCTTATGGACCACCCATCGTGCTGGGGAAGACAGCCTTGGCCACAAGCCGACATAAGGGTTAGCGTTAGGGTTAGGGTTAGGGTTCAGCAAACCACAAAGCCAAGAGCTCCAGGAATACTGGGTCTGGAAAAGGCAAGCCACTGAGAGTATGGCACGGCACCAACATGCCACTCCCCATACCTTTCTCCTAAGGACCACCCATCGTTCTGGGCACTCCCCATACCTTTCTCCTAAGGACCACCCATCGTTCTGGGGAACACAGCCTCGGCCACAAGCCGACATTAGGGTTAGGGTTAGGGTTAGGGTTCAGCAGGCGACAAAGCCAACACCTCCAGGAACACTGGGCCTGGAAAAGGCATGCCACAGATTGCACGGCACTGCACCAACGTGCCAATCCCCACACCTTTCTCCTATGGACTACCCGTTGTGCTGGGGAAGACAGCCTCGGCCACAAGCCGATATTAAGGTTAGGGTTAGGGTTAGGGTTAGGGTTCACCAAACCACAAAGCCTACAGCTCCAGGACCACTGGGCCTGGAAAAGGCATGCCACAGAGTGCACGGCACTGCACCAACATGCCAATCCCCACACCTTTCTCCTATGGACCACCCATGGTGCTGGGGAGGACAGCCTCGGCCACAAGCCGACATTAGGATTAGGGTTAGGGTTAGGGTTAGGGTTCAGCAAACCACAAAGCCTACAGCTCCAGGAGCACTGGGCCTGGAAAAGGCATGCCACAGAGTCCACGGCACTGCACCAACATACCAATCCCCAAACCTTTCTCCTATGGACCACCCATCGTGCTGGAGAAGACAGCCTCGGCCACAAGCCGACATTACGGTTAGGGTTAGGGTTAGGGTTCAGCAAACCACAAAGCCTACAGCTCCAGGAACACTGGGCCTGGAAAAGTCACGCCACGGAGACCACGGCACTGCACCAACATGCCACTCCCCATACCTTTCTCCTATGGACCACCCATCGTGCTGGAGTAGACAGCCTCGGCCACAAGACGACATTAGGGTTAGGGTTAGGGTTAGGGTTCAGCAAACCACAAAGCATACAGCTCCAGGAACACTGGGCCTGGAAAAGTCATGCCACGGAGAGCACGGCACTGCACCAACATGCCACTCCCATACCTTTCTGCTGTGGACCACCCATCGTGCTGAAGAAGGCAGCCTCGGCCACATGCCGGCATTAGGGTTAGGGTTAGGGTTCAGCAAACCACAAAGCCTAGAGCTCCAGGAACACTGGGCCTGTAAAAGACAAAGCACTGAGAGCACGGCACTGCACCAACATGCCACTCCCCATACCTTTCTCCTAAGGACCACCCATCGTGCTGGAGAAGACAGCCTCGGTCAGAAGACGACATTAGGGTTAGAGATAGGGTTAGGGTTCAGCAAACCACAAAGCCAACACCTCCAGGAACACTGGGCCTGGAAAAGGCATGCCACAGAGTGCACGGCACTGCACCAACGTGCCAATCCCCACACCTTTCTCCTATGGACCACCCATGGTGCTGGGGAGGACAGCCTCGGCCAGAAGCCGACATTAGGGTTAGGGTTAGGGTTAGGGATAGAGTTCAGCAAACCACAAACCCAACAGATCCAGGAACACTGGGCCTGGAAAAGGCACACCACCGAGAGCACGGCACTGCACCAACATGCCACTCCCCATACCTTTCTCCTATGGACCACCCATGGTGCTGGGGAGGACAGCCTCGGCCACAAGACGACATTAGGGTTAGGGTTAGGGTTAGGGTTCAGCAAACCACAAAGCCTACAGCTCCAGGAGCACTGGGCCTGGAAAAGGCATGCCACAGAGTCCACGGCACTGCACCAACATGCAAATCCCCAAACCTTTCTCCTACGGACCACCCATCGTGCTGGGGAAGACAGCCTGGGCCACAAGCCGACACTAGGGTTAGGGTTAGGGTTCAGCAAACCACAAAGCCAACAGCTCCAGGAACACTGGGCCTGTAAAAGACAAACCACTGAGAGCACGGCACTGCACCAACATGCCACTACCCATACCTTTCTCCTAAGGACCACCCATCGTGCTGGAGAAGACAGCCTCGGTCAGAAGACGACATTAGGGTTAGGGTTAGGGTTCAGCAAACCACAAAGCCAACACCTCCAGGAACACTGGGCCTGGAAAAGGCATGCCACAGAGTGCACGGCAGTGCACCAACGTGCCAATCCCCACACCTTTCTCCTATGGACCACCCATTGTGCTGGGGAAGACAGCCTCGGCCACAAGCCGACATTAGGGTTAGGGTTAGGGTTAGGGTTAGGGTTCAGCAAACCACAAAGCCTACAGCTCCAGGAGCACTGGGCCTGGAAAAGGCATGCCACAGAGTCCACGGCACTGCACCAACATGCCACTCCCCATACATTTCTTCTGTGGACCACCCATCGTGCTGAAGAAGGCAGCCTCGGTCACATGCCGGCATTAGGGTTAGGGTTAGGGTTCAGCAAACCACAAAGCCTAGAGCTCCAGGAACACTGCGCCTGGAAAAGGAAAGCCACTGAGAGCAAGTCACTGCACCAACATGCCACTCCGCATACCTTTCTCCTATGGACCACCCATCGTGCTGGAGAAGACAGCCATGGATACGTGCCGACATTAGGGTTAGCGTTAGGGTTAGGGTTAGGGTTCAGCAAACCACAAAGCCTACAGCTCCAGGAGCACTGGGCCTGGAAAAGGCATGCCGCAGAGTCCACGGCACTGCACCAACATGCAAATCCCCAAACCTTTCTCCTACGGACCACCCATCGTGCTGGGGAAGACAGCCTGGGCCACAAGCCGACATTAGGTTTAGGGTTAGGGTTCAGCAAACCACAAAGCCAAAAGCTCCAGGAACACTGGGCCTGTAAAAGACAAACCACTGAGAGCACGGCACTGCACCAACATGCCACTACCCATACCTTTCTTCTGTGGACCACCCATCGTGCTGAAGAGAAGGCAGCCTCGGCCACATGCCGGCATTAGGGTTAGTGTTCGGGTTCAGCAAAGCACAAAGCCTAGAGCTCCAGGAACACTGGGCCTGTACAAGACAAACCACTGAGAGCACGGCACTGCACCAACATGCCACTCCCCATACCTTTCTCCTAAGGACCACCCATCGTGCTGGAGAAGACAGCCTCGGTCAGAAGACGACATTAGGGTTAGAGATAGGGTTAGGGTTCAGCAAACCACAAAGCCAAGACCTCCAGGAACACTGGGCCTGGAAAAGGCATGCCACAGAGTGCACGGCACTGCACCAACGTGCCAATCCCCACACCTTTCTCCTATGGACCACCCATGGTGCTGGGGAGGACAGCCTCGGCCACAAGCCGACATTAGGGTTAGGGTTAGGGTTAGGGTTAGGGATAGAGTTCAGCAAACCACAAACCCAACAGCTCCAGGAACACTGGGCCTGGAAAAGGCACACCACCGAGAGCACGGCACTGCACCAACATGCCACTCCCCATACCTTTCTCCTACGGACCACCCATGGTGCTGGGGAGGACAGCCTCGGCCACAAGCCGACATTAGGGTTAGGGTTAGGGTTAGGGTTAGGGTTCAGCAAACCACAAAGCCTACAGCTCCAGGAGCACTGGGCCTGGAAAAGGCATGCCACAGAGTCCACGGCACTTCACCAACATGCAAATCCCCAAACCTTTCTCCTACGGACCACCCATCGTGCTGGGGAAGACAGCCTGGGCCACAAGCCGACACTAGGGTTAGGGTTAGGGTTCAGCAAACCACAAAGCCAACAGCTCCAGGAACACTGGGCCTGTAAAAGACAAACCACTGAGAGCACGGCACTGCACCAACATGCCACTACCCATACCTTTCACCTAAGGACCACCCATCGTGCTGGAGAAGACAGCCTCGGTCAGAAGACGACATTAGGGTTAGGGTTAGGGTTAGGGTTCAGCAAACCACAAAGCCAACACCTCCAGGAACACTGGGCCTGGAAAAGGCATGCCACAGAGTGCACGGCACTGCACCAACGTGCCAATCCCCACACCTTTCTCCTATGGACCACCCATTGTGCTGGGGAAGACAGCCTCGGCCACAAGCCGACATTAGGGTTAGGGTTAGGGTTAGGGTTAGGGTTCAGCAAACCACAAAGCCTACAGCTCCAGGAGCACTGGGCCTGGAAAAGGCATGCCACAGAGTCCACGGCACTGCACCAACATGCCACTCCCCATACATTTCTTCTGTGGACCACCCATCGTGCTGAAGAAGGCAGCCTCGGTCACATGCCGGCATTAGGGTTAGGGTTAGGGTTCAGCAAACCACAAAGCCTAGAGCTCCAGGAACACTGGGCCTGGAAAAGGAAAGCCACTGAGAGCAAGTCACTGCACCAACATGCCACTCCGCATACCTTTCTCCTATGGACCACCCATCGTGCTGGAGAAGACAGCCATGGATACGAGCCGACATTTGGGTTAGCGTTAGGGTTAGGGTTAGGGTTCAGCAAACCACAAAGCCTACAGCTCCAGGAGCACTGGGCATGGAAAAGGCATTGCACAGAGACCACGGCACTGCACCAACATTCCAATCCACAAAACTTTCTCCTATGGACCACCAGTCGTGTTGGAGAAGAGAGCCTCAGGTAGAAGCTGACATTAGGGTTATGTTAGGGTTAGGGTTCAGTAAACCACAAAGTCTACAGCTCGAGGAACACTGGGCCTGGAAAAGGCATGCCACGGAGACCACGGCACGACACCAACATACCATTCCCCATACATTTCTCCTATGGACCACCCATCGTGCTGGGGAAGACAGCCTTGGCCACAAGCCGACATAAGGGTTAGCGTTAGGGTTAGGGTTAGGGTTCAGCAAACCACAAAGCCAAGAGCTCCAGGAATACTGGGTCTGGAAAAGGCAAGCCACTGAGAGTATGGCACGGCACCAACATGCCACTCCCCATACCTTTCTCCTAAGGACCACCCATCGTTCTGGGCACTCCCCATACCTTTCTCCTAAGGACCACCCATCGTTCTGGGGAACACAGCCTCGGCCACAAGCCGACATTAGGGTTAGGGTTAGGGTTAGGGTTCAGCAGGCGACAAAGCCAACACCTCCAGGAACACTGGGCCTGGAAAAGGCATGCCACAGATTGCACGGCACTGCACCAACGTGCCAATCCCCACACCTTTCTCCTATGGACTACCCGTTGTGCTGGGGAAGACAGCCTCGGCCACAAGCCGATATTAAGGTTAGGGTTAGGGTTAGGGTTAGGGTTCACCAAACCACAAAGCCTACAGCTCCAGGACCACTGGGCCTGGAAAAGGCATGCCACAGAGTGCACGGCACTGCACCAACATGCCAATCCCCACACCTTTCTCCTATGGACCACCCATGGTGCTGGGGAGGACAGCCTCGGCCACAAGCCGACATTAGGATTAGGGTTAGGGTTAGGGTTAGGGTTCAGCAAACCACAAAGCCTACAGCTCCAGGAGCACTGGGCCTGGAAAAGGCATGCCACAGAGTCCACGGCACTGCACCAACATACCAATCCCCAAACCTTTCTCCTATGGACCACCCATCGTGCTGGAGAACACAGCCTCGGCCACAAGCCGACATTACGGTTAGGGTTAGGGTTAGGGTTCAGCAAACCACAAAGCCTACAGCTCCAGGAACACTGGGCCTGGAAAAGTCACGCCACGGAGACCACGGCACTGCACCAACATGCCACTCCCCATACCTTTCTCCTATGGACCACCCATCGTGCTGGAGTAGACAGCCTCGGCCACAAGACGACATTAGGGTTAGGGTTAGGGTTAGGGTTCAGCAAACCACAAAGCATACAGCTCCAGGAACACTGGGCCTGGAAAAGTCATGCCACGGAGAGCACGGCACTGCACCAACATGCCACTCCCCATACCTTTCTGCTGTGGACCACCCATCGTGCTGAAGAAGGCAGCCTCGGCCACATGCGGGCATTAGGGTTAGGGTTAGGGTTCAGCAAACCACAAAGCCTAGAGCTCCAGGAACACTGGGCCTGTAAAAGACAAAGCACTGAGAGCACGGCACTGCACCAACATGCCACTCCCCATACCTTTCTCCTAAGGACCACCCATCGTGCTGGAGAAGACAGCCTCGGTCAGAAGACGACATTAGGGTTAGAGATAGGGTTAGGGTTCAGCAAACCACAAAGCCAACACCTCCAGGAACACTGGGCCTGGAAAAGGCATGCCACAGAGTGCACGGCACTGCACCAACGTGCCAATCCCCACACCTTTCTCCTATGGACCACCCATGGTGCTGGGGAGGACAGCCTCGGCCAGAAGCCGACATTAGGGTTAGGGTTAGGGTTAGGGATAGAGTTCAGCAAACCACAAACCCAACAGATCCAGGAACACTGGGCCTGGAAAAGGCACACCACCGAGAGCACGGCACTGCACCAACATACCACTCCCCATACCTTTCTCCTATGGACCACCCATGGTGCTGGGGAGGACAGCCTCGGCCACAAGACGACATTAGGGTTAGGGTTAGGGTTAGGGTTCAGCAAACCACAAAGCCTACAGCTCCAGGAGCACTGGGCCTGGAAAAGGCATGCCACAGAGTCCACGGCACTGCACCAACATGCAAATCCCCAAACCTTTCTCCTACGGACCACCCATCGTGCTGGGGAAGACAGCCTGGGCCACAAGCCGACACTAGGGTTAGGGTTAGGGTTCAGCAAACCACAAAGCCAACAGCTCCAGGAACACTGGGCCTGTAAAAGACAAACCACTGAGAGCACGGCACTGCACCAACATGCCACTACCCATACCTTTCTCCTAAGGACCACCCATCGTGCTGGAGAAGACAGCCTCGGTCAGAAGACGACATTAGGGTTAGGGTTAGGGTTAGGGTTCAGCAAACCACAAAGCCAACACCTCCAGGAACACTGGGCCTGGAAAAGGCATGCCACAGAGTGCACGGCACTGCACCAACGTGCCAATCCCCACACCTTTCTCCTATGGACCACCCATTGTGCTGGGGAAGACAGCCTCGGCCACAAGCCGACATTAGGGTTAGGGTTAGGGTTAGGGTTAGGGTTCAGCAAACCACAAAGCCTACAGCTCCAGGAACACTGGGCCTGGAAAAGGCATGCCACAGAGTGCACGGCACTGCACCAACATGCCAATCCCCACACCTTTCTCCTATGGACCACCCATGGTGCTGGGGAGGACAGCCTCGGCCACAAGCCGACATTAGGGTTAGGGTTAGGGTTAGGGTTAGGGTTCAGCAAACCACAAAGCCTACAGCTCCAGGAGCACTGGGCCTGGAAAGGGCATGCCACAGAGTCCACGGCACTGCACCAACATGCCACTCCCCATACATTTCTTCTGTGGACCACCCATCGTGCTGAAGAAGGCAGCCTCGGTCACATGCCGGCATTAGGGTTAGGGTTAGGGTTCAGCAAACCACAAAGCCTAGAGCTCCAGGAACACTGGGCCTGGAAAAGGAAAGCCACTGAGAGCAAGTCACTGCACCAACATGCCACTCCGCATACCTTTCTCCTATGGACCACCCATCGTGCTGGAGAAGACAGCCATGGATACGAGCCGACATTAGGGTTAGCGTTAGGGTTAGGGTTAGGGTTCAGCAAACCACAAAGCCTACAGCTCCAGGAGCACTGGGCATGGAAAAGGCATTGCACAGAGACCACGGCACTGCACCAACATGCCAATCCACAAAACTTTCTCCTATGGACCACCAGTCGTGTTGGAGAAGACAGCCTCAGGTAGAAGCTGACATTAGGGTTATGTTAGGGTTAGGGTTCAGTAAACCACAAAGTCTACAGCTCGAGGAACACTGGGCCTGGAAAAGGCATGCCACGGAGACCACGGCACGACACCAACATACCACTCCCCATACATTTCTCCTATGGACCACCCATCGTGCTGGGGAAGACAGCCTTGGCCACAAGCCGACATAAGGGTTAGCGTCAGGGTTAGGGTTAGGGTTCAGCAAACCACAAAGCCAACAGCTCCAGGAATACTGGGTCTGGAAAAGGCAAGCCACTGAGAGTATGGCACGGCACCAACATGCCACTCCCCATACCTTTCTCCTAAGGACCACCCATCGTTCTGGGCACTCCCCATACCTTTCTCCTAAGGACCACCCATCGTTCTGGGGAACACAGCCTCGGCCACAAGCCGACATTAGGGTTAGGGTTAGGGTTAGGGTTCAGCAGGCGACAAAGCCAACACCTCCAGGAACACTGGGCCTGGAAAAGGCATGCCACAGAGTGCACGGCACTGCACCAACGTGCCAATCCCCACACCTTTCTCCTATGGACTACCCGTTGTGCTGGGGAAGACAGCCTCGGCCACAAGCCGATATTAAGGTTAGGGTTAGGGGTAGGGTTAGGGTTAGGGTTCACCAAACCACAAAGCCTACAGCTCCAGGACCACTGGGCCTGGAAAAGGCATGCCACAGAGTGCACGGCACTGCACCAACATGCCAATCCCCACACCTTTCTCCTATGGACCACCCATGGTGCTGGGGAGGACAGCCTCGGCCACAAGCCGACATTAGGATTAGGGTTAGGGTTAGGGTTAGGGTTCAGCAAACCACAAAGCCTACAGCTCCAGGAGCACTGGGCCTGGAAAAGGCATGCCACAGAGTCCACGGCACTGCACCAACATACCAATCCCCAAACCTTTCTCCTATGGACCACCCATCGTGCTGGGGAAGACAGCCTGGGCCACAAGCCGACATTAGGGTTAGGGTTAGGGTTCAGCAAACCACAAAGCCAACAGCTCCAGGAACACTGGGCCTGTAAAAGACAAACCACTGAGAGCACGGCACTGCACCAACATGCCACTCCCCATACATTTCTTCTGTGGACCACCCATCGTGCTGAAGAAGGCAGCCTCGGTCACATGCCGGCATTAGGGTTAGGGTTAGGGTTCAGCAAACCACAAAGCCTAGAGCTCCAGGAACACTGCGCCTGGAAAAGGAAAGCCACTGAGAGCAAGTCACTGCACCAACATGCCACTCCGCATACCTTTCTCCTATGGACCACCCATCGTGCTGGAGAAGACAGCCATGGATACGAGCCAACATTAGGGTTAGCGTTAGGGTTAGGGTTAGGGTTCAGCAAACCACAAAGCCTACAGCTCCAGGAGCACTGGGCATGGAAAAGGCATTGCACAGAGACCACGGCACTGCACCAACATGCCAATCCACAAAACTTTCTCCTATGGACCACCAGTCGTGTTGGAGAAGACAGCCTCAGGTAGAAGCTGACATTAGGGTTATGTTAGGGTTAGGGTTCATTAAACCACAAAGTCTACAGCTCGAGGAACACTGGGCCTGGAAAAGGCATGCCACGGAGACCACGGCACGACACCAACATACCACTCCCCATACATTTCTCCTATGGACCACCCATCGTGCTGGGGAAGACAGCCTTGGCCACAAGCCGACATGAGGGTTATCGTCAGGGTTAGGGTTAGGGTTCAGCAAACGACAAAGCCAACACCTCCAGGAACACTGGGCCTGGAAAAGGCATGCCACAGAGTGCACGGCACTGCACCAACGTGCCAATCCCCACACCTTTCTCCTATGGACCACCCATTGTGCTGGGGAAGACAGCCTCGGCCACAAGCCGATATTAGGGTTAGGGTTAGGGTTAGGGTTAGGGTTCACCAAACCACAAAGCGTACAGCTCCAGGACCACTGGGCCTGGAAAAGGCATGCCACAGAGTGCACGGCAGTGCACCAGCATGCCAATCCCCACACCTTTCTCCTATGGAGCACCCATGGTGCTGGGGAGGACAGCCTCGGCCACAAGCCGACATTAGGGTTAGGGTTAGGGTTAGGGTTAGGGTTCAGCAAACCACAAAGCCTACAGCTCCAGGAGCACTGGGCCTGGAAAAGGCATGCCACAGAGTCCACGGCACTGCACCAACATGCAAATCCCCAAACCTTTCTCCTACGGACCACACATCATGCTGGGGAAGACAGCCTGGGCCACAAGCCGACATTAGGGTTAGGGTTAGGGTTCAGCAAACCACAAAGCCAACAGCTCCAGGAACACTGGGCCTGTTGAAGACAAACCACTGAGAGCACGGCACTGCACCAACATGCCACTCCCCATACCTTTCTCCTAAGGACCACCCATTGTGCTGGAGAAGACAGCCTCGGTCAGAAGACGACATTAGGGTTAGGGTTAGGGTTAGGGTTCAGCAAACCACAAAGCCAACACCTCCAGGAACACTGGGCCTGGAAAAGGCATGCCACAGAGTGCACGGCACTGCACCAACGTGCCAATCCCCACACCTTTCTCCTATGGACCACCCATTGTGCTGGGGAAGACAGCCTCGGCCACAAGCCGACATTAGGGTTAGGGTTAGGGTTAGGGTTAGGGTTCAGCAAACCACAAAGCCTACAGCTCCAGGAACACTGGGCCTGGAAAAGGCATGCCACAGAGTGTACGGCACTGTACCAACATGCCAATCCCCACACCTTTGTCCTATGGACCACCCATGGTGCTGGGGAGGACAGCCTCGGCCACAAGCCGACATTAGGGTTAGGGTTAGGGTTAGGGTTAGGGTTCAGCAAACCACAAAGCCTACAGCTCCAGGAGCACTGGGCCTGGAAAAGGCATGCCACAGAGTCCACGGCACTGCACCAACATGCCACTCCCCATACATTTCTTCTGTGGACCACCCATCGTGCTGAAGAAGGCAGCCTCGGTCACATGCCGGCATTAGGGTTAGGGTTAGGGTTCAGCAAACCACAAAGCCTAGAGCTCCAGGAACACTGCGCCTGGAAAAGGAAAGCCACTGAGAGCAAGTCACTGCACCAACATGCCACTCCGCATACCTTTCTCCTATGGACCACCCATCGTGCTGGAGAAGACAGCCATGGATACGAGCCGACATTAGGGTTAGCGTTAGGGTTAGGGTTAGGGTTCAGCAAACCACAAAGCCTACAGCTCCAGGAGCACTGGGCATGGAAAAGGCATTGCACAGAGGACAGGGCACTGCACCAACATGCCAATCCACAAAACTTTCTCCTATGGACCACCAGTCGTGTTGGAGAAGACAGCCTCAGGTAGAAGCTGACATTAGGGTTATGTTAGGGTTAGGGTTCAGTAAACCACAAAGTCTACAGCTCGAGGAACACTGGTCCTGGAAAAGGCATGCCACGGAGACCACGGCACGACACCAACATACCACTCCCCATACATTTCTCCTATGGACCACCCATCGTGCTGGGGAATACAGCCTTGGCCACAAGCCGACATAAGGGTTAGCGTTAGGGTTAGGGTTAGGGTTCAGCAAACCACAAAGCCAACAGCTCCAGGAATACTGGGTCTGGAAAAGGCAAGCCACTGAGAGTATGGCACGGCACCAACATGCCACTCCCCATACCTTTCTCCTAAGGACCACCCATCGTTCTGGGCACTCCCCATACCTTTCTCCTAAGGACCACCCATCGTTCTGGGGAACACAGCCTCGGCCACAAGCCGACATTAGGGTTAGGGTTAGGGTTAGGGTTCAGCAAACGACAAAGCCAACACCTCCAGGAACACTGGGCCTGGAAAAGGCATGCCACAGAATGCACGGCACTGCACCAACGTGCCAATCCCCACACCTTTCTCCTATGGACTACCCGTTGTGCTGGGGAAGACAGCCTCGGCCACAAGCCGATATTAAGGTCAGGGTTAGGGGTAGGGTTAGGGTTAGGGTTCACCAAACCACAAAGCCTACAGCTCCAGGACCACTGGGCCTGGAAAAGGCATGCCACAGAGTGCACGGCACTGCACCAACATGCCAATCCCCACACCTTTCTCCTATGGACCACCCATGGTGCTGGGGAGGACAGCCTCGGCCACAAGCCGACATTAGGATTAGGGTTAGGGTTAGGGTTAGGGTTCAGCAAACCACAAAGCCTACAGCTCCAGGAGCACTGGGCCTGGAAAAGGCATGCCACAGAGTGCACGGCACTGCACCAACATGCCACTCCCCATACATTTCTTCTGTGGACCACCCATCGTGCTGAAGAAGGCAGCCTCGGTCACATGCCGGCATTAGGGTTAGGGTTAGGGTTCAGCAAACCACAAAGCCTAGAGCTCCAGGAACACTGCGCCTGGAAAAGGAAAGCCACTGAGAGCAAGTCACTGCACCAACATGCCACTCCGCATACCTTTCTCCTATGGACCACCCATCGTGCTGGAGAAGACAGCCATGGATACGAGCCGACATTAGGGTTAGCGTTAGGGTTAGGGTTAGGGTTCAGCAAACCACAAAGCCTACAGCTCCAGGAGCACTGGGCATGGAAAAGGCATTGCACAGAGGACAGGGCACTGCACCAACATGCCAATCCACAAAACTTTCTCCTATGGACCACCAGTCGTGTTGGAGAAGACAGCCTCAGGTAGAAGCTGACATTAGGGTTATGTTAGGGTTAGGGTTCAGTAAACCACAAAGTCTACAGCTCGAGGAACACTGGTCCTGGAAAAGGCATGCCACGGAGACCACGGCACGACACCAACATACCACTCCCCATACATTTCTCCTATGGACCACCCATCGTGCTGGGGAAGACAGCCTTGGCCACAAGCCGACATAAGGGTTAGCGTTAGGGTTAGGGTTAGGGTTCAGCAAACCACAAAGCCAACAGCTCCAGGAATACTGGGTCTGGAAAAGGCAAGCCACTGAGAGTATGGCACGGCACCAACATGCCACTCCCCATACCTTTCTCCTAAGGACCACCCATCGTTCTGGGCACTCCCCATACCTTTCTCCTAAGGACCACCCATCGTTCTGGGGAACACAGCCTCGGCCACAAGCCGACATTAGGGTTAGGGTTAGGGTTAGGGTTCAGCAAACGACAAAGCCAACACCTCCAGGAACACTGGGCCTGGAAAAGGCATGCCACAGAGTGCACGGCACTGCACCAACGTGCCAATCCCCACACCTTTCTCCTATGGACTACCCGTTGTGCTGGGGAAGACAGCCTCGGCCACAAGCCGACATTAGGGTTAGGGTTAGGGTTAGGGTTCAGCAAACCACAAAGCCTACAGCTTCATGAGCACTGGGCCTGGAAAAGGCATGCCACAGAATCCACGGCACTGCACCAACATGCAAATCCCCAAACCTTTCTCCTATGGACCACCCATCGTGCTGGGGAAGACAGCCTCGGCCACAAGCCGACATTAGGGTTAGGGTTAGGGTTCAGCAAACCACAAAGCCAACAGCTCCAGGAACACTGGGCCTGTAAAAGACAAACCACTGAGAGCACGGCACTGCACCAACATGCCACTCCCCATACCTTTCTCCTATGGACCACCCATCGTGCTGGAGAAGACAGCCTCGGCCAGAAGACGACATTAGGGTTAGGTTTAGGGTTAGGGTTCAGCAAACCACAAATCCATCACCTCCAGGAACACTGGGCCTGGAAAAGGGAAGCCACTGAGAGCACGGTAATGCACCAACATGCCACTCCTCATACCTTTCTCCTATGGACCACACATCGTACTGGAGGAGACAGCCTCGGCCAAAAGCCGTCATTCGGGTTTAGAGTTAGGGTTAGGGTTTGGGTACAGCAAACCACAAAGCCTAGAGCTCCAGGAACACTAGGTCTGGAAAAGGCATGCCACGGAGACCACGGTACGACACCAACATGCCACACCCCACACCTTTCTGTATTGGACCACCTATCCTGCTGGGGAAGACAGCCTCGGCCACAAGCCGACATTAGGCTTAGGGTTAGGGTTAGGGTACAACAAATCACAAAGACAACAGCACCATGAACACTGGGCCTGGAAATTGTAAGCCACTGAGATCACAGCACTGCACCAACATGCCACTCCCCATACCTTTCTCTTATGGACCACCCATCGTGTTGGAGGAGACTGCCTCGGCCACAAGCCGAAATTAGGGTTAGGGTTAGGGTTCAGCAAACCGCAAAGCCAACACCTAAAGGAACACTGGGTCTTGAAAAGGCAAGCCACTGAGAGGACGGCACTGTACCAACATGCCACTGCACATACCTTTCTGCTATGGACCACCCATCGATCTGGAGAAGACAGCCTTGGCTACGAGCCGACATTAGGGTTAGCGTTAGGGTTAGGGTTAGGGTTCAGGAAACCACAAGGCCAACAGCTCCAGGAACACTGGGTCTGGAAAAGGCATGCCACAGAGACCACGGCACGACACCAACAGGCCACTCTCCATACCTTTCTCCTATGGACCAACTATCGTGCTGGAGAAGACAGCCGTGGCCGCAAGCTGACATTAGGGTTAGGGTTACGGTTAGGGTTTAGCAAACCACAAAGCCAACAGCTCCAGGAACACTGGGCCTGGAAAAGACATGCCACAGAGAGCACAGCACTGCACCAACACGCCAATCCACACACCTTTCTCCTATGGACCACCCATCATGCTGGGGAAGACAGCCTTGGCCACAAGACGACATTAGGGTTAGGGTTAGGGTTAGGATTAGGGTTCAGCAAACCACAAAGCCAACAGCTCCAGGAACACAGGGCCTGGAAAAGGCATGCCACAGAGACCACGACACGACACCAACATGCCACTCCCCATACCTTTCTCCTATTCATACCCACCGTGCTGGGGACGACAGAGTAGGCCGCAAGCTGATATTAGGGTTAGGGTTACGGTTAGGGTTCAGCAAACCACAAAGCCAACAGCTCCAAGAACACTGGGCCTGGAAAAGGCATGCCATTCTGTGTACGGCACTGCACCGACCGTGCTTCCTCCATATATTTCTAATCTGGGCAACCCATCGTGCTGGGGTTCTAACGCAGGGCGCCAAGCTGCCCTTAGGGCCAGGGTTCAGGCTTGGTTTAGAGTTCATGGATAGACAAAGCCTACGGCTCCAAGGACAATGGGGGTGGAAAAGGCATGCGATTGGCAGCACAGCACTGCACCACCATTGCTCCCTCCAGACCTTTCTAATTTGAGCGACACATCGTGTTGGCGAAGACAGCCTTGGTAACAAGCCAACATTAGGGTTAGGGTTAGGGTTCGGGTTCACAGGTTGAGAACGCCTACAGCTCCAGGGACATTGGGCCTGGAAAAGGCAAGCCACTGAGAGCACGGCACGGCACCTACATGCCACTCCTCATAGCTTTCTACTATGGACCACCCATTGTTCTGGGGGAGACAGCCTCGGCCACAAGCAGACATTAGGGTTAGGGTTAGCGTTAGCGTTAGTGTTCAACAAACCACAAAGACAAGAGCACCATGAACACTGGGCCTGGAAAATGCAAGCCACCGAGAGGACAGCACTGCACCAACATGCCACTCCCCATACCTTTCTCTTATGGACCACCCATCGTGCTGGAGGAGACTGCCTCGGCCACAAGCCGAAATTAGGGTTAGGGTTAGGGTTAGCGTTCAGCAAACCACAAAGCTTAGAGGTCAGGAACACTGGGCCTGGACAAGGCAAGCCACTGAGAGCACGGCACTGCACCAACATGCCACTCCCCATACCTTTCTCCTGTGGACCACCCATCGTGCTGGGGAAGACAGCCTCGGCCACAAGCCAATATTAGGGTAAGGGTTAGGGGTCAGCAAACCACAAAGTCTAGAGCTCAGGAACACTAGGCCTGGAAAAGGCATTGCACAGAGACCACGGCATTACACCAATATGCCAATCCACAAACCTTTCCCCTATGGACCACCCATCGTTCTGGGGAAGACAGCTTCAGGTAGAAGCTGACATTAGGGTTATGTTAGGGTTAGGGTTCAGTAAACCACATAGTCTACAGCTCCAGGAATAATGAGTCTGAAAGAGGCATGCCACGGAGACCACGGCACTGCACCAACATGCCACTCCCCATACCTTTCTACTATAAACCACCCATCGCTCTGGGGGAGACAGCATCGACCACAAGCCGACATTAGGGTTAGGGTTAGGGTTAGGGTTCAGCAAACCACAAAGCCAACAGCTCCTGGAACACTGGGTCTGGAAAAGGCAAGCCACTGAGAGCACGGTACTGCACCAATATGCTACTCTCCATACCTTTCTCCTATGGACCACCTATCGTGCTGGGGAAGACAGCCACGGCCATACGCCGACATTAGGGTTAGCGTTAGGGTTAGGGTTAGGGTTCAGGAAACCACAAAGCCAACAGCTCCAGGAACATTGGGCCTGGAAAAGGCAAGCCACTGAGAGCACGGTACTGCAATAACATGCCACTCCGCATACCTTTCTCCTATGGACCACCCATCGTGCTGGGGAAGACAGCCTCGGCCACAAGCCGACATTAAGGTTAGGGTTAGGGTTAGGGTTCAGCAAACCACAAAGTCTACAGCTCCAGGAACACTGGGCCTGGAAAAGGCATGCCAGAGAGACCATGGCACTGCACCAACATGCCAATCCGCACACCTTTCTCCTATGGACCACCCATCGTGCTGGGGAAGACAGCCTCGGCCACGAGCCGTCATTCGGGTTAGCGTTAGGGTTAGGGTTAGGGTACAGCAAACCACAAAGCCTAGAGCTCCAGGAACACAGGGTCTGGAAAAGGCATGCCACGGAGACCACGGTACGACACCTACATGCCACTCCCCATACCTTTCTCCTATGGACCACCCATCGTACTGGAGGAGACAGCGTCGGCCACAAGTCGACATTTGTGTTAGGGTTAGGTTCAGCAAACCACAAAGCCTAGAGCTCCAGGAACACTGGGCCTGGAAAAGGCATGCCATTCTGTGTATGGCACTGCACCTACGGTGCTCCCTCCATATATTTGTAATCTGGCAACCCATCGTGCTGGGCTTCTAACGCAGGGCACAAAGCTGCCCTTAGGGCCAGGGTTCAGGCTTGGTTTAGAGTTCAGGGATAGACAAAGCCTACGGCTCCAAGGACAATGGGGGTGGAAAAGGCATGCGATTGGCAGCACAGCACTGCACCAACATTGCTCCCTCCATACCTTTCTAATTTGAGCGACACATCGTGTTGGTGAAGACATCCTCGGCCACAAGCCAACATTAGGGTTAGGGTTAGGGTTAGGGTTCACAGATTGAGAAAGCCTACAGCTCCAGAAACATTGGGCCTGGAAAAAGCATGCCATTTCGAGTACGGCACTGCACCAACAGTGCTCCCTCCATATATTTCTAATCTGGGCAATCTATCGTGCTGGGATTCTAAGGCAGGACCCTAAGCCGTCCTTAGTGTCAGGGTTAAGGCTTGGCTTAGAGTTCAGGGATGGACAAAGCCTACGGCTCCAAGGACAATGGGCTTGGAAAAGGCATGCCATTGGCAGCACGGCACTGCAGCAACGTTGGTCCCGCCATACCTTTCTGAATTGTTCAACGGGTGTTATTGGTATTTCCTGTCTCGGCCAGAGGTACCCTTAGTGTTAGTGTTAGGGTTAGGCTTCAGAGAGCCACAAAGCCTGCAGGTTCAGGAGACTAGGCCTTGCATTGGGAGCATGGCACTGCAGCACCATTGCTCACTCAATACCTTTCCAATCCAGGCACTCCATCATAATGGACATCTTAGTTGGGGCCACAAGGCCCTATAAGGAGTAGGGTTAGGGATCAGAAAGGCACACAGGCCACAGCTCCAAGGGTATTGGTCTTGAAAAGTGCATGACATTGAGAGCACAGTACTACACCAACCTTGCTCCATCCATATCTTTCTAACTTGGGCAATGTGTCATACTGTGATTTTCTGCCTCGGCCACTAGGTGCCATTAGTGTAGTGTCAGGGTTAGGCTGCAGAAAGGCACAACGCCTACAGCTGCAGGGATACTGGGCGTGAAAAAGGCATTCCATTGGGAGCATGGCACTGCAGCAACGTTGTTCCCTCTGTACCTTTCTAATCTGTGCATCCCATCGTGTTGTGGTTCTCAGCCTTGGCCACAAGTTGCCATTATGGGTCGGGTTATGGGTAGGCTTAGAGTTCAGTGATCAAAAAAGTGTATAGCTCCCGGGACAATGCGTGTGGAAAAGGCATGCCATTGGGAGCACTGCACTTCACCAACATAGCACTCCCCATACCTTTCTAGTATGGACCACGCATCGTATTGGGGAAGTCAGCCTCGGCCACAAGGCGCCATTAGGGTTGGGATTAGGGATCAGAGAACCACAAAGCCTACAGCTCCAGGGACACTGGGGTTGAAAAAGGCATGCCATTGGGAGCACGGCACTTCACCAACATTGCTCCATCCATGCCTTTTTATCTTGGGCGATCTCAGCCTCGGCCACAAGTTACCATTATTGTTAGGGGCAGCATCCGGAGAACCACAAAGTCTACTGCTCCAGGTACACTGAGGGTGGGAACGGCATGCCATTGGGAGCATCGCACTGCACTAACATTGCACTCTCCATACCTTTCTAGTATGGACTACCCATCGTGCTTGGGAAGTCAGCCTCGGCTATAAGCCGCCATTATGGTTAGGGTTAGGGTTCAGAGAAGCACAAAGGCTACATCTCCAGGGACACTGGGGGTGTAAAAGGAATGAGAATGGGAGCACGGCACTGCAACAACATTGTACTCTCCGTACATTTCTAACTTGGGCAAGAGTATCAGAAGAGTAAAAGTGAGGAAACTCATGGTTGGAGATAAGGACAGTTTAATAGGGAAAGGAAAAGCCACGCAGGTAAGCAGAGTAAAACAAGGAATTAATTCACTACTTTCCCTAGGTAGGAAGGTGTTCAGCCATCTCCAGGGAAGCATGGCTCCATCACGCATAATGGTTTCTTGGGAAGATAGACGCCATCACTCCGAATATCCCTCCACACCTTCCCTCTTCTTCTTCCCAACCTTATATGTTGAGCATGACATCATATGGTATGGAATATCTCTTTGGTCAGCCTGGGTCAGTTGTCCCAGCTGTGACCTCTCTCAGCTTCCCATGCACCCCCAGCCTACTTGCTGTAAGGTCATCATGAGAAGCTGGACTGTACTTGACTACTTAGCAAAAAACCAAAACATCAGCACGTTATCAACATTTTCTCATCCCAAATCCAAAACATAGCCTCACACTAGCTGCTATGAAGAAAATTAACTGTAGCCCAGCTGAAACCAGGACACACAGGTTCACCTACAAGTGCCCCATTCTCTCCCCAGAGGAGGAAAGTTTAAATTTATAGAAGAGTAAGGTTAGGAATATGTACTTGAACAGTGCCAGGCATCTAGAAAATGTCTCTGAATACAGGTTATTTTAGAAATCAAATGCTCCTATTTTCTAAATGATTACTGCTGCCCAGATAATAAAATTTCAGTTTGTTCTCCAGACTTCATTTTGATTAGGGAATACTCTGGTTTAGGTGAGATACCTGTCACTGGAGAAAGTTCTTAGCTCTCAGGTCCTGTTTCTGTTTTCAGATTCATGTACAGGGCTAGAGGTTACCACAGAATCAGTAAGGTTGGAAAAGACTTTGAAGGCCATCAAGTGCAACCATCAACCCAACCAACACCACCATGCCCACTAAACCTTGTCCTGAAGTGCCATGTCTACATGTATTTTTGAACACCTCCAGTGATGGCAAGTCCACCACTTCTCTGGGCAGCCTGTTCCAATGTTTGACCACTCTCTCAGTAAAGAGACTTTTCCTAATATCCAATCTAAACCTCCCCTGGCACAACTTGAGGCCATTTTGTCTCATTCAATCGCTAGTTACTTGGGAGAAGAGACCAACACCCACTTCACCAGAACCCCCTTTCAGGTAGTTGTAGAGAGAGATAAGGCCTCCCCTCTGCCTCCTGTTCTCCAGACTGCTCCTTCAGCCATTCCTCATAAGACTTGTGCTCTAGAACCCTAACCAGCTTTACTGCCCTTCTCTGGACATGCTCAAGCACCTCAATGTCCTTTTTGTAGTGAGGGGCCCGAAACTGAACACAGGATTTGAGGTGCAGGCTCACCAGGGCTGAGTACAGGGGCACAATCACTTCCCTACTCCTGCTGGCCACAGTATTTCTGATACAGGCCAGGATGCTGTTGGCCTTCTTGGCCACCTGGGCACATTGCTGAGTCATGTTCAGCCAGCTGTCAACCAGCATCCCCAGGTCCTTTTCCGCTGGGCAACTCTCCAGCCACTCCTCCCCAAGCCTGTAGCGTTGCATGGGGTTGTTGTGGCTGAAGTGCAGGACCCAGCACTTGGCCTTATTAAACCTCATACAGTTGACCTCGGCCCACCGATCCGGCCTGTCCAGATCCCTCTGCAGAGTCTTTCTGCCCTCGAGCAGATCAACACTCCCACACACGTTGGTGTCGTCTGCAAACTTACTGAGGGAGCACTCAATCTCCTCATCCAGATCATCAATAAAGATATTAAGACTGTCCCCAAAACTGAGCCCTGGGGAACACCACTTGTGACTGGCTGCCAACTGGATTTAACTCCATTCACAACTCTCTGGGCATATCTTGCAGTATTTGGTATTTTCTAGAGAAGTTGTTCATTATGTGTTTGGGGTTCTTGATCGTTCTTTCTAATCAGTTGTGATTAGGTATATAAATCAGCAATAGATTATGAAGAAGCTGAAACAGAAAGGTATAACTATGACAAAAAGAAAGTATCTTGAGATATATTTCAGAAAAACGTAGTGTCTGAAAGTAGTAAGACCTATTTATTTTTATGGTGTATATTATGCAGCTCATAATGATGCTTTACATCCTAAAGACCAGACATTTTATCTTTGTATACATCTCCTTCTTTACAGCCTAAGAAAAAATAGGTTAAATTTGTTAATTTTTAAAAGTACTTTTTAAAAAAGTGTAGCTTTAAAAACAAGTTATAGATGAACCAATTTAATCTCTTAATTGAGGAAGAGTGAGACTAAAGAGCCATAGGATATTTCACACTCTGGGATCACTCACTATTTCCTTCTGAGATAAATAAAAAGTTAAGTTCTTTACAATACCATTTTAGAGAGTTTAACTGCTAGGGACAAATAGAAAGTCAGTTATATTATCTTTCAAAAGAGTAAGAAAATTAACTGTCAGCTCACTGTTGGAGGCCAAGCTATTTTACCCTCCTCAGTGTGGTGCTACCTACACACAGATCCATGGAATCCCTCATTTTCTTTCTCTACTACTTTTTCCCTCCCTTCTTATGTTTTCTTTTATCAGACTTAGCACCTTTTTACATTAGCATACACACAGATCCAGGTCTGGATTACATTACCGGCAGCAAAGAGCTCTTTATTCCATACAGTTTGGAGTATACTTCTTGCTGTGTTGACTCTCTTATTACCAAAGACTATTGGTAGATTCATGTTAAGTATGGAGAAGCATGTGGCAGCCAGTATCACAGACAGTCATGGATGATAAATAAATGGAATGTGTCCAATTTAAATGGGCAGTGCATGTCAGACATCTGTCTGGAAACGGCTTTCATTATTAACAGAATCTTAAAAAATAGCTTAGGTTATGGATCTATCTTTTCTAATACTCACTTTTAGCAAAAAGTTAATCCCACCCTCCATGTCACCAAAAAATAGCAATTTTCTAAAAATATTACAACTTGTTTGAAGAATAACAGAATTTCCTGTTCCATAAGCAGATTTGCAAATAACATTTAGGAGGTGAGAAACATGTGACAGAAGCGTAGTAGGTTGCCTCTAATTGCAAAGTCTGGCTTTCCTAGTTGCACTAACACCATTCTCTTCCTGGCTTGTGATACACTATTATGGAGCGTTACAGCATTTGGCAGGATCTTGATCCATATAGGACATGGAAGATATTTTTACTCAGTTAAGTAATAGTTATATGACTGATGGGATCAAGAGGAGGTTAAAAGATATGCTCTCCTTTGGTTTCTTTAATAAATATAACAATCATATTTATCACAGAATCAGACAGAATCACAGAATGGTAGGGGTTGGAAGGGACATCTGAAGATCATCTGGTCCAACCCAGGTCTTGCCATAACACCCTCGCTGTGCAAACATTTCAAAACCATCACACTGAATATAAATCTAATTAATAGCCAGATTAATAATAGCCATATTACAGATTACTCATTCAGTTATTCATTTGTAGATGTCATTGTAATAATTGGTATAAAAAATATAAATGGATAAAGTGGGGTTGTGAACTTTAAGAAACAGCTTCAATTGCTGCTTTTTTAGTGTTCACAAGTGTTGCAGATATAAACATTTATGAACTGAAATATGGATTTGGGCACGTGCAAACCTCCATTTTCCACTCACTGTTCACTGCAAAACAGTTGCCAGCTATGAGGGAGGTTACATTACTGCAATGCAAAACAATCAAGTTGCCCAGATTTCTTTTCCTCTGGCCCAATGAATTGCGTTCTTGGCTGCATATTAATCCAATTCTGATGGAAAGAGGAAAAATTTTCCTCTTTCCCCTTCTTTCCAACAGTTTTTCAGAGAAATTGGAGAGGTGGTTTTAATTCTTTTTGCCTGAGGAAGTCACTGAATCAAGATAAGTGCTTCAGCTGCAACCTATTTTGTATACATGCAATAAGCTTCACTGCTGATTGCATTTTTGAGTTGCATTTCATGCTAGGCTCAGATACCACCTGAATGCTTTGGTATGCACCTTCTGGAACACAGGCAGAGTTCAGACAATGCTCTGCATATCTTGTGATGAAAATGGAGCTTGTATGAGAATGGGTTGCCTGGGTCCTGGGAATAGTGAGCATAAGGGAATACCAGGGTAGCTCTGCAGTTCAGAAAACAGGTGCGAAGTACATTCATGTGTCTCCAGCTCTAGGTGTTTACTCATTCTTGTACCTTCAAGGTTTAGAGACCTAAACCCCACTGACATTAGTTTTAGGTGTCAGACTAAGCTTCCTGTATCTAACAAGTTTTGCCAATGAATTAAAGAGATTTTCAAAAAGTAGGATTTTCACAAGTGGTCAGTGTTGATCTAAATGCTACTATTGAAATCCATAGGAAATCTCGCAAGAATATCAATGGAATACAAGCTAGAGAAATGCTGAACCCTTCCAGAAACACACGCCAAAGATTTTTTAATTGTATTTCACAATCAGTGAACAACGACGGCAAAAAATACACTCTAAAAATCTTTTTCCATTAAACAATTTTCTAACTCTAGGAGTACAGCAAAAATAAATCATTTGGCACTTTGTGGTTTTTCACAGCAGGAAAACATTGGTAGTGTCAAATAACAAGTGAAACTTAGAATATGAAACATGAACCCTAACAATAATGGAGAGGCATGCCAGTATTGCAGGTTGTACACTGGAGGCTCTCCAGAGACTACAATGCTCACTGTAAATCCTATTGGTAACAGACATAGTCTCTTTTCTGTACTGTTGACATTTCCTTTTCCCTTTTCATCTGTGTGTTTGTATGAGTATTGACCAAATAATTCAAATGGAGATCTGAGTATCAGGTTACACGACCAAGGAGACTGCGAATTTTAATACTACATTTACTTGAAGATGTAGAGGTTAACACTGAGGTTGAACCACTTCTCCACAAGTCAACAGACAGACTCTGATTAACTTTAGTGGTTATTAGTTTCTATATCAAGCTCTCAACAATTTCAGTTGCTAAAAGCTTTAGTTGTATTTTAGAGAGGAAGTGAATTATACTATTGTGACACCTTTTTGGCTTCTAGAATACTTAGGACAGTAAAATTTTGATCCCTGGATAGAGCTCCTATATGATGGTGACAGTAGATATAATAACTGCAAATTATACCCAAATATGGATTTTAGAAATACAAAATATTAGATTAGACACTAGATTCAGAGTTCATTCAAACATTGTTTATTTGAAATGTGGGTCCAAATATTACATCTTGTGTTCATTTAAACTCAGAATTTGTGAATATGAGAATTTATGAATATAAGAAATTCTGAGTGTTCTTCATCCAGATTTTATTGTGGTTCAATAATGCAAGCTACCAACTAATTCTCTCTAACAACCTGTCACATACTAGTTTTCTGATGCCACTGACACATGAAGGAGAATGTAAATCAGAACTTGCAACTGCATATTATTCCAATCTTAAAAAGCTATCCAACGCTTTGCAAGCACTAAATAGTTTACAGTTCACACGAGATGCAATGTTGTTCCCTCTTCTCTTAAGTATGCCAGTTCAGAATGCTTCCTTCCATAAAAAGAAAGAAGACCCCATGAAAAGTCGCCAAAGGAAGCTGCTCGGGAGCCAGCCCAACCCGCAGTGGTGCGGCAGATCTTGTCGCATAGAGGGTTTCCTGAGCCAGGGAAACACCAGGGCAGCAGAGAGACCAGCTGGGAGCCGGCAGCTCTCGCATGAGATGCTGATGAGGCCTGGGCCTTGCCAGAGCAATGATGGTCCACCTCCACACCTACAAAAAGCAGTCTGGAAAGCACAACTGCACAGGAATCCTGCCATCAGAGCGTGGCACATCAGCCAGGGCATGGCATGGCAGTTTGCGCAGCAGTTTGCACAGAAAGGCGTGCAGGGAGGGCATAGTCACCCTACCAGCTCAAGAGGTGATTTCAACTGGTGGTCATTGAGGCTGCTCTGAGGAGCACCTTAGCTATGGTAGCCACCCGGCAGAAAGCCATGTTATCTGCACTCACCATGGATGTGGCAACCCAGCCAGAGCTCCCACAGAAACATGCAGCCATCCAGGTCTCAGGCTGCAGCGAGTGCCAGAGCCTCTCACTGGTAACTAATGGCAGTAGAGAGAACAGCTGTGTGAGGTGTGACCAGCTGGACAATCTGCTCAGCCTGGTGGCAGAGGCACAAGAGGAAGTAGAAAGGTTAGGGAGTATCAGGGAGTCTGAGAAACAGATGGACTCGTGGAACCATGCTCTGCCCTCCCTGAGACAGAAACAGGAACAGCCACCAGAAAAAAGCCAAGATCAAGGGGGTGCTGTATCCTCCCTCCGCCAGGCTGAAGGCAGTAGCTTAAAGGAAAGGAGCGAATGGAAGCAAGTCCATGTTTACCGTGGGAGATGAACCCCCTCCTTGCCACCTCACCTCTCCAGGTGCCTCTGTATAACAGGTATGAGGCTCCCAATGTGGAAGGCCAGGCCATGGATGATGTGGACGACGGTCCAGCTACACTAGAGGTGTGGCCAAGGTCAGAAAGGCCTATCCCCTGCATCACGACCACCACCACAAGGAAGAAATTATGTGTTATAGTTATAGGCGACTGCCTTCTGAGGGGAACTGAAAGTCCAATATCCTGGACAGACCCTTCTCTTAGGGAAGTCTGCTGCCTCCCTGGGGCCTGGGTTAAGGACATCACTAGGAAACTTCCTAGCCTGGCGCAGCCTTCGGACTATTACCCACTACTGCTCTTCCATGTGGATAGCGATGAAGACAAAACACATTGTCCAAGGGTGATCAAAAGAGACTTCAGGGCCTTGGGATGGTTGGTTGGGGAATCTGGTGCACAGGTTACTTTTCCCTCTCTCCTTCCAGTTGCGGGCAGCAACACAGGAAGAAACAGACAGGCCTAGTACATGGTTCCATGACTGGTGTCACTGCCACAATTTCAGGTGGCCTACCTAGCACCTGGCTTGCTGGCATCAGATGGGATTCACCTTTCTCAAAAGGGGAAGAGGGTCTTTGCTTACAAGCTAGTGGGGCTTATTGACAGGGTTTTAACTAGAGTTGAATAGGGAGGGGGATAAGATCAGGCTTACCCATGAAAAGCTGTGGGATGTCACGCCAAGGTTAGAGCAACAGGGTGTTAGTGAGGCCCCTCAGCCTGTTGCACCAGCGAAAGCCGTCAAAGGAACTAAGGAGTGTTCCTCTAAGAAGGTGACACATCCAACTGCCCACCTGAAGTGCCTCTACATCAATTCACACAGCATGAGCAACAAATAGGAGGATCTGGAAGCCATCATGCTGCTAGAAAGCTATAACCTAGTTGCCATTATTGAAACTTGGCGGGATGAATCCCATGACTGGAGTGCAGCTATCAATGACTACAGGCTGTTCAGAAGGGACAGGGGAGGAAGGGAGGGTGGAGGCTTTGCCCTCTATGTCAAGAAATGTATAGAGTGTGAAGAGCTGTCTCTGGAGAATAGACATGAGCAGGTTAAAAGCTTATGGGTAAGAACTGGAGACCAAGGCAACAAAGGGAACCTTGTGGTGGGTGTCTACTACAGATCACCCCATCAAGGGGAGTCCATTGATGAAGTCTTCTTAATCCAGCTACAAGTGGCATCGCGCTCACAGGCTCTTGTCCTGCTGCGGGCCTTCAACCACCCGACACCTGCTGGAAAAGTAGCACGGCAAGCTGTAGGCAATCTAGGAGACTCTTGGAATGCATTGAGGATAACTTCTTCAGCAAGATAATAGACAGCCCTACCAGACACGATGCGATACTGAACCTGTGGGTCACCAATGCAAGTGAGCTAATTGGTGACGTCAAGAATGGAGGCAGCCTGGGCTGCAGTGATCATGCACTGGTGGACTTTACAGCCCTGAGAGATACGGGGCAAGCAAAGAGTAAAGTCACGACCCTGAATTTTAGAAAAGCAAACTTCCAGCTCTTCAGGGGGTTAGTTGGTAGGACCCCCCAGGAAACTGCCCTCAGGGACAAGGGAGAGAGCAGAGCTGGCAGGTCTTTAAGGATGCTTTCCACAGAGCACAAAAGCTCTCGATCCCCAGGTGTAAGGAATCAGGAAAGGAAGGCAAGAGACCAGTATGGCTGAGTGGAGACCAGAGTGCTGGGCAAACTAAAGGGCAAGAAGGAAATGCACAGGCAGTGGAAGCAGGGACAGGTATCCTGGGATGAGTACAGGGACGTTGCCCGGTTGTGTAGTGATGAGGTCAGGAGAGCCAAGGCAGGTTGGAGCTGAACTTGGCAAGGGATGCAAAGAATAATAAGAAGGGCTTCTACAGGTATGTCGGTCAGAAACGGAAGGTCAAAGAAAGCATACCCCCCCTGATGAGCAAGACTGTCAGACTGGTAACAATGGATGAGGAGAAGGCTGAGGTACTCAATGACTTCTTTGCCTCAGTCTTCACTAGCAGTGTTTCTTCCCACACCTCTTGAGGGGATAGCCTGCAAGATGGCGACTGGAGGATCAAAGTCCCCCCTGCTATAAGAGAAGATCAGGTTCAAGATCACCTGAGGAACATGAACATGCACAAGTCTATGGGACCTCACAAGATGCATCCCAGAGTCCTGACGGAACTGGCTGATGTAGTTGCCAAGCCACTCTCCATCATTATTTGAGAAGTCCTGGCACTCAGGTGAACTCCCTGGAGACTGGAAAAAAAGGAAACGTGGCACCCATTTTTAAAAAAGGTAGCAAGGAGGACCCTGGGAACTTACCGACCCATCAGCCTCACCTCTGTGCCCGGGAAGATCATGGAACAGATCCTCCTGGAAGCTATGCCAAGGCACATGGAGGACAAGGACGTGATTCCAGACAGCCAGCATGGCTTCACCAAAAGCAAGTCCTGCCTGACCAACCTAGTGGCCTTCTATGATGGAGTGACCACATCAGTGGACAAGGGAAGAGCTACCAATGTCATCTATCGGGACTTCTGTAAGGCCTCTGATACGGTCCCCCACTGCGGGAGAAGGATGGACTTCACAACTCTATAAGAGTTATATTCCGAAGCCATTTATTGTCTTGTCTGACTCCAATATATATCATAATTTTCACTTAGTCGCTGTGCACACACTCATGATTAGTTACAGCTTGTTACACACATTATTGCAATTGGCTATATACAAAATATCATGCGCTGTCCATGCACCTCTCACACAGTCAGGATTCGCTGTTTGCAGGTGTTCCTGTTTTCCTCAAATCTTCTTAGATGTTTACCACAGCTCCTTCTCCTCAAGGCCGAGTCGTGCAGATATCCAGCTGTTTACCAGCTTCTCAATGCCACAGCTCCTTCTCCTTAAGGTCAAGCCGTGCAGATCAACGCCACAGCTCCTTCTCCTTAAGGTCGAGCCACGCAGGGTGATCCCAACACCCCACAGCATCCTCCCTCTCTAAATTGGAGAGATACGGATGTGATGGGTGGACTGTTGGGTGGATGAGGAATTGCTTGGATGAGGAATTGCTTGGATGGTCACATCCAGAGAGTAGTGGTCAATGCTTCAATGTCCAGATGGAGATCGGTGATGAGCAGTGACCCTCAAAGTTCCATGGTGGGACCAGTATTTTTTAATATCTTCATCAATGTCATAGAAGTGGGATCAAGTGCACCCTCAGCAAGTTTGCAGGTGACATCAAGCTGAGTGGTGCAGCTGACATGCCTGAGAGATGGGATGCCATCTACAGGGACCTCAACAAGCTCAAGGAATGGGCCTGTGTGAACCTCATGAGGTTCAACAAGGCCAAGCCCAGGGTCCTGCACCTGAGGCGGGGCAACTTCCAGTATCAATACAGGCTGGAGGATGAAGGGATAGAGAGCAGCCTTGCTGAGAAGGACATTGGGGTACTGGTGTGCGACGAGCGAGGGAAGGCATGCAGTCGACTCAATATGAGTGATAAAGCAAGCTTCAACTTTATTGCAAAACCTTACACATATTTATACACTAAGTTCTACCTTATGCATACTTGTCTTACAATCATTGGCTTAGCTCTAAAGATTGCATTATCATACTCCTCCTACTTGCCGTTACTGCTACGTGGTCCGGGTTCCATCCTGTTTTTCTTATACAGTGCTTCTTCTTAGCTGTTTACCACAGCTCCTTCTCCTCAAGGCCGAGCCCTGCAGATGTCCAGCTGTTTACCAGCTTCCCAGTGCCACAGCTCCCTCTTCTCAAGGCCGAGCCGTGCAGATATCTAGCTGTTTACCAGCTTCTCAATGCTGCAGCTCCTTCTCCTTAAGGTCGAGCCATGCAGAGTGATCCCAACATCTCCCCCTTTTTGTTTTTGTATAAACAAAACCTGATGGATCATTTGCAACCCAAGGACTGTGAGGAAGATGGACCCTCTGTACATTCTTGTATCGTCCTGTGCCGCGAACTCAGCCCAGCAGTTGGTAGGTGCCAGCTTTACGTGGGCGTCCCCACGGAGGCAACGGTGGCCTTGCTGTACACCAGCCCACTGCCCTTCAGGAAATCCTGGTATTACACATTTGTAGAGGAACGAGTTTCGACACACGTGGCCAGCGAGTGTCGGAACTCACCTCAGTTGTCACCTTTTAACACAGGGAGCCTATGGCGTATGCGCCCGCTGGCCAGACGTGCTGCACGCGCCACAGCCATCCTGTCTATTGGTTTGTAGGCTTTGTTCACACGGCATTTTTTCATAACTCAGCAGTCACATATCAACTTATGCTTAAGTCAATAGCAGAACATTACAAAGCAAAACAATTCTAGCTGTACTACTTCTAGTGATATAAACTACTCCTAGTGATAGAAAAAAGGTACTTGTATAAGGCTATGAAGACCAATATTATATCTTACCAAAGCATTTGTAGTTATAGAACGCTTTGCCTCAAAAGCTTTCCACGTTCATCTCATGATACCGCAAATTTCAGTGTGATTTACCCCTACATTTTCTTTTGACTGAGGTGGCATCCAGATTGCGATGACACCTGATAGTGTCATGATGTGTCCAACGATGACGATGGCGACTGCCCCACCCATGGCCTCACCCACTTCGAGGCACCTGCAAAGTGGGTTACCCATGGTTTTACCCATGGTTTTAAACAGCCACCACCGTCAACCTCGTCCCCTGGTTAGCAGTTGAAAAGGTCCTTTCTCCTTCCGCAAATAATTTAACACATATAAGGCTTTATTCAAACGTTCTTAGGGTAATGTGGTAGCCTCTCCCCCTTTTTGTTTTGAGCGTGATTATCTAACAAAGCTCATTCATTGGGTGTGTAAGATACTTGTTGGAGTTATTCACTAGCCAAGCATTCTTTACTACCTTTTGAACCATTCCTTGTAGACAATGCAATAAACATGGTACAATAAGCATTAGTATTAAGATAACAAGTACTATAACAACTGCCCCTTTTATTAAGTCTTGTAACCATCCACTTAGGCCCAAACTTGACAGCTATGATTCGAGGTTTAGTGAACTTGTCTGTAACCTGTCCGTTAAGTCCTTCAGTTTTTGTAATTGTTGAGTTACCGACTGTGATGTATCTGTTAAATTCATACAACACATGCCATCAAATTCCTCACACCCGTGCCCTTGGGCCAAAAGTAGGAAGTCGATAGCTGCCCTATTTTGCAATGTCGCATGCCTTATTGAGTCAGTTTCCATTAACAAAGCACTGAGTGTTGCAGAAGTAGCATTGGTTTGTTTCGCTAGCCAACATCCCAATTTATTTAAAGTGGTTAAGCCTTGGGCAGCAGCGACCCCAGGGGCAAGGAAAGAGGTTAGTATGGTTTTGTCCGCAGTCCAAAAATCCAGTTGGTCATTGCACTCTTCCTGATATTTTCAAATCTGTCATCTTATTCTATGCCCTCGGGTAAGGTTCAATATCAAGAAGTGTTGGGAGTTAACAATGTTAGGTGCCCCAATGTGTAAGGACCACCTCTCAAACGGGAGGGAACACCTTGCCATGTACGATCACCACAAATCAAGAATATTCCTTTAGGGAGTCTCATTGGGACAATAGTAGAGCGTGAGATGTTGCTCGTTGTATAATTACACCAATTGGTAGCATTCTGAAAAATGGCTAACGTGGGGTTTACATCCTGTGACCTGGCTACCTTCTCAGTAATTTTCTGCAAAGCTTGGTGTTGATCCTCATTCAGTTGACGTCGCTCTGGAGCCTCCACCGAAGACTCCAGGAGCGGCATCAATGGCCTTAGATCATCATTAGTAATTCCGCAAATATTGCGAACCCACTGTATATCCCCCATTAATTTTTGGACATCAGAAAGATTTTCTATTTTCGCCTTAATCTTTATTTTTTGTGGGTGGACCGCTTGTCCTGGTAATAATCCAGCTCAAATATTGCCATGGTCCCTTCTTTTGCCTTTTTTTTTTTTTTTTTTTTTTTTGGTGCTATTTTTAAACGCCGTTTTCCTAAATAGTGCTCTAAGTGCTGTAAAATGTGGTCTGCATTCAACTGTGTCCCTGCTATTAATATATCAACTATATAATGATACATTATTAAATCTGGATACTTTTTCCACACCGGTTCTAGAGCCCATGCCACAAATGTCTGACACATCGTAGGTGAATTTTGCATTCCTTGTGGTAACACTACCTAATGATACTTTTTGCTAGCTCTCCTTTATTTACCGATGGTACCGTAAAGGCAAACTTCTCCGCATCCTCAGCTGCTAAGGGAATGGTAAAAAAGCAATTGAAATATACTCTTCGATTCCCTGCAAAAGAAATGATACATTTGTGACAATAATTACAACGACATAGAACAAACCCACAACACCGTTTTACAAATATGGCATATTGAAGTTCCTGCTCTTGACCGTCCGGGGAGAGCCGCTGAGACAGTCAACGAGCCATCATTCTGCATACAAAAGAGCGAAAGCATCAGCTGGTGGTACGACGGAGTTGACTGCGTCCGTGGGACGTGTGACAAGATCTTCAGGTCTTACTGCCGGCCGTACCGACCTGGCCGGTACCTGCTTCACTCCGTCCCCTCCCTCTCTGCCAAAGTCTCTTGTCTCATGCCTCGCCAATGTTGGGCAGGGTCGTATCTTGACTTGGGGGAAGGATCATCGCAGGCAGCCCCCTCCTGTTGCGGCATGGGTCAGGAGGCGGGGGCCAAGGAGGACTCGCCACCTCTGTTGGTTGCGTTAGCGGGCGGGGGGAGGCGGGCGGGGGTTGCTCGTTCTCACCATCCCCAGCTCGGCCTCCCTTCTCTCCCAAGGCTGTGGCAGCAGCAGCTGCTGCCGCCGTCCGCTCTGATTTTATCGTCTTTATAGAGTCTCTGACTAATCGCCAGGTTGTTAACACTTTCGCAGCCGTATGATCCTCTTTAGAGGCTGCCTCAAACACCAATTTCCCTGCTTTCTCCCAGGTAGGTAACTCAAAAGCTGTTGCAGAGTCTGCTGCTAGCCCCTGGCTCTTCAAAACAGTCTCCAATAGCAATTGCCATGTTGTTGCTAGCTCTGCTGCTTGCCCATCTCCTTTCGAGACTCGCCCCATTGATCTTTCACATGGGCACACAGGGGAACACTGAGTACATTGTTCTGGGCAACGTTGTCCCGTCTTGCCCTCACATACATCATCGTAGATCTGTTTCTCTGACTTATCTATGCAGCCGGTTTACTCGGTGCATCTGGCACCTCAGGAGGTGCAGTTGGAGTCGCTGAAGGTCCTGGACCCTCTGACTCAGTTAAAAAGGGATTGGTTGAAGGTGGTTTAACAGCCTCCTCCATATCAGCTGCAGCTTTTCTCTCTGCCTTTAAGGCTTTTAATGTGTTTAACATCAACTTCCATGTCATCACTAACTCTGCGGTGGTTTTATCTCCATTCCCAATATGTTCCTATAACATTTTTCCTATCTCCTCCCACGTCTCTGCCTTAAACGCCACAGACGCATTGGGGGGGTACCCTTTTTGGCACCAAATTAGAAGCCTTCTAAGTGTATATTCATCATATTTCAGTCCTCTCTTAGAGAGCATATGCAGCAGGAGTCTGACCATCGCCCCTTCTTCATGCGATGCGTTCTGCCTTTAGTTCTTTTAATGTCTCTAGGATCAACCTCCAGAGCGTCGTAAATTTTATACTGTCTTTGTTGCCTGTGCTATTCGCTTTTCAGTTTTATATCTTTTCATGCAATTAATAACATCTCTCCAAGATTTCATTAATTTTTTTGCTGATTTATCATCATCGATTACTAGATCCCACAAACAATCTCCATAAGAACACCACTTGTCTACTTCAAACATACTTTCAGGGTCTTTAAAAAACCCTTTCGCTTTCCCTAATGCAATTAACCCAGCCAGATCTTTTAATTGGCTTACTCCCCGCTTTTCTAAAAAGCATTTTAAGATTTCGAATGCTACCTCTATTTCCATTGCGCGCTACGTTGACCTTCTTAATTATCCGGTCAATTATTTTTGCAGCCTTTTCCCTTGGGTAGCCTTCTTTCGGACGGCGAACCCCTTCTTAATTATCCTGGGTTCAAGCACGGATCAGGCGTGCCGCGGCAGCGTCCGCCGATCTTCTGCTCCCTGGTCGCTGCTACCAGTGCTTCTCCGATCTCGCTGTCCGGTGAAAAACAAGGATGGGGGTCCCTGTTCGGGCGCCACTTGCGACGAGTGAGGGAAGGCATGCAGTCGACTCAATATGAGTGATAAAGCAAGCTTCAACTTTATTGCAAAACCTTACACATATTTATACACTAAGTTCTACCTTATGCATACTTGTCTTACAATCATTGGCTTAGCTCTAAAGATTGCATTATCATACTCCTCCTACTTGCCGTTACTGCTACGTGGTCCGGGTTCCATCCTGTTTTTCTTATACAGTGCTTCTTCTTAGCTGTTTACCACAGCTCCTTCTCCTCAAGGCCGAGCCCTGCAGATGTCCAGCTGTTTACCAGCTTCCCAGTGCCACAGCTCCCTCTTCTCAAGGCCGAGCCGTGCAGATATCTAGCTGTTTACCAGCTTCTCAATGCTGCAGCTCCTTCTCCTTAAGGTCGAGCCGTGCAGAGTGATCCCAACACTGGTGGATGAAAAGCTGGACATGACCCAGCAATGTGCGCCTGCAGCCCAGAAAGCCAACCATATCCTGGGCTGCATCCAAAGAAGCCTGGCCAGCAGGTCGAGAGAGGTGATTCTGCCCCTCTACACTGCTTTGGTGAGACCCCACCTGGAGTACTGCACCCGGCTCTGGAGCCCTCAGCACAGGAAAGGCATGGACCTGTTGGAGTGGGTCCAAAGGAGGGTCACAAATATGGTCAGAGGGATGGAACACCTCTCCTGTGAAGAAAGGCTGAGAGAGTTGGTGGTGTTCAGCCTGGAGAAGAGAAGGCTCTTGGGGAGACCTTATTGAGGCCTTTCAGTACTTAAAGGGGACTTATGAGAAAGATGAGGACAGACTTTTTAGCAGGGCCTGTTGCAACAGGACAAGGGGTAATGATTTTGAACTAGAATAGGGCAGATTTAGACTAGATTTAAGGAAGAAATTTTTCCCAATGAGGGTGGTGAAACACTGGCACAGGTTGCCCAGAGAAGCAGTGGATACCCCATCCCTGGAACTGTTCACAGCCAGGCTGAAGAGGGCTCTGAGCAAACTGATCTAGTTGAAGATGTCCCTGCTCATTGCAGGGGGGGGTGGGACTAGATGATATTTAAAGGTCCCTTCCAACCCTTCCAAACTATTCTGATTCTGTGAAAGGAGGTAGGGAGGGTAAGTTACGAGATATTTCACAAGGTACATACATGACTATTGGATCAAGAGACGTGTATCGAGCAGTGTCATAGCAGAGTGACGGTGAATTTACCCTACTTCAGACCATATCCTATTACAGCTAATTGTATATTATCTTTCCCAACTCTAAAATGTAAAACAGAGAACAATAAGGACACCTAGGATAAGACCCTGGTTATCACTCTATTGTCTGCATAAATTACACATAGAAGAGCTTTTCAAATTTATCTTGCCTTTTGAGAACATCCCACCACAAAAATATTTTGCAACTAGCACTGATTTAAATCCATTGTACTTTCCTGTGACACTGATAAAGGAATTGTGTGCTGTGTTTTTATGACAAACACATCATTAGTGTACATACATTTAAGATGATTACTTCATTCAGCACAAGGGACATTAGGGTTAGAATGATACAAAAGCACAAATCACACTTGATGTTTCCCAAATACCAAGCTTTGTGTCATCTAATCAAGATTTCATCAAATGTTTTATTAAACGCAGTCACGCGAGCCTTGCTGAAGCCAGATGATCTCTTATTATCAACTAGCAGTAAATTACATTCATTTTTGAACTGAATTTGAATGAAACCCTTCCTAAAATACTTGGAAGCTAGAAGGGGGTCAGATTATAAAAACACAAAATTGCAACAGTGTTTTTCCCCAGTAATTAAAAGGTTAGCAGAGGAAATTGGGGTTATAAATGTCACTGATCACAAAAAAAGTGGAGATTATGATGTTAGCATTATACGGTATGTTCATCAGTGACCAAAAGGAATTCAGTTTGATTTACCAGTTACTCCTCATTTGTATTACAAGTAATACCCTCTGAATTACAAGACAAATAATAAGAAAAGATTCCTGACCAGTGAGATAAATTACGTTAGTGAACAGCATAAAAATTACTGCGTGTGTCCTCCATATTCAAGTTACATTTTCAATCTTTTATATGTATGATGAACAGGGGAAAGACCTAAATACACTTAAAAGCATGAACGAACCTCTCATTCAGAGGGTGAGAAAGAAAATGCTGAAAAAAGGTGTTTCTGCAGCAGGCCTTTCTGAAACAGAACTTACGTTAACAGTAGCATGTGCTACTGATGAGTATCAAAGGTAGGAGAAGACTTGACTTGACCATCCACTGAACACCTGAGGTATGCTGAGTGGAGAAATGCCTCTGTTAACCTGAAGATAGAATCAACATTTCTTATCAAGAGAGAAAGGGTGTTTCTAAGCTCTGTAATATGCACATCACAGTTGGAAATCATGGCATTAATTTAGCAGAAAGTACAATGGTAAGCAAGAATCCTACTTTAAAAAAATTACTTCAGACATTACAGAATGATACTGGTAGTAGAGATACAGCTCTCTGCAGCACATTTGAGGGCAGACCTCATTCTTACCTGTCACCATTCACACGCATGTCTGTAAGTAGACAGCCTGCTCTTCATCACTCTTTTCACATCAATTAAAGCTTTCAACAGAAAGGTACTTTCCCTGGTAATGCACAGCTGTACAGTTGAGGCACACGGCAGTCAGGTGAAATGACCTACTTAGAATTGCTTCCAAAACCAGTCACACAGAATCACACACAAAATCACACAGAATCACTAGGTTGGAAAGGACCTTCAAGATCATCAAGTCCAACCATTAATCCAGCACCACCATGTCCCCTAAACCATGTCCTGAAGTGCCACATCCACACGTTTTTTGAACACTTCCAGAGATGGCGACTCCACCACCTCCCTGGGCAGCCTGTTCCAATGCCTGACCACTCTCTCAGTGAAGAAATTTTTCCTAATATCCAATCTAAACCTCCCCTGGCGCAACTTGAGGCCATTTCCTCTTGTTCTGTCTCTAGTTACTTGGGAGAAGAGACCAACACCCTCGTCGCCACAATCCCCTTTCAGGTAGTTGTAGAGAGCAATAAGGTCTCCCCTCAGCCTCCTCTTCTCCAGACTAAACAACCCCAGTTTCCTCAGCCGCTCCTCATAAGACTTGTGCTCCAGACCCCTCACCAGCTTCGCTGCCCTTCTCTGGACACACTCCAGCACCTCAACATCTTTCTTGTAGTGAGGGGCCGTAGTAGTGAGGGTGTAGTAGTGAGTAGTGAGGCTTGTAGTGAGGGTCAATTATGTTTAGCTTGGCATACTACACTGGGCACACCTGGCGGGGGGGGGATAGCAGGCTGCTGAAGGGTAGCCTGTTTGGGAGAAGGCCATGAATATCCCTGGGCTGGTATGAGGAGTAGGGCAGGAGATATGAGGAGACACCAAGGAGGTACTCTTAGGGAAGATATGTTGAGGAGAAGCATTTGAAGGCACACAGCAGAAGACATGCTCTTGTGAGGAGGCACTTCATGCCAAAGAGGGACACCTCCGATGGATGGTGGCCCACAGATGACCCATGCTGGAACAAAGACACCCCTGAGGGACTCCAGCCCATGGAGGACCCACTGAGAAGCACAGAGGAGCAGAAGATACCCAGTAGTAAGCAAGGACCATCAGAAAGAAACTGTTGTGCACATGACCCCAACATCCCACACTGCCCATTGCTCAGACAAAGGAACTGGGATGGATGGAGTTTAACCCACAGTGAAGACAAAGAAGTTGATGCAAGAAAAGGGGCAAGATAGGTGCTCAGCTTAAGCTGAGCCTAGGAAAGAGGGAAAAAAGGTGTTTAAATGTTTATGTCTTCTTTTTTTCTCAATTACAGATTAGTGATTAGAAGTTTATATTAACTAGCAATATATTAAACTAAGTTTAAGTTCCCTGAGACAAGACTGTTTTTTCTGCAACACATCCATAATTTATTACAGTTTTATGGGTGTTTCACTGTCATTCAAATGATAAGATTCATCAAAAGAAGGGAATAAATAAGCTGCATCATCAGCTTAATTATTACCATTACTCCTCCACTGGAAGAGGACTAACGTATGACTATTTTTAAACACAAAGATATTCTCATGTGAAACTTAGTAACTTAGAAACTTAGTTTTCCTGATAACCATAGTAAATGTTCAGGACTGCTTGCTCATTATTTTTGTTGGCGTTATATTGCAATTATTTTACATTTTTACAGTTGATACAAATTTGGCAGTATGTCTTGCTTCTCAAGTATCAAAATGTACCGTACAAAGCATCATGCAATGCCAGCACTGTATTTAAAGCCTTAATTGCAAATTGGACTGACACTTATTTTGAAATTGAGTGTAAAGTATGAAAAATAAGGAAGTAGCTGATTTTAAATAATAATATTAATGAGTGACTGATAGGCCACATAGCCTTTTCTATTCCAAGTACACTAAATCATTCAAGTAGTGAAAATACAGCAGTCATTTTGACCCTTGCTGCAATATAACCACTTTTAGATTCCATTATGTTATACTACTTCATACACTACAGATCTTTCTCAGATTGATACATCAGTAAGCTGAGACCCCAGCTTCTGCAATAATCTAATACAGAAGTTACAGGAAGTTGACAGGAAAAAGGCAAGGAAATAATCATTGACTATAAAGGAGGTCAGGACACTGCAGTTTCCATCAATACTGCTTAAAACAAACCAACCAAATATTTCAGGGCATTTAGTAACCACAATCCTTTCTCTTTCAAAATGCAAAGTCTGATTAGACAACCACATGAAGAAAGAAATGCATAATTTACTCTTGGATAAAAATTACATAAAAGTAAAATCATAATGGGAATTTCTAGTGTCACAATTTTGACCATATAGACTTAACAATTACTACTTTATCAGGGAAGATTGATGACTCCTAAAACACTAGTGACCAAACCCTCCGAAGTTAAAAGGGAGGACCTGGAAGTCCTGACCAAGTAAAAAATTTTTTGCTGTTTGTAAATGCTCAAAACTTTGAAACATTAGCTGAGAATCTCTTTACAGATAGCCAGTATCAGTCTATTACTTTTCTTAACATGGGATATGGCTTGAAGATGCTCTCATTTCTCTCTTTAAGGATTTTTCACTATGTTGTACTAAAATATCACAAGACTAAATGTAGCATAACCTTAAATTGGGATATTGTTAGGAAAATTGTCTGTTTCTTCATGACAAAAAAATCCAATTCAATACACCCAATGATAAGAATGGTTTGGGTTGGAAGAGACTTTTTAAAGACCGGCTAGTCCAACCCCCTGCCATGGGCAGGGACATCTTTCAATTAGATCAGGTTTTTCAAAGCCCCATCCAACCTGACCTTGAATGTTTCCAGGGATGAGGCATCCACAACTTCTCTGGGCAATCTGTTCCAGTGTCTCACCACCCTCATCATAAAGAATTTCTTCCTTATATCCAATCTAAATCTACCCTCTTTTAGTTTAAAACCATTACCCCTTGTCCTGTCACTACAGGCCCTTGTAAAAAGTCTTTCTCCATCTTTCTTATAAGCCTCCTTTTAAGTATTAAAAGGCCGCAATAAGGTCTCTGTGGAGCCTTCTCTTCTCCATGCTGAATCTAGAAGGAACCTAGAAAAAGTCTGTCCTTGTGCCATAGTCTCGTTTGAAAGACTATTTTCTTGTGGGGTTTTTTGATTGTTGTTAATTTGCCTAAATGTTACTAAGAGTTAGAAAAAGATGCTGTCAGCATCCTGTCTCTTTTATGCCTTCAGAGATAAAATGTGGAAGTCAACAGCTAACATCTTAAATCAGTAAGTATAAATTAGATTATCATTCTTCCCTGATGGCAGGAATACCTCTAGATATCATGATAAAGGTAGAAATATTGAATGAAAGCCTGTAGTGATGGGGCGAGTCCTTCAATGACTGTTCAACTGATGTAAAAATGTGATTCCCAGATAGTTAAGTGTATTGGTAGAACTTCCACAGAGACAGAGTGGGAGGTAGGCAGCACAGCTGGAAATGGAAGGAAAGCAGGCCATTCAATGTACCTCATATTGAAACAGATGGTGCAGGGGCTCGTACCCTGTGTAGGCACTGAGAACACCTCTGGGTGCAAATCTTATGTAAGAAAATTAAATAATAAACCCACTCTCCATAAAGAATTGGAAACTCTTAGATTTACTGTGCTCAGTGGTAACCAAGTTCAGTTTGTTTTATCATTAGAGGAAAAAGCTTATAGAGTAACTCTCACCCCAAGGTTGAGACTCACATGCTATTCAACACAAGTCCTGTATTATGGGGGTTCCTTTCATGTTTTTAGCAGCCAATCTGAGCAGAAGGTAAAGACAACACATCACTTCTGGCAAAGAAAGGTGGCTGCAGGTTTCAGATGTAACCCGCTATCCATGACTAACCATGTGAAACAGAACTACTTCTGTTTGCCTGACAACATGAGGGTCCATGTCTTACATATTTCTGCATTCCACACTTTCAACTTGAGTTTGTAAACCATGATACGGCTTTACAAAATACAAAGTAGATGTTTTTCAAGGCACAGATATATAGTTCTATATATAGAACTATGTGAATTATCTAATCCAATAAACCCTGACAGTTCAGCCTAACCCAAGCTTAATGACAACATTAAGTTTGAAAACAAGAAGGTGGAGAAATGATTACTCTCTTGAAAAATTAAACACTATTTGTGTTAGCTTCTTTCAACTGCATGCATAAATATTTAAAAGGCTCAACACTTACATTTAATATTTTAAATGATTTAGCAGAAAGAAAATCAGATTCCGGACAGAAATTAACAGGAAATATTTCTGTAACAATTTCCTAAAACTAAGATTCTATCAAAGAAGTTCATTTTAGAGCGGCCATTTCTGAAGAGAAGCTTCATTTATGTGAAGTGTGGGATCGATCTGAAGTGATTCTGATGTGATCTGAAGTGCTGCAGATGCTGTATGTGCTTCAGTAAATAACATGCAAACAACAGTGATTAAGATCATTTCAGTAATTTCAATTATTTTTCAATGCTGATTTTCAATATGTTATAATCCCTTTTGTAATATATATAACCTTGCCATGATGATGAGACAGTTTCAATCATCCCCTTTTTTGAGGTCACAGAAAATTTGATGAGAAAATGTGTAGTTCTGTAGTTGCTGTGGAGAGAGAAATCTACTTTGAAACGGTCACTGAGATACGTATCTATGAGGTGTACGAGATCACTGATGAATTTTATTTCATTTGATGGAATCACATCTGTGGAAACACCAAATTAAGTCATGATAAGGCCAAGCACCCTGAGGAGTCAGAGAGAAGCATGGTTATTAAGCAAGAAGCAGATAGGAAGGAATCATGCTGCGCTCTCTTTCTGCCTGCACGAGGCATTTCAGACTGGCTCTGGAGCAATCACCTCATCCCAGTGGCTGAAGTAACTTCTGTTTAAACAGTAAGATGAGGTTCACAGGTGAAACCTTTCAGTGCAGATTGGCAGACTGAAACAGAGTCTTAAGTTTACATCTTTTCTTCTTGTACTGCTCTTGGGCATGCACAGGTAACTAGCTTTTGCCTTCTAAACAAAATAAAACCTTTTTAAGAATGACAAAAGTATTGAGTGTGCTATATGTAGGTCTGATCCTGATATCGATAGCAGCAGGAGTTTGGCAATTTAATCTTCAGTGGGAAGATTAGATTGATTAAGCAATGGACATTAATAAAAATAGACTGTTATTAGTGTGGTTTAAAATTAGCCAAGTAATCTGTTTCAGCGACAAATCCTAAGGAAACCTACGTACTTGGGTGAGCGCTCCGTAATTTCAACTCCTGTGTTTGTTAAAGTACAAAGAGATGTTTTTTCTTTGTTCAGTCAGAACAGAAGATTACAGAAATAATTTTTCTGTTTCAAAAGAAATAACTAGATACAGAGATACCCTATTCCCACATTAAATTCAATAGGAATTTGTTCTGGGAGTAGGTGTACATGTGGAAAAAGTAAAAGAGAAAGTGAAAATGCAGTATTTTATCAGGAGGAAATATCTAGAAAGAAAACAGCATCCTTTCATTTAGACATGAATATATTTCTTTCTAATGGATGAAGGAAGTTCTGACTGAGAAGACCATCCTTTTTATAGAACATCATTCTTTGGGTTATCTTAATTGTAGGGAGGGTCTTGATCCCAACATATGATCCTACCCACTTCAGGCAGAGAAGCTTACAATTTTACTTCCAAATATGATCCAAGGAAAAAGATCATAAACTACTTCCTAGATATGTTGATGCTCCCTGGCATACAAAGGCTGTCTTGTCTTCTTCCAACAGAGACAAACAGTTCATAACTCTGGTTTACCTGGACATTTACATACAAAAAGAACTGTGTTGCCAAAGCTTCACAGTGCAGTAAAGCTATACCAGGAAATCGGGCTGAGAGATTCTTAGAAAAAGACCTAGTTAGTTCAGAGAAGATAGGAAAATGTTGCCTTTACTGGAGTAATTCAAATCTCCAAAATAAGTAGCAAAGTATATTATTTCTTTTTCTTCATGTGTTTCAGTTATATTTACTGAAAAGTGGTGCTAGCCTTGTTATTTTGTAGTATTTGTTTATTTGGTAATATCAGCCTCATGAAAGTTTATCTTACAACATGTATTTTGTTGCATCACACTCTTTTAATTTAAAATACAGCAGAAAGCTCCATAGTGGGCCTTGTTTCCTCCCAACGCCAGCTGCCTAATTCCTAAAGCATAAACACTAGCCTGTTTACTCTATGGCTCTTGCACCTTTTAGACATCTTACACTTACCTACTGATAAACAGAAGTTCAAAGCCAAGAGATGCTACTTGTCTGAGCTAGACCCTCAGTAGTTTCAAAGAACCTGGGTTTAGGCCAGTAAATTTGTATCACATATACCAGCTGTTGATCTGGCCTATAGCTGGTGAGCATTAAGCTTATACATAATTAACAACATTCAAAAGAAACCCTACAGACTTGATTTTTCTACATCATTTTAAAGTAGGGTGAGTAAGGCTGAAATTCATGGGGTGAGCACTGCTGTAAAACTGATGGCAGAAGATTACATGAACATGAACTGTTATTTTGCTTCATTTGACCCACCTTTTTGCATTTCATCAGGCACTACAGGGACGAGGCAAGGATCTGGTAACACCAATGTGTTATGCCACCAGTCTGGAGAGCTGCCTAAGATGGCTAAGGTTTAATGTCATCTGCTGCACTTAAGGATGCACTTCAGCAGCAGTAAGATAGGGAACTGCAATATCATTCTCTATTTCAGACTGAAGAAATTTGCAACAAAATGTCTAAGTTTGGAATTATTATGATTGCAAATGTGTGTGTAAGCACTAAAACTGATATATAAAACAAGGGTTAAAAGGATTACAGGGTTATAACCCCTGTATTGACAACATAGGACACCGTTTACAGAACACCATTCCCAGCAGTAAAATTAAGACATGTATTATGTCAAGACTAAAAGGCTGGCACTCAGAAACATCAAAGCACAGATGTCTGTCAGCGAAGACCTTGTGTCCTAATACCATGAAGATGGCAGCAAGACAGCAGTTTATCACATATACCAGTTCTTTTCCTGTTAGCTGCTCAGGAAAACAAACTGCAGACATTAGTTCAAGCATATATGCCAGAAAAGGAAAACAAAACAAAACAAAAAGCCCCAGACAGCAGGCAAGCAATGTGGCCTAAGATCTATGGAGACTGAAGCAAGCAAGATTCTGAGCCAAATTACAACTCTAACAGCTGATACCTACTAAGGTTATATAAGATCTGCCCAAAGACTAGTTTGTCATTGCCAGGCCAGAGGACACAGAGCTTGTTGTGAGGACTCAACTGCCAAAGTCTCTTCTCCTGTGTAGCACAGAAGTGATCCTGGTCAGACCAGCTGAATACACACATCTTGTTGCTTGTGAGAATGTGAATGCATAAAATTAACTTGCATAAAGGTTTGGTAAATAAGTATCACCTTCCCCTTTCATAAGATCTCACATTTAGTTTTATAGTATTAATTTCCATACATCACTCTGCCTTTATTACTGATGGTGTGCATATCTATAGTGTGTAATACATTGCTGAATTTGAATAGGACTGTATTGCCCTGTATCAGGAAAATTAGGGACAATCAGAAATCTAGTCTGTGTTCGTTCCAACCTCTGAATGATCACATTCAAGAGTTTACAGCAAAGTTGCATGTTTGCACTGTGGAAACTACACAAGATGTGTGGAAATTATACAAGACATAAATTAGCACTCTAAAATCCATGTAAACTCTCTCAAAAGCAGAGCCTGCTAGCATTATTTATACTCACAGCCTCCTCAGAGGTAAGATAACCTGACAGATGTGTAAGTTTCACCTGAGAAAAAAAAATCAGAAAAAACACCTCTTAAACACACCTTTTCGTACCTTATTCATCTATTTATCATACTGAACTACTAAAACCCTGTATGTGTCAACATATAAAAAAAGCATCTGCCTCAATATTGGGAGGTTTATTTCTGATGGCTACACACTTACTCATTTAAACTCCTATCATTCCTATATTAGCATTGTTTTTGTTGTTACATGGTTGACAGCCAGCTGAACATGAGCCATCAGTGTGCCCAGGTGGCCAAGAAGGCCAACAGCATCCTGGCCTACATCAGAAATAGTGTGGCCAGCAGGAGTAGGGAACAGATTTTACCCCTGTACTCGGCATTGGTGAGGCCGCACCTCGAATCCTGCATTCAGTTTTGGGCCCCTCACTACAAGAAGGACGTTGAGGTGCTGGAGTGTGTCCAGAGAAGGGCAACGAAGGTCATGAGGGGTCTGGAGCACAAGTCTTACAAGGAGCGGCTGAGGGAACTGGGGTTGTTTAGCCTGGAGAAGAGAAGGCTGAGGGGAGACCTTATTGCTCTCTACAACTACCTGAAAGGGGCTTGTGGTGTGGTGGGTGTTGGTCTCTTCTCCCAAGTAACTAGCAATAGGATAAGAAGAAATGGCCTCAAGTTGCGCCAGGGAAGGTTTAGATTGGATATTAGGAAAAATGTCTTTGCTGAGAGAGTGGTCAAGCATTGGAACAGGCTGCCCAGGGAGGTGGTGGAGTCACCATCACTGGAAGTGTTCAAAAAATGTGTAGAAGTGGCACTTCAGGACATGGTTTACTGGGCATGGTGGTGTTGGGTTGATGGTTGGACTTGATGATCTTCAAGGTCTTTTCCAACCTTTCCAATCTTAATGATTCTGAAACTAGTTAGACCAGTGAACTGGAGTCACAATATCTTCCCGAACACACTAAAAACCAAGCCTCTTTTGGATCAGAAATAAGTAATTGCATGCAGCATTCTTCACAGTCTTCCTTTTTTTTTTTTCAAATAGCAAGGCTCCTAAACAATTAGGTATTCCAGAAGTGCTGCTTCCTTTTACTTGTATACATTGGCAAAAATTTTAACACATTCAACACTAACATACATTTACTATGGCCCTAATGCTAGTCAATAGAACGGTAATATTTTCTTTGTTTTTAAAAGAAAAAAAACAGTCAAGACATCATTTTTACACTTCACTTTTGGCCGAGCAAGGGAGCACCTACATTAATGTTTCAGGGCAGATCAGGAATACTTTTGAAACAAATCCTCTAAACTAAGCATTTTTTCATATTGCAAAGTAGTCTCAAGAGTACACGAACTTGATGCAGAAGTTGAACCAGGTGTACTCAGAGCATACTTAATGTTTTCCAGCTGCTAGTGGACATTTCTCTCATGGGAACAAACTACAGCTACTTCAAACTAAAAATCATGCATACTATAGCCATTGGTGCTCCAGCATGTGCTGTACCTACCCCTAACGGGTACCACTACTACTTAAAGAAGACAGCACCAAATAGCCTTTCTTTTTTCTGATGGGGTAGAGCACATCAAGGTGTATTCTGGTTTCTCCACTTTGACTCCTTTGCCCTCAGTTTCCTGCTTGTACACAGTAAAAACCCACCCTTCTGGTTTCTCTGTACTAATTTCTGCAATGACCCTTGTCCATCAGGTTTTTTGTGGGTTTTTTTCTTCTCAGTCTCCGCTGCTGTGAAAACCCTGCTGCATTAATGGCCTAGTATGGAAATTCTCACTCTGCCTGAACATTCACAGCTTTCAGGCGGGTGCAGGAGCTGGGCGAGGGCCACCCAAAGGAGGCAGCTCAGCCGAGCTCCTCCTGCTCACAGCGGGCTCCAGCAACGCCCCTTACGCACATTATTAACAGACTTTTAAATCGATGACACAACACACAGGCTTAAAGCTGCAGTCTTCTCGTGTTTTCCTGCATTAAGACCAGATACCACGATTAGAAACTGGACAGTGTGGTGGGTGTTTGTTTTTGGTTTTGGTTTTTTTTTTTGGGGGGGAGGGGGGATGTTGCAATTATGCTTTAACTAGAATTCACTTCCATTTCAAATTAAGTTAAAAAAAAAATCTAAAACCGAAGTGCTTTTCCCCTTTTTTTCAATAGGAACCAAAAAACATACTTGCTTCTAAGGAGAGAACAAAGCTGCTACCACCATCCCGAAAATCCTCTCCCAAAAGAATGAAAACACTATTTTTCAGTGTACTGGCCCGCATACCTGCAAGGCTCCTGCCTGCGCCACCTTCTTCCCGCAGGAAACAGGATTAGTAACTGCTGATAACGAAGCCACTTCTGACCAAATGCCCAGGCTGGCCAAGGCCGCGTTTGCCCTTCCCTGCTGCCCCCCCCGCCCGGCAGCGGGCTGTGCTGGGCACACCCGGTGCCCTGTGAGGGGAAAGGCCGCGAACCGCCTTGGGCCGGTTCCAGCCGGTTCCAGCACTCGCGTGAGCTTCCTCGTCGCCCGCCAAAACCTCCGCCTAGTCAGGGGCTCCCCCGGTCAGGCGGGTGGCCGCGGTGGGTGCACAGCAGGGAGCAAGTGAGGGCCGCTGGAAGAGGGGTGCCCTTGGGGCGCGCGGAGGGGGCGCACAAGCGGCGCCTGGTTGAGGGGGTCGCGGCGGGAGCTGCGCTCCTGGCAGGAGGCGCTGCGTGCTGGAGGAGGGGCGGCCCAGGAGGGCGGCGGCCGGGGCCAGGGGAGCGGTGAGAAGCAAGGGGCAGGGAAGGACAAGGAGCCAGCGGCAGACGGGCGCCACGCACCGACACTGTTCTCCTGCGCTGCCTGGCCTCGCCTCACCGAAGGGATCGTGAGGAAGGGACCTTGCACCCTACTCTGCGCAGATTTGGAATAAAAGCCAGTATCTCGGCTCAGTGTGTTTTTCGGATCTCTGCACACCAGGTGAAAGAACCCGTATGTGGAACAACACTGGGGTGGGAACAAGGGAAGTCGAGATGAGGAAGGGTGTCTGAGCTCGAGCCGGAGGAAGGGGTTGGGAAGGTGTTTCTCACTGTTTATTTTCTTTAATAGGGATGTCGGGAATTAAAACTTATGTTAACCGGCAGTAGAAGTGGTGGAAGGTCTGGAGTCGAGGAAGCTTGTCCGCCACTGTATCCGGTGGAGAACCGGGGCGATGCCCGTCGGGGGCTGGGACTGACTTTGAAACTTGGCACCACCAGCCCAGGGGCTGCGAGGCTGTGGCGCGGATTGGGGGCCCGCTGTGTGCTCCCAGCCGCGTTCCGCAGGGAGTGACCCCCTGCGGCGGGGGAAGCCGACCCCTCCTTAGTGCAGAAACTGAGGTCTGAGGGCAACGGGTGGTGTTGAAAGTCCCGTAAGCGTCGGAGGTTTGCGTTTTGCTGGGGTAAGAGGAGAAGTTTGCAAGGAGTACTTACTCAAATTGTGGTAACGTTAATCCCAACAGCCTTGTTTTCCTGGGGCCGAGGGGTGGAGGTTTACTGAGTGGATGTGCACATTGTACAAAATTAATCCCTGTTGTCTGAGAGGAAGCGTTAGCGTTTACGATTCATGTATATTAAAGTTGTGATTGTGCTAAAAGCTGAGTTTGTGACGGGATGTGTGTTCAAACAGAATGTGGAAGCATGTTTCAATAGAACAGGGAAGAGAAAGAGAGGAGATGTGGAAAGGGACATGGTTGGAGATGCAGCTGGAGAGGTGCTCCCTGCAAGAGGTATGACTCTAGGGGACTGTGGCCTGTGGGTGGGTTGCCCACAGTGGGGCACAAACGCAGGCAGCCCTGCAAGACTGTGGCCTGCAGACAGCTCATGCTGGAACGTATGAACAGTAAGAAACAAGGAGCCATGGGGAAGAAGAGGAAGAAGCAAGGACTGACAAAAGGAAACAGCACAGGAAAGACATGGACCTGTTGGAGAGGGTCCAGAGAGGGGCCACAAAAATGATCAGGGGGATGGAACGCCTCTCCTATGAAGAAAGGCTGAGAGAGTTGTGGTTGTTCAGCCTGGAGAAGACAAGGCTCCAGGGAGACCTTACTGCAGCCTTTCAGTATTTAACGGGTGCTTCTAAGAAAGATGGGGACAGACTGTTTAGCAGGCCTGTTGCAATAGGACAAGGGGTAATGGTTTTAAACTAAAAGAGGTTAGATTTAGACTAGATATAAGGAAACAATTTTTCACGGTGAGGATGGTAAAACACTGGCACAGGTTGCCTGGAGAGGTGGTAGATGCCCCATCCCTGTAAGTGTTCAAGACCAAGTTGGATGGGCCTCTGAGCAAGCTCATCTAGTTGCAGATGTCCGTGCTCATTGCAGGGGGTGTTGAGCTGGATGCCCATTAAAGGTCCCTTCCAACCCAAACTATCATTCTGTGAAACCATTAGACAGCAGTCATAACGTCCTCCACTGTGCACTAGTAAAATAAGGAGAGCTGAGACTAGGAGGGGTGAGAGGAGAGAGAGTTGTTGGGCTAAGTTGAGCTTGGGGAAGGGGCAGTGGGGAACGTGTTTGAGCATTGAGGGGAAAATACTATGACAATTGGGAATTAGAAGCTTATATTAATTGGCAATAGATCAAATTAAGTGAACCTCCCTGAGTCAAGACTGTGTTGACTGCAACACTGGGACAGGTGAAGAGTAAGGACAAATGATCTTTCCCTCTTCTTCCCTGCTTTCTTAGAGGTGTCCAAAACACTTGTCAATTTTTCTATCTCACTGCAGGTAAAACAGTCTTACATGGAGATAGCCAGTAATCTTCACTATGATTTTCATAATAAAAAAATGACACCTTTTCAACAAATCTGAAAATTTACTTTTGAAATAAAATATGCCTTTCTATCAGGAAATGCTTATGAAAAAATTGGCTAGTTCTTTTATGTTCAAGAGAGGGACTTAATTCTTGCAATTTTAATATGTGTTTTGAAACTGATTTTACTACTTATCCCTGATATTTTGACAGTGCTTTTTTAAATTTTTCTTTTACTGAAAACAAATCTAGTTTATGATGAGGACTTCCTTATATTTAGCAGAAGTGTGTTTTCTCTGTTGTACTCAGGTGAATCAATAGAAGAGTTACCAAAGTGTGAATACAAAATACTCTCACAGGCCTATTTTGGGAATAGCATACACTCACCTGCTAATGATAGCTCTTGAGGAGAAAGCCTTTCCTGTGAATATAGTTCAGAAAAATCGACTTTATATACTTGGATTTATGTCCTGCAGAAGTCTGTTTCTTATGTGTCTTCTGAATACCATGTCTAGTTTAGTGACAGAAACACATTTATCTTGTCAGTACTGTCAAGCCAATATAGTTGCAGATGGGCAAGCTGTGTTCTGTTTTATCTCATCCATCATCAGCAGAATTTCCAGATTAATTCCCACTTCAGAGTCTTTCCTCTTAGAGTTGGTATTTTAAACAGAAATAAAAGAAAAAAAAAAAGCTTGATTTTGAAATCTTGGCTTTTGATCTGGAAACTTAGTAAGTCTGAAAAATCATTCCTGGGCTAGGAAGATCACTGAAGGAGCTGTATTTATAGCAAATGAATCAAAAAAGGCTGTATAGGGAGGAACAGAGGCTGTACTTTGTTCAGTGAGAGAGGGTGTATGAAACTGTTGAAGGTTTGTGAGAAATGAAGCTGGGGATAGTTTAGTCCCAGTGAGCAGTTAGCAAGGCACAGCCTTGAGGGAAGGAACACGATAATCACAAAAGGAACACAACTACTGAACTTTGACTGAGCTATCATAATTAACACCTAATTATCATATAATTGGCATAATAGAAACCTGCCCCTGGGCAGGGAAAGCCCCCTCCTCACATAAGCCCCTTCCTCACTGAGCATGCCTAGGAAAAAAGAAGGATGCTGTGACTTTCCCGAAGTGGAGATGAGGCTTGTGAGAACCAATGGGAACAAGGGTAACAGAGCCAACTTTTAAAAAATACTGATAACTGTTGCTCGAAATGTATATTTTCTGTGTGTTACTTGAGGTGTGCTAGGTTTGTGGACCTACCACCTAGCACCCAACTCTGCACAGATTTGAAATAAACGCAAATATCTTAACTCTGTGTGGGTTTTTTTGGCTCTCTGCACACTGGGTGGAAGAACCCATATTTGGGATAACAAAGCTACACTCTTAAGATGATTTTTCATTGCCTTGGCTTACTGAGGAAAGTAGGTGACATAAGGGATTGTATGTTGTGGAATTGGTTTCCATAGGAATAAATGAACATTTTCCAAACGCTGTTTAGGGCATATTTAGTTAATTAATTCCTGTGTCTTTAGTACTCAGCTGCCTTGGCCAAATTCCTCTGTCTGAATTTGGTTAAGTCCTGCTAAGTCCAGCTTCCCTGTTGGCGCCAGAAAAACACGCATTAGCAATGCATGTGTTCTACTGTATCTTCAGCTTTGTGAACTCTCAGTGGTGTAACACAGTCTGCTGCTTTACAGGAAAAATGTCTATTTTTTTCTTTGACTCTATTGCAATGAAATGGCATTGCATTAATCAAACTGGGAAGAAGAATAGTGCTTGATGTCCCCCCAAAAAAAAAAACTCAAGGTGTGTTTTTATGGGTAGCCAGTAACTTCTTGTGTTAAATAAGTTGCAGTCATTAAGCAGAATAAAACTGATATACTCGCTAAAAATGGAAATGATACCTCAGGTTCTAGTATTCCTAACAGAATTGAAGGGTGGTATTTTCAAAATACTTACTCCTCACATTTACTCAGGACCTACCAATCTGTAAGTGGCCTGCTGATTCTCATAAAATGTCCTTTACATTTGCTATTGCCAAGCAGGACGATTGTCAAGCACAAAGTATTCCTTGACTCATTGATATTGTAATCTTACAAAATAACAGATGCAGTGGTGTGTGCTGGGCTATCTTGACTTTAGACATTTAAGAGTGGGTGTTAAGGGTGTGCCAAGTGAATGAGCCTTGAAATGTCTGCACTCCTGAAGAGACAGTAACCTTTTGTGGTTCCTATTCATGCCACTTAACACACTACTGAAGATTTAGCAGTCGTTTTTTTAAAAATTACTTGAGCAAATGGATTAATTTCTGCGAAGATACATGCAAGAAGGAATGCTTATAAGCATTGATTGTAGGTGAATGAAGTCAGATGCAGAAGAAAGGGATGATTAAGGGTTACTGCATTATAGCTGATAAAGGCTGGAGGGATGTCTGCGCGTACTATGCAAGGTGATAGCTCAGGGAGCAAAAGAATTTCACAGAATCACAGAATCACTAGGTTGGAAAGGACCTTCAAGATCATAAAGTCCAACCATTAATCCAGCACCACCATGTTCCCTAAACCATGTCCTGAAGTGCCACATCCACACGTTTTTTGAACACTTCCAGAGATGGCGACTCCACCACCTCCCTGGGCAGCCTGTTCCAATGCCTGACCACCCTCTCAGTGAAGAAATTTTTCCTAATATCCAATCTAAACCTCCCCTGGTGCAACTTGAGGCCATTTCCTCTTGTCCTATCACTAGTTACTTGGGAGAAGTGTCCAACACCCTCGTCGCCACAACCCCCTTTCAGGTAGTTGTAGAGAGCGATAAGGTCTCCCCTCAGCCTCCTCCAGACTAAAGAACCCCAGTTCCCTCAGCAGCTCCTCATAAGACTTGTGCTCCAGACCCCTCACCAGCTTCGTTGCCCTTCTCTGGACATGCTCGAGCACCTCAGCATCCTTCTTGTAGTGAGGGGCCCAAAACTGAACACAGTATTCAAGCTGCGGCCTCATCAGTGCCGAGTACAGGGGCACGATCACTTCCCTACTGCTGCTGGCCACACTATTTCTGATACAGGCCAGGATGCTGGTTGGCCTTCTTGGCCACCTGGGCACACTGATGGCTCATGTTCAGCCAGCTGTCAACCAGCACCCCCAGGTCCCTTTCCTCTGGGCAGCTCTCCAGCCACTCCTCCCCAAGCCTGTAGCGTTGCATGGGGTTCTTGTGACCAAAGTGCAGGACCTGGTACATGGTCTTATTAAACCTCATACAGTTGACCTCTACCCGTCGATCCAGCCTGTCCAGATCCCTCTGCAGAGCCCTCCTACCCTCCAGCAGATCGACACTCCCACCCAACCTGATGTCATTTGTGTGGCTTCCTACTCTTAATACAGTTCAGTGACGGTTAACAGTCATTCAGTCTGTTGCTTACCATGTTCTATATGGACTCTTGCCATGCTGTATCCCGGGATATGGAGATGTACTCGAGATGGAGCCTTTTTGTGTAACAATGAAGGAGACACCAGCAGAGCACTTTCGTTTGTAATATTACACCTTTTAGCTCTCCAGCCAGACATTGCTTAGGGGTTGACTTCTCACATGTCTTGCAAAGCACCCTCTCTTAGCAGGCTTTTGCGTGGAAGCTTTTTCTGTTTTGTAAGAAGAGTCAAGCTGGGGTGGTTAAGTGTACTGGTTCAGCTGTCTTGGTTAACAGGAGATGGTGTAAGGGGGAGTATGGAGGAGGAGAAAAGATGATTAATTCTGTTTTGCAATAAACTCTTTATTAACATTGATGTAAAAGTTACAGACTGCTTAAAAAAAAAAAACTGGGTGAAAATGTGAAAGATAGAATGAGAAGGAGAATGAATTAATGCCTGAAGAAAAAGATCTTGATGAAAAATAGTAGATGAGAATGCAACATGCTTAAGACTTGCTAAATGCTCACCCAAGTGAGACACATCCTCTCAACAGAGCTAAAGGTTGTTGAGTGAACACAGAGTCAATATAATGTGAGTCAATATTTTTCAACTCGGCAAATCAAGTGAGTCTTAAATGAAGTAAGCTTAAATAATTTAATCTTAGAAGAAAATATGCAAATTCCATAAAATATATATTAATGACCTTTCTTTCTCTGTTCAGGATCTGTATAGTGTCTGTGTGTAGTTCCTGAGCAAGTATTGCATTGTGTCTGCAGTCACAAAACTCTATCCCCATTTACCTGCATGACTGGCAAGCTACAACAGATGAACATGAAATAGAAGTATTCTGCATTTTTAAAAAAGTGATCGCAGATTTCAATGCATATTAAAGAATAAATCAACTCAAATACACCTAGTCCTTCCTTACTCAGAAGAAAAGCGGGGCAGTTATATTTACCTTACAAAATACTGTGCATTTCTCTTATAATGAGAAATTCATTCCAGTTTCAATTCTGAGGTATTATTCATATAATCCCTAAAAAAAATTATTTCTAACCAGAATGAAAGCTTACACAGATGTACTAAGCTTATCAGAATGTAATTCAGGCTGTCAGTATAGTTTTCTACATCTTGCGTTCTGGCCTCTATGCTGAGTAGGCCAGAACTGCATAAATCTTTGCTTTTTCTTTAAATCAATGTATTTAATTTAACAAACTAAACTATATGATATTCATTTAAATTCTGATAAAACAACACTTTATGTATGCAATCAAGGGGAAATTAATATAAATAAAAATCATAACTCTACAGAGCTGCCCAAGTATAAATTCAACAATGTGAGTGTTCCTTTCACAGTGCAAGGTATTTAGTGCATCCCTGTGTTGTCTGGAGTTTGGCTAATGAGCTTTCAGCAAACAAACCAGAGCACGAAAACATGAGTAAAAAATTGGGGACCACTCAAAAGATGCATTTGAACATTCCATTTAATAAAACATCTTTCATTAAATGCCTGATTTTTTATAAAATTTTATTTTGAAAGGAGTACATGAAAATGTTGAGATCTTTTAAATTCTCATTTTTTTAAATCAATGTTTATAGTTTTATTCTAAATTGATTTTCCACTTTGAAGTACGTACTTTTGTATATAAATACTAAAAAGTCTAAGATAAGTGAAAGAAGTCTAAATAAGATTTTTTTTTTAAGAAAACGGTTCTGAAATTTTGTTATTCCCTCTTGAATGTAATTTTAATGACAATTTTTAATTTTCAGGTTTTTCTTTAAATGTGGGCAAAAATATTTGAAATGTCAACATTCTAGAAAGTGTTCTAGTGGAGTCTGCAAACAACTAGTTCTAACAAACAATGCTACTGTACTGTGATGCAATTTTCTAACAAAGTGCAGTCCCATAACTCATTTAATAATTCCCAAATATACGTAGAATCTTTCAGGAGCAGAGCAGGTACAGACTTTTTAAAGCTGCCCATGACCGTATGACGTTCACCAGTTGAAGTAAATGAGTCTTTCCATTCGATCAGGCTTTTCTTTGTAACAAGTGGAGGTGCCAGGTAAGATCTTTGCTGAAGACACTATGTATAGATGTAGCAAAATATGCTCAAAGCAGTTTACGAACCTGGTCGCTTAAATGGGCCCAAATTTCTAATTCAATGGGGTTTTTTTTAAACTATTTTGACCTGAATCATGAACATGGAAATAACATTTTTAATGAATGAAAATTCCCAAAGAAAGTTCAGTGTTGTCACACATTCTGCACACAATGGGAATAGTTCTGAACAATGTCTACTGAAAATATCTCAGCATCTATCTCAGCTGGGATAGCATCTGTGTACTTCTTCGATAGGAAGGTTGTGTTGCATTAGAAGAAATACAACTCAGTCAGATCTAGAGTGAAGTCTAGCAGCTAGCTACCAATGAAGGTATGGTTATGTTTCTCCCTCCCAACTTCATGGGACCAGCATTGCATTTTGCCCGCGACAGCTATTCGTTGACTTTTCATTACAGTTCTGCTTGTTTGCGTCCTAAACCATGCCTGGTGCTAGCCAAAGCAAACAGCAGCAGCTTGCTGCCAGGGGTAGGGTGGAATGTGCAGCCAGGCAGTCATAACTACATTAGCTTGGCCATACCCATGGAGATGTAGCCTTACTTGCTTTCTTGGGGTCAGCTGAGAGTCTCTCCATAGACTAGAATGCGTATGTTACTGTCTTACACTATAAACTTAGTTTTCATCTCACTAAAGTTAATTCTTTTTTCCAGCTATCTCTGTTGTTCACTTGACCATTTTGGATTGTTTGACCTACAAAAAAGTATAACTTGATGTGGTCTTATTTTCAATGCTTTTTGATACTGTATTATGTATTATTGCTGGTTCCAGAATAATTTCATAAGAACCTAAGACCTGCATCCTGTCAGGGCCGTGAGGACACTAACAGACCTTACTGGTCCTGACCAGACTCTTCTGGGCGTGCCCCACCACACCGCCCACAGCCTAGGATCCCATTTCAGCCCAGCCTAGGGCTGTCAGTCCCTGCCCCAGAGATGCTGCAACATGTGGATCTTGCCCGGCCATGTTCTGAGCTAGTTCTCATTCACAGTCTGATGTCTCAGCCTGGCCTCATCCTGTTCCTGCCCCTGCAGCCCTTCCCAGCCATCTGGGGTTTAGTCTGTCCCTGGTTACCCTCACTGGCTCTCATCTTGACCCCTACCTGCAGGCTGACATTCTGGCATGGCCTTGGCCTGTCCTTATGGAGGTACCTGACCCCTGAGACTACCCCAGCAGCCCACCAGCCTGCCCTGCTCCTTTGCAGGAAACAGTAACGTGGTCCCCGACTGGCGAGGCCCCTGGCTCGCACCGTTCCCTGACAAAATCCTTGGGTCCCTTTTTGCACAATTTATCAAAAATTGATTTACTATGATGCATGAAAAAAACCCATAGGAACAATTCAGAAGTAACCTGGGAATTTTAAATAAGTAGACTGATTGTAAATGCAAATAGATTGTCCAAATAAATATCCAAATTCTGAAATAAATTTAAAAATCAAGCAACAGAGCTAAGTAGCAGTTATTATCAAGGTGTAGCATTAGCTTGCAATTTACACTTGCATGATCTGTCACTATCGTAGTGACTTGATTTTGAACATTAATATGGAAAACTGAAATTTTTCCATTTTATATAATAGTGCAAGGAGAATTGGGTCTGGATTATGCTCAAAATTAGCATTGGTTTTCTAACTGCTATACATACAAGGGCTCAATTACTGTGTTTCAGTCCACATGTGAAAAAGAGTGTCTACAAACAGTATTTTAGGATGAAACCTTAACAAGCCTACAGGGATATCGGCAGCCTGGGAATTCCTCAGCTGTTTTGGTAGTTTCAAAAATTCTCTAGTCAGTCTTAAACATACATACAGGTACTGCTTGGTTATTTCTGTAAAAAAACATAAATGCATTAGTCTGACCATAATGTTTCTTAACAAATCTGTATTTCAGGATTGGAGTTTATCAATCCTTTCCTACTTTTTTCAATTCAGCAGCCATAAAAAAAAAAAAAAATATCTTGCTGACTTTTAAGGAAGGTGATTATAAAGCCAAACGTTTATGTTGTCTCATGTTGCTCCTTTTTCCCCTTGGTCCACAACAAATTCTAGGACTTCAAGTGCATCTAAAACATACTATTCATCTTCTCGGGTCAGTATTTAGACACAGGAACTCCAAAACAGTGCCAATGATTATGCAGCCAAGCACTTACATTTTTCTCTAAGTTACTTGTTTTGGAACACTATGATATGGAGATGTATCAGGCTCGGAAAATCTGTAACATTCACTGGATATGTACTGATGGAGCAGAGTATTACTCCATTCTCTGGTAATTTCTTTCCCAAATCTACACTACAAGGAAATTGAACATTGTTATTCAACTAATTCCATCAGTCTGGGAATTTTTTATTATACCCAACAGTGATCATCGGTTGCAATGCTTTCTATTCAACAAATAATTTTCTAAGTTAAAAATGCTAATAAGTCTGATTAACAGCATAAAACAGAGCTAAATTATGAGTATTAGAATTACAGATTTTCTCATTTGCACATAATCTTTGCAGCTACTAACCACACTAAATTTAACAGTAATGAACCACACTAAACTCAACAAATCTTTCAGAAATTATTTTACAGACTGACACCAATAAAGTATTTACTTCGGTGCAGACAAAAGTAAATGGGCAGTGGTCTAAGAAACAGGGAGCCAGAAAACGTTCTTTTTCTTCATGGTAGGGGAACCCTTGTCTTATCAAATAAAACAGTTTGTGGGACATACTAGCCATTAAAAAGAACTTGCAATAAATTTATGATAAAGTCAATTTTTAGTTCAAAAATAATCTTTCTTTGTTTGGAAACTGGATGTTATTTAAATAACGTAATGGCTCATAATGGATCAAAATGAAACTTAACAGTCTACATAGTAGAAATATATACTGCATGTACAATTAATGAAAATTTGGATAATTTTAGTTTTCAACTTGATTTGGAAAAAAGGAAATGAAATCTTACACAGTAGAAAAGCATTTCCTACCCGCCTGTACTGAAAAATGCCCAATGGTTCAGGAGAAAAAGTGCTGCTGGAACCTACCCCTTTAGCAAGGACGATGCTAGTACAATGTGAAATTGGGCAACTCTACCTTGTCTTGTCATCTGCTGTTACTATTCAGAATGGGGGGACTCTCGGTCAATAGTTGCTGCAGTAAACATGGGAGAAAGGAAGACAGTGGGAAAATTATTTATTTCTTGGCTGCTGCCTTCTGTGACAGGTATATTCCTGCTGCATGAGGAGGTTGTTCTCTGGTTATGAACATCTAGTATTGCTTTTGTCTCTTTTGTCCAAAGGTAAATTTGAGTTGCCAACCCTTGATGAAAAGGAAGTGAGCTCTAATCCGTATTTCGAAATTCTGCTGATCCTACAGCAAACGTATATGCAACAAGCATCTGCAGCATGAAGTAATGCTGATAAAAGTTAGTGGACACATACAAAATAGGGCATTAATTACAGAACTGGAAATGCTTTGGGGAAATACATGCCTCCATGAAACCAAGCCATGTGTGTTAGAAACTTGAACTCAGATCAGTTTGTGAACAAGTCTTGTATCAGTGAGAAGAGAGCCAACCATTCAGTTTTATCTTCAGTTATCAACAAGCAAGGTTTACTAATATGTGAGATATTTCTGAGTCTTCCAGGTTTTTTTGATTTGCTGATCTTTTGAGGAAGAATTCATTTGAGTAATGAATTACTGCTTTCTTGCCTGATTAATGTCTGTTGGTCTTTTCTTAAAATGTACTAAAAATTCAGAGGTGGTGCATTCAAACCAGGAATTCATTAGCACTAATTTATCAATGGCACATGTCCAGTTTGACCTGAAACGAACCAAATCAAAATCCACTAGGTTTATGAGAAGGAGCAAAAGCATTGCTTCTACAGGGATCTCCAGTTATAAGATATAATTGCATTAAGTACTGTACAAAACCTTGTATTTCAGGGAAAAAATACATGTAATAAGAGCTTTCTTTTATCCTAGCTTGTGGGAGTGTTTTTTATGGTTGCCTTCTATTTTCTTTCTCAAAGTTGTCTTTTTTTTCTTTCAGCAAAGCATCTACCTGACATCCTTTATATGTCATATACAAATTTTAGCTTTTCTCAGAGCCAAAATTACCAATCAAGAAGATATTTATCATTGGATCCTCAGTATTTTTGCTAAAGTTTCAAATTGCATGCCACCTTCTCAAAACTGTGTTCCTTCATACAGTACGCAGTCTCGGATGACACAGCAGCAGTGCAGCTGCACTGTCTGGACAGTTATCTCTTCCTTTTCTCTGTTCTCTCACTCTCTTTTGACATTATCTTTTGTTATTTCTCCTTAATGCATTCTTCCCTTTTTATTAAATTCTACTTGGCCTGTTTCTCATCCTCCTTCCACCTTGGTCCGTTGATATTCTATGACTGTCTTTCTTATACTAATTTTTTCATTTTGTGAGTATTTGTGTTGTAATTTTTTCACAGATCATTTGAAACCTTAGTGGTTTGTTTCCACTTTTCCCCATTTGTACTCTCTTTTCTTATTCCAAGAAATCTTAAGTAAACTTACTATCCACTCTCCTTATTTATTCTATTTTTTCCTTCTTTCTTCTTAATATGTTTATAAAAGTACACAGTGGCTCTTGCTGTTACTAGTTCTTGCACTAAGTTTGTAAGTGCTGTCTTCACTATAGATTATAAAAAACCAACAAAATGATTGCCTTGAATTTGAATACCTGTATTTGTTAAAAACAACAGAACAGGACTTCTGTCCTCATGAGCTTTGGTAAAGGCAAAAAAGAGGTTTTATTTTTCACTAATGTCCTAATGAAAAAAATTATATTACAGAAACAAGGGAAAGTTCTCTTGGATTCATTATTCTACTTTATTACTATGTTGCACACTGTGTTTTATGTTGCCCTTAATATTGCTCTTCTGATAAAGAAAAATGAACACTGACAGAAAATACCTGTTACTTCATCTTGGTTTTCCTTTTGCCAAATCATAAAGTGCTTCAAAGCACATTTTTTTGTTTATTTGAGTTTTGGTTTTTTTCTGATATAGTTCAAGTTGTCTGTTTAGATGGACTTCTGTCACTTTTGTTGACATAACCAAATAGGTCTCCTGTTCAGAAGCCAATTTCTTAAGTTCATCTTGCTAACCCATCTATAAAGCCTTTCATCCTGATAGTGTCTGTTCGTGTCTGATGGCTATACTCTTTCATAATTTAAAAGCTGTTGCTGTTATATCTAGACATTCAACCTCTTTAATAACATAAGAATTGCTATAGCAGCAGCAGCATTTTTGCTGCTGCCTTCTGAATTGCTTTCAAGTTATCTACACACTCCTAAGAAAGGAGTGCCAAGGTCTGCCTACAGTATTTTAGGTGGAATTTCCTATTCATACCCCAAAGAGGGACTTCTTATGCCTTTGTCATGATATGATCCCTCCCTTCAAACAGTTCCTAGATCATATTGTCCTTTTTTTAGTTGCAAATTTGCTTTATAAATCCACATCTAATTTACTGTCCATTATCACTTCTAAGTACTTTCATCAGTGTTCATTTCTAGGTTACTCTCTCATAGGATGTCTTTACTTCGTATTATGTTTTGCCAGATAAATAGTTCACATGAGAAAACCAGCTGCATCTCCATGCTGGTATTTTCTGTCACTATTTTGCCTGCTTCTTACACTTCTGCATCTTTGAGCTCTCTTAACACTCTCAGAATCTATGTTCAAATGTAATTACATTGGTGGTTTGCACCAGCCTTAAATCATTCATTAGCATGTTTACCTAAGATGCAGGAGTAACAGTGAACCTTGTAACACACGATTGCACGCTTCTATACACTGTATGCTGCTACAGTTTTGCTCTTAATTATAATAGAATCGTACAGTCTTTGGATTGGAAGGGACATTTAACGCCATCTAGTCCAAGCCCCCTGCAGTGAGCACAGCCATCTTCAACTAGATCAGGTTGCCAAGAGCCCCGTCCAACCTGACCTTGATTATTGCCAGAGATGCGGCATCTACCTCCTCTCTGGGCAACCTGTGCCAGTGTTTCACCACTCTCACTGAGCAAAAACCCTCTTGCAGTTTAAAACCATTACCCCTTGTCCTATTGCAACAGGCCCTGCTAAAAAGTCTGTCCCCATCTTTCTTATAAGCCCCCTTTAAGTTCTGAAAGGCTGCAATAAGGTCTCCCTAGAGCCTTCTCTTCTCCAGGCTGAACACCACCAACTCTCTCAGCCTTTCTTCACAGGAGAGGTGTTCCATTCCTCTGATCATTTTTGCGACCCTCCTCTTGACCCACTCCAACAGGTCCATGCCTTTCCTTGTGCTGAGGGATCCAGAACTGGGCGCAGGACTCCAGGTGGGGTCTCAACAAAGCAGAGTAGAGGGGCAGAATCACCTACCTCAGCCTGCTGGCCACGCTGCTTTGGATGCATCACAGGATACGGTTGGCCTTCTGGGCTGCAAGCACACATTGCTGGGTCATGTCCAGCTTTTCATCCACCAGTACCCCAATGTTCTTCTCAGCAGGGCTCCTCTTGATCCCTTCATCCTCCAGCCTGTATTGTTACTGGGGGTTGCCCTGACCCAGGTGCAGGACCCTGGACTTGGGCTTGTTGAATGTCATGAGGTTCACATGGGCCAATTCCTTGAGCTTGTTGAGGTCCCTTTAGGTGGCATCCCATCTCTCAGGCATGTCAGCTGCACCACTCAGCTTGGTGTCACCTGCGAACTTGCGGAGGGTGCGCTTGATCGCACTGTCTATGACATTGATGAAGATATTAAAAAATACTGGTCCGAATATGGACCTTTGAGAGTCACTGCTCGTCACTGATCTCCATCTGGACATTGAGGCATTGACCACTACCCTCTGGATGTGACCATCCAAGCAATTTCTCATCCACCCAACAGTCCACCCGTCACATCCGTGTATCTCCAATTTAGAGAGGGAGGATGTTGTGGGGGACCGTGTCAGAGGCCTTACAGAAGTCCCGATAGATGACATTGGTAGCTCTTCCCTTGTCCACTGATGTGGTCACTCCATCATAGAAGGCCACTAGGTTGGTCAGGCAGGACTTGCTTTTGGTGAAGCCATGCTGGCTGTCTGGAATCACCTCCCTGTCCTCCATGTGCATAGCTTCCAGGAGGATCTGTTCCATGATCTTCCCGGGCACAGAGGTGAGGCTGATGGGTCGGTAAGTTCCCAGGGTCCTCCTTGCTACCTTTTTTAAAAATGGGTGCCACGTTTCCTTTTTTTCCAGTCTCCAGGGAGTTCACCTGAGTGCCAGGACTTCTCAAATAATGATGGAGAGTTGCTTGGCAACTACATCAGCCAGTTCCGTCAGGACTCTGGGATGCATCTTGTGAGGTCCCATAGACTTGTGCATGTTCATGTTCCTCAGGTGATCTTGAACCTGATCTTCTCTTATAGCAGGAGGGACTTTGATCCTCCAGTCGCCATCTTGCAGGCTATCCCCTCAAGAGGTGTGGGAAGAAACACTGCTAGTGAAGACTGAGGCAAAGAAGTCATTGAGTACCTCAGCCTTCTCCTCATCCATTGTTACCAGTCTGACTGTCTTGCTCATCAGGGGGGGTATGCTTTCTTTGACCTTCCGTTTCTGACCGACATACCTGTAGAAGCCCTTCTTATTATTCTTTGCATCCCTTGCCAAGTTCAGCTCCAACCTGCCTTGGCTCTCCTGACCTCATCACTACACAACCGGGCAACGTCCCTGTACTCATCCCAGGATACCTGTCCCTGCTTCCACTGCCTGTGCATTTCCTTCTTGCCCTTTAGTTTGCCCAGCACTCTGGTCTCCACTCAGCCATACTGGTCTCTTGCCTTCCTTTCCTGATTCCTTACACCTGGGGACCGAGAGCTCTTGTGCTCTGTGGAAAGCATCCTTAAAGACCTGCCAGCTCTGCTCTCTCCCTTGTCCCTGAGGGCAGTTTCACTGGGGGGTCCTACTGACTAACCCCCTGAAGAGCTGGAATTTTGCTTTCCTAAAATTCAGGGTCGTGACTTTACTCTTTGCTTGCCCCGTATCTCTCAGGGCTGTAAAGTCCACCAGTGCATGATCACTGCAGCCCAGGCTGCCTCCATTCTTGACGTCACCAATTAGCTCACTTGCATTGGTGACCCACAGGTCCAGCATGTCCAGTGTGTCTGATACACTATATTATATTATCCTTTCTTTTGTCCTTCACTACATTTTAATTTCCCATTCACTTATAGCCAAGAGCATTGCCATTAATTTTGCGTGATGCTACATAAAAACAACACGTGTGTGGGGGACTTGTGTTACATTTCTTTCATCCACTCATTTTATGAGCAAGTATAAAATGGTCTGTTTTCTTCATTCATTGGATATGACCGTCCTGTTAAGCATATCTCATGACTGCAGTCTCCTAAATGTTCACTTAGGGGTAAATTTTCACAGATGTGTTAGTTCCACAGAGGAACAAGCATATGACATTCTTATAAGATGATATGTACATTATTACTCTGCCCAGTGTAGGGGAAGGTGGGATATTTGCTGATGTTCTATTCTGACAGCAAACTGTTAGGTGGAAAGATTTGGAAAGAAGACATATCCCCAGGCCCCTCCTTCTCTACTCTGTAGCCAGATAATGTAAATGAAGGACCAGAGGGCAACGTGCAGATCCACAAAAAAAGAGGTGGGACATCATGTTGTCTTCTCAAGAGATTAACTATCTTTTGCAGTTTATTTCCAGATCTGTTGCCAGTGTGAGAAGGCTGGAGAGGGTGTGTAGTTATCTGTCTGTTTCTTCAAACTATACTATAAAATTCTAGGCTTCTTCATATGATTTTCCTACATTTCTTACATTATGTATGTTTCCCTAAGCAATGGAGTTTAAGATATGGTTCCAAAAGATTAATCTTTTCTCTCTTCCTTTTTTATGATCACTGGTAGGTTTGCTTTTCTTGGGTACTTTCTAATTCTCTATGGCTTAGAGAGGTGAATGTTGGTCTCTTCTCCCAGGTACAAGGATGAGAGGGAGTGGCCTCAAATTGCGCTAGGAGAGGTTTAGATGGGATATTAGGAAAAATTTCTTCATGGAAAGGGTTGTTGAGCATTGGAACAGAATGCCCAGGGAAGTGATACAGTCACCATCCCTGGATGTATTTAAAAGACATGCAGATGTGGTGCTTAGGGACATGGTTTAGTGGTGGACTTGGCCGTGTTAGATTAACGGTTGGACTATGATCTTAAAAGTCTTTTCCAACCTAAATGATTCTATGATTCTATGAATATCACTATTTCTTACAATTCCTACTAATCTTTCTTGAGCAGGCTAGTTAAATCCTCTCCTTTCTGGATCATAAAATTGCCCTTTGTGATGATACATGCTTGATTAGTTGTGTTTTTATCCAACACCTGTCTTGGTACTTAATGTCCCCCATGACCAGTATGTTTTTGCACATCTTGGGAGATGGTCTGAGTATCCTTTTCTGTTTTGTCCAGTCTTGATGCAGTCTTGCAGATGTTCAGTGAAGTTCCCCTCCACACTCCTTTTCTGAATACTCTTGATCAAAGTACTTCATTAACTTTTTGTATATTAAATAACTTCTTTTGTGCATTGGTTAATCTACATTGACATATATGTTAGTGTTGGAGTTAATGTGAATTCGTTTAAGACAGTTTATTTGTCAGTGGAAGTGGGGTTGTCTGTCTTGCTACATAGGAAAAGCATGCATACAGGTCCTCACATGTCTGTATACACAGTAAAATGTGCTACTTTGATCTAAATTATTTCTACTAATTAGATTGTTGGCCCAGAGCTTTAGCAAAATACTTGGCCACCATTTTATCCATTACTTACCCGCTCACCCGCCACTTCTTTTTGCTCCAAGTTAGACATTTTCTCCAGTGGTTTTAACATGAAATCTTTTCAGAATTGCTTGGTCAAGTTTCACATATGATTCCATTCCCAGAAAACACTCAGTGATTTTTTATTATTAATTGCTTGTGTTAAAAGACCCTCTGTGACCTCGGCTGGGATTAAAATGTAGTTGTGGAAGGACCAGAAAATATACTCAAATCAGTTGCTGTTCTGAAGATCAGACAGTTCAGAGAACCAAGTCAGACAAAGAATAGGAGAACAGAAGTATTACTGTTTTATTTTACAGATAAGGAACTGAATAATAGAGAGATTAAGGTCAGACAGGGAGGCTGTGGCAGGTCTGGGAACTAGTCCCAGCATACTTCCTTAATCACAAAACCATTCTTCATTCTGAAAGATTTTATTGTTTATTCTTCAGACACCTTCTATGGATCTGAAAGAGCAGCAGAGCTTGGATCAAGCTTCAGATACAGAGTAAGGATAACTTTGCTGTTTGACTTAAAGACTAACTCCAGGATAGGGTCTCTACTGAAGTCTCTGAGTTCTTAGAAGTGCAGTTTTTATCAGCTCCTGATGATCTGGAGATAGAGATTTTGGTTCTATGTACTTCAGTTATTCAGATCACAGTGGTTTTTACACATCTAATTCCAATTATTTTTAGTGAGTGCTAGACAAATAATAAAAGCTACTTTTGTTTTTTATTTCATTCACATTAACTTGCATTACATGAGAATTCAGTTTTTTCCATCTTGCCTAATTTGTATAAGTAAACACATCTTTAGGATGTTAATGTGCTGTTCTTCTGGCATAAGTGAGAAGCTGCTGATCCAGAAAGGTCCCACTTATCACCGGCTGTATTTTAAAAGTCTGTGGATTCCAAGATTACTCATTTACAGCAAAGAATGCCTTTTCAGGTTTGTCCCGGTCTTCTGTCACTGGGGTCTTTCACTGTATCAGAAGCTATGTTTTGCAGTTTCCTAACGGCTTTGTAAAGGAACAGTAAATGTCAACAGGCAAAAAGGCCAAAAAACTGGGAGAACTGATGCTCACTAACAGATCCAGTGGGGATTAGTCATACCAGTTCTTGGTTCGTTCTTTCCACAGGCATTTTTACAGTAAATGATATAAGATCTAAAAGCAGGATAAATGTTAAATGTTCTTTAGTCACTGCCTAGTCCAACAAATGAGTGAAAATTGAAGAAAATAGCATCTAAAAAGTCTAAGCCCTTGAATTCAAATCTTCAGTAGTTTAAAGAAGCAGGTCTTTCTATTTATAACTTCAATTACCTTGAATTCTGTCTCCCCCATGGCTTATACAAAGAAGCACAAAACACTTATTTAAAAACAAACCTGTAAATACATTTTATTATCAAAATTAGTTGTGTTCTAAATTATATATACCTCTTACATAATGGATGTTACTAGTTTCCTAGCTAGTTCAGTCATTTATCCTGTAATTTTTTCCCCCATATTATAAAACAACAGAAAAGCCCACAACATATAGATACTGAATTATTTCAATTATACTAGCTTCATAGTTCATGTACTACTTATTTATCTTCTCTTTTGTTTTGGTGGTTACATAGCTACCCTCCTTCCATAGCATAATATTTGTAACTGGTTTAGGAAAATGGAAGTATCTGCGTGGGCTTATGTTGCTTTTTTCAGTCCTGCCTAAAGATGCTGTTTGTACAATTATTCCTGCTCATAGAGTTAAGCAGTAAAAGAATTTTGCATGTTTCAGATTCTTAAAGGTTCATCATGTCTGCTTTAATGAGAAATTATTTTATGAACTATACCACAACTTGTGTAATCAGCTGACAATTTTTCCAGTCCTTGCTCTTTGCATTCTTAAGAACAAAGATTTTTTCCACCTGCATTTGTTTCATGGGAAGCCTTTCCGTGAGATAGTCCTGCAGTAGTCTGCTTTAGTTGTCTTTGAATGATGTTGAAAATAAGAGACTCTACTCTTCTAGATGGACTTTTGGGCTATATTTTCCCCTTCACTATTGTTACAAACTGTCATATACATAAGAGCAGAGATGACCCTCTGAATTTGGTCGTATTGAGGAGGTCCAACCCCCCTACCCTCTAAATCAAGCCAAAAGAAGGAGAAGTCATTTCTGAAGAAAGCCATCCACTCAGTCATTGAAACACAGAATATGTTAAGTTGGAGGGAGAGGTCTAGAGGTTGTCTGTGCTGCCCTCCTGCTCAAAGCAGGGATGACTTTAAAACTAGAGTCGCTGAGTTCCTTAGAGAGTAAGGCTTACTGGTCCAACAGTTCAATATTCCTGTCTTTCCCTGTCTTCCTTCCTCATCAAGAAGTCAGGTTTCTCACCACTGCATATGCAAAGTAGCTTCCTTCTATTTCAAAGCGGTAAGTAAGCTTTAACTATCTTGCACTGCTCTAATGTAAGTTATGCTGGATACTTACTCTGAGATGCAGCCTTCTTTGTAGCTAGCAGCATTTGAAGCATTGTCGCAGGATCCAGAACTTACTCTGCTATCTGCTCTGCACAGTAGCAGATCCCATGCCAAAACCTGACCTTGTGAATGGGGTAGAGAAGAATTGGATGGGGAGGCAGGGTTGGGTAGCTCAGCGGTTTATGTGGTATTGGTTTTGGAAGGTTGTGTATAGTTGGTGGGGAGTGGGTCAACAGCCATGAGATTTAATACCATTTTTGGAAGGTAGGGTTTGTAAGAATAAATGGGGAAGATGGACCTGCCTAAGCATCATACACTGCAAGTGGGACTCACTCATTTGACTCCTCTCTCACACTCCTTCCTGACAGCACCATATTTTATGCATCTGCTATTGCAAGCCTGTTTCGCATGGTCATCACATAACAGATGAAACCATGAAACAGAAAACAGAAAGGCAGAGATTAGTATTCTGCGTGGAAGGTGAATTTCTTATGTTTTGAGCTCTAGAACAAGGCATGGGTGGGTGGCTTCCCAGAAACGGAAAGGGTAGTGGAGGAAACTTGACCAGTGCAAATGTGAACAACTGATTTGCATAGCCAGCAAATTTTAACAACCAGTTCTACTGAACTAACTACTCCTCCACAAAGTCTTTGGCTTAGAGGATTGAAGGCAGTAGCCAGGCTTGTTAAGAATCATTTGTGGCTCTGTATGATTTTTTTCTGGAGCTCTGAACCATGAAAGACAAGCTCTGTCTCTGCATGTTTTGCAGCGGGCACCGAGCACCTTGCAGGAGCAGGACATTTCAAACTTACTGCTGCTTTATTGATATCACAACTACTGTCATGGCAACTAATAGCACTTGTACAGACAAGCAACTTTTTGTAGAGACTCAAGCAACAGAACAAGAAAAACTAAAACCAATATTATCCAACTGTCTGGCAGTGATCTTCTATACTTACAAACAGTGAAGACTGAAAACAACACTGATCAGCTTCATGTTCAAAAGTGTGTACCTTTAGGAAGTGTTTGTATGCTTGCTGTATATCTGTCTGTCTATCTGTCTGTTTGGTATACTGATGTGCTACCTGTATTACTGACAAAATTAAATGAATTCTTTTAATTGGATATGATTTATAAGTACTTCTTTTGCCCTAAAATTTAGTACATAGACTTTAAATAGCCAGTACATTGCACAGTTTGAGCTTGCATTGAATTATATTCTGAGAAAGGGAGTATTTCTTCAGTACTGCATATAAGCATCTTTTAAAAACCTAAATCTTAGTTTGCATACTCCACAGAATACAAGAGCCTGTGCACATGGTCCTTCCCACTTTACATGCTTCATATTTGTATTCCAGAGCCTGAAGATACTGTGTTTGCTTATGGCTAGGTGGGGAGAGGGAAGGATCAGGTGTGATCAGGACAGGGCACAGAATATGTGGCCCTCTACACAGCGTCACTTTAAAATTGTTGTTATAGCTCTATATCTTAGGGGATGGCCATGGGTGTGCATGAGTGGTGAATAAGTGGCTATTTTTTAGTGGGACATGTATACCCATTAGCGCACTTGGTCAGCATGGGGTATGGTCTGGGACCACAGGAAGAAGCAAAATGATTCTTTCAGGCAGACATGATTCAGATATGCCAAACAGTGCATTAGTTTTGCTTCACCTAAATTCAATTAGAGCCTCTGTATGAAGCTTTTAAATCTCACTGATTTTCTTACGCTGAATTAAATATGGCTGGGTGCAATAGTCCCAATCAGGATTTTCTGTTCTGAAGAGGTGATCAGACTATGCTTTGTATATCCTTTACCTGCTGGCATGCTGGATTTTTTATAGTATGATTATTTCTTTAATAGCATTCCTTTCCTATGGATGTGCAATGAAAATAAATTTCTAGCAATCTTGGAACTGACATTATCCTGCTTGACATAAGCCTTTGGAGGAGGAATGATGGAAGGCTGAAGGTTGTCTTTGTTTTTATCAGAAGATAAAAATGAAGAGACTGAGCATTTTACAGTTTGTAAGCTCTAACCCTTGGATAAAACAAGAATATTGCTGGCTAAAAGATTTTCTGCTTTGGCAGTTCAATTTCCACTGACACCAAATTTCCCCTCAACTCCTGCTCTGGTGTATAAAAGTCTTTCACAGAGGTGAATTACTATGGTTCTTCTGGGAGAGGGCAGGATTTCATGTATTTTCAAGTGTTAAAATCTCACCAGGGAAGAGACCATATGTCAAAATAAAATCTCCTGATTTTAAAGTCAAACTCGTGATTTTGAGGGAAAAATAAGTCATGATTTGTGCTTGGGTAAGCCTCACGACATTAGAGAGCTGGCTTTTGACATATTCAAAGTGATAACTGGTGGAAAATAAGGTAATCTGTAGTATCTGGTATCTTTACCTGTAATATAAAATAGTCTGATACCTATAGTCCATATTAAGTTGTGTAATTAGAGTTATTTTTCTCTTTACATGCTTCACAATGCCCAATTATTAGCCCAAGTCATAAGACTCTCAAATTTACTGACAGTAACATGTTCCTTCTTCTCCCAGTTCCCTCTTCACACAATTGGATGTTCAATGTGTTGTAAATTTCTTTTTCAATTTGCTCTGTAGTTATTTCCTACTGATGATTTCCTATTATTTACATAAATTTGAGAGATTTAAATTTTATCATTGTGACAAAATCCTGGATTACATTTGCACTGAATGAAGCATAGATCAGTAAGAAAGGACAGTGTGGCTCTGAGTCACCTTGTTAGCTTTCAGATTCCAACTCAGCTGCTGACCCGTCTTTTTCTCAAAAAGAAACAGAAAATGGTCACATAGTTCTTATACACCTATATCTTGAAAAGGAAACCACGCTGTAGGAATTGTTTTTCAAGATCCAAATACCCAGCTAATCCATGATGATTCCAGAATATTTGCTGTGTTGTTGCAATACAGACTAAATGGTACAGAATAAACATACAGAATAAATCCTGTGTTGTCTGTGTTTTTAAGCAATATGGAGAAGTGCAGTTGACATGCCTGAGGGATGGGATGCCATCCAGAGGGACCTAGACAAGCTCGAGGAATGGGCCCATGTGAAACTCATGAGATTCAACAAGGACAAGTGCAGGGTCCTGCGCTGGGATCAGGGCAAGCCCCAGTATCAACTGGGATGATCCAGGCTGGGGGATGAAGGGATTGAGAGCAGTCCTGCCGAGAAGGACTTGGGGGGACTGGTGGGTGAAAAGCTGGAGGTGAGCTGGCAATGGGTCTTGGCTGGGTAAAGAACTGGCTGTATAGCCGAGCTCAGAGAGTCGTGGTAAATGGAGTTAAATCACGTTGGTGGCTAGTCACAAGTGGTGTTCCCCAGGGCTCAGTTCTGGGGCTGGTCTTGTTCAATATCTTTATTGATGATCTAGATGAGGGGATCGAGTGCTCCTTCAGTAAGTTTGCAGATGACACCAAGTTGGGTGGGAGTGTTGATCTGCTGGAGGGTAGGAGGGCTCTGCAGAGAGATCTGGACAGGCTGGATCGATGGGCAGAGGTCAACTGTATGAGGTTTAAGAAGGCCAAGTGCCGTGTCCTGCACCTCGGTCACAAGAACCCCATGCAACGCTACAGGCCTGGGGAGGAGTGGCTGGAGAGCTGCCCAGAGGAAAGGGACCTGGGGATGCTGGTTGACAGCCGGCTGAACATGAGCCATCAGTGTGCCCAGGTGGCCAAGAAGGCCAACAGCATCCTGGCCTGTATCAGAAATAGTGTGGCCAGCAGGAGTAGGGAAGTGATCGTGCCCCTGTACTCGGCACTGGTGAGGCTGCAGCTTGAATACTGTGTTCAGTTTTGGGCCCCTCACTACAAGAAAGACGTTGAAGTGCTTGAGCGTGTCCAGAGAAGGGCAACGAAGCTGGTGAGGGGTCTGGAGCACAAGTCTTATGAGGAGCGGCTGAGGGAACTGGGGTTGTTTAGTCTGGAGAAGAGGAGGCTGAGGGGAGACCTTATCGCTCTCTACAACTACCTGAAAGGGGGTTGTGGTGAGGTGGGTGTTGGTCTCTTCTCCCAAGTAACTAGTGATAGGACGAAAGGAAATGGCCTCAAGTTGCACCAGGGGAGGTTTAGACTAGATATTAGGACAAATGTCTTTACTGAGAGAGTGGTGAAGCATTGGAACAGGCTGCCCAGGGAGGTGGTGGAGTCACCATCACTGGAAGTGTTCAAAAGACATGTAGATGTGGCACTTCAGGATGTGGTTTAGTGGTCATGGTGGTGTTGGTTGGGTTGATGGTTGGACTTGATGACCTTCAAAGTCTTTTCCAACTGTAATGATTCTGTGATTCTGTAATGTGTGCTCACAGCCCAGAAGGCCAACCGTATCCTGAGTTGTGTTCAAAGAAGTATGGCCAGCAGGTCAAGGGAGGTGATTCTACCCCTCTACTCTGCTCTGGTGAGACCCCACCTGGAGTCCTGCATCCAACTTGGGCGCCCTTAGCACAGGACGGATATGGACCTGTTGGAGAAGTTCCAGAGGAGGGCCACAAAAAGAGTAGAGGGATGGAACATCTCTCGTGAAGAAAGGCTGAGAGGGTTGGTGTTGTTCAGCCTGGAGAAGTGAAGGCTCTGGGGACACCTTACTGCAGCCTTCCAGTACTTAAAGGGGGCTTACAAGAAAGATGGGGACAGGCTTTTTAGCAAGGCCTGTTGCAATAGGACAAGGGGCATTGGTTTTAAACTAAAAAAGGGTGGTAAAACACAGGAACAGGTTGCCCAGAGAGGTGGTAGATGCCCCATCCCTGGAAACGTTCAAAGTCAGATTGGATGGGCCTCTCAGCAACCTGATCTAGTTGAAGATGTCTCTGCTCATTGCAGGGGGGTTGGACTAGATGACCGTTAAATGTCTCTTCCAACCCAAACTATTCTATGGTTCTGTGATTATAAGTAAAAGGTAGTGTGAAGCAGGACACGGTTTTCTTCCCTTATGGTTTAGTAGCAACGTTGTATTCAGTCTCCAGCATCACACTTTCTAAAATCACATCAGGCTGCTCATCAGTTCATCACTTCCATAGAGTAAGTCAGAGAACTTGGAAGAAGATTGTTGGAATTACGTATTTTAGCTTGGAAGGGCATATCTTCGTTTTAAGATAATCTCATCTCATCTAATAGTTTAATGTACAGTTGAGTCTTACTTTTGGGCATTTGCATTACTTTTCTTTCTTGTGTGACATCTGGCCCTTACACAGAGTTCATTCTTGACATTTTGTACAGTAAATTACTTTCTTGCTTATAAAAATTATTCTGCTTCTCTACTGACTTAGCATGTTATGAGTTAGAACAAACTGACAAATAAACCTATTCGCTTAATCAAAATCGGTAGAATTAATCCTGTAAAAGTGAGCTCAGAGGCACCCCCACTACTCATTGTCGGTTTAGCCCTTTTTCTCATCATAAATCTTTTAACGAATAAAGATTACTAGTTCAATATTTAACACAATTATTAGTTGCTATTTGTGAGTTCTTGCAATATCAGCCAACAATTTGAAATTCATATGTTATTAATAAATCATTCCTTTTGAATATTTCTGACTGATTATTCATTGTTTTCAGGGAGGAGTGGTAACCTGGCTCTGGAAGATCCAACTGGGCCTTGTTCTATTTTTAAACAGGGAAATGAAAAGCAAGTACTTTAGCTCATTTAAGTGTTTGAATTTACAGGTTCAGTATGAAGAACAAGTCTCTCTCCTAATCATGCAGAATAGGATCATAGAGAATCGAATGTATTATATATATGCATGTTAGAAACACCATGTACAGATTTATAGCTGCAGACAGTCCACAAAAGAATGGTCATCCTTTATTTGTATTGAACTATGTAGTATTTGATGTATTCATAGTCCATTACTAAGGGTGTCGTTGTTCTTCATTCCTTTCATTTGGGGAAGTACTATGTCTGACCTAGGTCAAGTAATGATTAGCACTGAGAGCTTCCCGTATTTGCTAATACAGACTAGGTATTTGATGCTGCTTTTCCAAAATATAGTAACACTTTGTGGCATCATGAAATTCTAGCAATCTGAATGCTTGACTCTGTAACCTTGATAATGTTCTTCTAATGTAAATTGTTTCTGTGTAGCTTCTTAGCCAGTTTTCTCTTGTGAGCTAAAAAAAAAATCACTGTACTATTAGGTAACATCCTGTTGACACGCATTTGTTCCACATTCTTGGCTGGAACCTTTTTATCCATCCTATGGATGTTGGTACCATTTTTTCTTAATTCTTATTGGATATTTCTTACAAATGGCAGAGTTTGTTTGAATTACAAGCTCTTTGAAACAAAATCTGTACTTCACAACTACTTTCAGTTCAGAGAAGTACAGAAAGATTTTTTGAATATCAAATGACCCTTAGCTAGAAGAAACATTTCCCAATGAAACATTACTTTTCTTGTGAGAGTTTTTTTCCTTTGTAATTTCCCTACTGCAAAATGGAAATTTTACATTATAGTTTTTAATGATTCATTTAAGAAAACCTTAATGAAGTAGTTTAAGAAAGAAGATGAAATTATTAATGAACTTCAATGTAAAACTGATCATTCGAATGCGAGTCAATCTTCTTGTTGTTAATAATATAGATCCATTCTAAAATATGACTATCATAAATCAAGCTAACTGGAACAGCAGTCAAATAAAGTAGATGCAGGAGTCTCAAAACTGCCATGATAGATATTTCAGATTATTGTACCCATGTACATCCTTTTTCTTGCCCCATGTCTGTAAAGATTAGAATGGGAAAATATGAAATAAATAGAAATGTTCCTTCCAGTAGGATAACGAAATTTTTGGGATATAAATCTCATTTCCATGTTTCAGGTGCAAAGATAACGCCCTTTTGCAGTAAAGTCTGTTGAGATTCTAGAAGCAATTGTACTGTTATGCAGTGACAATTAAAGAACTGAATTATTTTTTATACTTTAGCAGAAGTGAAATTTCATCAAATTCCTAGGAAAAAACACCATTTAAAAGATGAATCAAAATGCAATATGTTTATTTTTTTTAATAAAATAGCTAGGTTTGGTTTTCTTCCATGTTCAAATTGTGCTTTTACTTGCAAAGACCCCTGTGGTTTAAATAACCCAGTCAGTGTACACTAATAAAAATCCCATTAAATTAAATGGCCACTAGGCATATAGAATGTCCTGTTGCAATTTCAAGAGACAGTTTGTTACAAGACACCCTGCTATGTACCTTTTATTTTATCAAAGTAAAGGAGAAAAAGAAAAGGTTGCAAAATGTGTTTATTTCAATGAAAAATATGTTTCCAGTGTGCTAGGAAAAATTGATGTCTTGTGTGTTGGTTTGGTTTTTTTTTTTATAGAATGAAAGAGTTGGCTTATTCCATGTCTGGTACATTTATAGCACAACCTACAATAAATATATATAATCAGCAGAATCGGTCAGTAATTTTCATCCTCTGAACTATTACTTGTTCCTTTTGGAAGGTGGCAATTGAAGAAGTAATTCAGTATATATTGTATTAGAGTAAACTGTTTTAGAGCACACACTGTACTTGTTTGCCAGCAAACATTATTTCTTAAATGGGGGAATGTTTCTCTTGCAAATGTTTTTCTTTCTTTCCTTTCTTCTCTTAAAAAGAGAAACAAACCACCAAAAAATTGTGGATATTTTGAATACTTGTGAAAACAAATCACAAGTATCACACTGAGATGAGTTTAGTACCATGTTTGTCAGCAGATATTTCCCACCATCCTGCCTACCCAAGCAAGGTCTGTAATATTTTGTTGAAGTGGAAAGCAAGAAATAGGATAGACTATCAAACTAATTTTACTTTGTGAGATTTTATCAGAAGCTTAAATTTCCAGAAGTTGCTAAACCTCCTGTCTTGTTTTCCCATATCTCCATATGGAAGTCACAGTGCTGAAATTTACAGTTCTTCAAATTTGTCTCAAATATTCTGATCCAGTCCTGTTCCACTGCTTGTTTCCTGTTTCATCACTTCCATTTAATAATACTCAATTCTGAAAGATATGTAAGATCTCCAGTAGCAGGAAAGGCTGTCTGCTCCCCTTATGTCTGGTCTGTCAGTTCCTTATGGCTTCTCCTGAAAATGAACTACCAGCATCCTCATTAGTACCACTACCATAGAAAAGGCATATATTCAAATAATATTTAATGACAATCTGAGGAGATATATTAAAGATGTTTTTATTAAATATAAAATAAAATTGAGATTGTCTCATGTGAAGACATTGAGTCCCAATTCTTATATTAGTCTTTGGTCTCTCTTTCACTGAGATAAAATACGGAGGGTGTAAAATGCCTACAATAAGGAAACGTAACGTAGCCTTGACATAGCAACTCCTCTCAGACCAATGTGTTTGTATTACATACAGGTGTTTTGAAAGAACTTTGCATTTTGAGTGTCTTCTGAAGTTACAAACCGATGTAAACAACTGCCAAGTATAAGCGGTGTATAGCTGCTCCTTTCTGAATGATGCAAACATTGGTTTAGACAGCTTTTCCTTTCTACCTTTCCGCTTAACATCTGGCAAGCTCTGCCATGCCTACCTGTGGTTCTGAAACACCTCTGTTGACTATTTAAGTTGGCTATGATTTATTTTTTTTGAAGACTGAATTATCGTGACACTGTCCTTGTCCCTTTAACCAGTTGCTTCAGTGAGCTGAAAAGACAGACTGTCCTCAAAAGTTTGTGGCCCTACTATATTAAGTCTTCTCATGTACTTGTTTTTTTTTTAACAACCTTCTACTAAACCCACCTAATATATTCATGCAGGAAGTTTCCCCTAAAATACTTTTAAAAAAACCAACACTGATAATAGCTACTTGGTGCAAATACTTGCTGTAGAACCTTCATTAATTTTCTTCTGCTTATACCCTTTGTACTCACAGTTTAGATCAAAACACCGTGCTTGCATGGACAATGTTTATGACTTGCTAAATATGCTTGAAATGGCATTTATATAGTACATGTTAATAGCACAGGTTTCTTTTTTGCCATTCTCTTTCCAGTTTTGAATGACTCCTTGAAGTTTACAGGGCAATACACTCAACCCAGTTTTGTATTAAAAATTTTTCTTGAAAAACAGGACAGGCAATAACAACATCATACTTAGAATTTTTCTCAAAGATTGAGTTTTATGTGAGAATCAATGGATCTTGGCTGTCTTAACATTTCTATAGACTCTTCATGGGACTAGGAGGGATGTGCTAACCCTGATTAGGCTCAAGGATTCACTCCGCTAGGTGAAACTCAAGGGATTTTGATGTTAACTCTGAGTAGGCTATGTAAAAAAGTTAATTTCCATATTGAGATCTTAGAGGACAATGAAATAATTTTGGCTGAAATGTGAAATGATCTTAACAACAGTTGGCTTAAAAAATCAAAGCAAATAGTGTTCTGAAAATCATTTATGTAGGTATAATGAAATTTTTCTGAGTACATAGCATGATTCTCAGGTGCCACCGTGTTATGAAGTGTTAAAGAAGCAGCAGAGCAAAAGTGTAGTAAGCTGATTAACTGGTCAAATTTTCCTTTACAAATCTTTTAGATGGGGTTTCTAGAAGTTCCTATTGCTCTGAGAAAACAGAAAAAGCATGAGAGATGTGTGAGAGGAAAAGACTGCTTTCACACCTTTATTTAGCCATGTTACTTAAATATTTAATGTATATGTATGTTGTCTTATATATATTTAAATCATACTGTCTTCTTGCAGGAAACATTCTTGCCCCCTCCTCCCATGTAATTATCATCTAAAAGGAATTACTGATAGAAGGCAAAATGCAACCACCTGCATTTCTCAGCATTGTCATTTTTCAGATAGAACTCACAGGTGTCTTTTAAACAATGATGAATTAGAAGGCACAATCTTTTTTTCCTACTCATTTGTTTGTTAACTACCTCTGTGATAATAATGTATTTGCATATTTAATTTCCTTCATTGTAAATGAGCACCTTTGAACCACTTCCCAATTATTTTATAGTAGTCTTGTATTCTTCATTATTCATGCATTCTATTTACCAAATAAAATTACTTTTACTCCAAAGGACATTTGAAAGTATTCTAATCCTATACATAGATCAGTTGTTTCCAAATGTAGTGTAGAAGGGTCAGAAGGGAGTTCTTAATATGAAGCTGACATTAAAAGAAAAGAAAAAAAAAAAGAGTTCTTTATTTTGTCTGTTATTTTTCCTTTGCTCTCTTTTCTCTGTGTGCAAAATCTGAATAAACACGCCGCATATGGACTCATTGGACTAATGCATGGGAATAGGGAAAACACCGTTCACTCACAACTTTAGGGTAGATGGCAAGGAACATACTACAGCAGTCCTGGGGGTGTCCTCCAGTCGGTGGTCATTAGTGACCACTGATAATTTGTTCTGAGATTTCGTATGTTCTCTGATGAGTCTTTCTGTTTCCCTTGACCATACATACTGCTGTTGCTGATTCTGCACATATCGCTAGGATTTTATTCAGCTGCATTGTGTGTGGGAGGCAGAATCATGTTCCCACTGAGGATGCTATGCACACTGCATTGTGTTCATGCAAAAAAAATTATTGGCTCATGGCTATACATACACATAATCACCTCCACTGATTTGCAGTCTTTACAGATCTTGTAAAATTTCTTTTAAAAAATATTTTTAAAATATTCCAGGTGTTGCACTTACCTATACTTTTGTCAGGTACCTAGACTATATTTTCAAGATAAAATAAAGCCCATTTTGTTTTTCTGCTCCCTGCCCTTTTCACCTCTACCTTCTTTCATCCTTGGCTGTCTCTAGCATTGTACATCAATCTTCACCTCCATGTTGCTATTTCTTCCTGATTTCTAACCTTCCATTATGTGCTCCTTAATCTCTCATACTCCTCTCTCAATCCTCTGCACATTACAAGTAAACCCTAATCTCTATCATTCATTGCTGTTTCAAGTGAGAGTATTGGACAGCCCTAAAGGAAGCCAGCACAGCACTTCAGAGACTGGGAGAAAATGTATGGGTTGCACTTTGGCAGTGTTGGCAGTTCAACCTCAGCATCACTTCAACATTTAATCAACTACAAAAGCCATTTAATGCTCGGAATACTCCAATGCTATAAATATGATCCCTTAAGTAATTACACAGCTTTACGTCCTGTAACATATTTGGTAACACTTTAAATAAAGTGTCTTCAGTGCATTTCGATGCATTTTTAATTTAGACTGGATACAGCTATGATTGCATGCTAGATGAATAACAGTTCAAATTTAAATGGATGCATCGAGATTTCACAACTAGCTAATAATTAAATAACTTGGGATATTGCAGTTGAAAGTATCAGTATATTTCAGTGATTAATTAATAACATATAACTTCTATGAAAAACATCTTTCCTAGTAGTGGCAACACTATCAGCCACACAGAGAACTAGTGTGGTGAGGCCTATTGCGTTGCCTCCAAATGCAGACTCTAGTAGGAGCGTAGAGAAAAATACATGTCAACACCTGGGTTTCCTTGTCTGGATACCACCTTTTATCACCTCAAGATGAGTTGCCTCAGTCTCTTATTTACCCGTGGCATTCAGGATGTAGTATTTGTCTCTGGTTTGCAAAATTGTAGTATAATAATAAACAAACTGGTCTTAATTAAAAAATCAGTGTGTTTTATTGTCACACTTTTTAAATGAAATGTGTGCGTTTGTATTAAAAGAACCTGTTCACTTAATACTTTTCTTTGGCTTCCCTTTTAATTTAAAATCTTTAAAACCCTTGCTTGACTATGAAGAAAAACTTTGTATTTCAAGATAAAATTCCAAATTCAGCTTTTAATTTTTATTTTTTAAAAATATATTAAATAAGTAGTTATGAATATCCCCAAATATCTTTGGAATTGCTAAAGAAAAATAAAATATACAAGTTACATATTTCACAGTGGAATTAGCACTTCTCTGGCATTCAGAGTTCTACACCACTGTAAAAACAGACTATAATGGAAGAGGGTATAAACATTACTGCACCTGTGAGTTCACAGTAATATATTTAACAACATAACATTTGAATAACGATTGCTTATTCTGTAATTTGCACTATAATTAAGTGCTAGTTGAGGACCCCTTCTAGCAGAACACTCCAATATTGCAGGCATTCACTAGCTTCCAGAAATCAAAAGAAAGGGGGAAAAAAATTAAAAAATCAAACCTCTTTTTACTAGCAGCCATTATCGAGACAGCTGAATTCCTGATGAAGTCTTTGGAAGAGTAAGATACTTACTTCTGCCATGCAAGGTACATTGGTACAGCATTTAATCTTCTTTCATTTGATACTGTTATACAGAACCCTGGTGAATTGTGTCTAAGGTGGACATCTAGGAAGATTACAAAGCTCTATTATAGAACACCATCCAAAGTTGTATGCAGCTACTGTATTAAGCCAACAAAATGATTTTTTGTTACGCTTAGGTTTCTTCATTTAATAGGTAAACTTAATTACAAATGCTAATAAATTTTCACTTTTCTGAAGCCATGAAAACTCAAAGAACTGTATAGAGAATGTTATGTAGGTTTATATAAGCATATAGATATATTTTTTTATATTTGTTTCTGTCCTGGTTTAGTCTGCAATAGAATTAATTTTCTTTCTGATAGCTGGTATAGTGCTGTGTTTTGGATTTGGGATGAAAATAATGTTGATAACATACTGATGCTTTCAGCTGTTGCTAAGCAGTCATGGGCTGTTCAGCTTCCTATGCTGGGCTGCCAGCAAGCAGGCTGGGGGTGCACGGGGAGCTGGGAGGGGGCACAGCTGGGACAGCTGACCCAGGTTGGCCAGAGATATTCCATACCATACGACATCATGCTCAGTATATAAAGCTGGGGGAGTTGGCTGGGGAGCAGCTGAGGAACTAACTGGGCATTGGTCAGTGGGTGGTGAGCAATTGTGCTGTGGATCACTTGTGTTGTATATTCTTTTGTCATCATTACTAACATTTTTTTTCCTCTTTTTTTTTTTTCCCCCCCGTCCTATTAAACGGTCTTTGTCTCAACCCATGAGTTCCACCTTTTATTTTCCATTCTTTCCCCCATCCCACTGGGGGCAGGGAGGGTGGGCGAACGCCTGTGTGGTTGTCTTAGCTACCTGCCAGGTTAAACCACAACAGTTTCTTAAGCAAGTACAATTCTAAAACAAAACTCTGAAGGGCATGGGGATGGTAAGAAAGCTTTATGGCAAATGAAAGCTATATGCTTATCTAGAAGCCTTGAGTAACTTAAAGAAAAAGACGTGACTGAAAAGCATTTCATTTAAGCTCATAGTGGATCATAATAGATTATAATATCCATGTATTTTGGTACCCATTGAAAGCTTGTGCCTCAAGTTCAGTGAGAAACTGTTTAAAAGAAATAGGGCCAACATGTGCTGGATCAACCAAGCAGTAGAATAAAACTATTATTTTCTTCTCTCTTTCATTTGAATGCAACAAATAGCAAAAATGAGGGAGATTTCATAACAGTCTAAGTTAAGATGTTCTAGTGTTTTATCATCTAAACAATTAAAAAGGTTTTGTTTTTTTTTTTTTCCTAAAAATGAATCCACATGAACTTTTCTCCAGTTTCATCAGAACTGGTAGAATGGAATAATTATTTTCCATGTCCTTCACAGGATACTTCTGTTCCTGAAGCTCTGATCTGCATTGGCTAATGTAATGTTTTTGTAATGGAAACATGTAGCTGACTCATATTTAATTTCAAAGACTTTATAACCCTTAGATTCTCTTCTGTACTCCTGTACAGGTCTCATTTTGTATGAGTGCATTTAAATACTCTCTTTGAACTGTAGATCTTTGCTCATGCTTTCATTTAATTTGCTCCTGTCAATTTCTTGCTTTCTCTCCAATTAGCCAAGATCATTTTGATTTATGATCATATTCTCCAAAGAGCTTGCAAACCTTGTTCTTTGCAGTTTCCTGTAAAAATGTCACTCTGTCATCCAAATTGTTGAAACTGTTAAGTGGAACTTGGCCTACAATAAACCCTATCTGAAAGAGATCCCTTGCCATTTTGACAAAGATATATTGATAATTCTTTCTGAGAGCTACTGTTCAAATTTTTTATACATTAACCAGTCAATTTGTTGTAAAGATGCATTGATGTAAGTTACATCTAGGCCAGTATTTGTTTAGTTTGCTTAGGAGCAAAACCATTTGACTAATAACAAAAATGTTGCAAAATCCAAATATCCGAACAGCAATTCCTCCCGTACTCACTATATTCTGTCAGAGAAAGAACTTGGACAGATTTAACATCATTTGTTCTTGTCAAATCGATCTTAATTCTTTTCTCTTACTTCAGTATTTTCTGATATGTATTTGATTATTTAATAATTTCACCCAGACTCTTTCCAGAGATGAAAAGAAGATAATTTCTGAGTTTTTCATTCTCCTTTTGCCTTCTACTAAAGATAGTTACTACATTTGCTTTCCTTTAGTCCTTGGGGTTGAGAGTAAAGACTTAGAGATTGCTTCAGAAAAGCATTCAAATGTGAATTTCATAAGGCCCTAACAATTCAGACTGTTCTAACTGCATATTTTTCAGTCTATTTTTCTTATTTGGACTGTGTTCCTATCGTCTGGATAAACTCAAGTAACTAGTCACAATTTAATGTTTTGGTAAAGAGTAAAGAAACTGGAAGGCACTGAATATTTCAGCTTTTTCTGTGTCATCTATTATTTGCTCTCTTTCCCATTCGGTAATGCAATTACTCTTCCCTTTGTTTTCCTCTTATTTATAGGGTATTTATAGAACCTTCTCTTGTTGCCTTTTGTCTTCCTTACTAATTGAAACTCAGTTTTTGTCTCAGCCTTTTTCTTACATACTTGTACATTTTGTTTGCAAGCATATGAGTTCAGATTCAATTATTATATTCTCCTGGAATCTTACAGCATTATTATTATTATTATTAGTAGTATTATTATTATTATTATTATTATGCATTGTAATACAAATAGATCCATTTGAAAATCTGTATTTTAAATGTAGTATTTATCCAGAGGACCTTCATCTTACGCATTTTGCGTAGAAATGTACTGAGATGATAAGGAATAGTCATCATTTATTTCTTGAGTCACACTTGTTTTTCTTTCCTCCTTATCTTTATTCTTGTTTGATATTTCTAGCCCTTATCTGTAGTATTCTGGAAGTTGCATGCATTACTAATATAGCAACTCCAAATGTTTCACTGTTATTTTTCATGGCTGTCTTTCTTTTATCAGATAGAGTGCAAGTGAACAGTGAGGCTCCCTGAGAGTAACAAGGGCTAAAGATACATGTCCCTTCCTTTAGTTTGGCCAGTGGAAAATTCTCATTCATTAGAACTTCTGTAATTAACTTCTTTCTGAAAACCTTTCTTAGTTTCAGTGGGATTAGAAATGTCTTTGCATGTAGTCAGTAGTTCATTACGCTGGAATGGTAATTTGTGTATTTTAAAATATTAATATATTTTGAGATTTCCGTTGCATTGCACTTCACTAAAATGAAATACCACTGCCTTGGTCCCTATATTGTTCTTCATGTCCCAAAGGGGTGCACTACTGCAACCATCGGGGTGAAAGCAATCACCATCAACTGAGACAGTGTGGTCAATGTATCTTGCAGGAACAAACGTGGTAGTAGGACAGGGAAGCAGGTGAGACAGTAAGTGTTTTACTGGAAATTTTATCATTCAAATCAAGATGATTCTTCTGTTGGATGCAGATTCATCAAAAAGGTTTTATTAAATAACATACACCATCACTGGTTTGACACCATTCTTTAAAAGACAAAGTCACTACGCATAACAGTCTCTTGTTATTTCATAACAATCTTCTTCTCTCTGTTTTTTTACTTAGTGTATGTTAACGTTTCCAAAATAAATATTGCACATACCCTAGTCAACCATCAGGTTTAAATGCTTCTAAAAGTAAGTGTTTGCTCCTTCTGGAAACCAAAAGGTTATCTGTCTAGAAATGGAGGCAACCAAAACCAGTCATTTTTAATGTCTTGCCCTTTTTTCTTTTGTGATTCCTCCTGCCTTTCCATTTTCCTTCATGTCTATTTTTATTTTTTCCCATTAGGAAAAGGTCATCATGATCCAGCTGACAATATTTCATGGAAGAAGTTACAAAGCAGTTGCAATAATCAATTCTGCCTTTTCTTTATATGTATATTCATTTGCTTGGACATCTGAATGATAAGATGAAATTAAGCAGGGCACACATAGGTGCTGTATATACAAAATTTATAGTGAGAACATTAAGATAAGAAGAGATGAGTTGTTCTTGAGACCTGTTGTACCTGTTGCACCATCTGATACAATAAAAAAGTCAAGCCATAGCTTCTGCATGACACATAATGGTGGTAATTATACATTGAGTTTTACTTAGGCTCATATGGATAAGAATTTAATAAATGCGAAATCCACCAAGGTGATAATTTGAGAAAGTTTCGTAAGGGTAGATTTCCTCTTTGATCTGCAAACATAACATCAAAATGAGAACATTATGGAAGCATAGCTTTCAAGTAAATTGCTTCTCTGATAGCGGGTCTGTAAGTAGACTTAGTAGGGAAAAAAGATAAATTAAGTATTAAGGCAAATGCTCTCTTCTTGAATATTTATATGGCTTATTTTACTATTCTGCTGTCACTGCTGGTGTCAGAGAATCAGACAACTCAGAATGCTGTAATGTTTGTCCTATAAAATAGAGGTCATTTTATATTCAAAAGCTTGATGCCCAAGAATGCCAAAGCAATACAGTTGGACCCTTTTTTACTGATCACTGCAATAGAGATTATTCAGCCATTTAGACCAGGACAAGCTTTCTGAAAGTGGCAGTTTGTATTTTTGCCCTAAACATTACTTGGAGTCTAAAGGTTCAATAACTCATTGGAAATTACTGTGTTTTTTGCCTTTGGTTTGGGAAGCAGCTATTGTGTCCTGTTCTTGAACTTCTCAGAAATGCAAGGAAGGACATTCATAGACCCTTACTTTGCTTTTATCTGCTCTTTGCTGAGGTGGGTTCTTGACAAATACACTGCACAAAAATGCCAGATAGTGCAAATAGAAGTTTACATTCATTAACCAACCTCAATGTTAAAATTCTAACAATACATCACCTACTTCAGTCTACCTTTTTTAAAAAAAAATTGTGTCATGTGTCTACTTTTGCAATATAAGCTGATATATACAGACCATGTCATGCTCAAGAAGCTTTTTGATAAAATATCTTAACAATGACATTTTGTTTCCCATCTAGCACTGACCTTTTAAGAAGGTTCTAAATGATATAGACAAGAACTAAATCGATTACTATTTACAGTTTTTGTGGTATTTTCTGTAGAAATAGACTGCTTTTCTATTTTCAAATTAAAATCAAAGTAGTATACAGTATATTCTGAATACTCAAGTTCTCTTCTCGCACCAGATGCAGACATACTCACTTTTCACACAGCAGGAAGACCTAAACCTTTTACGCAACAGTTTTCAGAGACTTCATGGAGGAGAAGAATTTGAGGACTCACAAATGTATATAATGCAAGCCCACCTCATTCATAGAGCACTGGAGAGTGAAAATGGGAAAAGAGTGATAATGTTTAAGAAATCTGGTCAATGAAGGAAGAGGAGCTACCACTTTAACAAAATGAAGGCAAATTTGGGAAGAGATGGATCAAGGCTGGAGCTTAATTTTAGCTTGCCAAATGTTTATGCAACAAACCTGGGAACGTGCTTGAAAACCTTTAGTTGGCAATGATGATAACCTAAATATTGACAAAGATCTCTTCTAAAGAGTTTTGTCTGTCTTCCTTCCATTGTCTCTTCCAGGAGGGGATCACCTCACTGTATGTTTGTCAGTAAATACTTTGGCAGGAATTTGCTTTTTCAGTCTGTCAACTGTCATAGATTTTCTGTTAGGCCAAGCCCTGTGCAGTGCCCTCTTGAACCCTGGCAGAATCATCTTAAGTGTAAGACGTGGCTACATATCCCCAGTCTCGTAACAGACTCAGTCTCTACTCTTGCCACAGGTTCCCCAGTTCCTATATCTCTGTCCTACTCTCTGACATTTTTAGTACAGCTCTCCGTGACATTCTCCCAGGTGTGTATGCTCAGTAGCTCTAGGGAAGAAGCATTCCCTAAGAACAACAGATTTTACCTGTCTCTGTGCATAAAAGCCAAAATGGTGAAAATCAACGGCCGTCTGTGATACCCAGTCACAGTCTTTTTAATAGGTTATGCTATAACTGTGTGGTACTATAGTGCAAAGAAACAAATAGCATGTCATAAAAACTTCCATGTTTTAGCCTCACAAAAACTTTTGCCAAAGTCCCAATGAACATTTGAACTCCAGGTAAGACATTTTAGAATTTTAAGCAAGTGACTGGGATGAAAAAGAACTTTGGACTACAGCATATTCTTTTGCCCACAACAAAGTTTAGTATTTCTAAGACAAACAAAAAAAAAAAAAAAAGAGGGTCATCAAGATAATATGTTCTGCTCAGAATCATCACCAGATGATAAAGTTCAGGACATCTCTGCTGAACCCCAAATGTAATATGGTTTGCTAGTGTGCTCTTGTGCTTGGAAAGAGCGCTGTAAGTAAAATGACAAAAAAAAAAAAAAATGAGGAAAGTATAATTTGAATTGCTGATATTTAAACATTGGAGAAAACAAAAGCCTTTGTTTTTCCACATCCAGGTAATATTGGATAGCATTTTACACTGTATTGAATGAAGCACAGATTTGGCTGTAATTAAAAAAGATTAATGTGTTCTTATCAATCAGACAATTTGAATAATAATAATCTTTGACTGCCAACCTAATTTCTTTTCCATGGATTAGCAGTCCTCTAGAATTATTTGGAAAATAAAAATGAGACATTCCTTATATGTGTTAGTATCTTCAAAATAGCTAAGTACAGTGTTTATCGTGGCCTGAAATTGCCAGGTATGTATGTGTTCTTCCTCACTTATTTAGATATACTTAACACAACATCAAAAACGTTAATTCTTGAGTAATCGTATCTAGAGTAAAGATATCTTGTCTTCAGAAGATGCAAAATCTACATTAAGACTAACACCATGGATATTTACCTGCTTGATAAAGAGACCACATGAATATTTTCAACCATTTTCTGTAGCAAAGATGAGAAGAACTTCATGTCACAGCACAGTCCAAAATACCAAGTATAACTGCTGCAGTTAATGACCCATTTTCTCAGGCTGAATTTCGGGTACAACAGCTTTCTGATTTTCAGTGGGCAATCATCCTGAAGGAGGGAAGACTTCCAGTTCTGGTTTGATCAGAGTATCAAGAGACCCCTTAGGATTTAGGTTTACATGAGAATAGCTCGGGTTTAGGCTTAGAAATTAATTTGACAGCAAGTTATTTCTACTTGAGCGTTTGATTCTAGACCACAATTTTCTGAGGAAAGAATCAGAATCAATTGATATCCAAAGCTTTCAGAAGTGTAATTAGTTTGATTCTTGCCCCTCCCTTTGTAAGTATCTTTTCACATATTGTTTCTAAATCAATTGGTTATATTTTCATGGTTTTATTTCTTGACTATATAAAGTTTTATTTTTGTCTCTTTTTTTGGTAATATGAGAAAGGTAAGCAAGGTAACATTACCAAACTCTAGATCTGCAATCTGAGATAGAACTAATAGCAGAAGTTCTACTAACAACCTCCTAAGAGACACTTTTGATTTATTTAAAGATATTTTAAGTGTCTGTGAAACGTGTATTTGGTTGTATCATGACAGCAGCAATTGTGAAGATACCTTTCAGATCCCACTGGGCATTCCTACATCTGCTGAGACTCATAGCAAGTTAGCATTTGGTATGATTTTTTATGATTTTTGTAGCTTGCAACTTTGATAGGTTTGCGGAGTGATACTGACTGAGAGGTAAACGATTGATTGTTATAAAGAGGGAACATTTCCTTTGTTCTGTATTACAAACCTTCCATAAATATTTTACACCTTACATTTGATCGAAGTTTTTACAATGAGCCATAAGGTGATTTATTTATATTGTGTTCATTACAGATGAATGTTCAAGTAAATGCATGATAAAGTGAATTTAAACCTTTTAAACAAAATATTCACTTTAATGTCCTTCTGCATTGTTAATTTTAAGTTTTTTACATGCTTCCAGGAGATAGCAAATTGTTACTCAGGAAAAGTGAGATCTTTTTTAATATCATCCATCTGCAGACCTCATTTTAACCTATTTTTTCTAGTAGTTGTGGCTCATAAAAACTTCACAGTTCTAACAAGAACAGCTTGCACTTACTAGATGTATTCTTAATATTTTTTATATAATTAAGAATTCTTAATTCTACCAGTTTTCATTCCAAGAGATTCATGGTTGTATGTTTCCTGCAAACCATGTTATTTATAATTATATTTGTCTTGTCTAGAGCAGAATAATTTCATATGACCAGTCACAGGTGTTCAACATCTCTGTATTGGACTAAGAAATATAAAGTAATTATAGAAAAATTGACAGAGTGTATTGAGGGATTTGGAGTGCTGTTGGTTTTTTTAAATCATAGAATATAATTCTATTAGGTCAGAAGTTAAATAACTTAGAAGAAATTGTATCATTTTATTGGTGTCCTTTAGCAAGCAGCAAAGAGATTACTTTGTCCAATAAATACCTGCACTTTAGCTTCACAGAGTGTAAACTTAATGAGCAGGTAATTTTAAGGGTTTTAAGGGAAAATGGCAAGGAGTTAAATTTAGAGATGACAGTTCAGTGCTTGATTCTGTGAAGCGATGAGTAGTCTGGCCCAGTCAAGCAAATCCCAAAGAACGCTTATGCTTAAGTTTAAGCACATACTTAAGTGCGTTGCTGGAGATGAGAAAGGATGCTCAGTAGTTTGTAGGATTGAGGCTTTAATGGGTAATTCCACATAAATTAATTCATCAGTGAAAGCTAGTCAGATTAGTTTCTGGAGCCTAAGTGTTTATTTTCTACTGCTCCATTTCCCTGTTCTCTCTCAGAGGACAGCTGAGGAGATTTGCTTGAGCTTCTATTTAAAATACCAAGTTGTGTCTGAGCAACTGAGCAATGCATTTCCTCAAAGTTTGCAGTTACTGTCTCTACAGAGAGCAGAAGCACTTGTCTGGAGCATTTGCAATTCAACTTATACCAACCTATGCTTTGTTACCAAGAGTTTTTCAGATTGTTTGCAATTCAGATGAGGATACCGCTATTTAACTGAGAATGGATTTAGTAGGTTTGAATTATTTTCCTCTGTTCCGAGGTTTTTGTACTGGGACCCTTAAGAGCTAGAGGGTAGTTCCAAAGCCTTTATTATAAATGTGTCCAAGATGAGTGATTATGGAATCGATCTCATAATATTTAGTCTAATGGTATGCAATTACTTAATTTATTCCAGTAGTTCATAATAACAGAAGGCTCCCCATACTATCAGAAAATTTATTAATCTTTTCATGTATCAGTAAAGAGACTGGAATATAACTTCTCCTCAGCAAGAAATCAAGAGTCCAGCCCGACAGCAACTCACTTCTCATTGACATATGTCCACATAAGCAGAGAGGAACCATTTGAGAATACCTGTAATAAGCTGCCATCTGTCCATAAAGCAGGAAAAATCTCCTTTGTTTAATTTTGATTTAAAGACAGGCTCAATCTCCGTGTGTCCACATGAGTTCTGTGGATGAAATAGGTGATGACAAAAATATCATATATTCTGAAGAGTCACTGTTAAAATGTAAATCCCCCTATATCTGAAGATGCCTCTGCGGTACTCAACACTCTACTGCTTATTTTGATGTGTGTATAAATCCAGTTCTTTATAGGTATCATGCTTTCCTGAGCATAAGGATGAGAAATAACCTTTATGAAGCTGGGTAAACTAAACCATTAAAACAGAATAGTGTGGGGAGATTGGCTTCTCAAGCTGTCTCAGTGTTAGTGAGCTCTTAGTGTGAAATGTATTTGGCCTAAAACCAACTTGTTATAGAAAACTTCCTGGCTAATTCAGTTGCTATAAACCTAGTTAATTTTTGCCAGAACACTATTTACAAAGAAAAGCACAGTCTATTAAACACCTTCAAATAGCTGCAGCTAAGTACAGCCATTTTGCATTTGGAATTGAAGGTGGAGCAAATTGCACACGGGATTAGATCTGTGTTTTCTTAAATGATTTTCAGCAAAGACAATGTTCTCATGATAAAATTCTTGTTCTGAATCTCTCTGTTGTCCTGTTCAATTTCCCGTCGCATCAGCCATGCACTATCATGTTACAGAAGGCGGCGTTACACAGCTTGAGGGCTGTAGCCAGGTGTGCTATGTCGCATCATATTTCAGCCAAGGAAATTTAAGAAGAGTCTGTTTCCAAAGAAAAGTGATCAATGAAATGTTTCATTTTACCTATAAAAGGAAAAGGGACTTTATGTTCTATCTTATCAAGAAACAAGTAAAGTGCATGTATTCAAATTCAACTTTTAAATTTCACAGTCCCTGAAAACAAAACCAAAAGCAGTAAGAAATACCTGTTACACTTGAGTTGCTTTTTTATCACTATCACTTACAGCAAAACAGAGTATTTATTTTTAAAAACCTCTGTTGCCCAAGTTCATTCATAGGTCCCTTCCCTTTCCTTCCCTTTTTCTCCTCTTCCTTTATTCCTCTCTTCATCTTTCTCTGCCAGCTCCTTTCACATTGGTGACATCGTTACAGAATGTGAAGATTATTCTGTGAATTTACTAGAAAGATAACACAGAAGCATGTCCTTCCCCTCGTGCAGGTCTCTGTCTTTAGGGAAATATTCAGTATTGTGCTAGAAATCCTCTAAACCAAGGACAGTGAGAGGTGTGCCAGGTGGCATTTTTCTTGCTCAAATCAGAGGTTAAGTGTGCATTGGAATACCAACAGAAACAAGGACATCCTGTTTTTCAGAAGTTGATGTTCCCAATAATGCTAACAACGATGTTTCATCCACCTCCAAGGGGCTCCTCCAGACAGAGAAGCTGGGATCTGCCTTCTCTCTGTCCCAGATGTCTTCCTCAAGGTGCTGCAGCTCTTGGGCTCATGCAGTCTGTGGTGTGCATCATTTCAGATCTCTGACCTTGTGACTGACTGTGTTGACCCCTGCTCTACGGTCACTAAATGGCACTGTAATGTGAATTTATGGGAGTCTCATTTAAAAAAAAAAGAAAGGTAACAGGTCCCGAATGCTTTATTAGAGGGCTCTGATTTTCAGAAAGCACTGAATACTCACACACTTCACCTATTTATATCATTTTGAGCACAACAGGCAAAGCACCAAAACTCACAGTCACATCAGCAAATTTCCATGGGTATTTTTGTTACTGCTAATAATAATAATTTTGTATTTGACTTTTTATAGCCCAGCTGAAATTCTTCTTCCTTTTCCTGCCTCCTAAGCAACACAAGCAAATGGATTGAATTTCCCACTTTTTTTTTCAGTTGTGACAATCAAAATTAGATGTGTGTTAGGCTTCTTGGAATCAAACCTATCTGAGCATCGTCTGGTCAGAGACTAGAACAGCAATTTGAAAAAGATGCTGAAATTGCAATATAAATTTCCCTGAATTTTAACCCTTAACATCCAAGTTCTCAAATTCTGCTTTGCAATTTTAGAATCGATTTTCTTACCCAATGTAAATTGCTATCTTAATCACTCTAATTCACTAAAATTCAAATACAGTAACTTATGCGCACTTCACTCGAAAGTCAGTTTTTATTTTGACTGAGGAAATATTCTCTCTGACGTGTTAAATTCCATCTAATCCATGAGCACAACCATCTTTCACTCGAGGGTCATTATAAAGACAGACAATCATTCATTCTCTTTGCTGGAGGAAAGGTGCAACACAATGATACCATGAGAGCTGATAATCCACTCATGTTTACACTTTAGCGATTTCCCACAGAGCACTCTAGAACAAGGGACATGGATGATGATTTGACAAATGCTGTCCTTTCATACATATTCCCTGGATGCATTTGGACCAACGTGTCAGAGAATTCTACTCCTGCTATTCATTTCAGTAATTAGATTTGGAGGGAGTGGTACCACATCCATGTTTATGTTAATCACTATTAACCCAAATGGTGATCTTTTTCCCTTCTTTTTCCTTTCTCCCTTGGTTCCCACTGGAATTTGCTACATACTGCCACAGCATCTGCCAATAAATAAATACCCAAACCTGCCACCTAACAGACCAAAATGCCTTGTATTTTCCTGACTGTAAAGACAAAAAGAAATCATAGTCAAAATTTGGAGAAGAAAAGGAAAGAGAAAAAATAATTAAATATTAAGTGAGAGAGAAAAACGTACAAATAAAATTTTCATGGGAAATTTTGAAACAAAAGTTTTTAAAAGCTGAAAAAATAAAAACATGGTGTTGGGCCGTAAAATTTAATGAAATGTACTTTTTGGGAAACAAATGTAAAAGTGGGTATCTACCATATTTTAATTTCATTAGGTATAATCATAGATATCATATATAATACATAAAATTAACACACACAAATACATATATATGTGCACGTCATATATTGTATAGAGCATTGGTGCCACAAAATAAGCAAACCATTTTCCAGGTTTTCATTTTTGCACTTGCACATATCCTTATGATACAACTCCTATTTTCAGTTCCACTTCCATACATGACATAAGTAATGGAAATGCATCTGTACCATCAAAATACTTCCATTCTGGGCTAAGGTGTGCCTAAGTATAAAATGTTCTGTGTTCTTTTCATCAGCTTGGATTGTATTTTTCATCCTGATCTGCTAGCAGTTGAACACTTGACCATTCTTGTAAAATGAACAATTGATACTGGTCAACTAGAATTAGACATTGAGCTAATTTTGTATATGCAACAGAATACACATCAGATAGTACTGGCTGTCACTCCGTACTGACTTGGGTCACATTCAGACCACTTAGCTAAAGAGAAAAGGTCACATATCATTCTAACAACCCCTTGACTCATCCATCTACTCATAAACAATGTGTTTTTAACTACTAGAGGAAAAAAACTCCAGTGAAACGTGTATTTTTGCTGTCAACAGATCAGGTAATGTAACTGTCCCTGTAGTCAGTTGTTGTTGTTTTCATTAGCTGAGATTCTTGACATTTTAAGTTCTACAGATGAAATTTCACAGTCTATTATCTTTATTAGGACCTGGAAACCATGAACCTGTTTAAAAATCTTTTATCTTTTTTTTTTTTTTTTTTTGTTAGATTTAAATGAACTGAACAGGAAAATGACCAGCTGCTTAGATTACTACTCCAATCCTCTCATGAATTTTTAAAGGTAGGGATTTTCCGAGAATCAACATCAAATAAAGGATCAAATGCCTTCTATTACAGAATACAAATGTGTTGTTCAAAATCCCTAGAAATTACAGTCTTTGAGAACCATCTGGACCCACATGTTATGCAGAAGAGGAGAAGCACAAAGAAAGTACTGATTAATTTTAATGTAGGGTGAAAAGACTTGTAATTAAATGCAGTTTTATTAAGTTAGTGTTTTTTCTAGCTCAAACCCTCAAGACTAGTGTCACATACTAGACTTCTCAAAAGTAGGTATTTTTCCGCATTTTGAAAACTTATAGGATATATTGATAACAAGACTAAGCTTGTAGATATGGCATTGATTTATTTCATGGACATCTCTTCTGAGCAACACACTGTATTACTTTAGTAATTCTTTCCATTGATGATTGCAGTTTTTTCTCTTTACATACATATATATCTGTGTATCTCCTGTTTCTGGCAGCTTAAACAAGTTTGCCTTTTGTCATGAAAAGCAGAGTGAGACTTTTTATTAGCATTTATTCACTACACTTTCATCTATAAATTAAGAGTTTTAATTTTGATCTGGGTTGTTAGTAAGTGAAAAGCTTGTTTATCTGCAATGAATTGACAGCACAGAGATCTACATTTTCAGACACACTCAGTGGTTCTTTTTAGTATGAGTACAGAATAGTGAAAGGGGACAAGTTTTCTTAAAATGTTATCTACCACTATTCTGTTACCTTTCGAAGGTCATAAGTAGTTCACACACTTCCCTCTCTGATCATTTGGAGAGAAGATTTAAATGAGAGACGGCTTTAGCTGAATGAATATAGAATTCAATCAGAATAAAGAGATAGCATGTGACCATATCACTAAGTAGTGCATAGTCTTAGTACTGCTCTCTGCACATAAAATTATTTTCTCCCAGAGTTACTTGCCAGCCAATAAGAGGGCTACATTTGCGTGGAGTGTGGTATTTTCATTGTGTATAGGAACACACTAATTAGAAGAGTCTTTTTCTGATGTTTACTCTAAAATGCAGAAAGCAAATGGCATATGCACGGATTCCCTATTTCAGATATAAGGGAAAACAGCTAGATGAAAACCTATGAGGAAAAAAAAAAAGAAGTGTAACCTGGAAAAATGAGAAAATCTAAAAATATGATCTATCAAAGTATTTGATGTAATAAAGCCACAGGAAAGAAATAGAATTAAAGATTCATTGTGTAGTTAGTTGCTTGGAAAGACACCTAGTTTGAAGTTTGTTAGGAAAGAGAGAGTAGTCAATATCACTGAAAGAATGTCAAAAAGGAATGAAAATTTATCTGTAAGCAGGAGAACTACAGAAAGACAAGAATAGAGAGGATCATAAGGATCATAAGACAAGAACAGAGAGAAGCGAGTGCAGAGGAGGGCCACCTATATGACCAGAGCAATGGAACACCTCTCCTGTGAAGAACGGCTGAGAGAGTTGGAGTTGTTCAGCCTGGAGAAGAGGAGGCACCAGGGAGACCTTATTGCAGCCTTTCAGTACTTAAAGGGGGCTTATGAGAAAGATGGGGACAGACTTTTTAGCAGGGCCTGTTGGGATAGGACAAGGGGTAATGGTTTCAAACTAAAAGAGGGCAGATTTAGACTAGATCTAAGGAAGAAATTTTTCCCAATGAGGGTGCTGAAACACTGGCCCAGGCTGCCCAGAGAGGTGGTAGATGCCCCATCCCTGGGAACATTCCAGGTCACGTTGGACGGGCAACCTGCTCTAGTTGGAGATGTCCCTGCTCACTGCAGGGGGTTGAACTAGATGGCCTTTAAAGGTCCCTTCCAACCCAAACTCTTCTATGATTCCATGATAAGCAGTTTTATTCTCCTTCCACTTGCCACCACACAGGATGTACTGTGTGTTACAGCTACTTCTATCCCAAAAGGTGTTGGTCTATTCTTAATGATCTGTAATGTTGAAGACTCCACAAGGTCTTCAGGCAAACTGCCCTTGTACTTCATTTTCCATTACCACTAGATATTTAATTTTTTTAATATCTACCCTAAATTGTTGCTGTAATTGAAGTCCATCACTCATAGTCCTATCCACTCAAGCATGGAGAACAGATTTTTTTTTTTATCACTGTACCAATCTCTCAAAATCCTGTTAAGCACATTGTCTGCTGAGAGTTATTAAATATATGAAAATTACTTCCAGTTCAGGAAGTCTGTCCATTGGAAATAGTTAAAGGTTGAGAAGATTTTGGATGTATCATCTTTTCTTCTACTTTCTTTGAACTTCTGTTTCTGGACATTACTAGAAACATGATGACAGGCAAGGTGGACCTTTGAGATTATTTATTCTTTTCCATTCTGATTTTATGCAACTTTGAATATGTTATTGTATCCCCTCTCAGAGTTCTTTTACATATGTTTAATAGCTTTATTTTTTTCAGTAGGTAGGTCATGTTTTGTAGAACTTGATCATTCTCTTTGCTCTATCACAGGCATAGACTGCATAGACTGGTTCACCTCCTTCCTGAAACACGGGTTTCAGAGGAGAACTCTGTACTGAGTTAAGCTGAGCTGAGTGGAGTGGAAAGATTTCTTCTCCTATTTGGTAGACTATCCTCATACTTATTCATTCCACTATGCTGTTTGCCTTCTCTGCAATAGTGTGGTATTACTATCTTGTGTTAAGTTTTTGATCCACAAAAGCCCAGATCCTTTTCTAAAGAAATGCTGCCAGCCTGTATTTGTGCAGTTGATCGTCTTGCCTTTACCTTCATAGAAATTAATTTTACTCTTTCCACATCATCTCTCAAATTTGTTCAGGCTTTTTTAATTCTAACCCTGTCCCCAACATACCCTCACCCAGCTTGGTGTCATTTGTAAATGTAATAAGGCCATTTTGTATTCCATCAGCAAGATTGCTAATGAAAATACCAAAGGGTATCATAGTCTTCAGAAGGCTACTTGAGACATCTTTCTATGTGAAAGTCAATTGCTGAAAACTTACTTTCTGGATTGAGCTGTCCAATCGGTTTTGCTGCACCAGAACAGAAGTTTCATCAAGAATCTTTTCCCACAGCTGGCTTATGGGAATGTTCTATGAGATGCGAGTTAATAGATTAAAGTCACAGGATCTCTCTTACTTCTCCCCTATCCATAACATCTGTTCCTTTATCATGCAGGTTTGTTTGACTCAATTTTTGACTGCTTTTCATCTCCTTACTATCACCCATGCACTTGCAAATAATTCCTTTGGTTATCTTTTCCAGACTTTTTCAGAACTGAACTTGACTGACCTCAATTCCTTTTTTCCTCCCTTTTCAACGCCTGTGCTATGACACTCTCCAATGCTCCACTACTTCATCTTTCTCAAAAAATATATTGATTATATAGTTGTTTCGGATGTTTCAGACATTTTTTCAGTTTTCGCAGGAAAAAGGCACATAAACTAGGTCTACCCAGATCTCTGAAGGAATTGAAGAATTACATGTCTGTGCCACTTACAAAAATAAGTTAATTTTTTTTTAAATGCATAGCATTCAGAAGTTCTGAAAAGTAACTTTATACCTTACTCTCAAAATGACTCATGTTACCTAACTGTGAGCATTATGACAGCATTCAAAAAATTGTTTGAAACAAATACTGAATCCTGAAACTATAAATTATCTGGGTAACTATAGATTTCATTCACTTTAAAAGGTTAAAGCACCATTATTGAGTTCAATTGCCTGCCTAACACAGGTAATGCAGCACTTCCGTTATATAAACCCTACTATTTAACACATTTGAGTAAAATACAGGCTTCATATAAAGACTTTGTATTCCTTTGTAAAATTTCTTTGAAACACTGCAAAGTGGTAAGATATGATGTGACTGAACCTAGATCAATTCAGGTGAGGAAAAAAATAGAACTCCAACCTATGAGAAAGATATTGTCAAGCTGGTCATCAAAACAATAGGTAAACAGGAACTGACATTCATAATTTATTTTTATTCAGAAATGCTGCAGTCAAACTCCTCATAAAAAGCTATGTGGAAATACAGATATTTTGGGATAAGAGGCAAACTACTGTTATGGATTGGATGCTGACAAAATAAACAGTGTTTTCTAAACATGGAAATATAAAATACAGAGTTTGCTAAATGGTGCAATTTAGGACTGTTTTTAGTCTTCATTAATGATCTGGAAAAGGATGAATAGGAAAAATGAATGAAGCAAACGAATCTAAATGCTGGTTGCTTTTACAAGCAGTAATATCTGTTTTTTCTTAAGTTCAATCAATACGTTAGTCATTTTTTGTGCTTCAATTTCAAGAGAAGATCATAAAAGCTACATATCTGAATAACTGTTTTGTAGCAGGTCCCATTCTATTGTTCCTTCTCGTAAGTGAGTTTTATACACACACTGAAAGTACAAATTGGTTTAGAAGAACTGAAACTACTTAATGGGTCACTATATGTTGACCCTTGAGGCATCTACTGGTAGTTTGTCTTGTTGCCTGTTTTGTACCAGGACCCTTGCTTCCCAGCTGCGTACACACTAGATGTGTACGTGGTGTACAGGTAGACGTTCATTCACTCTCACACTTTCATTATGGACCAAATCCTGAGTTTTCTTTGAAATTCATGCGTTTTGGTAGAAAAGGAATGCTTTAGATTGTGAATGCTTGTGGGTTGCCAATAATTGTGTTTGTGTATTTGTGCGTGAATGTCTCAAACTAAGCCTTTGAACTCTCAAGCACAAGTCTCCTGTAGCGAGCTGCAGTCAGTAGGGGCTGGTTGTAAACCACAATAACAGCCTGAGTGAACAGAAGTTAGACACGTGGGGCTCTCTAAAGTGTAGAGATACACACTATACATCTGTCAAAAGAACCATCTGGGAAGCTGATGATGCATTGTGAGTCTACATATAGACTGCAGAGACTGGGGAAGCCTTGTCCTGTGGGACATAGGCTCTGAAATGCACCAGCACTTGCTGGAGGAGGCCTAGGGACACAGCTGTAACTGCAACCAGCTGGACCACATGGAACCCACAGGACTTTCAGTCCAGCTTTCCAGACCAGCAGCAATCTCCTTGATGGAAAGGAAAGGCAAGACTGAATAATGCTGGGGGAAACTGAGTGCATGAAATAATCAAATAAGGTAGACGTATCAGTCTTGTTGGTTCTTAAATAAACCCCAGTGTTCAAACCTGTTATGGATTGCTATTTAGTCTGTCTCTCTTGTGATAGGCATGACTGAGAGGATAGCCCACACTCTCTACAAGCATTACAGACACAAACTGTGAAGACCTTAAAATTAATCTTTGCACTTCTTGCTGCAGCTTTATGCAGGGCCAGTTCTTTACACTCTGATAACAGTCTGAGGGGTACTGAGACTTGTGCTGGCCCTACCTTTTCACGGGAATCTGAAAACACACTTGAAGATTGGCATAGAATAATGACGTTCTGGTGGAACTTCCTTTTTATCAAATTCACTGTCTTTTGGAGTTGGGAGGAGGACTGTTGAAAGAATCACTTTATTACCCCTGTAAAATTAGGCTCACCTTTAAATCTGGTTAACCATGGCTGGCTAAACCAGCTTTGGAAACAGGTTGTACTTCCTATAGGCTGTACTATACTGTAGAGCTAAGTAAAATGGAGACATCCTAAAGAGCTCTGTAGTCC